>NC_090932.1:1154691026-1155341026 GCF_040938575.1 Ambystoma mexicanum | reverse complement strand
TACGAACACGGTCTAATTAGAGCAGGTCAAATGTGGAAAGACGGGGGTCTTTCTGACTAAGGAAGAATTGGAAAATGCACAGCAGGGCCTAAGCATCAACCCCCTCCCATATGTACAGCTGAAAGGGGTCCTGAATGTTTTGAAATGGAAAGGACAGCTGCAACGCCCACTTACCCCATTTGAAATTATATTAAACACCCACTCAGGCACCAAAGGTCTCAAAAAAGATAAACAGAGCCCTGTTAGACAGAGGGCACCTGCCACCACCGCGCACAAAAGCGAAATGGGAAGATGCCCTGGGATGGAAAGAGAACGATGAAGGCTGGGTAGCAATATACAGAGCTGTCTGGAAGTCATCTATCGCTGAACAATACAAAATGCACAATTGTAGGATCTTAGCACAGTGGCACTTAACCCCAGTACAAAATCACTGATGTGCTCAGTCCAGCGACCTATTGGGTACATCAACCTGACCGAACCATCCCAGAAAATGTCTATCATATAAATCTACTGAAGGAATGGAACGAGCCTCTTCTGGGCGCTTATGTGAATATCGAGGAACCAAAACCGGAAGAGATCATGAACACCGTTCCCGGTACCCTGGACTCCGTCAACTGGGGAGATGGCCTATCCCCGGATATGAAGACAGACGTCATTAACAGGCTGTCTCCCTATGCCGGCGCCTTTTCCTTCTTACCCGGGCGAACCAGTATACTAGAACATGCAATCAAAACAGACCCCGGAGAGACCGTAAGGCTTAGGCCATATCGAATACCTGAAGCCAGGTGAAAGATCATCAAATCAGAGGTGGATGAGATGTTTGGGGATGGACATTATCGAGCCATCCATCAGCGTATGGTCATCTCGCATAGTACTGGTCCCCAAGCCGGACGGTTCAGTCCGCTTCTGTATGACTATAGACAATTGAATGCGGTGTCCCAATATGAGGCCTATCCAATGCCACAAATGGATGAACTCCTGGAGGGCCTCGGAGCAGCCCTTTACCTAAGCACTTCAGATTTAACCAAGGGCTATTGGCAGATACCCTTGCGCTCCCAGGATAAGGAGAAAACCGCCTTCTCCACCCCGCAAGGTCTCTACCAATACAAGGTCCTGCCCTTTGGACTGCATGGGGCACCTGCCACGTTCCAAAGATTAATGGACATCATACTGAGACCACATGATGGATATGCTGCCGCTTACTTGGATGACCTTGTGGTGTATAGCCGATCCTGGGATGCGCATCTGAACCCTCTGGAGCTAGTGGTGTTTGATCTACATAAGGCGGGTTTACACATCAACCCCAAAAACACCACGATGGGAACCCACGAAACCAAATATCTGGGACACACTGGGTGGGGGAATCCTAAAACCGCAAATTTCTAAAACTCAGGCCATTCACGATATTCCAACTCCCACCAACAGGAAGAAAATCCGAGCATTCCTGGGGTTAATTGGGTATTACCGGAGTTTCATCCCCGACTTCTCCTCGGTGGCCGCCCCCTTGACCGACGCGTTAAGGCCTAAAGGCGCTCCCAACCTAACCAACAAGAACACTCTAAACGCCATAGCTCACCTGAAGCGAAGGATCACATCGAACCCAGTCCTGTGTTGTCCGGACTTCCAGAAACATTTCTATTTGCAAACTGATGCTTCAAACCAGGGCCTGGGGGCCATATTTTCACAAAGCAAAGGGTGGGGAACCTACAACCTGTGTGCTTTATCAGTCGGAAGCTCTTGTCCCATGAGTCTGCATACTCGACCATTGAAAAAGAGTGTTTGGCCATCAAATGGGCTGTTGACTCACTCAGGTACTATTTGCTGGGTCGCCGGTTCACTATCCACGGACCATGCACCCCTGCAATGGCTGGCCCAACATAAGGACACTAACCAGAGGGTTCTCCGTTGGTTTCTCTCCCTCCAAACGTTTGACTTCCTCACATTGCACAAACCAGCCAGGTCCCAGCTGGTGGCCGACTACCTGTCCAGGTGTGCCCCCTGGCCCGATCGGCCTGGGGTTGGGGTGGGGATGTGTGAGAACACGCCTCGGCAAGAACCGCAGCGAGAACTGGGCACACCTGATTCCAAGGACCCTGGGGCCCAAAGCGACGTGACAACCCAACGAATCACGACTGTTAATACGGTCGCGAGAACAGGGATGGGAACCGCTGTAACCAGCCGCGGCTAAGAGGCGCATCACTCACCTGATCAACGAGCCGGCCCGGATAAGGGAGAGCAGTGCTCATGGGAGCTCCAAGACAGGAGGGGAGAGCGGTCGGCACATCACCGCTCTACATCTCATGTCGGCCCCGGAGCTGCTCGTAGCTGGAGGAAGGCAACCAGCATCCGGACACGTCCTTACTCAGCGCGGCCACAACCACGTGACCGACGCAAACGTTCCGCATTACTCCATGGACGAGAACGGCAACACGCCGGGACGGCGGCCTTTGAGGGAGGCGGAATAAAGCCTCTAGAGCCAATGGGTGAAGGGCTAGGCAGGACGCACTATGATTGGTGGGGGCCTGAAACCAGGGACTGTTACATAAGCGCACCAAAACAATCTGATAGGTTTGTCTCTTTCTACAGGATACGGAGAAGAGAGAAGGAGAACCAGAGTGGTGGGCCTATCCGGACACCACGAGATAGGACTAAGTTGGGAGTAACGCCAGTATACTTTGGAAGGCCAAGACACTAGTGAAGGAAACCGGAAGGACTTGATTATTATTTGCCTTTAAAAAAAACCCTTTTGCTACTGGAATTAAATATTGTTTCAACATCCTCCTGTCTCCCGAGTCTTAATTCCACAGTCCCTTTGTTCACTTTGTCTTTAGCAGGATTCACGAGTGAAGGCCGCCTCTGGCTCCAATTCGTCTAGCAGGGGCAGGAAGTGAGAGAGGTGCCCAAAACTCCCTGTGCTTAATCCCCTTGGTTACAAGAATTCACCCAAAAGTGATTGGCCGGCTGGCTGTCTGGCATGTACAGCCAGCCTGCTGTGTGATTGACAGCTAGGCTAGAAAGAATGGGAGAAACCTGCATAAAAGGCAAGCTTTTTGGATTGGAAGGAGGCAGAGTCGACCACTGGACGAAGGAATCCGAAAAAGAACTTGGAAGAGACACCTGCTGCAACTCCTGGACCGTTGGTTTGCCCGGTGAAGCCCTGCTGCTGAAGCTCCGAATTCTCCCCTTGAGTTGGTGGGACCAATCAACTCCAAAGTGAACTCGTTGGGACATCGTCTCGGAGCTGGCTGTATTTCCACTGCTGCTGGAACCGACGTGCCAAGGAGAGGAACAGCAAATCGAGTGCATCGCTTTAAAGTTCTGACCCAAGCCTCAGAAGATCCTGAGCCACCTCAACAGCCACCTCAACAGAGTGCTGAACCCCAGATGTGAGGAAAGTCTAGTGTGGTATTCGAGATTCTGTGGAGGTGCTATTTGCTGAGACGTGGGGAGCTGAAAACGTAAAGTGACGCTGAATTGAAGTTTGTCCTTTGCTGCTGTCGACAGTCCCATAGTAGCGTAGGAGTCCCCAGAAGTCCTCCCTCTTGACCCCACAACTTAGGCCCACAAACAACAAGATCTACAAAGCTGCACAGGAATAGATGCCAGCTTGAACCATTTCTTCTAACCAAAAGGTACTGTAAACCAAGGGGACTTACCTCTTGTTGTGTAGTCTTACTTACTGCAAGAAGTGCTTCAGCTCACCTAGACTTTTGCCCAATTGACATTGGCTGGCCTGGCTCCCTGAATGACTCTTCTCTCCTCTGCTCCGCTTGTGTCTTACCTTCCCTCCAGGAATTGGATTGGGGGGGTGAGGGGGGGGTTCAAAAGTACTTACTTGCTTCAGAATATTTGTGTGATCTCTTGTCTTATTCTAAAACCGCTTTAACACCCATCTCAGTATTGCTCTAAATTTACCAGTGATATATTAATGCCCACAGTGTCCCAACTATTGAGGGTTTAGGAAGTGTGTGCGCCATCCCAAATGGGTATTGATTTAGAGAAACTAAGTGTGTGTTTTGGAGTGTATTTGTGTGTTACCTTTCCAGTCCCCCTTTTGAAGAAGGATTATACAAACTGACTGTTAAAAAAATGAATTGTTTAATCAAAAAATCTTGAGTGTAAGTGTTTATTTGGATACTTGTCACTATGAATCTCTGAGCAACTCCCCTACTGCTCACATTGACCCCTCTTGAGAGAAGGCTGGCTGCTCAGCCACACTACCAACATGTGTAGTACAGGCTTATACCAAAGCTTGGGTTCCTATTGCCAGGAGGTCAAGGTTGTGGTAGTGCACCCAAAGGGTACTGGACCAAATCTTTCCTAACACAAGGACTGTGGCTGAATCGGAAGATGCTTTGTTAAAGCGGTCTCCGGCATTGGGCCCCTTTGGAACTGTGTCAAAGGCAGAAATATTACAAACTCAACACTTGAAACATAGACTGGGCCCAGAGGATAAGAAAGACTCTCCCCCACCTTTACAAACCTGCGCCATTGCCATTGAAGAGGAAGGTGGTCATCGTAGTCTCGCCAAACCAAGAAGCAAGTCGCTATCTGAATTTAAAAACCTAAAATGGCACTTTAGGCCACAAGACCCTTTTCCATTGGCACTGAAAGAGAATGAAAGCCTGAATAAACTGTGTAAGTGATAACTCACTTAGAGAGTTCATGCATCGTCCTGGTGAATTCCAATTCAATAGATGAATGGCCGATGCCATGGGATGCTGATTTACTAGCAAGCCCAGACCCACGGACAATCTCAACCCAGGAACATAACCTGGGAGTAGTTGGAGAAAATACCCAGTCAGTCATTGTAAGGAATATCTCCATAGTAACGGCTCAGAGGGAAGCTGGAATCGAAAATGCTTCCAGCATTCGAGAAAAGGTCTATGATCAAACAAACACCACAGGCTCATCCTGAAAAGTGTTAAGATTTCTCTTATTTCAACCTACTTAATCCAACTTTACAAAAGAACTCCAACTGTGAACTGGATAGGGGAGATCAACTTCAAGCAGATTCACTGGCCTTACCAGGGAACTCAGTAAGAATTGGGGTACATTTAAACAGAATTATGAACCAGGAATGCTTCTTTTAGAGTTTGCAAACAATCCTTTCAGGGAAATAGGATCCGACAGAGCCCAATCTATTGATCCCTCCAACAAAAAAAAAAAACGCAACTGACTCGCGGGCCCTGCCTGGTCTAGCGGTTAGTACAACTGGTAATCATGAGGAAGACAAAGCTGGAGACAGAACAAAAACGTCCCGCCTCTGCCAGGCCAGCTCAAGTGAACTCTCAAGTGATGATTCAGAGGGTGAGCCTTGGGAGTCGCATGTAAGAAGAGGAGACAGAAACAAAAATAAAAATACAGCTAGGTCAGGTAGAAGCTGTATGGTAACCGGAATTCAAAATGGAAATTGGGAAGCTTTAACATCCCAATTGCAAACAGCTATCGGATCAATGGTAACAATATCATTAGCCCCATATTTGAAATTATACGAAAATCTAAATGATAATTCCAAAGATCAAGCTACCACTTTTGGCCCCGATTCAATCCAAACTGGTGTTTATTGAATCCCATATTGAAGCAAGTAGGGAAAGAAGAGGAAGGGGCAAAGAAACAGAGGGGATAATTTTTAAAACGCTCATTGATCAGATTGAGGAGGCAAGAGAGGATAAGAGGGCGTTTTTAGAAACCTTCCGAGACACTGAATTTAATGAAATTAGATGATCGTAAAAACAGCGAACATGAATTAACCCAGGAAGAGGAACAGAGAAACCGAAAAGCTCCTCAAGAACAACATCTACTCTTAAAACCTCAGGAACCTAGAAGGGTCCCTAGTGAAATATCTAAACTTGGGGACTGTGTTATTCTATGACAAGACGTAGGCGAGCATTATGCTTTAACTTCTTTATTACTGTTCTCACAGCAATTTAAAACAAATTATATATATATACATATATATATATATATATATATATATATATACACACATATATACACACACACACACATTTTTTAAACTTTGTAAAATTTTGTTCCTTTCAGGACTTCCTGGAAGTGTAGAAACACCAACATAAAGGTAACAGTTTGAAAAAATCCATAAAATTCATAAAATGACTCTGGACTACCAATGCCCACAGTCCTTTGGGCCCCTGTAGTCCTGCCTCACACTCCTTAGCCAATCTGGGGCAGTCTCCCCTTATAAGATGCTCCTATCTGCCTCTCTACTCCTCTTTTTTTGTTGCTATTCCCTGAGCCAAGTACTTTCCTAAAAATCTATTTACCTTGTGGTTGTAACGTTTTTCTTTTTGTCATGCTGACATAACGCGCTAAGTATACATTGTGAAGAGCACGCGTTTAAATATAACTTAACCCTCTAACATGTACGTTTTTACTTGAAGCGCACGCTTTTATAGGCAGATTAAGCATTTCTTTTTCAATAGTGCAACATTACCTTAGAGGAGGTTCGGAGTATTCTACGGAGCGTTTTCGCTCCATTTCAGCATCTGGCTTTTTCGACGCGTAGTACTAGGAGCGAGGGCCAGAGCCGCGAGCGAACGCACTCGCATTAGGCTCCCGGCCCGCCTCCTTCAGCCGAGCAGTGTATTGATTAGGCCTACGGCTTCCCACTCGGGGGGCTCTAGGACCCAGCGGGAGCCGAGCGGCGCATTTCGCGCCCCAGCAGCCACCGCTCGTTCCGCTCAGGCAAAAAGAGAGACATACATATTAGCCGAGGTGCCAGCCCATACAAATAATTGCATAATATACAGAGCCCAGAGGGTCAAGAGTCACCACTCCAGAATGGAGCTCAGAGGAATGGACAGAAGAGCCCATGCAACTTGACCAGGATCTCTCACAAAGCTTTAAGATGGTCCTGGGAGATTCTCTCTCCCAGGCTGTAGCACAAGGTGTGTTCCCTCTTACCCAGAGGTTAGACCAGCTATAGGCCATACTGAATAAACAAAAGGCCGATCATGGGAGATCTAAGAAGAGGGTTCTCAGCCCTGGTGAGGGTACCTCAGCAAGACACCCCAGCCATGGAGTTGATCAGAAGGGCAGTAAGAAGGCTCGGCAGAGCAGAGACTCTCGACGCCCCCGAACCAACCAGAAGGGGTAGGTTTGATGCCCCAAGAGCCAGTTGACCCAGTGAGTAGACTAAAGGGAGCCTTCCTGAAAAGGGCAACAGTGCCAGCCTCTCGACCCCCGACCCCAGGGGTGTGCAATGTGGGGGAAGAAGAGGATGCCGGATACACACCAGATGAGGAAAGCGGGGAGGATGGTGTGCCCCCGCACCAGCCCGAGGTGGTAGAATAGATCCCAGAGGAAGAAAGTTTGGGAAATATTTTCGATCTGGAAGCGATCAGACATCCTAAATCTACAGACTCGGTGCCATCACCCAGAGTGGCCCAATACATGACCATCCAAATAAGAAAACCTCTCGACCGAGAGATCAGGTCAAAGATGAGAGCGGAATGCCCCAGGCCCGAGTTGCTGGGTAAAATTACAGACACCCCAGATCTCGACCCTAAGATGGTCACCTTTGTTACGAAATCCGCCAAGGATATAAGTAAAGGAGTGGACAGAGCATGGCGGAGTTGTCAAGATAACCTTTTGGACCTTTCCGGTCCCCTTGCTAAAATTATGGACTTAGCCGAAAGAGCTATGGATACAGGCACTCCAGTGGACCCCCAGGTGCTAGCCAACTGGGCACAGCGTGCAGTCTGCCTGCTGGGAAACGCAAACTGCGCTCTTTCGTCTGAAAGGAGGCGCAGAGTGCTGTTGAAGATAGACCGCAAGCTAAGCGACCTATCCTCGTAAGAGGCGGCCGAGGGCGCGAAAGGCATGCTATTTGGAGAGGCCTTTGCCAAAGAAATTAGTCAATTTGTAGGGACGTACTCCGCCCTAGAAAAGGCCCAATCCTCCATCAGAAGAACTTTCCCCGGAAGTGTTTTTTCGGGACTGGACACCAAAGGGGTCGTGCTTCCGGTCGCTTCCCCTCTCACTGAAGACCCCAGGGGCCGAGGACCCAGTACTGGGAAACATGGCAGCAAGACAATTTCTTCCCGGCGAGAAGCCATTTCCCGAGGAACAGAAGAGGAAGGGGGGCTTACAGACAGCAAAGTGCCCCAGGCAGCGAGTACAGGGACTGCAACCTACAAAGTAGGGGGCAGGACAATCGGGTTTTTACCTGCATGGCGCGATTTATCCAACGATGCGTGGGTATTGCAAGCAGTGTCAGGCATGACTCTAGAGTTTTTAAGTACCCCCTCTCAAGCGCAAGAACCAAACCCGCTGTTCAAGTCGCAGAGTGAGGAAGCACAGCTTTATAGCGAACTGCGCGACCTAGCGGACAAGGGAGCGATCGAGCAAGAGGTGCATAGCGACCCAGGTTTTATCAGCAACATGTCTCTGGTACGCAGAGGGGACAAAGTCAGAGCCGTTATAAGTCTGAAATGCCTGAACGAATGGATAGTGTACAGGCACTTCAAGATGGAGGGTATTCACCTCCTGCGAGATCCCCTCAGGACGGGAGATTGGCTGGTCTGTCTGGATCTCAAAGACCCCTATTTTACGGTCCCAACTGCAGATCATCATCGGAAATATCTTCGGTTCAAATGGGACACGGAGGTGTGGAGGTTCACATGTCTTCCCTTCGGACTAGCGTCCGCTCCATGGGCATTTACCAAGCTCATGAGCCCCGTGGCAGCAGCCATTCAGGAAAGAATAATAAGAATGATTATTTACCTAGATGATATTCTGATTCTAGGGCAGAGCGCAACGCTCCTAAGAGAGCAAGCAACATGGGTACGCAAGCTAGTGACCTCCCTGGCTTCATTATCAACGTAGAAAAGTCAGACGTGCAGCCACTCAGCGAATAGAATTTCTAGGCTTTGTGATAGACATGAAGAAAGCATTGCTGGAATTACCAGCTCGTAAAATTCGAGCGATACAGAAAGAGCTGAGGGCAGTTTTAGCGAAGAGAGTTATTACCCTTTGCAGTCTGGCCCGCATAGTGGGTCTGTTAGCAGCCTAGATTCAGGCGATTTTTCCAGGGCCCTTGCACTACAGAGCCCTTCAGAGGTTTAAAATCAAACATCTCAGAGGCGGCCTAGGCTATCACCAGTTGATTTTGCTAGACCAAGAAGCCGTTACAGAACTCCAGTGGTGGTTACAGAACATGGAGGCCTGGAACAGCAGGGCTATCTTCGGGGACACACCAGACCTGGTGATAGAATCCGAGGTCAGCAAAGCAGGGTGGGGAGCCCGGTGCGGAGGGCTTCAGACAAGCGGAAAATGGTCGGAGGAGCTCAAGCTACACAAACTGCTTGGAACGCTTAGCAGGCTCCTTCGCAGTGAAAGCATTTACCCGAGACCGAGTGAGCTGCTGTGTCCTTCTCAAGATGGACAATATTTCGGCAGTCCGATACATGAACAGACTCGGGGGAACATCTTCCAAGATGCTTGCAGAATTAGCAAAGGATTTCTGGCATCATTGTTTACGCCAACAGATATCAGTATCAGCAGAATATTTACCAGGCGCTCAGAACACAGTAGCGGACTGGAATTTGTGATATCTTGTTGACTCCAGCGACTGGAGACTGCTCCCGAGCATTTTCGATCGCATCCGACAGGTGTGGGGGCCTTCAGACCTCGATTTGTTTGCCACCAGGCTCAACCCCCAGCTTCCCAAATTCTACAGCTGGAGGATAGACCCAGAGGCAGCAGGGACGGACGCGTTCTTGCAACAGTTGGAGAGCCCTCCACTACGCCTTTTCCCCATTAATCATGTTAACGAGAACAGTAGCGAAAGTGAGGAGGGAACAGGCGGAACTAGTACTCATAGTCCCATTGTGGAAGTCCCAGCCGTGGTTTCCAGTAGTGATGGAACTTTCTACGGATTTCCCGAGAGGGATTCCTCACAGGGAGAACATTCTGCAGAACCCTGACAGCCATTTTCACCCGCTCATAGCGGAAGGCTTGCTTACACTACTAGCGTGCAGGGTTTCAGGCAACGTTGGGAGCTGCCAGGAATTTCACAGCTTGCTGCAGATTGCATCAGAAGCTCATGGGCGCCTTCCACCATTAGGAGCTATGGTGCCGTTTGGGAACGATGGGCGGCGTACTGCGCAACCATCAGTATTCATCCCATTTCAGCACCTCTAGTACTCATGCTAAATTTCTTGGCACAGAGGTTCGAAGAAGGGTGTGTCTACAGAACAATATGAGTCTACAGGTCCGCGATTTCAGTGGGACAAAGTAGAGGGTCACCCGATAGGAGAACACCCCACCGTAGTTCGGCTGTTGAGAGGCATTAAATTAAGGAAACCACCCAAGGCCAAATACTCGGTTCTATGGGACGTGCCCAGAGTTTTTCAGTTATTCGGGGATTGGCCAGAGAACAAAGATCTCTCGCGATCACAGTTGTCAGGAAAATTGGCCATGCTTCTGTGCCTCATAGCATGTAGGAGGGTATCAGATGTAAAGGCCCTAGAGATTAACAGGAAGATTTTCTACCCAGATGGAGTAGGATTCAATGTGGCGAATAGAACAAAGTCGGATTCGACAGTTATTTCTTATCCGTACATCCCAAATAATGCGAAGTTGTGTGTGGTGCAGTGCATCAAAGACTATGAGAAAGCTACAGCAGCGATAAGGCCTAGAGGGGTGACACAGCTATAAATTGCACGAAGGAAGCCCTTTCATGCAGTAGCGACAGCCACCATAGCGAGATGGGTCAGGGAAGTGATGCAGTGGGCTGGAGTAGATTTATCGCAGTTTGGCGCGCATTGAGCGAGAGGCGCAATGGCATCCAGCGCATTTGCAGCAGGTGTTCCTTTACAGGATAACATGAAAGCAGCTGATTGGTCTAATGAATGTACCTGTAAAACCTATTTTAAGCCTCTCTCTCAAATAGCAAACAGAGAAATTGATAGCTTTGAACAAGCATAATGCTCGCCTCCGTCTTGTCATAGAATGAAGATTGTCCAGGCTTACAGCTCAGGCAGTCTTGATTCTATTAAAGACAAGGAGGCAAGCATTATATCCCACCCTTGGGGTCAAATTAACATCAGGAATTGTTTAATGACAATGTGTCGAGAAAGGACCCACCCTTATGATCACGTCTCCATTCGTTGCAGGGGAAGACCAGAAGGCATACTGAAAGCAGCCAAGCATTCCCATCGCTAGGAGATCTACAGTGAAATTTTAAATATGCCATCACAGAGCCAAAGTTCCGGCGGGGATGCGCAATTGAAGTTTTGGTTTTCAGTTGGTTCAAGTTGACAGTTAAAGAGAATACAAACACGGATTAGCTGCCAAAGAAAGAGGAGTAGAGAGGCATATACGAGCATTTTATAAGGGCAGGCTGGCCCGGATTGGCGAAGGAGTGTGAGGCACGACTACAGGGGCCCAAAGGCATTTTGAGTCCAGAGTCATTTTAAATTGCTGTGGGAACAGTAATAAAGAAGTTAAAGCATAATGCTCACCTCCTTGTCTTTAATAGAATCAAGACTGCCTGAGCTGTAAGCCTGGACAATCTTCATTGTGGAACCAATTTTGGACATGGATCCCCTAAAGGACACTGATAGGTCAGAGAGCTCACCTAGCCGCTGTTCTCATATAACTAAAACTCGACGACAACCGGGATGTTCGCGTGATCAGGGACATGTTTGGAGATTGGAATCCCTGAGACGCAACTGGAGAAAACACGAGATTCTCCCAACTATTCAATTTTTTAACCAAACTCTGTAATTCCGCCAAACCCCTCGACTAAAGCTAAAGAAAAAACATATACTTTTGAAAAAAACAAAGAATACCCTGATTCAGAAATCAACGAAGGGAGGATTGACAAGACACTTCATAAGAAACTTGAGAACTGTTTCTGCGATGCCCAGCACAAGCTCTATTGCGACAACAAAGGCTAAATAGTCACTGTAGAAGCGACCGAGCCACATAGGGGTTTGCCCCTCAGTACCCAGTCCTCATACGATTTAAGAAAAGTGATTATGGAGCTGGAAGGAAAGGAAGATTCTTTACTGAAACTCTCGACTTAGGAAGATTACGCGGGACATGATGATCAGAGGGACCTGGAACCTGCTTATGAGCAAAGGCGGGAATCCTTGGAGAGGGAACAAAATGATCTGATAGATAATCAGAACAGTCCTTCCTTCGAAACCATGGAGTAAAAATGGAAAATAATCAATTGTCATCAATCCCCCCATTGCAAAGCGCCACTTAATAATGGACTCAATGATCGAACATTCTCGCAAGTCTCGAGAATTTGTGGAGCGGAAACCCCACGATAAAGTTCAACTGATCCGGAGCAAAACCAAACGACTATCAGAGATTACGCAATCACGCCAGATCCTATCACATGATGATCGAAAGGTCATACTTGAAAGGGTGCTCAAAGAAGACGACGGTCTAATCTTAAATCGGTAAAATATCATGAGCTTATTCCATCATGTTCCCCAACTGTGAGTCATAGAATCAAGAGATATAAAAATAGTGGGCTTTCCCAAAGAAACTGAAAATGACCGGGTGTGTCTTCATGTGCCCTCTACAGCACCGATTGCGCTAATGGTGAACGCAGTTGAGGAACTTCGAGCTCTCTGATTCAACATTAAACAATGTAAGAATTTAACTGCTCACCGGCACAACCCTCAAGCATCCTTGATAAGATCCAGGTCTCGAGTAGGGGAAGAGAGAGGAAATAAGAAACTGATTCCACCAAACCAGAGAGATCACAACCAGTAGTCCTAAAAGGATATGATGCTCTGAAAATACAAATGTTCGAATAAGGATAATAGCAGAGGCATTCAACTGCCTTGCTCATCGAAAATTGAATTGGTCAGAACTTGTTCTTGGGATTGGCTGCCCAGAGCCTTGGCGAAATCTTCTCGGCACTGGAGGTTGGATTGGAATGGACATGGAGTATTAAAGATTGGATCCTGGAACACCTGAGGATTCAATCACTTGCTTGACACTCAGAACTTGAAACTACCCAAACTTGACATTATTTGCCTCTAGGAGTCCTGCCTCAGAGAGATTCCGTTTTCAGATGGCTACACGAGTTATCTAAATCCAGCAATAGAAGGGACTAAAGGAAGGCCTAGTTCAGGGCTATTGACACTGGTTAACAACAAGTCGGTGGGCAAAGTACTATGGGTGAAACATCCAAACCCTCACATCCAAATAATATGTTTAACTGCATCCCACAACCATTTGGGAATCCATTGCCCTCTAATAATCTTCAATCTATAGTGGAATCCGGAGGTTAAGTTCTCAGAGAACTTTGTTACAAGTGTTATGAACTGGATCGATTGGATCCACGTGGAGATCGAAGGGGCCTAGATAATTCTGTGTGGTGATCTAAATATCGAGTGTCTACGATACGCGCAAAAGGGTAAGAACGGATCTGGAAAACTGAACCAAAAGAAGATGGCCAGATGTCGAGTTTGGTTGGAGGAAACAACACTTAAGAGACCTCAGAATGGTTAATGGCCATGTGAAGGGGGATCGAAGCCGGGGCAACCTGGCACTCGAGCACAATTTTGGATAACTTTTTTGTTTCAGGCCGAGTTTTCCCCTATGTTATATCTATGAGGGTAACTCCAACCAGACGGTGACCATGACCTTCTTGTCCTGGTGTGTAAAAACCCCTGGCAGAAGGGAAAGCCTGATTTAAATATAAAGTGCTGGAATCAGAAAGTAATAGTACCTCGGAGGGGAAACAGTCACAGTTTAAATCTAAAGACGATCCCCACATTATGTCAACTTGAAGAAGAGGTCAACTATGTGCCCATACTAGCACTATTTAAAGAAACCCAAACAAAAGGACCAAAACGTGGTGGCAAACCCAAATACGAATTTAATGCCATAGTGGCAGAAATGTCAGCTATCCCGAGATTTAAGATCATTAAAAAGCCTGCCTGCTTGCTTCAGATAGAGAACAAATTAGACAAAGAAAACAACAATATAGGAACTGGATGTCACCCTACAGGGCCACCCTATATTAGAATGACGCTGAATGCATGATGCAGGCATTCAATTAACAAAAAAAAAAACTTGAGGAACATATAGTAAAGAGAACATCCAGGAGTCATCAAAACTAAATACAATCCCAGAAAATGTATGGGTGAATCACTTTGAAAGCTTATTTAGTAAAGATCTAAGGATTACAGAAGAACTACCGCCTTCGAATAATGGTGCCTGGCAAATCCATTTTTAATAAAGAGGACATTTTGAGTATTATTGAGAAATCAAGTAACTCCAGAGAACTTTGCCCGACGGGCTGACAAACATCATACTTAAAAAAGCTTCAGAATAGTGGGCAGCCTTCTGCGTGTCACTGTTTAAAAGGATTTGCAAGTGGTGGTCAAATCCCAGAATCATGGAAACGAGTAGTGGTGATCCCCATATATAAAAAGGGGGATAGGGGGAACCCAAAGAATTACCGACCAATTGCTCTGTTGGACACTCTAGGAAAGGTCTTGGCGGGGGTCCTGCTTAAGGTTTTAAAAGAATGGGTCTCGGAATTAAAATCCTACGACCCAAGGCAAACTGGCTTTGTTAGCCAGGTAGGTTGTGATTTTAACCTCTTCCTCGTTAGCCTCCTCAAGAAGAAGGAAAAGGGAAACCTATATTGCCAGCATTGATATGGAAGCAGAGTTTGACTGCATCGACGGAAACAGTTCATAGGCCAAAATGTCATCAATGAGCTGCACTTTAGATCTGCTGGAGGCTGTTAAAGCACTTTGTACTGGAACTGTGATGCAGATCTAGCTAGACCAGGAGGGAAACCTCAGTAGAGATAAACATTGTATAAGGACTCAAACAGGGATGCCCCCTGGTACCCATTCTATACAATCTCTTAATATTGGACTTGAAAGAGATCCTCGACACACCAAGGTCTTGTCCACCAAAGATTAATGGAAGTTCGGGTTAGCTGTTATACGCCAACGATTTAGTCTTGTTGGATAAGACTCCCATCAGACTCAAGAGAAAGCTTGAAGCTCTACAAACGTATTTAGCCCAGAATGGTATGAAAATTAACGTGAAGAAAACTGAAATCCTGACGATGGGAAATTTAAAAATCAAGAAATGAGAAATCATTTTCCTGGATGTTGGGCTCAAACTAAATAAATGAAATACCTGGAGATAACAATCAGCCCTAATTGCTGGGAGAAACCCTGGCTACCTACTCTGCAGATAAAAATCAAACACTTGACGGCCCAAGGTACAATGATAGGGAGGAAATATGGGAAATTCTCCCTACTACCAGTTATTGCCTTCTACAACCAGAAAGTAGCTCCCACATTAACCTATGTAGCAGAGGCGGGACTGGGAATGCCCATGAAGTCTGGGAGAAACTGGAGGGCAGTTACTGGAAGCAGATATTAAGACTGCCAAAGGCTATCTTGAGACATGAGCTGGGTCTTCTATACCTGCATGTTCACATCGTCTGGAGAGCTCGGTCTACCTTTAGGAAAGTAAACTCCTTGGATTGCCTGCCACAGCTTCTCATCAAAGATGAATGGAGATGGCATGAAAGACTGGGCGCTAAACCTTTGGAGAGACAGATGCCTAGAAATTCTAAAACTAAGAATGACAATTGAAATCCTTTGCAGAAATCCGCTACTGGTCAGAAGAGTTTTGTGGATGGCAGACTGGTCTGCAACTGAAGTAAAAAGATCGAACTCTATACACACCCTATCTAAATTACTTATGGGACAACTGAGCATCACTCCTCAGTATTTGAAGACATTTCCTCAATCAAGATATAGGGATATGTTCTTGAGATTTCGATTGAACATCTTACATACTAAGGTCACCCTGTATAGATATGGTGGCAAGGAGGGAAATGACAGATGGCAGTTATGTAAACTACAATAAGAACTTCTCAGGCATTTGATTATTTTTTGTCCGCAGTTAAGATATGAGCGAACCCTTACTTGCATGACCACATGGTGAAATCTTTTGGATTAGATGCAGAAGCATGGTGGGAATGTCTTTATGGAGGATCGAACTCAACGTCAACAAGACTCTTGGTAAAATTCTTAGAGTACATCTTTAATCAAAAAATTAAAGGGAATCCCACATAAAATGTAAAATGAGAATTTGGTGGATGTTGTGTGAATGTGGATTGTTCCTAGGTCCACACAATTAAAGGACAACGAATAGGTTCAACTATGGAGTATAGAACATGGTGGGAGTTAACAGGGACAAATACTTGAATTGTTTAAAGTACACTTTACTTTTTCTAAGGAGCACCTCCTCTCCGCTAGCCTGGCTTTCATCCCTTGATTATGGTTTTTAGACATCCTTGATGCAGGGAGTTTATTTTTTATTTTTTATAACGGCGTTGGATGGAACGACATAGAAAATGATTGTAATAAACTGAATGCTAATAATAAAACAATTATTAAAAAAAAAAAAGCAGCAGTACATCTCCAATAGACCCAAACCCCTGGCCATTCTTTGGAAAGTGAATAATGTTGGAATATCAGCCCTTCCCCCTTATTGCTGCCGGTACCAGCACAATCGCCGTATTTAGTAGTGAGCAATTTCATCCAGCAGTACATATGGGGAGAGAAAGAGTGGGGTGGTGTGGACCTCAGACCTTTGAGGCAGAACTGGGGAAAAGGGAGGCAGTAACCCGGTGAAATGACCTGCGAGGCTCATGCATCGAATGTAGTCCTGAGCCACTCCACAGCAAACCGGGAAACCATCCCCGACCCAGTGAATAATGACAGGGCACATTAAAGATTTGAGGCTGGGTGTAGGTGGGGATCGTGGAAGCAGTAGGGTCACCTCTGGGTGCACTTATCCCTTTGACAGGGCAGAGATGGCACCTCTGCTGTGATGTACATCATGGATCGTCAAAAACCCTACCCCTGTGGGTCAAGGAATGGAAGGAACGAAATAATCTGCCCCGCAAAACGATATTGAAGGCTACTCGACTTGATTAGCAAAGGAAGGCAAACTCTCAAGAAGTCAAACATGGTGGACCGAGAGTCTAAACACAATGTACAACAAAAGAGCTCTCTCTTGTTACAATCATATGACAAAAAGACAATGCGCTGAAAGCAATAAAGCACAATTTAATTACAGTTAAAGGTCACAATAGAATAGAAAAATTAGATTAAAAAAATAAAACCAACCTGCTGTACTGCTACATAGTCAAAGACTCTAAATCTTTACTTGGACATGGAATTTGGAACAAGTTACTTACCTGTAACTGTTGTGCTCAAGCATGCGTCTGGCATGGATTCACATGCTCATGAATATTCCCCATCGTCATGCTGGGAATCATCAGTAAAAGAAAAAACAGTTTCACTTTTGTTTATAAACTGTCTTTCTCCTATAAACCAATCACGAGCTCTGGGTCATATTGCCCCCAGATAATGACTGCCATCTCCCCAAGTCCCTCCTCTGGGAGTCATCTTCAGATTTGGTAGCATGTAAAGTGGCATCATGACCAAGCAGAGCCGCAGAGGGGCAGGAGGGAGGGTTTGCATGTGAATCCATGCCAGACCCATGCTGGAGAACAACAGTTACAGGTAAGAAACGTGTTCCTTCTCCAGCACGGGGTCTGGCATGGATTCACATACAAATGAATAAAGAATACATAGCAGTACATATATACACACCACAGGAGGTGGCAAGGCTCAACAGAAGTAATTACTCTTACCTCCTCAATAGGCTCACCTTCAAGAGAACAGGTTGCATAGCACTGCTTGGCCGACTCTGGACTCCTCCCTGGAATCCTTGTCGACGCAGTAGAATGTTGTGAAGGTGTGAATAGAGCAAGGACCTCCCTGCAGTCCGGCGGCGGCTCGTACCTATCAATTTCTAATGCTTCAGGGGCCAGGCCTTCAGGTTCAGCGATCCTGGGTCAGTGTTAGGGAGAATTCTCTGTTTAGGCTGAATTTCCTAACCCAGCGAGTCCCCCAGCAGCTTTGCTGGATTTTTGGGGTTTATTTTTTTCTCCTGCCAAGAGCGAGACTCTTTTAGCCTCACTCTTGGACATGATTTGAGTGTGTCTCTTTGATTCTAGATGTGTTTAATGGGCTATGGGGTCTTTTACTCCATAGGGCTTCATGTGTTTTTGTGATGTGTGTTACACAGCACCCTAAGTGCAGTAACACAGGGGTGTCATAGTGACCCCCCAGTATAGACTCCATACCCTGGGACTGTCTCCCAGGGCATGTAAAGTCACCATTGACTTTACTAGTCTCAAATTCTGAACAGAACCAGTACAAACCATCATATTGTGGACGTACTGGCCGGGGCAATTCGATTGCCCCGGGGTCTGTTAGTCGAGGGGGCAAGTCTCCGTCTCCCCTGATCGAGTTTTGGCTGGTGGCAGTGGATACTATTTATATTCGACCGCGAATATATCCCTATGGGATTTCCCATTGTTCGGCCGCCTCACCACTTAGCATGTTTGAGTGACAGCTAGGCTGAGTGAATGGGGGTTTTACCAACGACAGAGGAGATCTCCAGCCCGGAGAGTCTTCTTCCTTCGACTGGTGGGGATAACCACTCTGCTTCCTTTTTCGCTTCCTGGAGCATCTCGTGGCCGCCTTGCCTGTGCCAAGCACCCCGGCAACCGGGATACCACGTTTTACCACTACCACGAATCAAAGGGTAGTACCTTTGACCAGAAAACTCTGAGGCTGGTTTCTTCCCTGGCAGTTTGTTTGTTTGTTTATTTTATTTGTATGGCGCTCCAAACCCGGAGGTAGAAGGGCGCTTAAGAATATGGTTACAGTGTGCATACTTCGTACAGTTTTATAATATATGACAATGCATTACTTACCGTAAAAGCATTTCTGATGGTTGTATCTGCTTAGATTCACATGCTGTGCATAGGTCCGACATCCAGTGGTCACTGCGGAGTATTGCATTTTGTTTTTCGTAGTCGAAAAGGGACGACGTCGACAAGGCGTGTCTGAAACACTATCCCTATAGTGACGTGCGTTGTACCCACAATCCCTCACGCGTCGAGGTCCCTGTGTTTGTATTTTTCTGCCCTGAGGGAGCCTTCTAGACGTGAGTGAGTACAGAAAAGAGAGAGAGATATAAAGGAAGTCCATCCGAGCGGGGAGGTAGGGTGGGCGCATGTGAATCTAAGCAGATACAACCATCAGAAATGCTTTTACGGTAAGTAATGCATTGTCTTCTGATGTTTGTTAATCTGCTTAGAATCACATGCTGTGCATAGACTAGCGAGCAGTACCCGGAGTTGGCGGTGGGTTATGAGAAGGAACAGTAGAGAAAAGGTGTCGTAATACTGCCTGTCCCACCTGGGAGTCAGATCTAGAGTGTGCATCTAGACAGTAGTGTTTTGTAAAGGTGTGCACAGAACTCCAGGTAGCCGCTTTGCAGATGGACTCAAGGGGAACATTTGCAATGAATGCTATGGATGCCCCCGTGCCTCGAGTAGAGTGTGCTCTTGGCCTAAAGGGCAGTTCTCTCTTAGCAAGAGTATAGCAGAGAGTGATGCATTGAACAATCCATCTAGAAATAGTGGACTTTGAAATCGCATCTCCTTCTCTTCCTGCTGCCACCGAGACGAAGAACTGATTAGTCTTCCTCAGTGGTCTGGTTCTTTCCATGTAGAACATGACCGCTCTGCGTACATCTAGTGTGTGCAGAGTCCTTTCTCCCAAATTGGAAGGATTTTGAAAGAACGTTGGTAGTTCTATAGATTGGTTTACGTGGGATTTAGAAATAAATTTCGGGGCAAACCTAGGGTGAGTGCGTAGAACCACCTTATCTCTGTGAACTGTAACGAAGGGGTCTAGAATAGAAAGAGCCTGAAGTTCACTTACTCTCCTGATGGAGGTGATGGCTATTAAAAAAGCAGTCTTAAGAGTGAGGTGTTTAAGAGATGCTTTGTGCATGGGTTCGAATGGAGAGCCCATGAGTCTGGTAAGTACCACATTAAGGTCCCATCCGGGAGCTGGGTCAGCTATCGGGGGGTGTATTCTCTTTACTCCCTCCATGAAGGCTTTTATAACAGGGATCCTCCACAACGACACCTTGAGTTGGGAAGTGGTGTATGCAGAAAGTGCCGCTAGGTGGACTTTAATGGAGTTAAACACTAGACCTGAATCCAAAAGGTGGGTCAGGTATAGGACAACATGTGTGGGAGAGCAGTCAATAGGGTTGATGCTTTTACTCCTGCAACAGATGACAAATCTTTTCCACTTGCTAGAATAGCAGTGGCGAGTGTTAGGTTTTCTGGCTTCCCTGAGGATGTCCATGCATTTTTGCGGGAGCTGTAGATGTCCGAACTCTATGATTTCAGGAGCCAAGCTGCTAAGTTCATGTTCTGGGGGCATGGATGCAGAGTCCTGCCCTTGTCCTGAGACAGCATGTTGTACGGGCAGGGGAGTCTCACTGGGGGAGATAGAGACATCTCCATCAAGTGAGCGGACCATGGTTGACGGGCCCACATTGGTGCCACTAGTATCATGGTTACTTGTTCCTGGTGCATCTTGTGCACCACCCTGTTGAGAAGGGGAGTCGGGGAAAAGCGTAGACAAATTTCCCTGACCATTGCATCGACAGACCGTTCCCCTTGGATTGGTTCTGGGGGTACCTGGAGGCGTAACTTAGGCATTGTGAGTTTTCCAGGATTGCGAACAGGTCTATTTCTGGATATCCCCATTGTGTGAAGACGTCGAAGACGATGTCTTCGTGCAGGCGCCATTCGTACTCTTCGGGCAGGGGGAAATCTCTGCTGAGTCTGTCTGCCAGCAGATTGAGTTCCCCGGGTACATGTAGTGACAGTAGGAACATGTTTTGTTTGAGAGCCCACTTCCATATATTCTGGGCCAGCTTGGACAGGCCTGGAGAGTGGGTGCCCCCCTGCTTGTTGATGTAGTACATGGCTGTGGTGCTGTCTGTAAGGACCATTACTGTTTTGCCTTGTAGGTGTTCCTGGAAGGCTCTTAGCGCCTTGAACACAGCTAGTAGCTCCAGTAGATTTATGTGTTTGGATGCTACGTTCGGAGTCCACACTCCGTGAGCAGTCTGATGGGATAGGTGCGCCCCCCATCCTGTGAGGGATGCGTCTGTGGTTAGAGTGGCTTCCGCCGCGGGTGTGGCAAAGGGTTTCCCTTTTTCCATGTTTTCCTTTGTCCACCACCGTAGCGAGAGAACCAAGGCTTGCGAGACCACAACTCGATCCTCCCATAGTCCGCTGGCCTGACACCACTGGCTGTTGAGCCACTCTTGCATTGGGCGCATGCGCAGGCGCGCGTGAGGTACCAAATAAATACACGACGCCATCATTCCTAGCAAGCGCATTGCTTTGCGTACCGTCACCTCTCGATCGGTCACATATTGAGGGATCTGAAACAGCATGTTTTGGACCCTCTCTTTGGAGGGGAAGACGAGGCCGTCCTTTGTTTGAATTAGAGCCCCTAGGAATTGCTTGATTTGACTGGGGTCTAGACTGGACTTCTTTTCGTTGATGGAGAAGCCCAACTGGAACAAAAGGTCTACCGTCTTTTGGGTATTGGAGAAGCATGTTTCGTAAGAATCCCCTGTTATGAGCCAGTCGTCGAGGTAAGGGTAAACTGGGATGGACAACCTGCGCAGGTGGGCCGCTGCCACTGCCAGCACCTTCGTGAATACCCTTGGTGCTGATGCTATGCCGAAGGGTAGCACTTTGAACTGGTAGTGTTTGCCCTCTATCATGAACCTGAGGTATTTTCTGTGCGCTGGCAACATTAAAATATGAAAGTATGCATCTTTCATGTCCAATGTTGTCATGTAATCTCCCTGAGAAAGCAGTGGGATCACTTCCTGTAAGGTTACCATACGAAACTTTTGGGGTTTGATAAACTTGTTCGCTGGGCGCAGATCTAATACAGGGCGCATGGTTAGATCCTTTTTGGGTACAAGGAAGTACACTGAATAAATACCTTCCGTTACCTGAGATAGAGGCACGACCTTTAGGGTTCATTTTTCCAGCAGTTGTTGTACTTCTTGGAGAAGGATGGCAAGATGTTCCGGTGTCATGCGACGTCCCCTCGGGGGTCTGTAGGATGGGGAACTGTTGAATTCGATACAGTATCCGTGGGCTACGGTGGAAAGTACCCAACGGTCTGACGTTATCTCCTCCCATGCAGGAAGAAAGGATGTTATCCGGCCCCCGACCGGTGTTGCATGGGAGGGGACGCGAATCTTCGCGTCACTTGGAGTTGTTGGGGGCTTGGGAGCCTCTGGGGGTGGATCCCCGACCTCTCCCTTTACCCCGGCGTTGGCCTCTTTGGCTGTACTGCCCACTATTGGTCTGGTAATTGGTGGCAGGGTATTGTTGATGCTGACTTTGTTGTTGTTGTTGGCGTTGGCCACGAAAAAAGCGTTTGTTGCCATAGCCGCGTCTGGTAGTGGGCTTAGAGATTATTTCAAGAGTCTTGACAGTATCGAACTCTTTTTTAGCCATCTCTAGAGCTTCATCCACCGCTTTCCCGAAGAGGTTAGAGTCTTCCACAGGTTTATTTATTAAAGACGCCTGTGTCTCCGGTTTAAACCCTGAGTTGCGCAGCCATACATGGCGTTTTAGGAGTATTCCCTGCACCAGGGAACGTCCCGCTGTTTCTGCCGCGTCCAGAGAGTTTTTTACAATGCTCTGGTTCACCTGGGTTCCTTCGCCAATAGTTGAAAGTAGGCGTGTACGTAAAGGCTCCGGTGCTTCCTCGGCGTCCTTGCGCAGTTTGGCCCACTGCGCGTCTGCATAGCTAGCAAGCAAAGAATTGTTGTTCGCAATTCTTGCTGAAAAGGCAGCCGAGGAAGTTACTCTTTTTGCAAGGGCATATAGCCTTTTGCCCTCCTTGTCAGGGGGTGCCTCACTGGTGGAAAGTGGTACCCCTGCCCTCTTTCTAGTATTAGATACTACTAGGGAATCCGGAATGGAATGTCCCCTAATGTAGAGCAGGTCTGAGGGAGAAGGAGTGAAAAGTTTTTCAATTCTCGGATTGACCCCTCTGATCAATGCGGGAGTGGCCAGCGAAGGGATGATTCTTCTCTTCACTGAAGCTAGGAGGGGAATGGTCTGGCTGACCGGGGGTTTCTCTTTAATTACTCTTTCCACAAAGTCTATTTCAGGAGAGATCTCCCCAGTGTCCAGTTCGAAATGTGCTGCTGCTCTGCGCAACAGTGCATTGAAAGTGGGCTGATCGTCAATTGGAGACGTGTTCCTAACCGGTGAATTGTCAGGAGGATTTAGGTTTAGGACATCAGTGTCGGAATATACTGATGGGGATTGCCAGGGGTGCGAAGGTCCTTCTTCTGTGTTTTCTCCGAAGCCTTCTTCTATAATGTCTGACCTGTCTTCCAGACATTCCTCCTGGTTCTGTCCTTCATCGTCCATGAAATCATCATCCTCCTCCAAGTATTGTTCCTCCCCAGTGAGGTCGTATACATTATGGAAGTCTGAGGCTGTGTCCACCTGGGGATCGACTAGCCTCGGATTTTTGGCCCTGGGGTCCTCCTGAGGCCCTTCTCTAGTCCTCTTGGGAGTTTGAGAGGTCTGGGTATTCATAAACCTTTCCATCCTCTCCATACAGAGGTGGAGTCTTTCCATGGTTTCATGGGGTACCCCAGAGCAGTCTGGCGGGGGAAAAATAGAGTCATCTAGCTGGAAACGGCTCGACCTCTCCCAAAGCGTCGAGGAAAGTGTCCCGTCGCCCTCCAAAAAGCCTTCAGGTGTGCTGGGTGACCCCCCGACTGAAGGGGGTAGTCCCTGCCTTCCTTCGGGCTTTTTCGGCGTGTCTTTCGACTTGTGCGTAGCGCTCGACATGACTTTCGGCGTACGCTTCTGGGCGTCGGCTACAGCGATCCTCGCCAAGCTCTCGGCGACTTGTTTGTCGGCGACTCGTTTGTCGGCGGAAGCTTGCGTTTTTGACGCTACGGGTGTCGATCGCTCTACGGCGGTATGCGCCTTTTGTTGATGCGTGCCGGCCGATGGTTTGGGGGCAGCGCCCTTATTTGCCGAAAGCCCAGTCGCTGGTCGCGGCTGCGGTTGCGAGAGGGGCTTCGAACCCGAACGGTCCGAGGAGGCCGCTGGTGGAACCTGCGTCTCCTTGGGCGCCGAAGCTCTCTTCGTCGTAGACGAAGAAGAGGCTGGGTTGTGTGCTTAAGTGTGTTTTTGTGTGCGTCAATGTCGCCGGGGTGTTCATCCCCATAAGCAGGGCGTGAGCCGAGCCCGTCGGGCCGGGGACAGACGACTAAGCGCGCGAGCGCTCCTTAGAGGGGTTTTCGACTTCCGTAGCGGAGGTCGTGTTATCGCGTTCCTCGTCACGGTGGGTGGTAGCAGCGGCGGGTGAACCTTCGGCCTTCGACATCGCGTAGGCCGCCCACCTTTTAACCCTACGGTCTTTTAGAGTTTTAGGCTTAAGAAGCCGACAAGCCGCGCAACCTTCCTCCTTGTGATCGAGGGGCAAGCAGCGGTTACACCGTGAATGCTTGTCCTTCCAAGTAAATTTGCCTTTGCAAACCGGGCAAAATCTAAAGGGTGTCCTCTCCATAGCCGAGGTAATAAATCGTGATAACCACCCCAAGGGAAAGGAAGGGGAAAGGGAAAGGCATTCTCAGAAAAGAACCAGAGATGTCCCACGACCCCACTCTCCCTACTGTATATGGCCTGCGAGGCCAGGCCACGTGTTCGGCAACGCCGAAGGATCTCCTCCGCTCGACCCTCCGTCGAAGATCTTGCTCGGCGGAGAACAGCTTCACAACTGCGTCGAGGGAGGGAGTATGTGTTTAATATTAATGAGAAAACAACCAAAGGTCGAGGAGATGAAATTTGCAATGTCTCTCGAGGAGCTCCGCGTAAAGGCGACCAGTAGCTGGGCGGAAAAAACAATCTGAGGGACCTCGACGCGTGAGGGATTGTGTATACAGTGGTTAATAAACAGAACATATGCAGTGCGTACAATATACAATTTTCAGAGTAAATACAGTGTTTAAGCCAGTATCCGCACGGGACTAGAGTTAGTGGTGTTATTCTTTGTTTAGCAGCCATCTGATGACCTGCTTCCTAAAGATCTGGAAGGATTCGACAGTTTTGATGTTAAGAGGTAGGGAGTTCCAGAGTTGGGGGGCCAGCACTGTGAAGCTTACCCCTCCCGCTTTTTTTAAGTGGAACGTGGGCACTAGTAGGCAAAGAGTGTTGGAGGATCTGGTGAGTCTGGTGGCAGGTTTCAGGGTGAGTTTATTAGCTAGATAAGGTGGTGCTAGGTGATTGAGGGCTTTGTACGTGAGGCAGATGATTTTTAGATCAATTTTTTGGTGTATGGAGAGCCAATTGCAGGCTTTCCTAGTGGCAGAGATATGCTCTTGTCTGGGAATGTTGAGGGCTGCGCGTAAGGCGTTATTTTGTATTACCTGCAATTTATTGAGTACGGATTGATTAGCACCTAGGTACAGGCTGTTACAGTAATCCAGTTTGGATTGTATTAGGGCCCTGGCAAGGGTGAGGCAGCTGTTGGGTGATAGGAAGGGTCTGCTGGCCCTAATGAGCTTGCCGGTATAGGCAGCGGCTGAGGCGATCATATTGGTGTGTTTGCTGAGGTTGGAGTTGGCATCTAGATAGAAACCCAGGGTTTTTACGCTTTTGGCTATGGGAATGGGATGACCATCGATGGTGATGTTATTATAGCAAGGGTCAAGTTTAGTTAGAGTGTTGGGGGAGCCGACAATTAGGAGCTCTGTTTTCTCATCATTCAGGCAGAGACCATGGGAGGCCATCCATGCCTGAATGATGGAGAATATTTTGTTGATCCGGGCGGAGTCTTCTTGGTAATTACCAGAGATAGTGAGGAGTATCTGGGTGTCATCTGCGTAGTTAGTGTAGGTGACACCCAGATGATCCAGATGGTCAAATAGAGGCTTTGTAAATATGTTATACAAAGTGGGGGATACACAGGAACCTTGTGGGACCCCGCATGTGATGGGGGTGGGGTCTGCTGCAGCTGTGGTGGAAAAGACTCGTATGGTTCTGTTAGCCAGGAAGGATTGTATCCATGTGATGGCAGGGGAGGAGAAGTGAGCTGCGGTGGCAAGGTGATTACAGAGGACCTCATGGCTGACCAGGTCAAAGGCCGCTGAGAGGTCTAGGAGGAGTAGGATAGCGGCATTGCCTTTGTCTTTAATTTCATCAATCTGGCTTTTGAGATCAACAAGGGCGGTTTCAGTTCCGTGTTGAGGTCTGAAGCCAGATTGACGTATTCCTAGCAGTTGGTTGGATTCTAGGTATTCCTGAATTTGGATGTAGGCGACTCTGTCCAGGATTTTCAGTAGGAAGGGGACTGTGGTGATGGGCCTGTAGTTTGTGGGTGTGGCCGGGTCGAGGGATTGTTTTTTCAGGAGGGGGAGAACCCATGATTGTTTTAAGTTGCTGGGGATGGAGCTACTGGTGAAGGATAGGTTAATGAGTTTGGTGATGAAGGGGGAGAGCTCTCTGGCTGCATCTTTTATGATTTGAGCCGGGCAGCTGTCTCCTTTACAGTTAGAGGGTTTCAGGGATGTGATGATTTTTTGAACTTCCGGTATGGTGACTTTTTTGAACGAGAAGCCTGCGCTAGTGTAGACAGGTGTGGGTAGGCTAAGGTTGGTGACATTGTTGTTGAGTTGTTGCCGTTTGTTTTCGATTTTAGTTTGGAGTCCTAAAATTTGTTGTTTGTTGATGAGGGCGTTCTGGATGTTGGTGCAGTGCAACGACCTTCATCTTTCCTCCACGTCGAGATCTTCTCTTCCTCTGGACGACGCCACGACTTGCACCCGCTGCCAGGAACAACTGCCCCCGCTGGAGGATCCTTTCCACATAAGGTACCGTGTTCCGCCTGGCTTCCCTTGCAACCGACTGTATGGGGTAGATTTAGCCCCCGGCTTTCGACCCTGGGTTAGCCTGGGACACCCTGGCTAAACATTTCTGAGCCTAACTAAAACCTTTCTGAACCCCCTGCAAGACTTTTTAAGCCGGTTGTCATTGTGTGATCTTGGGTGCATTTGTGCCCTGCTCTCTCCAAGAGTGGGCCCGGCCTATGGACTTTGGCTCACAAGTAACTTTTGACTTTCCTGTCTTGCTTAAGAGCTCCTAAGTATTAGTGTGGTGTATTTTCCTACATTCTGCATTTTTCCCTCCCTTTTTCGTTAACTTATTGGAGTGCCATCTATAGTTAAGCGCTCACCTCTGTCTGGAAATAAGTGGTGTTAACTAAGACTTGTCTGATAAGGAATAAGGAGTGTATATATAATATTAGTAATTGTGTTTAGAGTGATTTACAATAATAGTGCTGGAGTGTTTCAATAAGTGTGTTTTTAAATAAATATACCTTTATACCAAAGCTCTGGTCAGTGTTTGCTTGTGCTATTGTAGCTGAGTGCCTATTGTGTATACTTTGCATACTGCCTCTTCTTGAGGGAAGTCTGACTGCTCAGCCACAGCTACCAGGTAAATCTGGGTGGTACAGACTGCTACCAAGTGGGTTTACTGCCAACACCTGTAGTCCTAAATCTTTTGCAGTGGTCCCCAAAGGAACTGCACAGGTTTCTGCCTAACAGTCATGGTGCAGGATTGCACCTCTTTCTCTGGCAAGCAGATCCGCGACCACTGGTAGCTTGACTGGGGGTGCCGCTGATATGCTGAGAAGGTCTGACTACCAGATCTACCTCGGCCACGCTGGTGCGACGAGGATCATCGTGCCCCGACACTGTCTGAGTTGACGGAGGACTCTTGGCAACAGAAGGAATGTGTACAGGAACAGGCCCTTCCACGGGAAGGAGAACGCATCGCCCATGCTCCCCAGCTCGGGGAACCTGCTGGTGAACCTCTGGCACTTGGTGTTAGTCGTCGCAGCAAGTATTTCAATCTGGGTTCTGTCCCCACCTGCGAAAGAGGCTGCCCACTTGATCCTGCCACAGCTCCCACTCGTGGCAAGAGCGCAGAAAAGGAACAAAAAGGAACAAGACACATCCCCTGGGCAACAGCCCTGTGCCACAGCTCTTGCGCCTCTTGGAGGG
This sequence comes from Ambystoma mexicanum, assembly GCF_040938575.1. Lineage (NCBI taxonomy): Eukaryota > Metazoa > Chordata > Amphibia > Caudata > Ambystomatidae > Ambystoma > Ambystoma mexicanum. The sequence goes on along the minus strand of NC_090932.1, from coordinate 1,155,312,982 downwards.
CCGGAGGCCTAGTGCCCCCTTGCTTCCCGATGTAAAACATCATGGTTGTATTGTTCGTGAAGACACTCACCACCTTGCCGTTGAGGGCCGGAAGAAAAGACCTGAGGGCCCAAAACACTGCCTGCAGCTCCAGGACGTTGATGTGGAGTTCCTTCTCCTCCGGCAGTCACAGGCCTCTGGCGTGGAGAAGTCCGGTGTGGGCTCCCCAGCCCTCCAGGGAAGAGTCCGTCATGACCATCTCCTGGTACGGAGGGCTTTGGAAATCTGTACCCCTAGCGATGTTGGAGCATACACCCCACCATCTTATCGCTTGACGGAACTCCTCGTGGAGAACAATCCTGTCTTTGAAGCTTCCGGACAACTGGATCCAATGGGCATCCAGGAATTCCTGGAGCAGTCGCTTCCACAGCCTGATCAGGTAGATACACAACATCATGCCAAGCAGCGACTTGATAGTACTCACTGCAGCGATCTTCAGTGCTAACAGCCGTTGAACCTTGCCCAAAATGGCAGCTATCATCTCTTCCGAGCGGGTTGCCAAGCAGGACACTTTGTGAAGCCGGGCCCCCAGGAATAGCACTTCCTGCGATGGAGCCAAGCAGGACTTTGTATAGTTCACTGAGAGCCCCAGATCCGTCAGCAGCCGGACGGTCCTCTGTTGAACGACAGCGATTTCCCTTGATTTTGCCCGGATGAGCCAGTCGTCGAGGTATGGGTACACATGAATTCCCTGTAGGCACAGATGGGCTGCCACCAGAGCCAGGCACTTGTAAAGACTCTGGGCGCCGACTTCAGTCGGAAGGGAGAGACTTGAACTGGTAGAGATTCTCTTGTACGACGAAGCGCATGAACTTGTGATGTTTTTTGTGAAAGGGGACGTGATAGTAAGCGTCCTCTAGATCAAACAACGACAGAAGTCTCCCTCCTCCACATGTTAAAACGTGACCATCCTGAATTTTTGGCACTTAATGTACTTGTTGAGTTGTCGTAGATTGAGAATGGGCCTTCAGCCCCCGGTCTTCCTTCTTACTAGAAAGTATCTTGAGTAAACTCCAGAGCTGCTTCAGAAACAGCTCTATTGCCTCTTTTTTAACATGGCCCGAACCTCCAGCAGCAACTGAGGGATGTGTTTCTGCCAGGTCACCGGTGGTATTCGCAGACACTTTTGTTGAAACTCCAAAGTGTGTCCGTGGGCGAGAGCGTCCAGCGGCCATCCATCGGTGGAGATGTTGTCCCACATGCTGGCGAAATTTGCCAGCCAGCCTCCCACTGGGATGCAGAGGTGGGGGCCCAACGTCCTGGCCAGTTCAATCCTGCTTGTAGGTTGGGGTGCCACCTTGGGAGCTTTGACGACGGCGGCGGTCACCGCCAAAGGCCTTGGAGGGACCCCTGTAGGCTTCCTGGGTCGCGGAACGGGAGATCCGCCACTGAATCTGCTCGAATTCCCTCCCGAGGAACGAAAGGACGGACAGTGCAGTTGCAGCGTGCCCAGAGCATGTCCGTCTCTGTGTCGGTTTTGATGGCCTGAAGAGATTCATTGACGACTTTTCCGAAGAGATGGTCTCCGAACGGCATGTCCAGGACCCTCGTCCGGACCTCTTGCCTAAAGTTGGTGGCCTTCAGGCAGCAAACCCGTTTTCCCCACCTGGCAGAAACCTGTGTCTGCGATGTCCAGGGCCATGGTAATGGCATGGTCCGACGCCACCTCGCCTTGCTGAAGGATTGCGATCACCTCAAATGCTTTGTCCTCAGGGAGGAAGTCCAGGATTGGAGCCATCTTGTACCATAGCTCCCAGACGTACTTGGGCTCTTGGGCTGCAGGAGCCAAGCCCTCAGGTTCAGAGATCCTGTGTCGTGATGCAGGATTGCGCCTCCTTCTCTGGTGAGCAGATCTGTGACCACTGGCAGCTTGACCGGAGGCGACGTTGACAGGCTGAGAAGGTCCGGGTACAAAATCTGCCTCGGCCACGCCAGGGCAACGAGCATCATCCTGCATCGGCACTGTTCGAGTTGACTGATGACTCGCAGCAGGAGCGGCAGCTTATGGAACGGGTATAGGAACAGGCCTTCCAACGGGAAGAACGCGCCCCCTATGCTCCTCGGTTGGTGGAACCTGCTGGTGAATTTCTGGAATTTGGAATTCGCCGCCGTCGCAAACCGATTGATTTGGGGTCTGCCCCACTTGAGGACGATTCAGTCAACCTGATCCTGCCGGAGTTCCCACTAGTGGCAGGAGCACAACTCCCTGCTGAGAGGGTCAGCAATGATGTTCTTGACTCCCGCCAGGTGAAAGGGGATAAGGAACATCTCTTGGTTGGCGGCCCAGTGCAAACAGTCCTGCGCTTCTCTTGAGAGCGCTGGGGATCGGGTCCTCCCACTGCTTTCTGATGTAAAACATTGTGGTGGTGTTGTCCGTGAAGATCCTTACAACTTGCCATTCATGGACGGAAGGAATTACTTGAGAGCCCAAAACACTGCCCGCAGGTCCAGGATATTGATGTGGAGAGCCATCTCCTCCGGCAGCTACAGGCCTCTGGCATGCAGACATCCGGTGTGGGCCCTCCACGGAAGTGTTCGTGGCAACAGTCTCCTGGTATGGGGGATTCTGAAACCCTGTGCCCCAGGCAATCGAGTGGACGTCCCACCACCTTATTGCCCGATGGAACTCCTCGTCGAGAGGGATCTTGTTTGCGAAGCTTACGGACACTTGCATCCCAGCAAGCATCCAGGAACTCTTGAAGAGGTAGCATCTGTAACCTGCAGAGCCGGATAAGGAAGATGCACGATGACATCATGCCGAGCAGCGACTTGTACTTTCCCCAGAATGCCCGCTACCCTCTCCCCCGAGGGCGATGCCAGGCAGCAGACCATGTTGAGCCTGGCTACCAAGAACAGTGAGTTCTGCAATGGAATCAAGCAGGACTTTGGATAATTGACAGAGAACCCCAGATCCGTCAGCAGCTGGACGGTCCTGTCCGTGTGATCGACGGCTACTTCCCTTGACTTGGCCGGATGAGCCAGTCGTTGAGATACGGGTACACATGTATCCCCCATAGGCGTAGATGGGCCGCCACTGGTGCCAGGCAGTTCAAAAAAACACCCTGGGCGCCGACTTCAGGCCGAAAGGAAGGGCTTTCAATTGGCATCGTCTTCCTTGCACCATGAAGCGTAGGAACTTCCCATGCTTCCTGTGGAAGTATGCGTCCTCTAGGTCCAGCGACGTCAAGAAGTCTCCTTCTTCCAGTTGGCCGAGCATGTACTGCAACGTGACCATCCTGAATTTATGGGACTTGAGATACTTGTTGGGACGCTGCAGGTCTAGAATGGGCCTCCAGCCCCCAGTGGACTTCTTGAATAAGTACCTGGAATTGACTCCAGAACCCCGGAGTAGTCTTGAAACTAGCTCCATCGCTCCTTTTCCTAGCATGGCCCGTACCTCCTGCAGGAGCTGAGGGAGGTGCTGCTCCTGCTGAGTCACTGGAGGGATCTGCTGACACCCTGGAGTTTCAGCAGCAAAAATAAGTCCCTTGGTGAGAGCTTCTAGCACCCATTTGTCAGCCGGCCTCCCACTGGGGTGCATGGCTAGGAGCCCCGATGTCCTGGCCGGTTAAGTCTTGCTTCGGTGCCTGTGTTCCGCCTTGGGGGCAATGACGGCGCTGGCCACTTCTGCCGAAAGCCTTGGAATGGCCTCTGTAGGCCTCCTGGGTCATGGAACGGGAGGGCTAACGGTAGGACAAGGAACCTCCACCAAAACCCTTAGTCGATATATTGGACTTTCTGCTGGAGGCACGGAAGGAAGAGTAGTTTTGTTGGAGATAGCCCAGTGCCTGGGCCGTCTCCGTATCAGTCTTGATGGCTTGTAAGAACTTCTTAGTGATCTGAAAAGGTCTGATATACCTTGGTGCGAACTTCCCAATGTGTGTCCAGCGGGGTAAGAAATTCGTGGCTAACCAGACCACGTCTCCTTCCTCCCAAGGGGGTGTTACTTTCCTCTTCTTATCGGCCCATACCTTATACGCATGTCGACTAGTGTTCAGGGTCTCACTGGCTAACACATGGGTGTCTTTAAGCTCTTTCAGGAGATGTTCGATGGCGGGTAACCTCGAATGACGGATCTCCGCCAAAGGCATATGTTTCGGATGGGAGCCAAAGGTGCAATAAAATGGAGACATATTGATGGCTGTATGTCTGGTGTTATTATAAGTGAACTCAGCCATGGGGAGAAAAGCATTCCATTCATCTTGCTTTCTGCTACAGAAACAGCGGGGATATTTTTCTAGGGTGCGATTGAGCCTTTCGGTCTGTCCATTACCTGTGGATGGAACCCGGACAAAAGGGCTCGTTGAATCCCTAATTGTTTGCAAAGAGATCCCCAAAACTGGGAAGTGAATTGAGGGCCTCAATCGGACACTATTGTTTCCGGAAGGCCATGAAGACGCACAATCTCTTTCAAGAATATCTTGGCCATCTTGGGAGCTGTCGGTAATCCCTTCAAGGGTTTAAAATGGGCTAATTTGTTTAGAGGATCCACCGTAACCATGATTGCCGTATTCCCTTCAGAATTAGGCAGTTCTACAATGAAATCAGTAGAGATGTGGGTCCATTGTTAAGGTGCTGATTCCTGCTGCAGTAAGCCTACGGGCCTGGAGGAATGGTACTTGTTAGCTGCACAGATGGAACAGGTAGATACATAGGACTGCACATCTCGATTCCATCCCGGCCACCAGAACATCTGACAAGAGATCCTTGGTGGCCCTTGTGCCCGGCCATGGGCGAATCATGACACCATGAGAGGGCCAGTCTTTGATGCGTCTTGTCGGGTAGGTACAAAGCTCGGCCCTTAAAGTAGAGCCCCTCTCTTTCTTCTAATTCAGCTCCTCAATATGTCCTGATTGGGGTGCTGTGTTGTTTGATCTGGACTTCACGTAGGATAGTGTTGGCCACTGTCCGGATTTCCTTGCCCGCTAACAATAAATCAAGGTTATGTTCCGCCTCACAGTCTGAACCATGACAACGGGAAAGGGCATCGGCTAAGATATTTTGTTTGCCAGGTAGGTAGGTAAAGTCAAAATCGAATTGAGAGAAAAAGTATGCCCAAAGGGCGTGTCTGGCATTGCGACATTCCATCTGTTGGAGAACGCGGAGATTACTGTGGTCTGTACGTACGGTGAACCTATGCATGGCTCCCTGAAGGAGATGTCGCAATTCATCACAGGCATGTTTGATAGCCAACAATTCCCTTTCGATGACAGAATAATTCTTCTCACTAGGGGACAAGGTTCTGGAATAATACGCCACTGGATGCTCAAGACCATCCTTACCCTTCTGCAGGAGGGCTGCGCCAATAGCTCCTCCTGAGGCATCAGTTTCTACTATGAAGGGTAAGGTTTGATCTGGCTGCACAAGGATGGGCGCCGAGGTGAATGCCTTTTTCAAGGCTTGAAAAGGCAGATTCTGCTTCTTGTGTCCAAGAAAACAAAACCCCTTTTTTTCAGCAGCGAGGTGATAGGAAAGACCAAATTGGAAAATCCAGGGATGAATTGGCGATAAAAATTCACCAATCCTAGGAAGCGTTGTACTTCCTTAACGCTTCCAGGGGCTGGCCAGTGGATTGCTGCTTGTATCTTGCTAGGATCCATGCAAATACCTTCTTGTGATAGGATAAATGCTAAGTAGGATACCGAAGGTGCTTCAAAGACATTTTTCAGGCTTTACCAAAAGCTTATTCATTATCAGTCGTTCCAACACCAGGCGGACGTGTCTTCTGTGTTCAGGAAGAGACGAAGAGTAAATCAAAATATTGTCTAAATACACCACAACTGTTGAGAATAGGAGGTCTGCAAACAACTTGTCCATAAATCGTTGGAAAACTGCGGGTGCGTTTACTAAGCCGAAGGGCATAACCCGGTATTCAAAATGCCCAAGTGGTGTCCTAAACACAGTCTTCCATTCATCCCCCTGTCTAATACGGAGCAGGTGATACGCACCCCTGAGATCCAACTTCGTGAAGATGGATGCACCTTGTACAGCCTCTAATATTTCTTTGATTAGAGGCATCGGATATCGGTCTTTAATGGTAAGATGATTTAAGCCTCGATAATCGATACAAGGGAGGAGTTCAGATGATCCCTTTGTGGGTATGAAAAATAGCGAAGCTCCTGCGGGAGACTTGGACTCTTGGATGAGTCCGTTTTGAAGAGTACTGTCCAAGTATTCCTTAAGGGCTTTACGCTCTGGTAGCGATAATGGAAACATCCTTCCAAAAGGGATAGACGCATCAGGTTGGATCTCAATGGCGCAGTCTTCTCTTCTGTGAGGAGGACGGGAATGTGGCTGCTTGTCAATGAAGACCTCTAGATAGTCTTAATAGTGTTCTGGTACCAAAGGAAGAGATGCTGCCAACACGGAATCCCTCTTGTTCGAGGGACCAAGGGGATGACAACGGTTCAGGCATTCATTGAGAAATAAAGATGACCGAAACTGTATGGTATTGTTCGACCAGTCAATCAACGGGTTGTGTCTGCGCAACCAAGGGATCCCTAAAATCACTGGGAAATGTGCTGCCTTAATAATATCAAACACCATTTTTCCCGATGCTGAAACAAATGGACTTGAAGAGGAAGAGTCTCTTGAGTAATGGGTCCTGAGGACAGAGGTTGGCCGTCCATCCCTGCCACAGGAATGGACTGATTCTTTGAAAGGATAGGCACATCATTATCTTGGGCCCAAGTAACAGCGATGAAGTTCCCTGGTGCCCCACAGTCCAGCATGGCTAACGCTTCCCAGACGGCGGAGGAACCCCGGAACAACTTGATATGAAAGACCATCAAACGGTTGTCTTCTCTGGGTGGAGGAGTCAAAGTATTGGTACAGGGATTTCCTCCAAGTCCCCTGGACCTATCCCTGATTAGGTTCGGGGAGAATCGTTTCCCTTGCGGCGTGGGGGAACCTCCGGGCAGTTGCGGAGTAGGTGTTTACTGGACCCACAGTACATACAGAGACCAAACTCCCTTCTCTTCTTTTCTTCGGATGTTAAAAGTCCTCTTGCAGTACCAATTTGCATAGGTTCCTCTCCAGAAGATAGAGCAGCATGATCCTTGGAGAGATGCGGGGAGACAGGAAAGGGAGAGGGTCGAGGCCGCCTTCTTTCCTGCCTTCTTTCTCCTAATCTAAATTCGAACTGTAGTGCGAGTGACACGAGTTCCTGAAAAGTCTGAGGTCTTGCAATGCGTGCCAGTTCGTCTTTTATGTCCAGCGAAATAAAGTTTGCTGGGCAGAATTAGGCCATCTGGCGTTAGTGGCTAGCTGCATGAAAGACGTGACATAAGTTTGTACATCATGAGGGCCCTGTCTGACATCAAGGATTGCTTCATATGAGGCATACTGTACCTCGGGTCGTTCAAAACGAGAGACTTTAGAAGTTGTACGAACTGATCTTAATTGTTAGTGGATGGATCAGACTGGAGAACTAGGGGCGAAGCCCATGCTAGGGCGTTCCCCGTTAAATTGGAGACTCAGAAGCCCGCCTTGGTTGTCTCATAGGTGCGAGGACGGAAAGTGAAATATAGCCTGCAAGCATCCAAAAATTCTTTGTGTCTTGGGATTTCCATCGTACTTCCCGCAAGGAAGAGGAAGAGGAGGTAAGTCTCCACGGACTTCATCACGGGCTGGTACTTGCTGTTGCAGGGATTGGTTCTCGGCTCGAAGTGATTGCACTTCAACCGTTAGACCCTGGATGGCTGCCATCAATTCTTGATATTGTTCAAGAGAAGCCATTGAAATCTTTTGGCGTTGCAGTCTGTCAGGATCTGTTAAGGATTCCCTCCCTTCCTCCTCACCTGAAACGTCCGGTGAGCTATCCTGAGGGTCCGGCTTCCCTCCTTGGCATCTCCGGGTCTGTCCTTTACTGTTCTTCTTGACTCCCTTTTTCTCGTGTAAGTAGGGGCAAACTCCCCGGGATGCCACTCTGTCGGGTGATTGAGGAACTGAACAGCGGGGACTCCCGGGAGCCGGCTCCTGAGCAGGGAAAAAGCCAAAGCGGCAGAAAAAACCCTGCAGTGGATGTTCGGGCAAGATGGTCTCGAGTAAGATGCTGGACTGGATATTTAATCCTCCATGGCTGAGCAGTTCCGGCAGTAGCAGTGGCAAGAAATGTTAGCTGGACGACTTTGATAAAGAACAGGATACATAGAGAAAGGGAGGTCCAAAGGAGTTTGTAAGGGCAGGCGAAATAGAATAAAGAAAACAGGACGGAGAAAAAAGAACGGAGCACAAGAGACGGAGAGGCTGGGCTGCCACTGGAGGCGAGAAAAGGAGGAAGCAGAAAGAAAGGCAGAGGTAGGAGGCGAAATACCGGAAAGAAAACAGGACGGCAAGAATAGGATAGAGGATAAACCGGATTCAAGCAAGCAGAGCGGGTAGAAAACACAGCATTACCTTCGCAGAAGGAGAGCAGTGAAGGTGCAACACGAGGAACGCTGCACTGTGCCGGCACTAGAGGACGTCGGCGGCCATCATGGAAAAAACACTAGAACGGTGTTTACAGACGGCCGCCGACGTGATGGAACATATTAATGGCGTCTCCACAAATCCCAAAAACGCCGCCCGACAGTATACATGACAGTAACAGAAAGGAAAGCACCATAGGTGTGTCACTTAAAAATTGACCCACATTCTTATCCCTGCACCAGTTGATGAACTTGTTCCAACGACAACGGTACAAAGAATAATTACTGGCCTTCTGGCCGAAAGCTAGTTCTCCAATACTTGCATCTCGGCCTTTCAGAAACCATGCGTGAAGGCTTAGTGTCTAATTTTATTATTTATTGCATTTGATTGTATGCCCAAACCCATGGGTATAACGGCGTAATATTACAAGAATACTTTACAAAAAACATATGGTTACATGAATGCTTGCTCAAACTTCTTGGTTACATGGTTGAAGTGCTTGTTAATAACAGACGAAGTTGCAATAGAATCTGGTCTAGTGGTATAGGTAACATAGTATACCAGCGTAGACCAGTGAGTTAGTATTGATTGAAAAGCCAAGTTTTTAAAATAATTTCTTGAATTGTGGGAGGGAGGGATTGTTACAAATGTTATTAGGGAGTGAGTTCCAGATTCTGGGGGAATCTATAGTGAAGCTGGAGTTGCCTGTTCTCGTGTTCTTGAATCTGAGGACACATAGGTGGGTGTTAGAGCTGGATCTAAGTGTTCTTGCTGCTGTTTTGAGTGAAAGGCATTGATTTAGGTAAATCGAGGCATTGGCAGTGATGCATTTGTGTGTGATAAGCGTTTTGTGAAGTATTCCTGCTTGTATGGGAGGGCAGTGCGCTTCTCTCCTATGTTGTTTAATGTGGTCTCTTTTGCTTATACCTAGTGCTGCTTAACGCCTTGTTCTGTAAGATTTGCAATTTGTTTATGTTGAACATCCTCTGGATGGAGGACCCAACCCTCCTCTCGCAAGAGAAGGTCCTTGCTGTGGCAGACGAATTGGAGGGCAGATGGGCATGTCCAGAAGGTCCGGGTACCACGTCCTCCTGGCCCAATCCGGAGCTATTAGGATCATGGATTTCCTGAACTTCCTCAACCTCCTGATCACGAGGAATGATGGGCACTGGAGGAAACACATACATGAGTGGAAATTTCCTTTCCACCACGAACGTGTCCCGTTGAGCTCCTCTTGGAGGAAATTCGTTTGAGCAAAACAGTTTGCACTTCCTGTTGACACTGGTCGTGACCCACTTGAGGGTTCTCCAAAGGGTGAAGATCTCTTGAAGGACTTCCTGAGCTAGTTCCCACTTGTGGGAGACTGTGCTATGCCTGCTCAGAGTGTCCGCCGCCGTGTTCTGCTATCCGGCTAGGTGAACTGCCGAGAGAGATTCCTTCTTGTATTGCCCAGAACCAGAGCTGCATTGCCTCTCTGCAAAGTGGTAGTGACGCTAAACCACCTCTCTTGTTGAGGTAGTACACAGCCACCGTGTTGTCTGTCATAATCAGGACATTTCTTTCCCCGTACAGAGGGCGGGCAGGCAGGCCTTCAGCACTAGTTTGATCGCACTCAGCTCCAAAAGGTTGATATGTAGTTTTCCAATGGAGACCAATGACTGCTGATTGTCATATTGTTGGTGGGGGCTCCCCACCCCAGGAGGGATGTGTCCGTCACTACCATCTCCGGCCATTGTTGCCAAAACGATTCTCCCTTGAGAATGTTGTTTTTGCAAGCCCACCACAGAAGGTCCTGAGCAACTCTGCTCGGAACTTGCAGGTGGTCCGACATTTTGCCTGAGAACTGGGACCACTGAGTCCTGAGAGCCCATTGAAGGCCTCACCCTCCTTTTAGCTCCTTCCTCACAGCGGTGGAATGTGGAGTTCCCCAGGGCTCGGCATTGTCACCCCTGCTTTTTAATTTATACATGGTAGCCCTGGCCAGATTGATTGCCAGCTTAGGTGTCCACGTCTACATATATGCAAACGATACACAAATCTTTTTCCGTTTCAATGCTCCAATCGACAGACCCCTCCTCCCCCCACTCCCCGACACTGTTGAAAGACTGTTTTACTGCCATTTGTCATTGGATGTCTGACAACTGGCTAAAACTTAAAGGCGACAAGTCAGAAATATTCGTCATCGGTAAAGCTACTATGGGCTGGACCCCTGTCTACTGACCTACCTGTCTTGGACCTTGTCCCCAACCAGCCAGCGTAGTGAAAAGTCTGGGCATAAAAAGTCTGCCATTAGGCCACAGAGAGGCATAGATCTCTTCGGTATGACGTAGCGGCTTTGCTCAATTTAGGGTACTCAGGAAGGTGCTCCCATTCCTGCCGAATAATGCCAGGAGCAAAATTATTACTGCCGCCATTATGGGTGCCATCGACTACTGTAATGGCATCTATTTGGGGCTACCACTGGCGTTACTCCAGCGACTCCAAATTTTACAAAATGCGGCAGCTAGGCTAGCTCTGAACGCCCCTAGACTTGCACACTCTCAAGACCTCCTGTGTCGCCTTCTTTGTCTCCCAGTTAAGTCTCGGGTAGAGTTTAAAATGTTGTGTATGGTCCACAGGAGCTTTGTTTCTTCAGTCAAGGCTGGCCCTTTATCAACCCAAGAGAAATCTTCGGTCGACTGGCCAGCTCTTGCTGACTGTCCCCCGCTTTCGGCACTCCCGGTTGGGTGGCAGATTCTTTTCAGTGTTGGCTCCCACAGTGTGGAACGCGCTCTTGCTGCATGTTAGGAGTATACAGACTCTGCCTTTCGCAGGCAGTTGAAAACACTTCTGTTTTAGCTTGCTTTCCCTGCCTCCCTCTCTATAGCAGCTGGCTGCCTACAGCCTTGATGCCTTTGGGTCTTGCTGGGCTTTATAAATCTAGCATACAATACAATATAAGGGATCTCTCAAGCGGGTCTCTGGCACCAGGAAAATGCAGGATTGGCACCAGGAAAATGCAGGATCACGTGAGACCAAGCGACCTCAGAAAATCGAAGGCAGGAAGATGCGGAGCACTCGAATTTGGTAACCATCAGCAGAATGTGTTGAGCTCCCACCTCGGGTGGCGAGGCTTTCCCTGAAGTAGCCAGGACTGCTCCAATAAATTGGAGTCTTTGGGATGGTATCATGTGGGACTTCTTGTAATTGAGGGAGAAGCCCAGTCTGTGGACTGAGTAGCAGGTTATGCAGAGATGTTCCCAGGCTTTCTCGGGTGAACAAGCCCTGATCAGCCAATAGTCCCTGTAGTGGTAGACGTGAATCTCCCTCTCCTGAGACTCGCTGCCACCACCGCCATGAATTTGGTGAAAGCCCTCGGGTGGAGGTCAGCCCGAAAGTCAGTACTCGAAACTGATTAGAACCACCAACGGCGAACCTCAGGTACTTTGTGTGCTTGAGATGGATTGGCACATGAAAGTAAACATCCTGAAGAAGATCCAATGATACCAACCAGCGTTGGAGTTGGAGAATCTGAAGGATCTGGGAAAGGGTAACCATCTTGAACTTGTCCTTGGAACTTGTTCAAGTTTCTTAAGTCCAAGATGGGTCTCAACCCTCTGTCCTTTTTGGGGATTAGAAAATACGGGGAGTACCAACCCTTGTTCCTCTCTGCTACAGGTACATGTTCTATTGCACCTTTCTCTAGTAGGGTCAAGATTTCCTGCACAACGTGCAGATCCAGAATTTTGACAGAGTTGTTTCCCGGTGGATGATCCTGAGGCCTTTTTTGAAAAGGAAGGCAGTAACCTTGGGGCACTGTTTCCAATGGCCAAGTATCTGAAGTAATGCCCCGCCATTCATTCAGATCCTGAGCAAGTCTGCCTCCCTCCGGGGTCTTGTGGGTCAAGGCCTCAGAGTGGTTTAGAGGCGGCTCAGGGTAAAGTTGCCGCTGCTGGGGCTGATTTAGCACCCCTCCCTCGTCCACCACGAGGAAATCTTCTCTGACCCCTTTGACCCGCTTGTCCTCTTCGTCTCCAATTGAGGAGTAGAATCGAAAGGACTTACCTCTCCATGAAGATGAGTCTGAATAGGGTTGTTGAGGTTGTCTAATGGCAGCACCGAGGGATTTAGCCGCTGCCTTTGAGTCTGCAGCTTCTCCAAACTCTAATCCGCATTGCTGCCAAACAACCTTGAGCTGTCAAAGGGCATGTTGAGAAGTCTTGCCTGCACATCTGGTGCAAATCCCGACTTCCTCAACCACGCAAATCTGCGTAATACTATGCTAGCAGCCATGGATATGCTGATGCTGTCTGCAGTATCCAAACCTGACTGGAGACATTCATTCATTGCCTCCTTACCATCCTTAATGATCACCAGGAAGCAGTCTCTTTCTTCACGTTCTGGGATGTGTTCAGCTACCTTAGCAACACAGTCCTACAGGGTAAATGTAAATCTAGTCAATGTACAAGTGACATTGGTGGATTTCAAAGCCATACTACCCGCAGTAAAAACGTTTTGGTCATCGACATTTTCGACCTGCAGTCTTGGCATTTTTTGAAAACCGACTTGGGCGTCAATGGAGTTGAAGACATTTTCTATTCACTGAAGCGTGCCGTAATTCACTCAAAGCGTTAGCTCGGAAAAACGGAACTGAAGCCAACGGGCGCTGCATGCACTATTTATACTGTTGAGGACGCTGACCGAATAGAGGCCCCCGAGGGACATTGACTCGACGACACTGCATACAGCGCCCTATGTCGAAAACATTTTCCGAAGCAGCAAAGCTGGAGAGATCCATTATCACAAGATGAGGAATACGTGGAAGGACACAATCCATTAGAATTACTGTTCAAGTATAGTAGGATACTTTTATCTTACTTACTGTTCTTTTTGTGGGATCAGCAGACATCACCTTATGTGGAGTGCTAAGGGGCTACACCAACTCCTTTCCCACTGCTCCTGTAACTTTTATAGTAACAGACAAACCTAAATGGCTGGTGGCAGTGGATACCTTTTTTTACAATTGTTGTGCTAGTTACTCGCAGGCAGACTTCACAGCTGCAGCACATTAGTTTGTGTGTTCCTTTTAGGCACTTCTACCATTCCAGGTGGGGGGTGGGTCCTCTGAGTTTTGCCTTTGGTGGGTTCCCTTTGTGAAGCCCGCCAAGGCTCCAGTGTGTCTGCTGAGGCAGGAAGTGAGGGAGGAGCCTGAAACTTCTCTGACATTTGTCTGAAGGTATTACCAGTTTAAACTGGGCGGCTGGCTGTCCTGCAAGGACAGCCACCCCCAGTTGATCGACAGGCCCATAGGACAATGAATGGGTTCCTGCATAAAAGGTGAGGCTTTTAGGACCGAAGGCTAAGTCGACCACTAGAACTGATGCTCAGAAGATGACGACCAGAAAGAAATGCTTGCAGCACCTCCAGTAACCACAGAAGCACCGCTGAAGTACAGCTGCTGTCCTGCTCCCATTTTCAAATCGACAGGGAAGCTCTGCCAAGGACTTACTCCTCTTCTGGGCTGGTGGGCATAACCAGCCTCAAGTCACTGTTCAATTTGAGCTGTGCCCGATGTCCTGTGACCTTCCTGGGCTGCAGAATCCCAATACCCAGGGTACCTCAATCACCTTGGAGTGCATCGTCTTGCCAATGACGAATCCCGTTGGAACTTTGGTGGAATCTGTGTGGACCTTCAGAAGCTTTAATCCTCTTGGAGTTCCCTCGCCAGAATGCAGGACCGGGAAAAGAAGAGGGTTCCAACCGGCAGTGATCGTTCACAACTGATGCTGAGAAAAAAGGTGCTAAAACCACAAACCGACGCAGCAGTAAGAAGAATTTGTTGCTGGAGAGGACCTCTCTCGACCACTGCTGCAGGAGCCTATCCAGGGTCCCCCGCTTTCGTCACCACGACCAAGGAGGGCAGGTTTGCAACCATGCATCCAGAAAGCGTCCAACTGCATCATCTTCACTCTGAAGGTACTGTGGGGCTATACTGGTAATCTTGCCTTAAGACATTTGTGTAGCTCCTCTGCTTTTGGAGCACTGTTTCTTACTGTTTGTGTGTTCACCCATTTGCAGTCGCCCAGGTTCAACAGCTTGTGCCCTACAGGAAGGCTTCTACTAAGCTCCTGTACTTTTTACTAAGACCAACTAACGTGTTACATTACCTATGCTAAGAAGATTTGCATCAGAACTATTGCTCTCCTTTAGACTTCGGCATTGCTCATTTCCCTCCAAAACCTGAGCTGATTAACTCCTTTCTTGTTACGGAAAAGGCTGATTAAACCTTAAAAGAGTTGCTACAAGTATTGCTTACCTGTGATTGTTGCCCTTTACATTCTTGAACTTACCTATACATGAATAATGCAGAGTTAACTTAAAATAATGACTTTTCCTGACATGAAATTACTCTGTGTGTGGATAAGAAAAATAATAACCATTTACTCACCCGCTTTATTCTTCCTTACTATCCAAAATGTACAATTGATGTTGCTTATTGATACAACATTCTGTTAGTTTCCAACTGCCTTGTGTATATATAAAATAAATCACTATTTCTGATATACCTACAAGGGTGTAAGTGTTTCTTTTGACCCATGTATATTCTGGTTTCTTTGTAGCGATTTACAGCTCACATTCCTCCTAAGATACGCCTGGTTGCTCTGCCACTCTAGCAACCTTGGGTCGTACAGGCCTACATTAGAAGTTGGGGCCCTAAAACCAATGGATAAGTCTTGTAGAGTCCAATACCAATAGGACTTTGGAAAAAAGTGCCCAACACTGGGGGAGAGCGGTGGGATTGGTGTAAATTAGATTACACCGACTATTGGAAATGCCGGTGTCCAGAGAATCCAGCCACAAAGCTAACACTATTGGGAAAAAGTCACCAACAACTGTTAAAATTAATTTTAAGGAAGAGGCTCTTACAGTAGGTACACTTAAAGAGTTGTGTAAAGAGGAAAAACCTCAGTTGTAAGGGTAGAAAGAATAACTTAATTCAAACCAAACCCCAAGGAGTAGACCTGTGATCCCAACTCCAAACAATGATCTGGAAGTAACTGAGGAGGATGAAAGTTTAGAGCTTATCCCTAATTTACCTCGGGCTTCAAAAGATGAGCGGGGGAACCAAGAGGGGCTGAAAACCCTCCTGCCAATCCTTCGCCTGTATCCCAGTTGCCTACTACTGTGACCCCATTAGGTCACAATCTGAAAAACTTAGAATAGCTTCACTGCACTGCAAAAAGAGCAGGTTAGAATCACAAATAAAAGCAAAAAGTTTGGGGGATCCATAAAGACAGAAGGAAAGGTGCAGTCAAGAAATCTTTCCTAACATCCCATGCCCTCATCCGAAATCAGAAAATAATCCAATTTGGATGCAGATGGGTGTACCACCAAACTAAATGTGTATCCACTGCCTTCCGCATGCCTAGCCCTCCAAACATCGCTCGGCTTCCTGGCCCAACATAAATTCTTTAATTTGCAGGTCGACTTCAAAAGGGGTCTGCCAACACCCCCCCCCGTTCTGTCTATTTCTGGCTCCATCAGCGCGTTGAAATCCCCCACCCACGCAATTATAGAAGAATGCTTGGCAAGTTGTTGATCTATCCATTCCAGAGTATCCACTGCATCAGTATTAGGACCATAGTAATTGACCAGGGTCATCGTCAGTCCATACATAATCCCTTTAGCCAACAGCACTCTACCCTCCGTATCCGACAAGCGCTCCAACAGAACCAGGCATCAGTGTACAAACCACATGTGAATACGTGGAACAGGATGAGATATAGCAAGGACAATCCCATCCACGCCCAAATTGTGACTCCTGAGAGGTGGTTACCCGAGTATCCTGTAGAAGAGCTAAGCCTTGACGTTCCACATCATATAGTGCAGTCCCTTAACCATAACCATGACCAATCCCAGAATATTCCTCCAGAAGTCCTGGCTCGTGCACTCCTACACACCTAGCCAGCGGGTGCTCCACAAAACACTACCACATCCCCAACATCTCACCCATCATCTGGACCATACAAGGGAACTCCCCAAACATGAAGGTGAACCCTGGACCCCCCCCCCTCTGTTCCCCCAGAACAACCCCAATAACAACCCCTGCCCCAGAGGCAACCACAAAATGCCAGAGACTTAATGTCCCAAAAACACAATGTATTAAAGGCTTTTGCTTGAGGGCCACCCCAGGGCCCAGCCACCCCAGTAAACCCCCCCCCCCCAACAACAGTATACACTGCCTTCACCACCCGAAACACGTGGCTGCCAATATCTACCATCTGCCAACTTCATGCAACATGTCTTCATGGGGGAACACCCCATGCTCATTATTCCCCCTCTGCCTTGGGACCCTTGGCAGCGATTCAAGGAAGGTATTGGCCTCCTCCGGAGACAGAAAAAACAGGGCCGTTCAATCATGCTCCACACAGAGCTTCCATTTCATGCCCCTCTTTTTTTTTTTAAACTTCAATGTAGGTCCTCCGAGATGCCTGAACCTTGTCGGAGAAGTCCGTTAAAAGTTTATTGTAATCACCTTTATACATCAAAGAACCCCTCTCCCTGGCTCTACAGAGAGCAAGATCCTGGTCTTGATAATTCAACATTGTGGCTATAATCTGCCTGGCCGGCGCCCCTGGGTCTGGCCTCCTACCACTTCGGATCCGATGAGCCCTCAACAATAAACACAGCTGAGAAGCCCTCATCACTCAATACTTCACGCAGGATTGATTCCATTGATCGTTGATGCAACGATTCGGGCAATCCCACTATTGTGAGGTTATTTCTTCTGTACCTTGATTCAAGATCCTCCTGTTTATCAGCCAGTTCCGTAAGAGCTCTCTGGACCTGGACACGGTCTCTCGATGTTGCAGAAGATTCACCTCTACCGCAGACACTCTTGTTTCAGCCCTGCACTGCCAAACCCAGGAGGACAAAAGCATCCGATGAGAGATGTCCACTAGAGCAGGAGAGCTACCTGCTGGAGATGTGATGCACCCGTGCGCCCGAGCCAAGACATGAAGATGAGTACTTGCTGCAAGAGAGTGAAAATCCTCAGAAGGCAGTTCACCAGCCACCACATTCTTCAACAGGCAGCACCGCTAACACTCCAGTATGCGGATGGTATGGGGAAAGGGGATGAGGCAGGTAAGACTATGAAGCACTCCACAAGGGGACTAGAAAATGCAGCCAACAAGGCTAAATAGCACATGAGAACACTGCATGAAACACAGCCAACAACGCCGAATAGCCCAGAAAAGGCTGAGAGGCACAGGATCCACCCTGGAGGGGCTGAGAACACTGCAGCAAATGCACAGCCAACAAGGCCGAATGACCGACAAGAAGCTGAGGGACACAATCCCTCGAAGGGGTGAAAACATTGCATCAAACACAGCGAAAGAGAGTATAAGAAAAACTGAGTGCCACAGAACGCCTGGATGGGGTGAGTACATTGGATCAAAAATGCGGTCGACTAACCCACGACCCCTGGAGGGGTGAGAACATTATAAACCACACACAGAAAAAAAGGCTGAATAGTCCATGAGGGGCTAAGCGAGTCAGGACTCAGGACCCCTGGAGGGGATGAGGACATTGTACTACATCCAAGACCAGTTAGGCCGACTTGCCCAAAGAGGGCAAAACAAGACAGACAGATATCCTGGAGAAAGAAGCAAGAGATCCCAGAGGTCAACCCCAAGTAACTAAATTACAGGAACACATTATGCAATTAGAGGCCAAACTTTAGAAGCTTGGCAGAATCTTGCTGAAGGGTATCAAGAGTCCCCTTCTACAGTGTTGTGAGAAAGACAGAACAGTTTTTTTCTAACTGTAGCTACAGGCTGAGTCCTGAACCAAGAAGGGGAAAGAACAAACTACAAGTGGGTGGGGTCAAGCACCAGCCATCCCATTGCCAAGAGTAGAATACCTCCATAGGCCACTTTGCGTTCCTTTATTGTTTGTGGTTGGGCAAGTAATGTGATTGAATAGGTTTGGGCTGGAGGCTGAATTTTATTTTTAAATGACATTCTGACGAGCACTATTTTTGTTATGTTTAGAATAGGGCATCACCATCACTAAAAGTAGGGTTAGGGTAGGTATTTCTTTCCTTTAATAAACTTGAAGTAGTTGAAACGTGTCTGTGTCTACGTCTTCTATTTTGGACTTACCACACCTTCCTTAGATGGAGGGGCTGCAACCTGAAAGGGATGGAGTCCCTTCCTGATCATAAATTACTACAAATTTGACATGTATGTATGTGGGGTGAGTGGGGTAAATTGGCAGACCAGGTAAGGGGGTGCCAAAGTCAGAGGACTGATGTCCGAAGACGTAATGGTGCAACCTTTAAATAGGATCTTGCCACGTCAAGTCCTTGCCGACTCGTCAGAGCATGGTGGGATGCGGTAGCTTGGCCGTGGCCAAAGCGGCAGAGGCTGGAGCTGCTGGTAGCGGGACCTTGGTGAAGATGTCATGCGTCTTCTGCCTGAAGGCCTCCCATTCCTAGAATATTGGTTTGGCAAAGGTAACTGCCGAGTCTGATCCTTTCGGGGCTTCCCTGGAGTGGTGGCACCTCTTCTCCAAAGACAGAATAATAGTGTCTTGAACAATCGCCTGGAACTCTTTTGCACTGCTGCTTTTTATGGTCCTTTCGGTCAGGAGACTGTCTCTCAGTACTGCGCATGGTTGCCTCGAGCAAGTTGCCTCTATCACCCCTTGTTAGGAATACCGCTTTATGGCACTGTTGGCACCACGCTGTGAGGACAACCAGCGTTGCATGTTCCCTTGCATATGTACGCTGCCGGGCGCGCACACACTAATGTTCTAAGGAAGCAGTGTACTCGTGCCTGGTGTCAACACGCCAATTCCGAGCACCTTCTTAGCAGCCCTTCGCAATCTGTTCAGTGCGTTGCAACACTGTGGAAGTGCTGCTACTCTGCCACTGACGCCCCTTGTGGTTTCCCCCGTTTCGCTTCTCTCCTCCGCTGCCTTGCCTCCTCGCTGTTGGGGACAATTCTCATAAATGTGCTAATTCCCTTCACCTTAGAGACCCCCAGCAACTTTGCTGGATTTTTAAGGGCTTGATTTTTTCACCTTGAAAGAGTGCGAGTCTTTTTCCCCCACTCATGTATTTTGATGTATGTTTTACATTTGTGTTCTTTGACTTTGGAGTTTTAACATAACTCCATAGGCATCTTTTCATGTATGTTACACAGCACCCTCAGTGCAGTGACACAGGGATGTCTTTTTAGACTTCCCAAAGGTGTAAATACCTTCTCTGGGATAAACTACTGTTTCCCAGAGAATGTAAAGTGAAATTGACTTTACTAGTCTTTCCAAATTCTTAGACCCAGCACACACCATCTTACCATGGAGTGCTGGAGGAGTTAATTAGTATCCCCTGTGTCTAAATACTCATGTAGCAGTCAAATGCTAGCCTTTCCTATTGAAAAGGCTGGTGGCAGTGGTTTTACAGCGAACTACCATGTTCCTGACCGCGAACAGCGGTAGCTAAAAATCACGTGAGCCATGTTTTTCAAGATGGCGCCTTAAGCCCATTTGTTTAAACAGGTCCCGGTCTTTTTTTGCTGTTTCTTTTTGGAAAGGTCCTTCTAGAGTTTTGTCTCTGTGCGCCAAACCAGGTTTGGTCCCTTTGTTAGTGTGCCTTTGGCCGGCTTCAGGACTGAAGACCGACTCTGGTGTCTGAGTGTCTGGGGTGGGCAGGAAGTGAGGGAGGTGCACGAAACTCCCTGTGCTTAGTCTCCTAGGAGAGCACAATGTACTCTGGCGTGATTGGCTGGCTGACTGTCCGGCAAGGACAGCAACCCCGCTGGGTGAGTGACAGCTAGGCTGGAATGAATGGGAGAAAACTGTTTAAAAAGCGAGTCTCCAGGACTGGAAGGCAGAGTCGACCACTGGAATGAAAGAACCGAAGACGAGCTGGAAGAGGACGGCTGCTGCCACTCCTGGACCGTTGGTTTGCCCGGTGAAGCCAAGTTCCGAATTGCCAAACTCCATTCGTCAGAGAAGCTCCTTCAAGGACGGCTTCTTCCTTTCAGTTGGTGGGACCAATCAACTCCTAAGACACTGGGATACCATTCTCGAGGCCGATTAGGATTAACCAGGGAGAGGGACACCAGCTTGTGTTCTTGATTCTACAGCTGCTGGAACTGAAGTGACTCAATTTCGTTTGCTTTCTTCAATGATCCCGTGCAGTGCAGGAGTCCCCCCGACGTCCTCCCTTTGTCCCCATGACGGAGGCTCAGGAACAGCGAGATCTGCAGGACCTGCCAGGAACCACTTTCAGCAGCATTTGTTTCTTCATCCAAAGGTACTTTGACAACCCAATTGAAAGAACCCCACTCTCGCGGGGAAGGTTTGTGAAACTTTCCCAACTTGCAGGCCTAATCAGCTTGTGACCCAACATATGATTCTTTTTTGACCTAAACTACTTCTAAGAACTTTCGCAAGTACTTTACCGTTTGAAACCAGAACTGCTCTTTCCTATCCAGAACACTAGCCCATTGACTTTGGCCTGGCCTATTGACTTGAACTCCTCTGGTGAACAAACTATTTGCACGGTCTAAAAAGTAGGTGATCTATTTTACTCACCTTGTGCCTTTTGCTCCTTTCTAAGTACTGAACTGCTATTTGGCTCCTATTTCAGGGGAGCTCAAACTGTCTCAAAACCCTAGAATTTTGTACAGAACTGCATTGGTTTATAATATTAAGTTGCCTTCTGCTAGTGAAATGTTTTCTAAATGATTGTGTAATAAATTAAGTGTTTTTTACCAAGAAACCTTGAGTATAAGTGTTTACTTGAACCACTGTGATTGAAAGTCCTTTGTGAAACTACTTGTACTGCTCACATTCACTCTTGAGATAAGCCTGGCTGCTCAGCTCGCTACCCAAAAATGTTTGGTACAAACTTGTACCAAAGGTTGGTTTGGCTAACACCTGTAGTCCGAATTGTGTGTAATGGTCCCAGAGGGTACTGGCTGAAATTCTGCTTAACACTCGCCTTTCCACTACCATAGTCTCTCCTGGCTCTTTTCCACTCTTCTTCATCCTAGTCTTGATCTTCCCTGCTAGTTCACTTCCGAATTCCGTAATCCTTTGTTTGCCCATACCAATCCCCTGTGAATTCTGTGGAATTCTACAGCAACCTCCTGCTGCTTCGAAATCACCTTTTGCTTGTGAGCACCTGCAACACTGAAGTACCTGCTGCTCCTCTACAAGGAGGGTTTTTCACCAAGCTTGGGGATTTCCCTCAATTAGGATGGCTCTCCAAGGGTCACTGGGCACTAAGATTAGTTTCCGTGATCAGAGGGAAGGGTGGCTTCTGATAGAGGTTAGCCTTTCCTCTTCACATCGCACCACACTCAAAGGAGAATGGAAAGGTCGGCATCTGGTACCCAGCTGTTTTCGGAGAAAGGTGAATAGCTTCTCCTCATGTTCTTAAAGTACCTTTGGGTGCATCGGTTACCACAACGTGCCATCCTGCATGTTGTGGCCTTCACCCAGACAGTAAAGACAGATACAGTGCAGGTCCAAAGCAGACATTTGGCAAACACAGTCAATGCAGGGGTTAAATCCCAAAGACTTTGCTGGATTGGTCATATCGTCGAATAAGAACGAGAAGCTTAAGTTTCGACAAAAAGCAGTGTTCCCAAAGGAGCAAAGTGCTTGGAAAAAGCATCACTACGGTCACAGGGATATATATATATGATACATTACTCACCGTAATCGTATTTCTGATGCTTGTATCTGCTTAGATTCACATGCTGTGCATAGGCCGACATCTAGTGGAAGCTGCGGAGTATTACAGTTTGTTTTTCGAAACTCGAAAATGGGCGTCGACACAGGGTGTGCCAGTAATCCTATCCCTAGTGTGACGTCCACTGTACCCAAGATCCCTCACGCGTCTAGGATCCTCAGATTGTATTTTTTCTGACATGAGGAAGCATGAGGAGTAGCGTGAGTACAGATAATCCAAGCAGATAGACAGAAAGGTAAGACTACAAGCAATCATGCGCCTTCTCTCGGAGGGGAGGAAGGGTGGGTCGCATGTGAATCTAAGCAGATACAAGCATCAGAAATACGATTACGGTGAGTAATGTATCCCTTCTGAGGCTTGTGGAATCTGCTTAGATCACATGCTGTGCATAGATTAGCGAGCAGTATCCGAAGAAGGAGGTGGGATGTGAGAAGGGTCATGAGCAAACAGGTGTCTTAGAACCGCTTGTCCCACTTGTGTATCTGTCTTGGAATGAGTGTCAATGCAGTAATGCTGAGTAAAAGTGTGAATAGAGCTCCAAGTAGCTGCTTTGCAAATGGTGTCGAGGGGAACATTTGCAATGAAAGCCAGAGTGGCCCCAATGCCTCTAGTAGAATGGGCCCTTGGCGTAAAAGGCAGAGTTTTTTCAGAAAGAGAGTAACAGCTGTATACAGTTGATAATCCACTTCGAGATCGCGCCCTTAGAGACGCGATCCCCCTCTCTGCCTGTAGCTACGGAGACAAACAGTTGATCTGTTTTCCTTAGCGGTCTGGTTTTATTCACATAGTAGAGGACCGCCCTACGCACATCAAGGGTGTGTAGTTTCACCTCAGCTGAGCTTTGCGGGTTCTGGAAGAAAGCCGGAAGCTCGATGGACTGCTTTACATGGAATTTAGATATATATTTAGGTGAGAACCTAGGGTGTGTGCGTAAAACCAGTTTGTCTTTGTGGATAGTAAAGAAAGGATCCTGCACTGACAGAGCCTGAATTTCACTGACCCTTCTTATAGAGGTAATGGCTACTAAGAAGGCCGTTTTATAAGTCAGGTGTTTGAGACTACTTTTATGCATGGGTTCGAAAGGGGGGCCCATGAGCTTAGCTAGCACCACATTGAGGTCCCATCCTGGCGGTGGGTTCGAAATAGGAGGGTGAAGTCTCTTTACTCCTTCCATGAAGGCTTTAACTACTGGTACTTTCCACCACGATACTTTGTTATGGGATGTGGTGTAAGCCGAGAGGGCTGCCAGGTGTACTTTCAGAGAGTTAAAAACCAAACCTGCGTCCAGCAGGTGGAGCATGTATGTTACAACGTTGGAAGGAGTGCAATCAACTGGGTTGATTTGTTTATTCTGGCACCAAATAACGAATCTCTTCCACTTGTCAAAATAACAGTGCCTTGTGTTTGGTTTCCTGGATTCTTTTAGGATGTCCATACACCTCTGTGGTAAATTGAGATGGCCAAACTCTATGACCTCAGGAGCCATGCTGCCAGGTTCATTGAGTTGGGTTGCTGATGCACTGTTTGACCTTGGTGCTGGGACAGTAGGTTGTACCAGGCCGGAAGTTTGATGGGCTCGCACACCGCCATTCTGCGTAAGTGTGGGAACCACGGTTGTCTTGACCACATGGGAGCAACTAGGACGAGCGTCATCGACTCTCTGTTCATCTTGTTGACCACCTTCCTGATGAGGAGTTGGTGGAAAAGCGTACGCAAACCTCCCTGACCAGTTCATCCACAGGGCATTCCCCTGGGAGTCTGGTTGGGGGAACCTGGATGCAAATCCTGGGCATTGTTTGTTTTCGCTTGTGGCGAATAGGTCTATAGTGGGGAAACCCCACTGAGAGAAGAGATCTTCTACGATATCTCTGTGAAGGACCCATTCGTGTTCCTCTGGGAGGGAGTCTCTGCTTAGGGCATCCGCTAGGGAATTGAGCTCCCCTGGAACATGTTGTGATGACAGGAAGATGTTCCGTCTGAGTGCCCATATCCAGATTTTCTGGGCAAGCTTGGACAGATTTGGCGAACGAGTCCCTCCTTGTTTGTTCAGATAGAACATGGCTGTCGTGCTGTCCGTCCGGATCTGCACTGACAAGTTTAGCAGATGGGGCTCGAACGCCCGAAGCGCTCGGAATACTGCCAGAAGCTCTAGCAGGTTGATGTGGTTCTTGGCTACTGAGTGAGACCAGAGACCCTGAGCTGTGTGGTGGAGATGGTGAGCTCCCCACCCAGTCAGGCATGCATCCGTAGTCACCACTGCCTGTACTTCGGGATCGTAAAAGGGTTTTCCCCTTGCGAGATTCTCTCTTGTCCACCAGTGTAAGCTCTGTACGAGTGTTGGCGAAACGACCACTAGATCGTCCCACTGACCACTTGCCTGAGACCACTGTTTCGCCAACCATTCCTGCATGGGACGCATGCGCAGACGCGCGTGGGGGACCAGGTAAATGCATGACGCCATCATGCCCAGTAACCGCATTGCTTTGCGTACCGTTATTTGTTGACCTGACTGATAATGTGGAATTTGCAGTAGTATATTCCGAATTCTCTCTTCCGAAGGGAAGGTCAACCCTTTCTGAGAATCTAGGATTGCTCCTAGGAACTGTTTTGAGGTGCTTGGCACCAGACTTGACTTCTTCTCGTTGATAGAGAAGCCTAATTCGTGGAGGAGGTCGATAGTCCTCTGAATGTTTGACCTGCAAATTCCTGGGGTTTCCCCCGTTATGAGCCAGTCGTCCAGATAAGGGTACACTGGGATTGCCTCCCTGCGTAGGTGTGCAGCTGCCACCGCCAGTACCTTGGTGAATACCCTTGGTGCTGAAGCTATCCTGAAGGGCAGTACCTTGAATTGGTAGTGGCGACTGTCCACCTTGAAGCGCAAGTATTTTCTGTGGGCTGGGAGCATGGAAATATGAAAATAAGCATCTTTCATATCCAAGGTTGCCATGTAATCCCCCTTTTTTAGGAGGGGGATTACCTCTTGTAGCGTGGTCATACGAAATTTTTGGGGCTTGACATACTTGTTGGCAGGCCGTAAGTCCAATACTGGGCGCATTGTTAAATCTTTCTTTGGCACAAGGAAGTAAGTTGAATAGATACCCTTGTTTACCTGGTGTCCTGGGACGAGTTCTATCGCGTCCTTTTCTAGCAGAATGGCGATCTCCTCGAGAAGGATCTTCTGATGTTCTAAGGAGTGTACTCATTGTCGTGGAGGGTGGTTCCGGGGACGCTGCAGTAATTCTATACAATATCCTGTGGACACTGTTGACAGCACCCATCTGTCTGAGGTGATCCCTTCCCCAGCCTGGGTGAAGTTGGAAATGCGTCCCCCTACTGGGGTTGCGTGAGAAGGGACCCTGAACTGAGCGTCACTGCTTTGGTGGAGGCGTGCCACCTCCCTTGTTGGGGCTGCCTCTGCCTCTTCCACAACCTCTCGTTACCCCTGCCGTAACTCTGGGTAGACTGCTGGTTGTTGTTCCATTGTGTACCCTGTCCTTGGGCATAGTTGCCTCTTTGTGAATTTTGGCCGCGTGGGCGACGAAAATTACTGTTCCCCCTCTGGTTAGGGGGTTTGTTGGTAAGCTGGCCAAGGGATTTGAGAGTCTCGTACTCGTCCTTGGCATTCTTAAGTGCGTCTTCGACCGCTTTCCCAAACAATAGATCGGGTTCCACCGGCTTGTCTATTAATGAAGCCTGGGTTTCTGTTTTGAACCCCGACTGCCGTAACCACGCATGTCTCTTGATAACAGTACCTTCTGATATCAATCTTCCTGCGTTGTCCGCGGCTTCGAAAGTTGCTTTTAATATGCAACCAGACACGGCTCTCCCTTCTGCCGAGATCCGAGCCAACTGGCCCTTTAACGGTTCAGGAGCAGAGGCTATGAGCGCCGCGACCTCTTCCCATTGATGGCAGTTGTAACTTGCCAACAGGGTGGTGGAGTTTGCAATCCTTGCTTGGTAGGCGGACGTTGAGGCTACCTTCCTGCCAAACCCGTACAGTCTTTTGCTCTCCTTGTCGGGACGAGCTTCTGATGACGATAAGGGTGTCCCAGCCCTCTTCCGAGTGTTGGTAACCACTAGGGAGTCTGGTTTAAGCTGTCCTCTTATATAAAGAGGGTCAGACTGGGCTGCCCGAAAAAGTTTTTCGACTCTGGGGTTGACGGCTCTGGTGAGGTTAGGATTCACCAGGGATGGATCTATTCTACGTTGGATGGATTTAAGGATAGGGATGGTCTGAGCGACCAGCCTCTCTCCCACCAACTCTTCTGCGAAGTCCCTTTCCTCCTGTACACCGTGGGTGTCGATGTGAAAATGTTCTGCCGCGCGAGCGAGAACTTCATTAAGGAGGGGCTGGTTATCAACTGGCGAGTCGATAACTGGGGCTTCGCTTTCTACCGGGGAATCTACTCTGTAAATTTCCTGCTCGTCTTCTACCTCCTCCAGGTCCTCATCATCCGCATAGTATTCAGTCCCGGTTTGTTCCTCCATAATTGTAAATTCCTGGTCCCCTTCAGGGAAAGGCTGTCCTTGGTATCTGGGGTGTGGAGTAGAGTATGGAGTAGAGTAAGGCTGCACCTCGAAGGGTTCAGGTCTTTCGAACCGGGCCTTTTTACTTAGGGGGATAGGATCAGAGGAGCCTGAGGGTGTGGCCCCTTGAGGGTCATACGAAAGGAAATCTTCTGGGTTTTTGTCATAAAAATCAGCTAAGGAAGACATCCTTGACATGACCCTGTCTATGTCTTCACTGGACCATTCTTTGGAACAGGGTATGGCTTTAGTAGGCAACTTAGAGGACTTATCAAGGGTAGCCTTGCTGGATGTTGATGTCCCAGTAGATTTATGTTTGTCTGTCTGCTTAGGGTGGAAGGATGGTCTTACAGGAGTGGAAGGCTGTGCTTTCCGCTGTTTCCCCCCCTCCCCGTGCGTGGAAAAATGTTTTCCCTGCCCCTTGGAGGCCCCAGAGACTTTCGACGCCTGGCGTCGAGGGTCGGGAGAGGTACCTTGTTTCGAGCGTGGGGCCTCGCTGGTGTTAACTGCGGCCTCGGTCTCCTGGAGCGCGGCCTGGGGGTGGAAGTCGTCTTCGTCTTCCAACGATCGAACTTCCGTTAATCTAGGGAGCGAGGCACTCTTGGCAAGAGTGGATGATTGCCTTGCGTCATGCGGCGATCTCGATCGAGAGCGCCCAGAGGACACCGAGTCGGACCGTTCTATCTGTGCCTCTTTCCGAGAAGTCGACGTCGTCGAGGTTCGGTTGGACTTAGTGTGCTTAGTGTGTGTAGGGTGTGTAGCGCTTGCGTCGCCGGGGGTCTTCCCCATAGCCGCCCTGCCGGACAACCTTCCGAGGTCGGGGACCTGCGCTCGGCAGTCTTTCGACGCCGTAATGCCCTCGCCGTCCGAAAGTACGGCGTCGCTGCCATCGCTGAAGGCGCCCTCCGCTGCCATGGCCGCCTGCCTGGCGTGGTGGGCCCAACGCTTTGTCGAACGGTCCTTAAGTGTCTTAGGCTTAAACCTACTACACGCTCTGCAGTTCGCTTCGGGGTGGTCCCTCGGCAAGCAGAGATTGCACGTGGCGTGCCCGTCGACCCAAGGGTATTTGCGGTTGCACTTGGGGCAGAATTGGAAAGGGGTTCCCTCCATACGCACCTTGAGGCAGCGGGCTGGTAAGTTTAGGAAATCTATAAGATGTACCTATATACCAAGAGTGAAGAGTATGTACCACCCCCCACTCTCCCTACTTGCAGGGCCGAGGCCAGCGGCCTACTAGGCCCGGGCCGAGGCCAGCGGCCTTCCGAGGCCCAGATCCGTCGTGCAGCAGCCGACGGTCGATGTCTTTTCCAGCCATCGTCGAGTGTCGAGGGTCGACGTTGGGGTGGGGAAGGATGTCAATAAATAATTTTAACTTCAATAATTAGCAAAAGTATGGCTAAGGCCAGGGAACTCCGCAAGATGCTTCCGACCAGTATGGCGGAAAAAAACAATCTGAGGATCCTAGACGCGTGAGGGATCTTGGGTACAGTGGACGTCACACTAGGGATAGGATTACTGGCACGCTTGTGTCGACGCCCATTTTCGAGTTTCGAAAAACAAACTGTAATACTCCGCAGCTTCCACTAGATGTCGGCCTATGCACAGCATGTGATCTAAGCAGATTCCACAAGCCTCAGAAATATATATATATGTAAAAAAGAGGATGGACTGAAAACCAATCCAAATTACATCGGCACTCCGGCTGTAATAAAAGCGAAAGACTGGATGTCTCCAACAAATCCACACACAGGCTTGTGTACCGTGCAGTCAAAGTGTCCTTTATTAATTGAAATACATGGACAAAGGAGGCAGCAACGGTCTTGATTGCAAGAAAGGAACAACGCGTTTCACCCTACTCGGGCTTCGTCTGGTATGTGACACAGAGAGAGGACTGTAGTGTTATAGAAAAAAAGTGTATAAGTCCATTTTCAATGTTTTGCACTTAAATAAAGTAACAAGTGGTAGACAGGAATGCAGCCATGTTGGAACTTGCATGACCACCCATTTCAGTGCATTCATGAAAGACACGTTTTTAGAGGCACTATAGTAATTCGAAACGCTTTTGTCATATCAAACCAATTATCCCATGTGGGTTGGGGATGGACAATATGCCCAAAATTACTGGTATAAAATGATATATTTTTTTATTTATTTTCATCCTAGTGTTCGCCAATGCCAACAAAATTAAAAGAAACGATTGTACATCGTCTTCTATTGTACTAGGCTTGTTTAATTCAGCCCTAGTGGGCCGACACAGTGTCTTAGCATGAACTGAAATGTGGTGTCAAAAAAGTTTACAAAATACATGTTGCAGACATCAAAATTGAAATTTGCAGAAGTTTCATAGGTAATAAAGTGCTGTGTGCTATGTAAACATTAAAGGACTATTAATTGACAAAGTGCTGAGTGCTATCAATAAAGTGCACAATATAAAGTGCATATTGCAAAATCACAAGTAGTTGGTAATTTGACCTTGGAGCTGTATGTAACCCTTGCGGGTGCCTCTATGGTATGTTCTATCATATTCAGATCGCATCAACTCCACAGAAATTTGCTGAGAAATGCTGAAAAGCGCTAAAAAACGCTAAAAAACGCAGAAAAAGGTAAAAAGGGGGGGAAGAGGGGGAAAAGGGGGGCATAAAACTGTCAATATATATCAAAAGTATCAAAAATATTTATACTAAAGCACATAAGTTGATCTAACAGCGCAAATGGGCAGTATGTTACCCTCACGGGCGCCCATGTGCTGTGACTTGAGGCTGTATGTAACCCTTGCGGGTGCCTCTATGGTGTGTTTCTGTCATACACCGGTCAATTCCGCTATACATAAATATACTAAGGAAAACATGAAGTCCATAATATATATTGTTAATATTCATAATAAAAACACACAGGTTGGTCTGATACAGACACAAAGGCAGTATGTTACCCTTGCGGGCGCCTATATATTGTAACTGTGCTAACCTGTATATTTAGCAATGTGGTAAAAGGTAATTAATGCAAATACAAGAATAAATGTTGCCTTTTCAAATTGCTAGAAGGGCATATTTTGAAAAAAGTTAAAGTGCTTGATGTTGTGTGTTAAAATCACACCTTATAATTCAAATACAAACAGTTTAAAATATAATAAAATCCACAATGTATGAATATATCATTTGATGAAAAAATGGAACCTACAACTAGAGATTAAAGTGTATAGTACTGGATGTCACATTCATGTGTCAGTGTTTTATGCCTAAAGTTTTTAATATATATATGGGATACATTACTCACCGTAATCGTATTTCTGATGCTTGTATCTGCTTAGATTCACATGCTGTGCATAGGCCGACATCTAGTGGAAGCTGCGGAGTATTACAGTTTGTTTTTTCGAAACTCGAAAATGGGCGTCGACACAGGGCGTGCCAGTAATACTATCCCTAGTGTGACGTCCACTGTACCCAAGAACCCTCATGCGTCTAGGATCCTCAGATTGTATTTTTTCTGACATGAGGTAGCATGAGGAGTAGCGCGAGTACAGATAATCCAAGCAGATAGACAGAAAGGTAAGACTACAAGCAATCATGCGCCTTCTCTCGGAGGGGAGGAAGGGTGGGTCGCATGTGAATCTAAGCAGATACAAGCATCAGAAATACGATAACGGTGAGTAATGTATCCCTTCTGAGGCTTGTGGAATCTGCTTAGATCACATGCTGTGCATAGATTAGCGAGCAGTACCAGAAGAAGGAGGTGGGATGTGAGAAGGGTCATGAGCAAATAAATGTCTTAGAACCGCTTGTCCCACTTGTGTATCTGTCTTGGAATGGGTGTCAATGCAGTAACGCTGAGTAAAAGTGTGAATAGAGCTCCAAGTAGCTGCTTTGCAAATGGTGTCGAGGGGAACATTTGCAATGAAAGCCAGAGTGGCCCCAATGCCTCTAGTAGAGTGGGCCCTTGGCGTAAAAGGCAGAGTCTTTTCAGAGAGTGAGTAACACAGCTGGATACAGTTAATAATCCACTTCGAGATGGCTCCTTTAGAGACGCGATCCCCCTCTCTGCCTGTAGCTACGGAGACAAACAGTTGATCTGTTTTCCTTAGCGGTCTTGTTTTATTTACATAGTAGAGGACCGCCCTACGCACATCTAGGGTGTGTAGTTTCACCTCAGCCGAGCTTTGCGGGTTCTGGAAGAAAGCCGGAAGCTCGATGGACTGGTTTACATGGAATTTTGATATAAATTTAGGTGAGAACCTAGGGTGTGTGCGTAAAACCAGTTTGTCTTTATGGATAGTAAAGAAGGGATCCTGCACTGACAGAGCCTGAATTTCACTGACCCTTCTTATAGAAGTAATAGCTACTAAGAAGACCGTTTTATAAGTCATGTGTTTGAGACTGCTTTTATGCATGGGTTCGAAAGGGGGGCCCATGAGCTTGGCTAGCACCACATTAAGGTCCCACCCTGGCGGTGGGTTTGAAATAGGAGGGTGAAGTCTCTTTACTCCTTCCATGAAGGCTTTAACTACTGGTACTTTCCACCACAAGACTTTGCTATGGGAAGTGGTGTAAGCCGAGAGAGCTGCCAGGTGTACTTTCAGTGAGTTAAAAACCAATCCTGCATCTAGCAGGTGGAGCATGTATGTAACAATAGTGGAAGGAGTGCAATCAACTGGGTTGATTTGTCTACTCTGGCACCAGATAACGAACCTCTTCCACTTGTCAAAGTAACAGTGCCTTGTGTTTGGCTTCCTAGATTCCTTTAGGATGTCCATACACCTCTGTGGCAATTTGAGGTGTCCAAACTCTATGACCTCAGGAGCCATGCTGCCAGGTTCATTGAATTGGGTTGCTGGTGCACTGTTTGACCTTGGTGCTGGGAAAGTAGGTTGTACCAGGCTGGAAGTTTGATGGGCTCGCACACCGCCATCCTGCGTAGGTGTGGGAACCACGGTTGTCTTGCCCACATGGGAGCAACTAGGACGAGCGTCATCGATTCCCTGTTCATCTTGTTCACCACTTTCCTGATGAGAGGAGTTGGTGGAAAAGCGTACGCAAACATCCCTGACCAGTTCATCCACAGGGCGTTCCCCTGGGAGTCTGGTTGGGGGAACCTGGATGCAAATCCTGGGCATTGTTTGTTTTCGCTTGTGGCGAATAAGTCTATAGTGGGGAAACCCCACTGAGAGAAGAGATCTTCTACGACCTCTCTGTGAAGAACCCATTCGTGTTCCTCTGGGAGGGAGTCTCTGCTCAGAGCATCCGCTAGGGAATTGAGCTCCCCTGGAACATGTTGCGATGAAAGGAAGATGTTCCGTCTGAGTGCCCATATCCAGATTTTCTGGGCAAGCTTGGACAGATTTGGCGAGCGAGTCCCTCCTTGCTTGTTCAGGTAGAACATGGCTGTAGTGCTGTCCGTCCGGATTTGCACTGACAGGTTTAGTAGATGGGGCTCGAACGCCTGAAGCGCTCTGAATACTGCCAGAAGCTCTAGCAGGTTGATGTGGTTCTTGGCCACTGAGTGAGACCAGAGACCCTGAGCTGTGTGGTGGAGATGGTGAGCTCCCCACCCTGTCAGACATGCATCTGTAGTGACTACTGCCTGTACTTCGGGATCGTAAAAGGGTTTCCCCTTTGCGAGATTCTCTCTTGTCCACCAGTGAAGGCTTTGTACCAGTGTTGGCGAAACGACCACTAGATCGTCCCACTGACCACTTGCCTGAGACCACTGTTTCGCCAACCATTCCTGCATGGGACGCATGCGCAGGCGCGCGTGGGGGACCAGGTAAATGCATGACGCCATCATGCCCAGTAAACGCATTGCTTTGCGTACCGTTATTTGTTGACCGGACTGATAATGCGGAATTTGCAGTAGTATATTCTGAATTCTTTCTTCTGAAGGAAAGGTCAACCCCTCCTGGGTATCCAGGATTGCTCCTAGGAATTGTTTTGAGGTGCTTGGCACCAGGCTTGACTTCTTCTCGTTGATTGAGAAGCCTAATTCGTGGAGGAGGTCGATAGTCCTTTGAATGTTTGTCCTGCAAATTCCTGGGGTTTCCCCCGTTATGAGCCAGTCGTCCAGATAAGGGTACACTGGGATTGCCTCCCTGCGTAGGTGTGCAGCCGCCACCGCCAGTACCTTGGTGAATACCCTTGGTGCTGAAGCTATCCCGAAGGCAGTACCTTGAATTGGTAGTGGCGACTGTCTACCTTGAAGCGCAAGTACTTTCTGTGCGCTGGGAACATGGAAATATGAAAATAAGCATCTTTCATATCCAAGGTTGCCATGTAATCCCCCTTTTTTAGGAGGGGGATTACCTCTTGTAGCGTGGTCATACGAAATTTTTGGGGCTCGACATACTTGTTGGCAGGCCGTAAGTCCAATACTGGGCGCATTGTCAAGTCTCTCTTTGGCACAAGGAAGTAAGTTGAATAAATACCCTTGTTTACCTGGTGTCCCGGGACGAGTTCTATCGCGTCCTTTTGTAGAAGAATGGCGATCTCCTCGAGGAGAATCTTCTGATGTTCTAAGGAGTGTACTCTTTGTCGTGGAGGATGGTTCCGGGGACGCTGCAGTAGCTCTATACAATATCCCGTGGATACTGTTGACAGCACCCATCTGTCTGATGTGATCCCTTCCCAAGCCTGGGTGAAGTTTGAAATGCGTCCCCCTACTGGGGTTGCGTGAGAAGGGACCCTGAACTGAGCGTCACTGCTTTGGTGGAGGCGTGCCGCCTCCCTTGCTGGGGCTGCCTCTGCCTTTACCACGACCTCTCCTATTACCTCTGCCGTAACCCTGGGTAGACTGTTGGTTGTTGTTCCACTGTGTACCCTGCCCCTGGGAATAGTTAGATCCTCTCTGTGAATTTTGGCCGCGTGGGCGACGAAAATTACTATTCCCTCTCTGGTTAGGGGGTTTATTGGTTAACTGGCCAAGGGATTTGAGAGTCTCGTATTCGTCCTTGGCATTTTTCAGTGCGTCCTCGACCGCCTTACCAAACAACAGATCGGCTTCCACCGGTTTGTCTAACAATGATGCCTGAGTTTCTGCCTTAAACCCAGACTGCCGTAACCACGCATGTCTCTTGATAACAGTACCTTCTGCTATCATTCTGCCTGCGTTATCCGCGGCGTTGAAGGTTGCTTTCAAAATGCAACCAGACACGGCTCTACCCTCTGCGGAAATCCGAGCTAATTGGCCCTTTAACGGTTCAGGAGCAGAGGCTGTGAGAGCCGCAACTTCTTCCCACTGATGGCAGTTGTAGCTGGCCAACAGGGTGGTGGAGTTAGCAATCCTTGCTTGATAGGCGGACGTTGAGGCCACTTTCCTGCCGAAACCGTATAGTTTTTTGCTCTCCTTGTCGGGAGGAGCTTCTGACGAAGACAAGGGTGTTCCAGCCCTCTTACGAGTGTTGGTAACAACTAGGGAGTCTGGCTTTAGATGCCCTCTTATATAGAGAGGGTCAGACTGAGCTGCCCTGAAAAGTTTTTCAACCCTGGGATTGACTGCTCTGGTGAGGTTTGGGTTCACCAGGGACGGATCTATTCTCCGCTGAATGGATTTAAGGATAGGGATGGTCTGGGCAACTGGCCTCCTTTCTCCCACTAACTCTTCTGCATAGTCCCTTTCCTCCTGTACACCGTGGGTGTCAATGTGGAAATGTTCTGCTGCACGAGCGAGAACCTCATTTAGGAGGGGCTGATTATCGACCGGGGAGTCGGTAACCGGGGCTTCGTTCTCTACCGGGGAATCTACTCTGTATGTTTCCGGGTTATCCTCTTCTTCTTCCTGTTCCTCATCATCCCCATAGTAGCCCGTCCCGGTTTGCTCTTCTATCATACCAAATTCTTGGTCTCCACAAAGGGAAGCCTCCTCTTGATACCGTGAGTATGGTGTTGCGTAAGGTTGTACCTCGAAGGGTGGAAGTCGTCTTCGTCTTCCGACGATCGAACTTTCTGTTAGCCTAGGGAGCGAGGCACTCTTGGCAAGAGTGGATGATTGCCTGCAGTCATGTGGCGATCTTGATCGAGAGCGCCCTGAGGACACCGAATCAGACCGTTCTGTCTGTGCCTCTTTCCGAGAACTCGACGTCGTCGAGTCTCGGTTGGACTTAGTGTATTTAGTGTGTGTAGTATGTGAAGCGCTTGCGTCGCCGGGGGTCTTCCCCATAGCCGCCCTGCCGGACGACCTTCCGAGGTCGGGGACCTGCGCTCGGCTGTCTTTCGACGCCGTAATGCCCTCGCCGTCCGAAAGTACGGCGTCGCTGCCATCGCTGAAGGCGCCCTCGGCTGCCATGGCCGCCTGCCTGGCGTGGTGGGCCCAACGCTTTGTCGAACGGTCCTTAAGTGTCTTAGGTTTAAACCTACTACACGCTCTGCAGTTCGCTTCGGGGTGGTCCCTCGGCAAGCAGAGATTGCACGTGCCGTGCCTGTCGACCCAAGGGTATTTGCGGTTGCACTTGGGGCAGAATTGAAAAGGGGTACCCTCCATACGCACCTTGAGGCAGCGGGCTGGTAAGTGTAGGAAATGTATAGGGTGTACCTATATACCAAGAGTTTAGAGTATGTACCACCCCCCACTCTCCCTACTTGCAGGGCCGAGGCCAGCGGCCTACCAGGCCCGGGCCGAGACCTGCGGCCTTCCGAGGCCCAAATCCGTCGTGCAGCAGCCGACGGTCGATTTCTTCTCCAGCCGGCGTTGAGTGTCGAAATTCGACGTTGGGGTGGGGAAGGATGTCAATAGATTAATAATTTTCTACAACAGGAGAACAATGTCTTGCGGCAAGTAAGTGGAGAAAAGACCTCAGCATTCCTGGCAGCACGTTTTCTTTATTAGTATAAATGCATCAGGAAAGGGAACCAAGAAAAGAACGACGCGTTTCGTGGTACACAGACCGCTTGATCACGTAGGTTTACAAACAACACAGATGATGGACTGCAATTTATCCCCAAACAACTCTCTGATTATACAGAGAGTGTCTACCTGCTAGAAGCCACTCATTCAACGTGTTTTGTAAGGCAGTCATCTTGGAACGATTCGATGGTATATTATTACTCATAAGAGAATACAGACATCTTCCTCTAACATTTACGACATGGATTACATTCGTAATTTGAAGATACATGTCGAAAGGGCAAAAACAATATATAATGCCACTTAAAATACAGCAATTACACAAAGCAACCATTTGTTTTTCAAGTTCGACAGTATTAACATGATTTAAAACGTTCCTTTGTGTGTCCATAATACGTTGACATTGCATAAAAGGAGGCAGTAGTCAAATATAGCTCCTGGCTGCCTAATAATAATCAGTGGCAGTAGTAGCCTTTATAGAGTGCAAATCGGCACATATACTTTTGACCTGCTCAAGCATGGATGCGTTTTGCTATATGTATAATATCCGACTGTTAAATACTGTAATCGCATATAACATAGAGCAGGCTCGAATGATACTTGGACGAAATGCATGTGGGCGATAGTTGGAATTTGTGCAAAAATGCAAAAAATAAAGAATTTGGATTTATGTGCAAATAACATTTCAGCAGCAAAAATATGTACGTAGCAGCAATTGAATAAAGTGCATAGTGCTCTCCGTCCATGTGTATACCTCACCTATACATATAGGGCTCTGTAGTTAGTAATTTAATGTGTGGATTTTAGTATCCTAGTTATATAAAGTAAAGAAAATCTCTGTTAATTTATATTTCTCACAGACTCAGAGGTAAACACATGGGCTTCTAATCTGTTTTTTACAGAAAAAGTTTGCTTTTTATAAAGTGCAAAGTGCGTGCAAATGTTGCTTGATTGTAAAGTGCCAAGTGCATAAAACATCCAAATTCATAGAAAGACCTAAGTCATATAATAATTATTTTTTAAAAAAAAAATCTCTTATATAGACCCGTATACATGCATCGTAATGTTTAAAAGGAGGGAAGTATTTCAAATGCAGTGTAAAAAACTTTTTGGTGTTCAGTCCATATAGAATTATCACCAATTTAACGCCACAAAGCAGGTAAAATCAAGTCCAAAAGTCTATGTGTTGTAAGAGCCACTTAAAATAAGTATCAAAACCTATACAGTTACAGTTTAAAAACAATTGTTTAAAAACTACACCAAAACTGTGAGAACAGAACCCCAGACCAATATTATATAAATAAACATGTAATAACACCATTTTCATCAAAGATTTAAGCAGTATGAAAATGAAAAACATGTAATAGTCGGAGAAACATTGTGCATTTCATTGCTCAGGGCATAGCACGTATTATTCGTGTGTCCTAGTCTTAACTTGGAAAGAAAAGAACAAGCTTATGGGACATGTGCAACCTGGTCAGAGCAAGTATGAGACATTATCTGCTTAAGCTTCATGTACCCAGGAAGGTATATAGTTCCTCATCAAGGTTGTGACCCCTGGGTTTTTTTGTCTCTAGGTCTAAAATACATCTGGTTTCTAACTGTCGTAATGTTAGTTCACGGTTGCCTCCTCTAAGTGGTTTGGTAATGGTATGTATACCAAAAAAGGTAAAGCCCTCTAGTTTGCCTCCATGTTGATTCTTAAAATGAAGGGCCATAGGGTAAGTCGGATCAGCATTCTTGATTGCCCTAATGTGTTGTAGCACCCTTAATTTAAGTTGTCCTTTGGTGCTACCGACATACCACTTGTTGCATGGGCAGTTTAACACATATACCACATATTCGGTTTCAAGAGTAATTCTAGACACAATCTTAATGTTCTTTCCTAAAATGGGATGTAAATAACAACTGATGTTAACAGCATAGGTACATGCTTTACATTTAGAACATTTTTGGAAGCCCGGTCTCTTGATGTTCATCCAACTGGCTCCTGATTGATTAACTAGAGGACTCATGAAACTGGGCACAAGTGTATCTTTAAATGAAGGCGATCTACGGAATGTGATGTTGACTTTAGGTGCCAGTAGCTCGCCCAGATGTTCATCTAGTTTTAAGACATGCCAATGTTTTTGTATTACTTGGCGAATATTTTGGGCCCCGTTACCAAAAGTCAGAATCAAACGTGTGTCTATATTATCCGTGATCTTCATTTGTACAGCATTGGAAACCAGTAGTAGGGAACGATCCATGTCCCTAGCTTTTAAAAATGCTCTTTCCAGTACTTTGATTGGATAGCCTCGATTTTTGAATCTCTGAGCCATCTGGGCACATTCGCTGTCAAAGATGTTGATATTAGAACAGTTTCTACGTATGCGTACAAATTCCCCATACGGGATGCTCCATTTTAAGGCTGTGGGATGGCTGCTCTTTGCATGTAATGGAATGTTTGAGCTGGTTGGCTTTCTATATAGGCTGCTGGTAAGTTCGCCATTGGCCACTGAAACTGCGATGTCCAAGAACACTATATCCGTCTTGCTATGACTTTCTGTGAATTGAAGGTTGAGCTCATTAATATTTAATATCCTCACAAAGTCTAGCCATTCTCGATCGCTGCCATCCCAGATCACAAACAGATCATCAATGTAATGTAGCCACAGTATTATTTTGTCTGTATGTAGGATGTTGCTTGGATGCCAGACAACAAACTTTTCCCACCAGCCCATTGTTAGATTTGCATATGAGGGAGCAAACGTGGTGCCCATGGCAGTGCCTTGAAGCTGGATAAAGAACTCCTTATCAAACAGAAAACAGTTGTTGGTTAGGCAAAATCTAATCAACTCTATTATCATGATGCCATGTTGCATATAATTCATAGATCTGGTGTGCAAAAAATACTCGCATGCTT
Organism: Ambystoma mexicanum; assembly: GCF_040938575.1. Classification (NCBI taxonomy): domain Eukaryota; kingdom Metazoa; phylum Chordata; class Amphibia; order Caudata; family Ambystomatidae; genus Ambystoma; species Ambystoma mexicanum. The sequence continues at coordinate 1,155,274,526 of NC_090932.1, read as the reverse complement.
TGAGGCCATCAGAGTGTCGAATTGATGTATAGAGAGAGACCACATCTAGTGTTGTCAGCAAGTAAGAAGTTTCCCATGGGATGCCTTCTATTCTACTCAAAACATATTTTGTATCCCTTAAATAAGAGGGCAGAGTAGTAACAAAAGTAATCAAAGTAATCAATGTTTCATCCACAAACCGCGATAGATTTTCCAACAATGCCCCACATGGTGTAACAATAGGTCTGCCTGGGGGTCTGGTCAAGCTCTTGTGAACTTTAGGCAGAAAATTAATTGTTGGAATGGTGGGAGATTTGGGTTGTAAAAATGTACAAATATCTTTGTCTAACAGGTCTCTCTCCTTCCAAGTCTGTAAAAGATTGGACAGTAACACACATGGTTTGGGAAGGATCAGCTTGTAATTTTGCATAGCAATTTTTATCCGTTAATTTCCTATGGGCCTCCTTGATATAGTCATTCCGATTCATCATGACTATATTGGTCCCCTTATCTGATGGTTTAATTATGTACTCCGTCATTGCACCAAGTTGTTTCAATGTGCGTTGTTGTACTGGGGTCAGATTTGTTCTCATAGGCTGCCGTTTCTTCCGGATCTTTTTAAGATCATCGATTACCAGGTCCTGGAAAGCTTCAACATGGCCTCCCGGATTGAACATGGGGTTAAATTTAGATTTCATTTTTAATGCTGTTTTGCCTGGCCAACTGGTATCTGCATTTGTTAGTTCCAGTTCTGTATTGTTCATATAGTCTGCATTTTCAAATTCCAAATATTCAAGGATACGTAGAGTAAGAGTGTCTTGAATGGAGATGTCTGTACGTCCTGGATGACAGGCTTTGGGTTTAGGTTTGGGCGGAAACATGGCAAAGAATTTTTTTAATCTAATTTTCCGCATGAATTTATCAAAGTCTATGCGGGTTTCTGCATAGTTATAGACAGATGTGGGACAGAAGTTTAATCCCAATTTTAAAACCTGGTTTTCAGCCGGAGTCAGCTCATGAGTGGAGAGGTTGATTATAGACATGTCTGGTGGTTCAATAGTGGATGGATTCATTTTTTTGTTCCAGAGCGTGTTAATATATAATACATTACTCACCGTAATCGTATTTCTGATGCTTGTATCTGCTTAGATTCACATGCTGTGCATAGTCCGACATCTAGTGGAAGCTGCAGAGTATTACAGTTTGTTTTTCGAAACTCGAAAATGGGCGTCGACACAGGGTGTGCCAGTAATACTATCCCTAGTGTGACGTCCACTGTACCCAAGATCCCTCACGCGTCTAGGATCCTCAGATTGTATTTTTTCTGACATGAGGTAGCATGAGGAGTAGCGCGAGTACAGATAATCCAAGCAGATAGAAAGGTAAGACTACAAGCAACCATGCGCCTTCTCTCAGTGGGGAGGAAGGGTGGGTCGCATGTGAATCTAAGCAGATACAAGCATCAGAAATACGATTACGGTGAGTAATGTATCCCTTCTGAGGCTTGTGGAATCTGCTTAGATCACATGCTGAGCATAGATTAGCGAGCAGTCCCTGAAGGAGGTGGGATGTGAGAAGGGTCATGAGCAAATAAGTGTCTTAGAACCGCTTGTCCCACTTGTGTATCTGCCTTGGAATGGGTGTCAATGCAGTAATGCTGAGTAAAAGTGTGAATAGAGCTCCAAGTAGCTGCTTTGCAAATGGTGTCAAGGGGTACATTTGCAATGAAAGCCAGAGTGGCCCCAATGCCTCTTGTAGAGTGGGCTCTTGGCGTGAAAGGCAGAGTCTTTTCAGAGAGTGAGTAACACAGCTGGATACAGTTAATAATCCACTTCGAGATGGCATCTTTAGAGACGCGATCCCCCTCTCTGCCTGTAGCTAAGGAGACAAACAGTTGATCTGTTTTCCTTAGCGGTCTGGTTTTATTTACATAATAGAGGACCGCTTAACGCACATCTAGGGTGTGTAGTTTCACCTCAGCCGAGCTTTGAGGGTCCTGGAAGAAAGCCAGAAGCTCGATGGACTGGTTTACGTGGAATTTAGATATAAACTTAGAAGAGAACCTATGGTGTGTGCGTAAAACCAGTTTGTCTTTATGGACAGTAAAGAAGGGATCCTGCACTGACAGAGCCTGAATTTCAATGACCCTTCTTATAGAAGTAATAGCTAGTAAGAAGGCCGTTTTATAAGTCAGGTGTTTGAGACTGCTTTTATGCATGGGCTCGAAAGTGGGGCCCATGAGCTTAGATAGCACCACATTAAGGTCCCACCCTGGTGGTGGGTTTGAAATAGGAGGGTGAAGTCTCTTTACTCCTTCCATGAAGGCTTTAACTACTGGTACTTTCCACCACGAGACCTTGTTATGGGAAGTGGTGTATGCCGACAGGGCTGCCAGGTGTACTTTCAGTGAGTTAAAAACCAGTCCTGCATCCAGCAGGTGGAGCATGTATGTAACAATAGTGGAAGGAGTGCAATCAACTGGGTTGATTTGTTTACTCTGGCACCAGATAACAAATCTCTTCCACTTGTCAAAGTAGCAGTGCCTTGTGTTTGGTTTCCTAGATTCCTTTAGGATGTCCATACACCTCTGTGGTAAATTGAGATGGCCAAACTCTATGACCTCAGGAGCCATGCTGCCAGGTTCATTGAGTTGGGTTGCTGATGCACTGTTTGACCTTGGTGCTGGGACAGTAGGTTGTACCAGGCCGGAAGTTTGATGGGCTCGCACACCGCCATTCTGCGTAAGTGTGGGAACCACGGTTGTCTTGACCAAATGGGAGCAACTAGGACGAGCGTCATCGACTCTCTGTTCATCTTGTTGACCACCTTCCTGATGAGGAGTTGGTGGAAAAGCGTACGCAAACCTCCCTGACCAGTTCATCCACAGGGCATTCCCCTGGGAGTCTGGTTGGGGGAACCTGGATGCAAATCCTGGGCATTGTCTGTTTTCGCTTGTGGCGAATAAGTCTATAGTGGGGAAACCCCACTGAGAGAAGATATCTTCTACGACCTCTCTGTGTAGAACCCATTCGTGTTCCTCTGGGAGGGAGTCTCTGCTCAGAGCATCCACTAGGGAATTGAGCTCCCCTGGAACATGTTGTGATGACAGGAAGATGTTCCGTCTGAGTGCCCATATCCAGATTTTCTGGGCAAGCTTGGACAGATTTGGCGAACGAGTCCCTCCTTGCTTGTTCAGGTAGAACATGGCTGTCGTGCTGTCCGTCCGGATTTGCACTGACAGGTTTAGTAGGTAGGGCTCGAACGCTTGAAGCGCTCTGAATACTGCCAGAAGCTCTAGCAGGTTGATGTGGTTCTTGGCCACTGAGGGAGACCCGAGACCCTAGCTGTGTGGTGGAGATTGTGAGCTCCCCACCCCGTCAGGCATCCATCGGTAGTGACTACTGCCTGTACTTCGGGATCGTAAAAGGGTTTCCCCTGTGCAAGATTCTCTTGTCCACCTGTGAAGGCTTTGTTCCAGTGTTGACGAAACGACCACTAGATCATCCCACTGACCACTTGCCTGAGACCACTGTTTCGCCAACCATTCCTGCATGGAACGCATGCGCAGGCGCGCGTGGGGGACCAGGTAAATACATGACGCCATCATGCCCAGCAAACGCATTGCTTTGCGTACCGTTATTTGGTGACCGGACTGATATTGTGGAATTTGCAATAGTATATTCCGAATTATTTCCTCTGAAGGAAATGTCAACCCCTCTTGAGTGTCTAGGATTGCTCCTAGGAACTGCTTGGCGGTTCTTGGCACCAGGCTTGACTTTTTCTCGTTGATTGAGAAGCCTAATTCGTGGAGGAGGTCGATAGTCCTCTGAATGTTTATCCTGCAAATTACTGGGGTTTCCCCCGTTATGAGCCAGTCGTCCAGATAAGGGTACACCGGGATTGCCTCCCTGCGTAGGTGTGCCGCCGCCACCGCCAGTACCTTGGTGAATACCCTTGGTGCCGAAGCTATCCCGAAGGGCAGTACCTTGAACTGGTAGTGCTGACTGTCCACCTTGAAGCGCAAGTACCTTCTGTGTGCTGGGAACATAGAAATATGAAAATAGGCATCTTTCATATCCAAGGTTGCCATGTAATCCCCCTTTTTTAGGAGGGGGATTACCTCTTGTAGCGTAGTCATTCGAAAGCTTTGGGGCTTGACATACTTGTTGGCAGGCCGTAAGTCCAATACTGGGCGCATTGTCAAATCTTTTTTTGGCACAAGGAAGTAAGTTGAATAAATACCCTTGTTTACCTGGTGTTCCGGGACGAGTTCTATCGCGTCCTTTGTTAGCAGATTGGCGATCTCCTCGAGGAGAATCTTCTGATGTTCTAAAAAGTGTACTCTTTGTCGTGGAGGATGGCTCCGGGGACGCTGCAGCAGTTCTATACAGAACCCTGCGGATACTGTTGACAGCACCCATCTGTCTGATGTGATCCCTTCCCAAGCCTGGGTGAAGTTGGAAATGCGTCCCCCTACTGGGGTTGCGTGAGAAGGGACCCTGAACTGAGCGTCACTGCTTTGGTGGAGGCGTGCCGCCTCCTCTACTGGGGCTGCCTCTGCCTTTACCACGTCCTCTCCTATTACCCCTGCCGTAACCCTGGGTAGACTGTTGGCTGTTGTTCCACTGTGTACCCTGCCCCTGGGAATAGTTTGATCCTCTCTGGGAATATTGGCCACGTGGGCGACGAAAAATTCCATTCCCTCTCTGGTTAGGGGGTTTATTGGTTAGTTGGCCAAGGGACTTGAGTCTCATATTCGTCCTTGGCATTCTTCAGCGCGTCCTCGACTGCCTTACCAAACAGATCGGCTTCCACCGGTTTGTCCAACAATGATGCCTGGGTTTCTGCCTTAAAACCAGACTGCCGTAACCACGCATGTCTCTTGATAACAGTACCTTCTGCTATCAATCTGCCTGCGTTGTCCGCAGCGTCAAAAGTTGCTTTTAAAATGCAACCAGACACGGCTCTACCCTCTGCTGAAATTCGTGCTAACTGGCCCTTTAAGGGTTCTGGTGCAGAGGCTAGGAGTGCTGCGACTTCTTCCCACTGATGGCAGTTGTAGCTGGCCAACAGGGTGGTGGAGTTTGCAATCCTTGCCTGATAGGCGGACGTTGAGGCTACTTTCCTGGCAAAACCATATAGTTTTTTGCTCTCCTTGTCTGGAGGAGCTTCGGACGATGACAAGGGTGTTCCAGCCCTCTTACGAGTGTTAGTGACAACCAGGGAGTCTGGCTTCAGGTGTCCTCTTATATAGAGAGGGTCAGACTGGGCTGCCCTGAAAAGTTTTTCAACTCTGGGATTGACTGCTCTGGTGAGGTTCGGGTTCACCAGGGACGGGTCTATTCTTCGCTGAATAGACTTAAGGATAGGGATGGTCTGGGCAACAGGCCTCCTTTCTCCCACTAACTCCTCGGCGAAGTCCCTCTCCTCCTGGACACCGTGGGTGTCCATATGGAAATGTTCTGCTGCTCGTGTGAGAACCTCGTTCAGGAGGGGTTAGTTATCGACAGGGGAGTCGGTGACCGGGGCTTCCTTCTCTACCGGGGAATCTACTCTGTAGGTTTCAGGGTCTTCCTCTTCTTGGTCCTCATCATCCCCATAGTAGCCCGTCCCGGTTTGCTCTTCTACCATGCCAAATTCTTGGTCCTCACCAAAGGAAGTCTCTTCTTGATACTGTGAGTATGGCCGCGAGTATGATTGTACATCGAAGGGGTCCGAAGACCTCATAGGTGTCTCAAACCGGGGCTTCTTACTCGGGGGGATAGGATCATTAGAGCCTGAGGGTGTAGCCCCTTGTGGATTATATGAAAGGAAATGGTCTGGAATTTTATCATAAAAGTCTGCCAAAGAAGACATCCTTGACATGACCCTATCTATGTCATAACTCGACCATTCTTTGGAACTGGGAATGACTCTCTCAGAAAGTCTAGGAGACTTATACTGAGTAGACTTGCTGGTTTTAGAAATAGCAGCAGACTTGGGTTTGTCTGTCTGTTTAAGAGGAGTGGAGTGTTTTACAGGTGTGGAAGAGTGCAGTGGCTGCTTCTTCTGCTGTTTTCTCCCCTTCCCATGAGTGGAAGAGTGTTTTCCCTGTCCCTTTGTGGTTCCGGAGGATTTCGACGCCTGGCGTCGAGGATCGGGGGTAGAGTCCCTGTCCTTCGAACGCGGGGCCGCGCTGATCTTGTCTGCGGGCTCCGACTCCTGGAGAGCGGCCTGGGGGTGGAAGTAGTCTTCGTCCTCCGACGATTGAACTTCCGTTAGCTTAGGGAGCGAGGCACTCTTGGCAAGAGTGGATGATTGCCTGGAGTCATGCGGCGATCTCGATCGAGAACGCCCAGAGGACACCGATTCGGACCATTCTCTATGTGCCTCTTACTGAGAACTCCATGTCGTCGAGTCTCGGTTGGACTTCGTGTGTTTTGTGTGAGTGGTGTGTGAAGCGCTTGTGTCGCCGGGGGTCTTCCCCATAGCCGCCCTGTCGGACGAACTTCCGAGGTCGGGGACTTGTGCTCGGCTGTCTTTAGATGCTGTAATGCCCTCGCCGTCCGAAAGCACAGTGTCGCTGCCATCGCTGAAGGCGCCCTCTGCCGCCATGGCCGCCTGCCTGGCGTGGTGGGCCTAACGCTTCGTCGAACGGATCTTAAGTGTCTTAGGTTTAAACCTACTACACGCTCTGCAGTTCGCCTCGGGGTGGTCTCTCAGCAAGCAGAGATTGCACGTGGCGTGCCTATCGACCCAAGGGTATTTGTGATTGCACTTGGGGCAGAATTGAAAAGGGGTACCCTCCATACGCACCTTGAGGCAGCGGGCTGGTAAGTGTAGGAAATGTATAAGATGTACCTATACACAAAGAGTGTAGAGTATGTCCAACCCCCCACTCTCCCTACTTACAGGGCCGAGGCCAGAGGCCTTCCAAGGCCCGGGCCGAGGCCAGAGGCCTTCCAAGGCCCGGGCCGGGCCTTCCGAGGCCCGGGCCGTGGCCAGAGGCCTTCCGAGGCCCAAATCCGTCGTGCAGCAGCCGACGGTCGAATTCTTCTCCAATCCGGCGTCGAGTGTCGAAGTTCGACGTTGGGGTGGGGAAGGGATGTAAATTTATCGATATTTTAGCAAAAGTATGGCTAAGGCCAGGGGACTCCGCAAAATGCTTCCGACCAGTATGGCGGAAAAAAACAATCTGAGGATCCTAGACGTGCGAGGGATCTTGGGTACAGTGGACATCACACTAGGGATAGTATTACTGGCACGCCCTGTGTCGATGGCCATTTTCGAGTTTCGAAAAACAAACTAATACTCCGCAGCTTCCACTAGATGTCGGCCTATGCACAGCATGTGATCTAAGCAGATTCCACAAGCCTCAAATAAATATATATATACATACATACATACATACATACACACACACACACACACACACACACACACACACACACACACACACACTGATGTTATGTCCCACACTTTGTGCATAGAGGCGCCGAGCGGAGCCAGCGGACATTTTCCGAACAGCAGCACTGGGAGATAGAAACCAAAGATGAGAACTTGGTGGGAGGAAGGATCCATTATAAAAAGGTAGATATTGTTCCGCAAAGGCCAAAACCAGAGCTTCTTTGCGCACAAGTGTTGGGGCAGTGCATGGCCACCGTTTTGTCTGTAATTTTCACGGCAGTCTTCCCTTGTATCAATGATATGATGGGTTATTTATAACGCGCTTAATACCCAGAGGTTTCTAAGCGCGGACACGGGGATCGAACCTGTGTTGCTCGTGTTGTCTTGCTTCCAAGGCAAGCACATTGCCGCTGAGCTATCCTCCCGATATCTTAATGGCAAGAACGTTCATCAGCGTCAGTATGATGGCCCTCAGCTCCTGTAGGTTTATGTGCAATTTTGTCTCCACCAGGGAACACAACACACTCACCATCAACTTGTTCAGGTATGTGCCCCAGAAATGCTTCTTCCACCTACATAAAATCAAGAGGTTACTCCCATTCTTCACCTTCCCACACAGGACACTCGCCATCATCTCTCTTGGCATGTCAAGAATAGACTATGCCAACAGCATCTTCCGCAATGTCAGAATACATTATGAAAAAACTAAAACTAATACAGACCACAGCAGCAAGACTACTCTTCAGACTCGTTAGGAAAGAACACATCACACGAGATCAGAGAACATTACATTGGCTGCCAGTCAAACAACAAATCTTTTTCAAAACACAATGCAATACATAGCCAAGGAGCTGAATTCATACAGGGAGACACCTCTGTCTACAAACCAAAGCGAACATTAAGATCCAGCAACAACATTCACCTCGAACAAAACCATTTGAAGTGGAAATTCTGGGGATCAGCATTACCCTGCATAGCACCGAGACTCTGGGACTCGCTCCCAAAGGAAATACGAACAACAGAAGATCACCTAAATTTCAGAAAATTTTTCAAAAACACTGCTCTTCACCTCACCAAGCTAAACAGAAAACATTGAAGGAAACCACAACACAGCACAATATAAACACAGAAGACAAAGAAAATCCTGACTGCCTGAAACATGGTTATCCCAAAGAAATAAAGCATCCTATCTACAAACCAACACCGAATGATAACTCATTGGATCAACATAACCTGTAGAAAAAGACCCTGACGACCGCGCAATAACCCTATGAAAACTCTAAATACTCTGCAAACTCGCCCTCAAACACTGAACAGATTAGACCTATACCTCTGACACAAACTGCAGACACTTCACAACATTCAACCGCAAACTAAACCAGTCGCAGACAAATCACGGCATACACACTCATGCACCAACACCACTTGGCATCAACTAAACAAGGCAGCAAACAGTGACCGTTTTTTCCCAAACTGAAACTACCAATAGCACATCAATGCTCTCTTGTGCTTTTCCCTCTCAATCACACTAAGCCCTCCCAACCCTCTCCTTTTCAGATCCGCCAGAACGCCTGGAGATCATTAAAATGGCAGCGGTGCACTGTATAACAGAGAGACATCCGTAACTAAGGTTGCCTCCACCAATAGTTGCCAGAAAGGCTCTCCCACCATCAAGTTCTCTGTGTGGATCCAACACAGGAGGACCGGTGAAACTCGAGACTTCGTGCATGTCTTTCATGCTACTTCAGAACTGTGACCAATGAGTTATGAGGGCCCACTGAGGGGATCTCATCGTCGGTCAAGCCGCAGGCAACAGAAAAATGCAAGATGCCATTAGGCCTAAACACCTTAGACAGTCTAGGGCTGGCAGAAAGAGGAATTTTTGAAATTTCATGACCATCTGATGAATGTGTAGAACCCTGTCCTCTGGAAGAAAAGCCTTCTCTCCAATAAGGGCCTGGGACCGCTTTGATGAACTGGAGCGTTTGAAAGGGTGTCACGTGGAACTTTTTGGAGTGCAGGGAGAAGTTCAGTTTGTAGAAGAGCTAACTGGTTTAGCAAAGATGATCCCAAAAATGTTCTGGAGAACATGTCCTAAAATGGATTTCTTGACTGGCCTGGTTGACAGGTTGTAGGAGGCCACCCTAGTGATGGTGAAAAGGGTAACTCCAGGGATGTCATTTCACCAAAATCCCAGGGTAGCATCACATGACTCTTGACCTCTGATGACATCACAGGAAGTGATGTCCTTTGATCCCACCCTGAAGTGACATCACAGGAGGCAATGGGACAAGACCTTTCACCCCTTGACAAAACAGGAAGTGGCATCACATAGCATTGTTTCCAAGTACACTACAAAACAATATGGTTTCGATATCACTACATTTCATACAAGAATGGATCACCATTTGTATCGTTAATATCAGTGTGTGTAGGCCCATATTACTAAATTACTGTGAATGCAAGCAGATATCCAAGGCCAAATGATGATTTGTTATATAGCACATACACGTAAGCACTTTATATAGAACAAATATACATAAAATATCATCCATCCTGTGTTGGTACTCATTTATCGACCTCAGAAAGATGAAAGGCTAGGTTGAGGTGTTTAAGAACAGACTACATCAGTGACTTAATAAACCTTTAATGAGTCTATAGCAATTATTGTATAGAATATAAGAAAGACACATTATTTGTTCATATTTAGGGCATCTGCTCAAAGTGTTACACCTGTGGAACCCCCCTGTTTTTTGTTAAAAGGCCTGAACAAGAAAGCCAGACACTCCAGAAACAAAAAGCCACATGGCAGAGTCCAGGAGTATACATTAAATAAAAAAAAAAGTATTTTATTTTTAGGGGTTTAGGGGTAGCAAGGGAGATATCAGGGGTCAGGTCACAGCTGTGACTCCTGGCGACCCCCAAATGACATCCCTGGGGAACTAAGAGGTTAGCCAAAACACAATCCAGTTAGCAATGGCGAGCAGTCAAGGGTATTCTCAGGAGTGTGCGAAGGGGGTCATGGGTCCACAATGAGTCAACAGAGCGAAGCACACCATTACATTTAGACTGGAATGTATACAAATACAATATTTATTTCAAGCCTCTAGCACATTAAAAAAATTAAACAAAGGTGCTATCAGACAAAACAATAATAAACGGTTACCATAGGTTCTTAAAACCCTTTCAATGACTTAAGTCAACAAAATAGGTAAGTAAAGTGACGCAGTAATATGGAACCAAGTCACAAGTTATATTCACTAGCTTCAGCAGACCAATCCTTAAGAAGATTGGGGCCTTGTGCCCAAAAGCCTCAAAGCTTCTCCCCAGAATGTATCAGAAGACGATAAATTACTTAGTGTTGGTGATTGTTCAACAGAAGACATGCAACAAAGTAACTGGGGAGTGTAAACTGTGTTTTCGTCTTTCAGGTTTTACTGCTCAGGTGCACTAAACAATCAGTGGAATGGAAGGATACAAAGACTTGTTCTCAAACTTATACGATGGAGGGCAAGGGGAGACAAATGCTTTTCGTTTATTTATCCCTGAGACTCCGATTTTTCCAGATAACTGGATGGGTTGACTGGTGCCGGGGGGTAGGAGGGGCGGGGGAGGGGGTGTAGGGGTCCAGGGTGCTTTGGGGGAGCTGGAGGTCGGTTTTTCCACCGTTGGTTCCGATGAGAGGTGCCCAGGATCTGCAAGTGCAAGGATTCTTCTGGTCTGGTCCAGGAGCAGAGTGCAACCCTTGACAATGGAGAAATGCAGAAATCACTGATGCAAACCTCTTCAGGACGCTTCACATGACAGGGGAAGGGGAGTTCAAGCGAAGGCCATAGCCACAGACGGTGGCAGGTGTCCCTCACGATTGAAGACCTTCTATAGCAGTATCCCTTGAAACTGGAAAGCTGAAATTTGGCAGGAAGGCGACAAACCACAAACTGGCAAACAGCAAAATTCTGGATGCAAATGCGGAATGGCGACGGTTCTAATAACGTAGTGCACCGCAGGAAGGGATGCCAGGTCTCTTCAGGAGTCTTCTGACCTTCAGTCGGCTTTTCTTCTACAAGGGATACTTGGCTCCAACATTGATCTCCAGAAAAGGCTGCAGGAGTCCTCGTATCCACAAACCATCCTGACAGCAAGTCCAAGACCACCAATGATAAGGAACTGCACCATTCAAACACCCAGTAGTTGTCCAATCAGGAACAATCATAGGCTTCACTCATGCGCCACACGTAGATTAACTCGTACCACTGATGTGGAGTGGGACCAGACAGTCCCCACACACAAAGGTATCACAATCCAGAGAAAGACAAATGACAATATGGCCAAAGAGAAGGCAAACATCGCATGGCTTGGCCATTTTAGGGACGCAGCCACGTTTACTAGCCATACGTGGTGAAATTGAATGTGTACACTAGAAATAATGCAACTGCTGCCGCCAGCTTGTCTTTAGGCACATATGAAAGTAACCAACAATCCCAAGTGTGAAAATCTAGGGTGAAACAAAAGTACCCCTATTGCATTGCATGGTAAAATGCAGTGTGCAATGTCAAAAGGTTACAAAAGTATAAAAGTCAAAAGGGAAACATAATTTCCCAGTGCTAATAGTGTGAGTGACTGATTAGTTTCCCTGTAACAAAATGAGCAAAAAGGCCAGGGGTGTAAAGCTGAAGGCTTCACTTTCAAGTATAAAGACAGGGCAGGTTCAGAAACAAAAGCAAAACTTTTTGGGATCCATAGAACTATGAAGGGAAATTTGCCGAAAGAGAAACCTTTCCTAACACTGTTCTTAACAGTCAATCATCCAGGTAGGGGAAGACATGACTCCCCACCTCTCCTTAGACACGCTACTACCAAAGACAACTCGATGAAGACCCTTGGGGCAGAGGTTAACCCATAAAGCAGGACCTGAAATTGGTAATGGGTACCGCCAATCACGAACCTCGGATACTTCCTGTGAAATGGATGGTTAAGTGGAAATAAGCATCATGGCAGTCGAGCAACACCAACTAATCCTACAACTTCAGTACACTGAGGACCTGCATAAGGGTCACAATCTTGATAGCCTCAGGTTCAAAATAGGATGGATTAGGGAGATTTATCATTTTTATGCTTCATCCCCTCTCCCAGTGAGACCCCCAGCACGTATTGCTGGACTTCTGGACCTTTTTCTTTAATCCTGAATGAGTGGAGCCTTTTTCCACTCATTCATTCTTATGGGCCCTATCTTTGGGAACTCTATTCTTTGTATTTTACCTGTCCTGAGGAGTTTATTTTTCCTCCATAATTTGTAATGGCATCTGTATTTTACTATTGCAGCACACAGCTCCTTATGGGCAGTGTTGCATAGGACCCTTAGGGTCCTCCTTTGAGATTCTATTCTATATCCTAGAGTAACTACAGTCCTTAAGGAGTTCCCCCGTCAGGGGATACCATGATGTATTCAAATTTCATGGGCAACAGCTTGGTTTGGGAGTATCTCAAATTTTGTTTTAACATCGTTAGGACTAGGGAGATTGGGGGGTATGGACTGGTACATCGAGGGGGACTAGACAGTGTAGACTATGTGGGGGAAGAGCGACGGGAGTCTGTTCTCCATCTTATGACGTGCTGCTCTTCCCTCTTGCGCCTCCGGTCACAAGCCCCGAGTGCAGCAGGTCTATTGGAGTTGACATCAGCTGATATCTGGGTCTTGTTCATGAGAGGTGATCACGAAGCGCGTATTGTATTTACCATCCTCTGTTGAAAGATCGTGACCATATTGGAGAAACTATGAGAAGTTATATTCTGACCATCCTACTGATGAATAGTGACCTACGTATAAACTTATTGGCTTTTTATGTTGTGATTTGATATGTTGTATTGAAAGCTGGCTTTTGCCAACTGTATAATACGGTAATCATTTAAAAAAAAGATACTTAGTATCTCCTAAAATTTCAGCCAAGTATCCCTCTCTTCTCTCTGCTCCTGTGACTTTTTAGTCACATAGACAAACTCCAAGTTATTGCTGGTGGCAGTGGACGTGTCCTACCAAATATTGTGTGATTATTCTACCACAGGCTATGTCCATAGCCCCGGTTAAGCACAATAGGGTGGTAACTCGGGGGCTCCCTTCTTTTTTTCACCATGACTAGCGTGGTTGTTCTTGGTCAGCCCTTCTACCATTCTGGCAGGGGGAGGCATGTGTGTGCATTTTGCCTTTGGCGTGAACCCTTGGATTTCCTTGCCCAAGCTACAGATTGTAGGGGCAGACAGGAAGTGGGGAGGAGTTAGTCAACCCTCCCACGCCCCCGTCAGTCTGCCAGAGTACCAGAATGGGACCAGCTCCCACTGGGGGTCTGGCTGTCTGGATAGGATAGCCAAACACCCCTTTCTGTAAACTGCTCAGGAAGATTGCAGAGAAGTGAGTGTAGGAACTGTATAAAAAGGTACGATTACTGGAGAGGAATGAATCAATAAAAATAAAATCAACCAATGGAAGCTGAAGTAACCAATGAAGACGACCAGAGATTCCTGCAGACCCTTTGCAACACTGAAGAGACCACTGCTGTCCCGACTCAGTTTTCTGTGTGACAGCGGAACTCCGAAGAGGACAGCTCCTTGCCTTTTGCTGGTGGGAATAACCAGTCCCAAGACAAATGTTGATTTGAGCAGTCTCCTGAGGTCCTGTGAGTTTCCAGAGCTGCGAAACCCCAATACCAGGAGACCTGCTGCTATTCAGAGTGCATCGTTGTGGAAAGGCCGAACTAGTCCAAATCTTTGTTGAGCCCTCAAGGACACTCCAGAGATCTGATCCAACTCACCCAGACCCCCTCAGCAGAGTGTGGGACTGAGAAGCCAAGAAGATTGACCGGGTGAATTGCGTCTTTTGTTAGTAAAGCAGGAAAGGCGCCAAACCCGCAGAGTGAACCAAGAAGTTGCTGCAAGCTGTTCCAGAGGTCCTCCCTCGAGACTGCTACTGAGAAATCCCATCCATTATCCTGCCTTTCGTCATCAGACAAAGGAATCCGTAGGTCGGGTCCAGCGCCGCCATATCGAGGAGAATTCAGCAACAATCTTTTCTTCTAACCAAAAGTACTGTGGCGAGAAAGGTATTGCTTATCTTGATCCATGAAGTCGCTCCTGTGCACATAGAGATATGCAGGGTACCCCCATCTTACCTCCGACTCAAGCCACTGCTTGTATTCCTTTAGCGAGTCCTTACCACCGTCTCCAACGTTGGTTTAAACTTGCTATATCGTAAAGACTAGAGACTTTAAAATATCCACAGGAACCTTTCATATTCTGCTGCTTGTCAAGACCATGAGCCCTCTCTGAACTGCCTTTAGCTAGGGTTGCGTTTTGGAACAAAATACTTGCTGTGTGAAGAAAACGCCTCTAGAAACTTATGCCTTGCTAGTATAACACTAACCAACTATATTCCTTCCCAAAAGTCACTATCTTACATGTGTATGCAGAGTAAATATCTTGGTCTACCGTATTTCTGCTAAGATTTGCAAGTGCGTGTTATTACTGATAACACGACAGAACGATCATTACTGTCAAAAGCTGCAACACATGTAACTGCGAGCAACTACAAACTAAGCAGTGGCCTTTAAAAAGTATTCTAAAGTATTACTAAGTGTTTTGGTCTGTTGTGCTAAGTATTTAAAGATATATCTTGTGTAAAAATAATAAATATATATTTGAATATACATTTATGTCTAAGTGCTTCTTTTAATTGAATTACTAGCTAGGTTCAGTGTCCTTTGCTACAGCTCGAATCTTGCATAAGCCTGACTGCTCTGCAACTCTACCAAGGTCCTGAATTAGTACAGAATGATACAAAGAGTTGGGTGGATCTACAAACCAGTGGCTTAGCTTACTTAAGTCTTACCTCCAAGTGCGACTTCAGGAAAACTCCCCAAATAGGAGGCAATCTTCAGCACCAGGAATTAGTGGGAGTACCACCTGAGGCACAGTTCTTCAAAGGTTAATGGCTGTATGGCAATCCTCTTGAGCAGGATGCCAAACCCCTGCAGCAGCAGAGGATTCGGTGACCAAAAAGAATTAGTGGACGGAGCACAATTTGGAGCATCTCACAAAGTGAAGGTAGTAGGCCTGACTCACAACTTCGTGTACCCACGGATCTGAAGTAACATGAAATCATTTTTCGGAATGTTGGGCTAGAGCCCTCCACCCCCCGTCCCACTGCCGAGACATAGGCGAGCACCTCAAAGAGGTTTTGTGGTAGTGGCAATTCCTGAGGGGACAGTAGCGGTGGCTGCTTGAACTCCTTTGCTCCGCCTAGTTGGCCTTGAGAACCCTCTTTGGCTTTTGTCTAGGGACTGACTGCTACGATAAAAGATTTGGGTCCGCCAGTTCTGGTTTTTATTTTATCAAGTCTTTGTTGACAGGCGGTGCCGAATAAGGCTTCCGCTTAGTTCCAATAGAGCGTCTTTTAAAGCTGCTGGTGAGTCATACGCGGTGAGAGGTCTCGTGGGTGGACCCCACTCTTGTGCTTTGGAGACCTTTGACAGTGTGCCTATATGCTGAATTTGGATGGGCATACAGGCTTGCGTGCATGAGGTTAAATTCAGGCAAAGTGCCCAGGCCGCTAGCATCCCTCAAGTCGCTAACCAAGTCGCTCTCTTCCGAAATAAAGTCTGAGGAGAAGCCTTTATGGACTATGAAGGGTTCAAGCTCAAAAGGAATTAGATTCCCTTCCTCTTCAAAGTAGTATTGGAAGGACCTCAAATTCCACCCTAGTTTCAGGGAAGTATCTCAAAACCAAAGTCAAGCTCAACGTCACCTTTATGCATCTTTCGAAAAGGAGGCCAAGTTAGCAAAGAGCATTACGTTCGCACAGTCCATTAAGTCTGGAACCGGGTACCGTACTAGAGCCGCTGGATGTGCAGGAGCTATCTCTTTTTGACTCAGTGCTCGCTTTGGAAGCGGTTGTTTTTGCAGGTCTGTTGCACAAGGAGACTTGCTGAATACCTCCAACATCTTTAGTTTGAATTCTTCCCATTGTTCTGCATAAGCAGACAGACGGGAAACATACCTTTCCTCTGTCAGGCAAGGACTCGGATGAAGAGTCTCAGTGACAATTTCTCTTTTTCTTAGAGGGCGAGAAGGACTACACTGTTCCTCGAATGGGAGATTGTCTGTGTTTTTTGCTTCTCTTCTTAGGCCTCCATCGTGACTTCTTTGCAGCCTCAGAGGTCCTGCCCTCCAAAGATCTGTGCTTTGAGGAGGTGGTGCTCAGCGATTTATACATCAAGCACCCCCAATGCAACTTTGAGGATGTCTCAGTTAGTGCTTTGGGTGTCCAATTGGTATCATTTGCAGTCTGCAATGTCATGCTCAATGCCAAGGTGCCACAAACATATGCGTTGCATGTTGGTTAATGACATTTAAACGTGTCACTCTGAGCACTGTTTAAATTTTGGCTCTTTGGGAGTAGTAAAAATTGTTTGTCCGAAGACACTGGTGTGCATTATGTAGCATGCAGAAAAAAGGAACTGAGGTCACGGGCCATGATGTAGGCAATGGATATGGACATGAACGTCAGATCAAATGTGGAGGAGTGCATGCATCGAGGGACCACGATGCTGAAGTCGCAAGGCACCCCCCCTGCTGGTGAAAAGGTTTCTGTGATCAGCTGAAGCTGCAGGGTTATATCTAAGAGGGGGAATCTGTGGTTGGACACTTAACCAAGTTAGACAGCATCCAATTCTAATGGATATTTGTTTGCTTCTGGGAAAGAAAAAAAAGATATAGTGTTGAACTAGGGCAGATGGTGTAAGCATAAGGACACGGTTTACTGTTAAGAATGTATTTTTGTGGGAATGCTTTACTGATAATTGTTACAAAAGAATATGTTTATTAACAAAAGCTTGAAGAGCCAAAGTTGAAATTCTAAATACGCCAAAGCTAGCACAACCAAACCAACATACAGAACCACAGCCACGCCAGAGTGCACAGAGCAAAACATTAACAGGGCAGAAGGTATCCCCATCACTGAACACTCTCACTAATGAAGCTCCCAGTGAGCAGATAAGATGTGTGACATATTTACAGCTAAACAAGGTTTACAATTTTGGTGCAACCTTCAGAACATGGATGGGATAGTTTGCATTTGAGACAGCCAGGGCACATGCACCAACGCTCTTACCTTTGCTCAAAATGTTTTGAAGATGGTTCTCCACATATCCACACAGGCACCTCAAGCGCTTGCTTGCAACCATATGCGTGGGTCTCCATGAGTAGGTGTGCACACAGCATAATCCCTAAACGCAGATTTAAGTGTTGGGACTCATTTCTGTCTGACATTAGCACTGTGCAGGTACTCGATGCTGTGTGCACATTCAAAGCGCAGGCAACCACAGCTTTGTAGGCAGTGATAGGGTGGTAGTCAAAGCAATTTGTGCAGTCACAGAGCAGCAGCAGCAATCCCTGCGCCGGAAGTGACAACGCAACAAGCAGCACTTCATGGACTCAAGAGTAGCAGCTAGCACAGTGTGCACACTGTCGCAGATAGCCAGCACAGTGCAGACATTGATAGAGCAGCAGCAGGTGCTGTGTTTGCAGCCAAAGGACAGCAGCCCTCATATGCAAACATGGGGTGGCAGCCCTCAGGCAGTTATGGGCAATCAGATATCACAGGCAGTAGTCCAGCAAAGTTGCATGGAACCAATTCTTACTTGCAGTCACAGGTAAGCAGCCAACCCAGGTAGTCGGTCACAGGTTCAGGCAGTTGTGGGCAGAAACCATTAACTCAAAAACAGACTTATCTTAACAAAAGTATACGTTGAAGGGCTTAGCCACAGTATAAATAGAGAAAGAAGTGAGAAAAAAAGACAGTGCAGAATAATCCAAAGCGGCGGGAGGAAAGGGAAGCCATAGGGAGGCAACAGTGGGTCGCTTTAATCCACAGGGTTCAAGTGCTTGGGAAGATGAATGGGGCCCAATGTGGAGGCAGAGAGGAAGAAGAAGTACTCACCAAAGACACATGAAGAGGTGCCAGGAGGAAGAGCTTTCCTCACCAGCAGGTTTTGTTTCAGAAAAGCAGCAAACTGAGCTGAAATGAATCACACAAAGAATTACCCAGCGTCCAGGGCTTAAAATGTTACTGACCAGGAATGTTGCCAACCTCTTGTCATCCACAGTGAATGTACAGTAGGTTACCTGTGGCTAAGACCATTGCTCACAATCTGTATCTGACACCAGCCCCATACATGGTCAGTACAGGCTACCAGCTGTAAACCCTTGTCACCCATGGGTGGTCAATGTCAACCAAGGTCAGCATATAGCACAAGCTACAATATCATCCACAGCCAATGTATGCTACCTTTGGCCACTCGTGCACAATTAATTCCCCCCACCCCTTGCTCAGTCTGTCATCCAGGATCTGTTTAGGCTACCTGTAGTTGTATTGAAAGTCACTACAGGAGCTTGAAAGCACTAGTTCATTTAACATGTATAAAATGGTATTTTAAGCAAGTTCTCTTTTCTGGAGAAGTGCTTCAATTTGCACAAACATGGGATGTTATCAACGCTTTATGGGCCAGTAAGAATCACCTATCAATGTCAGAGACGCAACCACTAAACACTTCAGTGCAAAGTAGATGTAAATACATTTTCTAATAGCACTCTACTTGCATTTACCGCATATCACAACACAGTATATTTGTGCAAAAAACACAGGAACTGGGCGGCAAGAGTTAGTGATATTTTCAGGATCACACATTGTGGTCAAGAGGAAAAGATGGTACCATCATTTGAGCATGCAGCAGACAAGACGTTTAATATAAAAGCAACATAAACAGCATGAACTATAACCTTTATCAAATGTACAGCTCGAAGCACATAAAACAACCCTTGATTAAATTCATTCTATTCTTTTTTTTAAACGCCATTGTTAGAACAGGGTTTCTAAAGTCCAACTATGGGCATCATAAAACCATATCTGAGGCAGTACAAAAACTCCACTCTTGGTATAAGGCTGTACCACCGGAGAATGTGGGTAGCATGGACAGAGCAGCCAGGTTTATCTTAGGAGGGAGAGAGGGCTTTAGCTTGGTACAAGGCAACTGTAGCATACATATGGTCCAAAGAAACAATGAAACACTTTGTATTGTAAACATAATGATTTATTATAAATACATGGCGTCAAGATAAATGTTGGGAAAGGTAAGCACTATCACATATCATATAAACATAATTATAAAAAACAACTTCGTACTTATGGTATACAAACCAAAGTATAACATTGTTAAGAATAGCAATCAGCAGTTCAAGGTGAATCAAACCTAAAGATACACATTTAGAATGGCATAAAGCTATTGCTGGGGAGTAAAACCACAGTAGTTAGACTTTTATAATACCAACAGTAATTCAAGGGCAGCAGACCCTGTTTGTTGGTCCCAACATATAAAGTGTTATTCAGTTTTAGAATCACTTTATTAGACTAACACTGTAACAAGTATATCTGTCAACATATGTAACTTTCTTCTATTATGAATGGATACAGTTACACATCAATGTTACTTTTAAAAGCACAGTTCAGAGGGCGTAACCAATTCAGGGAAAGCATAACCCAATTACAGTTTATGAAGAGCAATAGCTATTCAAAGGCAGTATAACCTATTGGTATATACATTTATTACACTATTTCTATTAAAGGAATAGACAGTTTAACCAATGATACCTTATAACTGTATCCTACGCTTCTGAAAAGTAGGTAAGAACTCTGCAGACTTTCAAGAAGGCGGCAATAAGCAGTTCAGGGTAAGTAAGAACCAATCTACTTTCCAGAGGGGCTACAAGCAACTCAATTAACTCCAAGACTGTTTTAGAAATACACTGAGGCAGATTAGGGAAAGCAAAACCCAATGTTATATTTTAAGAGGAGAACAGTTATTCAAGGTAGGTAAACCCTATTGGTAAGCTTTTAGACTCATTCAGTTAAGAATAATAAAACAATACCAACACCATTAAGAGTGAACAGTATTCAAAGTACTTTTTAAAGGTGCAACCAGCAACTTAAAGGTAAGTAATAACATTTAGACACTTTCTAACTTATTCCATTTCAGAATTAGTTACAACACAAACACGTTTACAAGTAAGTACTTTCAACACTTCAAGACAGAATACTTCTCTTTTAGAGTCCTTCCCTATCTTGTAGCATGTGTTTTCTCAGACAGAAGAGGGAGCCTAGTGGTCTAGGAGCCAGCTCTAGGCAGGTCAGAATACGGTTCAGACGCAGGAAAGTCAGAGTTCCAGAGGATATCTTCTCAAACAAGTATTAGCTTCAGAGTTAGTTCAAAGTGTTGAGAAACTTCATAGAAGGCTCCCTATATATGTTCCAGCTTTAGGCCTGGGCGAATAGTATGGGAAAACTCCCAAACACTCAAATGACCCACTTAGCCTCACAGGATTCACAGAAGTCTTAAGGTAAGTGTTACCCAAGCCAACACAGTACCTCAGCAGAAAAGAAGAGTTTCTGGGCGTACGCCTTCAGTATGCAGCAGTACAGGACCCGGTCCCTGGATTTGTGGTCTGGAGACGAAAGAAACGGACACTGGATGGGAATTTGCAGCATCAGTCGCCAGAGGAGGCCGCCAGCAACAAATTCTTCAAGGCTTCTCGCGTTTGTGCATTTGGCGCCCTTTAACAGGAACCAGAAAAATAACTAATATCGCCGGACAGATTCTCTTAAGTCTCTCGGTCCAGCACTCTGGTGAGGGGACCTCAGGGATCAAAATCTTGTCTCTGGAGGTCCAGCAGTAGCCCATCAGAGTTTTGGATGGAATCGGACTTCGGAAGACCATGCACCGCACACTGGATCGAGGTCCCTGGGTATTGGCGGTTTGCAGACCAGCAAGGTTGCAGCACATCTAGCTGTGACTCAAAATGAAGGTCTTTTTTAAGGCTAGTGGGTCTCACCAGCCTCTTGGTAGGAGTCGCCGCATTCAGGGCCACAGGTCGATTGGAATGTAGTGTTACATCAGGCTCCAATTACACAGCGGGCTCTAGGGTCGTTGGTATTTGTTCGTCTTTTCTTCATCTTCCTCTTCTGATTTGGTTCCAGTGGTCGACTTGTCAGCAGCTTCCAGGATCAGACTATTTATCACAAACTACAGCATAACTTCTGCAAACTCTCCCTGCAGTTTACAGAAAGAGGTGGCTGACTGTCTAATCTGGACAGCCAGCTCCCCGGTAGGAACGGGTTCCTTTCAGGCAAGGTGAAAGACAAAGGGCTGCAGAGATTTGGACACCTCCCTCGCTTCAGACCTTCACAGACACTCTGGAGCCTCAGCAGGGAATACAAAGGACTCCCGTCAAAGACAAAACTACAATCAAGATCTTTCTCGCCTATGACGGCAGAAGCAGACTGAAGAAAGAACAAGGATATTTTAAAAAAGCAAACAATAAGGAGTCTACCATTCTAGCAGAATTGTGACTCCCCTTTGCATTACCGCGGCTGATTTGACAGACTGCGAGTGATCAGACTGAAAAGCCATTAAGGTCAAAAGACTGCTACCAGCCATCCAAGTAAACTTGCAATTGTAACACAAATGTTATCGGTTAAGTGAGAAAGGGGATACAGTGCACCTCCCCAGCACTCCAAAAAACGTGGTGTGTGCTGGCTCACTATATAAAATGTAAAGGGAATGGGAATCCCACTTTACTTCTTGGGTAAAAAGTTCACCTATGAGATAATAAGAGAAATTACAAAGGGAAGCCCAAAGGGGCAACCCAGCCTAAGCTCAAAAGTTATAGGGAACTATAACTCCAATCACACACTATGGAGAGACATAAAAAGGTCTCCCATAAAAATAATAAAAGGCTAGGTGAGAGGGGAAGATTCCCACTCACCTAGGGACAAGGAAAAATAATCAAGTCCAAGCAAAATGTTCTGGTGTCGACACAGGTCAGGAATATTGATCACAAATATACAAATCTCACCCAACAACCAGTACTGCATTTAGTCAGATCAGACAATGGAATTCAGTGCCGGTAGGCAATGAGATGTGCACAGGATTAAGAAATGTGGCCAACTGGGATAGTGGCTAGAACCCATGTCATACCTGCTCTTTGGGGATGGGGGTTAAGGCCAGATGGAGCGTCTTGTCTGTACGCAGGACCAATTGTCCTCTTCTTGGATTCCAGGATTTTGTTTAAAAATTTCTGGTGCTGGATATGAGGCTTAGAGCCTGCCCCATACTTCCATCATGTTGGGTACACTAGGGGATAGCATGGGGCAGACTCCCTGAACCATGGACTGACTTCCGAGGCTTAACTTTATGCAGAGCCGGCACTACACACTTGTTAGACTGGATTTCCCTACTCTGACCTGGTGGACAGATGTATAGGAGACCAAGCTAGTTAGTGTACAGGGACAATTCGGGAAGCTGTAGCCAAACCAATCAAAGTAGCATAGAGAGTGGTAAAGGTCAGGTCTCAGGAAGGGGTGAGCCTGGAAAATGGTGCACAAGGCAAATAATCAAGGATTCCACTTAGACAAGTAGTTCTAAAAATACTATATTTATTTATAGCCAAGCAAATACTAAAAAAAAATAACTAAGCAAGTAATACTATTACACAACACACTACGTTTAAAAGTCCAACCCCTAGGTCAACTGGGGCCTCGTGCCTTTAAAGTTCAAAACGTTTCCAGCTGTTTTGTGAGCTGGGAAAAAGCTAGGAGGAGGGTCTTGTGGATGTGAAAAGGATTCCAAAAGTCAGGTACGCATCTATTCAAGTGAATAAAACTGTACTCCGGTTTCGGCAACAAGTTTTGCCAAAGCCAAATAAATATAAAACTTTACAAAACGTTTTCAAACTTTTACGGGGGAAGATGGGGGTGTGGGATGAGAAGTATTACTGTAACTCACCCCACGTACACTAGTATCTCTTCAGACTTGGTAGGTCGTCAGAGGTTGGTTTTCACGCTGTTGTCTCTGGTCGCCAGAGCCCAGGAGAATTGCAGGTGCAAAAGATGTCCCAGTTTGATTCAGATGACGGTGCAACCTATTCCTATTGAAGTATGCAACTCTGCCCAATGCAGCATGACTTCAGGCACTCGACTAGACGCGGGAAAGCCGGTTTTGATGAGTCGCCAAAGCACAGCGACAGAAGGGGACACAACTGTCGGTGTCGGAGTCAGCCTCCTATCTCGGGTCCCCGTTTAAGCTGAAACACTGAAATTTCGCAGGAGTGACATTTGAAGAACAAGCTGAGAGTCCCAAAAGTTGCGAGCTGAAACCAAAATGCATTTACTGCGGTACCCCAAACTGGAATTGGTCAGTCCACAGGATGGTTCCAGGACTGCTTTTGATGACCCCAGATGGTTGACCACAGAGCAGATGTCGGGAATGGTTGGTCCCACCACTCCAAGGGTCGAAGCACCACCAAAGGCCTTCTGAAGATCACCAGCCAGACAGGGCTCCACCTGGACTGCAGCAAAAGTTGGTCACCATGCCTTCTTTTGACGGGTCCACAGGTCTTCCACGGTCTTCACAGCTGGGCAGGATACTTGGCTCCTTGTAGGATTTCTCCAGGATCTCTGCAGGACTCCACTTCTTATCGGGAAAATCACGTGGGACGGAAACTTAGTCAACCCAATGGAAGATCTATCCTTCACTCACCCCCCCAGCAGTGGTCTAATCAGGACCACAAATGGTGAAACTCATGCATACTCCCTAGACCTAGAGAAACTAATTTGTGGATTGGTACCAGACAGTCCCAGCCCATTTCCAGGGAACACACAAACATGGCACTGCATTAGCCAGAGAAAACCAAGGCTTTCCCGGGCAATGCATGACCATAAAAGGATTTTCCTGACCTGGCTGAGCAGGAAGAAGGCCACAGAACAAGATGGCCAAAGGAACAACAAAATTAAAACGTGGCACGGACATGTTGGGACACCGGTCACAGTTAGTAGCCAAACACGGTAAAGCCAACTAAAATGCAAAAATAGTAAAAATGCAACTGTGTAGTGATTTACTATTGTTTCTTTTCATTACGTACTCTTTTATTCATGTTATGGTTTGTTTATTCATATGCGCCCTCGTTCCATCTACACAAGCTCATGCTTCGAATGAGCTTGTGGAGATGGAATGCGGACGAGCGACAGTTGGAGGGAGAGCCGGTGGGACTGCTGAATAAAGCTTGTGCTTACAAATAACTTCGCCTCCTGCCTCATACCTTACATTGGCGACGAGGATATCCCCAAATTCCAAGCGGGCCCACCGCACACCAGTCTGGAGGAGAAGAGCACACCGCGCGTAGAGGAGCAGGGAGGTTTGCATCCTCCTGAGGCCTCCTCCCCGACCAGAGCTTAGAGAAGCTACACATATCTGCAACGTCGCCAGTTGGGAACTGGCGAAGAGTAGCCGGCCGCTCCACCCGATGGTGGTGTAGCGGCCACAGGAGTCGGCCGCTCAACCCCTCGCAGGGCGGCCGCAAAGGAAGTTAGGCCGCTCCGCCCCTTCAATCCCCTGGGCGTAGAAGCGCCCAGCATCCCCCACTGCCACATATATCTCTGCATATCTCCGGAGAAACAGGCCGCTCCGCCCCATTCACTTTTATAGCCATAGAAACGGCTGGCACAACGTAAGAAACGTGCCTTGCAGGAAATTACCGTATTAACTGTAGCGGAGGGGCAACAGCTTTTGGTTAGTATTACTGCAGTATAAAAGTTAATCACAAATGAAGCTTTAAAGTGAGGTAAGCAAGAGCAGCTCTCAAGTACACAGCAGTAACATATTGGAAATCTTCACCATACATACTTTTGTTTTGGAGAACTGCAATAATCTTCACATTTACTAATTGGGAATTACACTGGAGGATATTCCTACAAATATTATATTGAGAATTGGCAAGGTTTGCATTAAGCATCTGCAATGGCAGCAGCAAGCATGCATCCCCCCACCACCGTTCCCGGTACCGCTGTTATAAGGTGGGACAGGTGGAAAAGACTTTGACACATACCCGATAGCCATTGGGGGTGATACATTTGCTCCTGCAAGGAAAGAGGCAAAGTGAATCTAGGAACAGAGGGGCAAAGTGTCTTTGATGGGTTATCTGACCCCACAGACATAGGACAAGGAGAGGAAGACCAGTTCACAGTGGCCATCAGAAAACTGCAAGCAAACTTCGAGCCGAAGAAAAATATCACTTTCGAGAGGCACAGATTCTTCTCTGGAAGTCAGGAATCCTGTGAACCAGTAGAAGCATTTGTTGCAACTTTACGCACACTAAGTCACTCATGTGATTTTGGACCTCTGTGTCATGATGCCTACGCCCGGGGACCCAGACCTAGTCCAGCAACCCCGGAAGCAGGCATCAAGTTATTCTAAGCAAGCCCAACAACCCCTGCTAGGGGCTATTTGGGTGCAGTCCTGGCGCCTATGGCGCCAGGCTCATATGGAGAGTCAGTCCTGGCACCATAGGCGCCAGGCTCATAGATTAAAACTTACCTGATGCAGACCACGCTGCAAGAGCTCCAAGCCAAAAGAGGCTTGGAAGGGACTACTTTACCTAGGGACTATTTTTTACTCAGGTGGGGCTGGGGAAGAATACTTACCTGGGACTACTTTGGAGGCTATTTAAACCACGCCCGAAGAGCAGCACACGCTTCGCGTTATTCTGCATCCAGCAGCCCAACGCTCACCGTGCCTGCAAGTCTGCCAACTCCACGGGTGGTTAATTCCCTTTCTCCATTTGCAGAAGAATATTCCTACGGGCCAAGCAAACGAAGCTAGGTGGGCCTGTCCAGTCCGTCATCTCGGCACTACGCGTCACATTGGTGGAGACCGCAGCTGTCCAGCTCAGATCGACGCCCCTGTGGGAACCAGGTGAGCGTAACACTCTGACTCCCTCATTCGTGACCAACTAGTACTTTGTACTAACAACAACGGGATACAGGAAAAGTAGTTCTCGATGGACCCGTCTCTATATGGAAGAAACCTAAGTATATGGCCAGCATGAAGAAGTCAGATAAGAGTCACAGTGAAGTGGCAGCAATCAAAAATGGTAGGAAACAAACCACGGGTAAAGGTATAAAATGTTTTAAGTGCGGTAGTAACCGCCATGTCTCTTCAAATCCTTTCTGCCCCGCAAGGAATGACAGTTGCCTTAAGTGCAAAAGAAAAGGGCATTTCGCTAGAGTCTGCAGAGAAAATTCGACAGTAGAGAATTTAGAAACGAGCATCAGAAGTCCTGAACAAGAGGAAAATATAGTAGACCAGCAGAACATGCAAGCCAAACAGGTCCTAGAAATTGGAGATGTCGCTGGTGGAGAAAAAGGACCGGTAGACGTTTTTATGGTTAATAACAGTAGTCGAGATGAAGGTGGACAGTTGCTCACCGTGGACAATAATGTCCGAAGAAACATTTCTGAATTGTGTAAAGGGCAACATGAGAGATCTATGTAAACCTACAATTGAACCGTATGCCCACTGTCAGGGTGCAGGCATTGGGGTTGTGTAGAGGGGAGCCTGGAGTGAGCTGTGGACGTGGTCCACACATGGGGAAACAAAAAAAAACAGCGCAAACGGATATTGCCTTATAGAAGGCTTCTGTGCCCTCTTTGCCGGAACAAAGGGCTACAAACTCCATTTCCCAGCAGGCCGTGGGCCCGAAACTACAAAACCCCACCCACGTTGGGTGGAGCACATCCGCGCATGCGCACGTTAGCACGGGGCTTGTGCTTGAACTCCCGAACTAAGAGGACGTGTTCTCTGCAGCTCCGAGGAAGGGGACACACACGAGGGGCCACACCACAGCCAGCCATCACCCGGGCCACTCATACGCCTGAAATAAGTACCGCAAGCGCAGGGGAGCAGCTTCAGCACATGCCGGGAAACCCGCGCTTGGGCAGCAAAGCCGCGTTCAGGGGCGAACAGTCAGGAATCTCCCACGCGATGCGGGGCACACGCAAGGGGGCACTGCCCAGACTCATGAAGTCCCCTTGTTCGGCAAAAGATAAGTGCAGCACGTAGCAGCCATAATTCCAAAGCTAAGACCCGCGCAAGACCCGCACCGAAGCGCAGCGATCCCACGAGCAGTGCATATTATTTGCATGCATAATTAGCCATGTGCACCATCTAAGAGAACCGCAACTGGGAACACGCCGTGGCTTGTACTGAAGTCGCACTGCGCCACGTGCGGCTAGCGGCACGTTTATTATTTAATCTACGTGTGCATGTTAACACGTGGATCAGTGTGAACTGCGGGGCAACGTGCGGCTTAACCGCATATCTGGGTGAAACCCACTGAAGGGGGCATACAAGTTAGAACGTGGCAACTTGGAGATGAGTGGAGGTGCATGAAGGAATGTCATTTACCCACTGGATGCATCTGTTGTGTGTGTGTGAGGAAACACCCACAAGGTAATAACTCATAACTCTTTGCAGCATTTAACTGCTCCGGAGACCGGACCTGAGAGTGCGCAGGCAGGAGGCCAGCACTTAAAAACAGAGAGAAGTCCTTTTGCTCTAATTGCCTCATTGATGACAGACTGTAATGTGGGCATGTACTGTATATGCTGGTTTGGGTATGCCCGTTTAATTGTTAGTTCGTATTTACCCTGACTCCCCCAGTCCTGTCCACCTTCCCTCTCCTAACCCTTTTTCCGGTTATCCTGAAAACCTGTTCCTGTCCAACCAACGATTCCCTAACCCTCTTTCCCCGCCGGGGTCTCGGAGGTCTGTGTAAGCTGTGACTTGCAGGCACCCAGACCGAGGAGGGGGTGGTTGGTTCGTACCACTCCTGCGCTTGAAGATTGGAGCCTGACACCCACGGGAATGTCAAAATTGAGCTACTTGGGAAGTACCCTGCTGTCATCAAATTCAAAGGAAGAAGCTGTGAAGCTGAAATATATGTAACCAAGGAAGGGTCATTATTGGGCTGGAACGAACAGAAAAACCTAGGAATAAGAATACAAGCCAATGCAGAAAGTCCATTTATGGTTGCTGAAATTAGAGATCAATGGGAAAAAGAATTTCCTAAAGTAGTCGCTGATGACCTTGGAAAACTAAATGGTTATTAACACCAAATTAAACTAAAGAAAGATGCTGTACCAAGAATAAGTAAAGGTAGGTTGGTTCCACAGAATCTCAAGAGTAAAGTGAAAGCTGAAATAAATGCTCTGCTCCAAGGAGGTGTCAGAGAGAGTGGAAGGTGCTGAATGGTTGTCACCGGTGGTAGTGGCGACTAAACCCAGTGGCGACATAAGACTATGTGTGGATTTGAGAGAACTTAATAAGAACATATTAGTTGACCGCCATCCTCTTCTGAACATCAGTGAGAAGTTGTAATGCAAGTATTTTTTCGGTCATTGATCTATCGCAAGCATACCATCAGGTTCCTCTTTCGGAGGACTGTCAACATCTTACCTCTTTCATTACCCCAGAGGGAACATTTAAGTACTGTAGGATGCCATTTGGCTTAGCTTCGGCAGCCGCAGTATTTCAGAAGGTAATGGAAATTATCATGGAGGGAGTTCACAATGTGGTAATATTTCAAGATGATGTCTTAGTTTATGCTGGTTCCAGAGAAGAGCACGATCGAATACTTAGGCTGGTACTGACAAGATTCGGGGAGGCGAGCCCAACGGTCAACAGAAATAAGTGCAAAATATCTGTAGATAGTGTGGAATATCTTGGTCATGTAGTATTGTTACGCTCACCTGGTATCCACAGGGACGCCACCCAGCCGAGTTACTCGCTGGTATACTTCTCAGCTTTGCCCAGATGTGGTCTGCGGGGAAGGTTCTGCCTGAAAATACAGAAGACTGTGTTCAAGACTGACCGACCGGGGTAAGTATCCTTCCTCGACCCCCGTATGATTTCAGCCCCTCCGGGGCCCTCTCCTCACCTTATGGTAGAGTTAGGCGTGCTCTCCATCCTGCCTTCTTTGGTGGGGCGTGTTGTCTTTCGTGGGCGTGTGCGGTCCAGTTACTTCACTGACGCCGGCCCGTTTGATATTGTTCAGGTAGGTCTTATTGCTGTTCTTTAGTATTGTTGCTATCCTGCATGCCTTTCTTTGTTTAAAATGTCTTTTTCTCCCTTAGATATGTGGAGCTTCAGCGTGGCGAACTGGCTTAGTTGAGCCCTGCTGGTAAATAATGGCGCATTAAGAGCGATATGATGCGGTAAGTAAGCGCTATGTGCAGCGCTGCAAAGTCTTGCCTTTGCTAACCTGTGTTTTCCTTCCTTGTAGGTCGCGGTGTTCTTCAGCGCGAGTGGAATGTCCGGAGTGGTGCCAGCCGAGAGGCGACCAGCCAGGTAAGCCTTTTGAGCAGTTCGTAATTTGCGAATGTCTCTACTGCTTTCTTTAATGTTGTCTCCATCTTCCTCTTTAAGGTCGTTCTGTCCGGGAGGCGTGCAGATTCGAGTAAGCTGTTCTCAGGAGCTGCGAGTGGCTAAAGATGAAGACTGCAGGTAAGATGCTGCTGCTAATGATGTTCCTTTTGTCTCGTTGCAGGTTCTGCTTCTCCGAGGTTCGGGGGGGAATAGCTGGACACAGTGAGCGTCACGTTGCAAGCTGCAAAGTAACTTGAAGCGTGTTGTCTTGCTCGGGTGTGGTTTAAATAGCCCCAACAAATAGTCCAGATAAAGTAGTCCCTAGGCTGCCACACCCAAAACACTAGACCGCATAGCTTGGTTCCTAGGAACCAAGCTATGTGGATGCCTCCATGTTGGATGACAGTACAATAAAGTAGTTCCCAAGCACATTGTTTTTCATGGTGTATGAGCCTGGCGCCATAGGCGCCAGGACTGGCCCCATGAGGGCTTTTGAAGAGGATGCCAGGCTCTAGAGGCCAGAGTCCTTACTCCACCTGGCTAATGGGTTTGCCAGAGGGGGTTTTGGGCGAGGGTCATGACAAGTATCCAACAAGGGGGTAAATCCTAAAGTGAGTCTGGTTGACGCAATTGAGAATGCACCATGTCCATCAGACAAGGACAGAGTTAGATAATTTCTTGGACTAGCAGAATATCATCATAAATTTGTGCAAAGTTTTGCATTCATATCTACACCGTTAAGGGCCTTATTGAAGAAAGGGGCAAAATTCCAATGTTCCACACAATGTGAAGTAGCGTTTAGAGAAATTAAAAACGGAATTGTGCGTGCACCCTCTATTGGGAGGTTTAGTGATGAGGACCGCACTGTGTTGGTAGTTAATGCTAGCATATTGGGTTTGGGGGCTACCTTGTTGCAATATGATTCCAATAAAAGGGAGAGAGTCACGGCATTCGCCTTCAGAACTCTCAAAGGAGCAGAAGCAAACTACTCAGTCATAGAACGAGACACACTGGCTATGTTCTGGGCCATTCATCATTTGAAGTATTTTTTGTGGGGAAGGAAGTTCAGTGTGCATTCGGATCACAAACCCCTGGTTCAATTATTCAACAGTAGCAGGTGGGCAGTAGGATCTCCGAGAATAAGTAGTTGGGGTCTTGGACTTCAGGCGTACAATTTTATAGTAGATTATTTACCTGGAAAAAAATAATGTAGTAGCAGACTGTTTGTCTAGGATGCCAATAGATGATAATGTGACAATGAATACTATGTATAATGATAAGTATGTTGTAGGTGAACTAGTGAGTGTGGACAAGGAGGAGTGGGTCAGGGCTGAAGCAACTGATCAGGATCTAGAATGTATTAAACAGTGGGCCATAGACAGGTGGCCAGATAAATAAGTTCTTGACAGAAAATTTGAAGCATGGTGGGAAATAAGGAATGAGATGAGTATTGTGGGAGGTAGATTAAGATGAGGCAACTGTGTTGTTCCCCCAGAGAGTGGGCGAAGGAGTCTCAGAGTTAGCTCACCAAGGTCATTTAGGGGAAGGGGCAACTAAGAGAAGGGTACGTCAGAGCTACTGGTGGCCTAAAATGGACAAAATGGTGGAGAATTTTGTAAAAAATTGCAATGCTTGTAAACAGAGTGTCAAATCGAAGGTTGCCCGTGAAGTACCAATGGTACCAAATAGTGTACCAACTCAACCATGGCAAAAGGTAGCCGTTGTTATTTTAGGGCCGGTTGCAGGTATAGGAGACGGATTTAAATACATCTTTGTGCTAGTTGATTATCACTCTAAGTGGGTAGAGTGGGAAGCATCCAGAGAAGTAACAGCCAGAGATTTAGTATCCTTTTTAGAGAAAGTATTTCTCAGGGAAGGGTGCCCGTCTGAACTGGTCTCTGACAATGGGGTGCAATTTGTATCTCAAGAGCAAACTGATTGGTTGAGAGGGTTAATAGACTTATAAAGGGAGGGATTCAGTTGGCGTTAAGCTCAGGTCAAGACTGGAAGGAGTTGTTAAATCAAATGTTATGGAGTTATCTAACCACACCACATTCAGTGACTAAAGTAAACCCTTTTGTGTCGCTTAATGGGAGAGAACCTGGAACTAAGCTTTGTCCTAGATGGTTAGGATTGGCGGGTACTGTGGTTGTTGATAGACGCGCCATCATGAATCTCATTAGGGAAGCACAAACAATCAATAAAGAATCTTTTGATAGGAGGGAAAGTGTAAAAAAACAAGATGTGGAATGTAGGGGATAGGGCATTTGTTAGAAATCAGAGGTACTCTCAAAAATGTGTAGAAAGCAAATATATTGGCCCCAAGAAAATGATTGAAGTGCGAGGAAACGTCGTTTTAGAAGGTGGTGAAGTGTGGTCACAGGGTAAGTTGGCGGAGGCTAAAACAAAGGAAGGAATTGTGGAAACAAGCTGTGGATGAGGAAATAAACAAAAATGAGAGTTCTAAGGAAAGGTCTCTTGTTGATGACAATGTTGAAGCCAAGGATGGATTCAGTTCTAAGAGACTAAAAAACAAACCTGGATGGATGAAATATTTTGTGGAATGAATTTTTTTTAAAGTCTGTTTAGTAGTTGTTAAAATGTTTGGGGATGGAGATATGTAGTGATTTACTATTGTTGTTTCTTTTCTTTAAAGGAATGGTTCGGTCAAAATTTTTTATTGTACCTACGGGTCGGCCATGTGTTTTTAAGCCTAAGTCGCTCGATTAAAAAAAAAATTCCCATGGACCTTACCCGAATTTTCGTCCATTAAACGCACGCGAAAACAGGCACCAGGGCTCTGCCATTTTGTGATAATTATATCACTTGCCCCATCGTCCTGGCTGACCTGCTTTTGCGGCACTAAATCATATCCCCCGCACCTGAGCCTGTCATCAGCAGACGCGTACCGCCCACTTCACAACACCAAAGCACGTCTCGTGTCAATCATCGCTGCGCTTCAGCTAATGACGTGTCGCCATGGAAATGGCAAGACGCCTCTTTCCTCAATAAGTATAAACAGACCATTTCACAACACACAGCAGCAGATTTTCGATTCCATTCCTCTCTGTGTTACTTTGAGTATTCTGTGACTCATTTCTGTGCTCTGGTCAGCTACCTTTGCCGCTTGTAGCCCGTGTGAACACCTGTACCATCGCTATAAATTATTTTAGTTTGTTTACCACACAATGGCTACAATAATGCCCTACATGTACGAGCCAGAGTATACCGAGGAGGAACTACTGGAAAGGAAAACATGCGAAAACGATGGGGCTTCGGACGGCAGTTGGCAGGACGAATCAATGGATGAAGACACTGGACCTAGTCGCATGGACGGTGTTTCCACCTGGTGCACATGCAATCGGTGCAAGCTAATGCCAACCGAGGAGGAGAACTGCTGCTGCTGTGAAAACTCGGGATGCGTGGCCTACATTTCGGAAGGCGAGCCACGACCGCAATGCATCACCGAGCTGCCAGACTTCAGGGCAGGCTGCCTCACATGGTCCGTGTTGAGGATAATGATGGTGCTTATGCACGAACTTCGCGCAACTGTTCGTCCTCGTAATCCGAGTAACGAGTAAGTATAATCTGCTTGTGATGTAGTGTCTAGATAGCATTTGTCCGAGCAGAATGCCATTAGTTACAAGAATTGTCATTGACAACAAACGTTTAATCAACTTATCTTGGTCATTTAAAAACAGTTTGTATCATTTTTCACAGGTGGTACTGGCTGGTGGCCTATCGTTCCTTTACATGGTGGCTTCACGGGAGGCTTGGACACCGCGTTCGAAGAATAATACTCGCCTGTGCCATTCGTGCCATAAGATAAACTTTCCTGAGTGACAGCAGTCAGTACAGGGGATTTCCCCTCGCTGTGCTGCAACCTGACCTGTACAATGTGTAAAGTTTTGTATTTTTGTGCCATCAAAAAAAGAAACAAAATAAAACACCACATGTATTTTAACAACGGTTGTTTCGATTTTTTAAATGAATCAAGTGTGTCTCCATACAGCAGTCTTCCTGTGCCTTGTCCGCACACCCACTGGCCCATCCATCCATCCATCCGCCCCCTCCCCTATCAAAGGCGAAGTATAACTATATAAAGTATAAAAAAGTGGTTAGTTTAACAAAAACAAAAGTCCATAACAACAAGTCCAGTGGATGCGCGCTGCCATGGGGGGCTGTCAGCGAACGGCCAAGGTGCCAAACAGCATGTACACTTCAAAAGGTATCCCATGCCAAGGGCCCATCGCTCACATGGCCTCCTCAGACTCCGTGTCTCCAGACAGGGCTCCCCCTTGAAGCAGGCCTCCCCCCTGCAATCCACATAAGTGTGTCTCCATTCAGCAGTCTTCCTGTGCCTTATCTGTACGCCCCAGGCCCATCCACCCCACCCCCCTCTATCAAAGACTGTTCGCGCCAGTGGATGCGTGCTGCCATGAGGGGCTGTCAGGGGCGCGAACGGCCAAGGTGCCAAACAGCATGTACACTTCAAAAGGTATCCCACGCCAATGGGCCCATCGCTCACATGGCCTCCTCAGACCCCGTGTGTCCGGCCAGGACCCCACTCCCCCCCTCACGCTGGCCACCCCCGGCAAACCACATAATACCATGACATACACACGTCATTCATTCACAAACACACCCCTGTTTGTAATACTTTATAAACCACTTGCTATGTCTCATGAGAACATCTTTGTGCTTTGCAAGTCAACTCCTGAACGTGCTACCTGAGAACCATTGAGATCTATGCTAATCTGCTTGTCGTCGTGCTATCCATGAACTTCTGGGACCGCTTCGAGCAAACTCGTCAGTGTGCTACCTGTGGCCATCTACCTGTTCTCCTGCAACATACTGCTCTGCTTGCTGAATCCAACTGTTTGTTGGTCAAGGTAAGGCCATGTCTTCTAGTCATAATTTGTTGATTTTTTAATTTCTATCTATTTGCGAGTAGAGTACTCAATAGTGCTATGTTCATTGGTCTCATTGATATTGACTTGAGTTTCCATTGTTATGCTACCAATAGATCTATTTATTTTCATGTGTGTCAATTGTCATCGAATTGCATCCTTCGGGGGTCCAGTCTATAATGTAAGCATGTTTCCTTCTCGTGCAAGACAGAACATCCAAGGGACGAGTCACATGTTCAGAGTTTAGTCACATCATTTATACATTTCTGCTATTTATGCAAATACGAAGCCGCATATGATGAACTGGAATAGTTCCTGCAACCAAAACAAACCTTGCATTGAACATTGTATGGTTCATTTACTTTTGTATCACATTTTTATTCATCAAGATTGTATAATAATGTCGATATTTACTTTTCAGAATTTTCAACAATGCCTGCCTGTTCGATTAGCGGTTGCCCTTCGAAGACCCATGCTAAATCTGAAGGTACTACAATGCATGTGTTACCGAAAACTGTTGATCGAATAAGAGAATGGGTCAGATATTGCGGATATTCACTGGATGAGCTGGAAAGTAGAGTCCAACAAGTCTTAGAGGACAAGAGGGGTGATCGATACCGCATCTGCAGCCGGCACTTTTCCTCGAACATCTACACAACATCTTGGGTAACAAAGAAGAATAAACGGCGAACACCACGAAAATTGCTTGCAAACGCTATTCCCACTCCATTCGTCCACATTCCGCCACTGGTGAGTCAAGTGTCCGGATTTAGCTTTAGGCCTTGCAGTAGTGTGTAGGTAGCCGAATGGATTAATTGATATTTTAGGTCTTGTGTCCCTTGTAATACTTTCGATATTGATAAGAGTGTATAGCTTTTTGAATAATGACATTTATCAATATATTCTTTTTAGATTTCATAACCCACAAACGAAATCTATATATGGGCACAGGGAACTGTGCTACATTGCGCATTTTCAATAGCATTACTCTCAAGTATTCTGTTTCTTACATGGCAATTTTTAATATTGGCATTTCATTATCAATCAATAATTTACCTTTACAACTGCTTGACTATCTGAAGCAGGAACATTCTACATTCGTGACGTGCTCGCAGTTATCAACCACTTCTAGCGCGTATCAGGTAATCTTACTTGGCTATTTCGCTACAGACTTGTTTTATGCATGTCAAGTAAGGAACAAGTTACTTACCTGTAACTGTTGTTCACCAGCATGGGTCTGGCATGGATTCACATGCTCATGAATATTCCCAGTCAGGCTGGGAATCCTCGGTAAAGAAAAAATCAGTATCAGTTTCGTTTCTGATCTGTCTTTCGTAGTAGTAACCAATCACTGATCTCTGCGTCATACTGACCACAGCCAATGACTGCCCTCTACCTAAGCCCCGCCTCTGGCAGCCATCTTCAGATTTGGTAGCACGTGAAGAGGCAGTATGACCAAGTGAAGAGCCGCAGAGGGGTAGGCGGGAGGGTTCGCATGTGAATCCATGCCAGACCCATGCTGGAGAACAACAGTTACAGGTAAGTAACTTGTTCCTTCTCCAGCATGGGGTCTGGCATGGATTCACATGCTCATGAATATAAGAATAAATAGCAGTACACACATGCACAACCACGTGGGGTGGCAAAAGGCTCAACATTAAGCAATACAAAAAACTCAACATTAAGCATCTCTTACCTCCTCACCAGGCTCACCTTAAGTGAACAGGTTGCGCAGCACTGCTTGGCCGACCCTGGACTCCTCCCTGGAATCCCGATCGACGCAGTAGAATCGCGTGAAGGTGTGCGTCGACCTCCACGTAGCAGCCCTGCAGATGTCCAGCAGGGGCACACCAGATAAGAACGCCGTAGTAGCAGCGATCGCTCTGGTCGAATGGGGTCTCGGACGGCCTGGCAGCGGTCGGTTAGCCAACCGGTGGCAGTGCATGATGCAGCCGGAGAGCCATCTGGAAATCGAAGACTTCGAGAGAGCCTTCCCTTGATTCACAGGTCCAAAGTTCACGAACAGCTGTGATGTCCTCCGGAAACTCTTCGTAATGTTCACGTAGAACTTCAGCGCTCTAGCCACATCCAGCGAGTGCAAAGTCCTCTCGGCCGGCGACGAAGGAGACGGGAAGAAAACAGGTAACACCAAGGGCTCGTTAAGATGGAAGTCCGACGGCACCTTGGGCATCAAGGAGGGGTGCGTCCTAAGCACCACCCTCGAGGCATGGAAAGTCAAGTACGGTGCTTTGCAGGATAGGGCCAGGATCTCTCCCACTCTCGTGCGGAGGTAATGGCCACCAGGAATGCAGTCTTCCACGACACAAACTTCATCGGTGCGGAGTGCATCGGCTCGAATGGGGGCCCCATGAGCCTGGTCAGCACCACGTTAAGTTCCCACGCCGGGGCTGGGGCCTTCACCGGCGGGAACGACCGGAACAGTCCTTTCATAAACTCTTTTACCAGTCGATGGGACCACAGGGACGTCCGTCCTGTGGTTCTGGTATATCTGGAGATCGCCGCCAGATTAATCTTAATGGAGGCATGGGCTAGCCCAGCCTTTGCCAGCGATAGCAGGTACGGCAGCACTTGAGGGGCCGTAATCCGTAGGGGGTTGATCTTCTGTGCTCGGCACCAGATAGAGAACCTCTTCCACTTGTGACCGTAGCATTTGAGAGTCGAGGACGCCCTGGCCTTTGCAAGAACCTCTCTGCAATCGGCCGGTATATCGTAGCCTCCAAACTCTAGCGCTGCAGGAGCCAAGCCTGCAGGTTCAGCGACGCCGGGTCGTGGTGGAAGATGGCGCCTCCTTCTCTGGAGAGAAGGTCCGCGTCCGCCGACAGCTTGATAGGAGGGGACGTCGACAAGTCCAGAAGGTCCGGGAACCAGATATGCCTCGGCCACGCCGGTGTGACGAGGATCATCCTGCACCGGGACATCTTGAGCTGGCTGATGAGTCGAAGCAGCAACGGCAACAGAGGGAACGCATACAGGTATAGGCCGTCCCAGGGGAACGAGAACGCATCGCCCATGCTTCTCGGCTGGGGAAACCTGCTGGCGAACCTCTTGCACTTCGAGTTCGTCGCTGTTGCGAACAGGTCGATTTGGGGTTTGCCCCATCGTCGGAAGATGTGATCCACCTGATCCTGGCACAGTTCCCACTCGTGACACGCGCGCAGCTCCCTGCTGAGCGAGTTGGCGATGGTGTTGCTTTCTTCTGCCAGGTGGAAGGGAACCAGGAACATCCCCTAGGCGACCGCCCAGTGCCACAGATCCTGTGCCTGCTTGGATAGGGCTGGGGATCTGGTGCCTCCCTGCTTCCGTATGTAAAACATTGTCGTGGTGTTGTCAGTGAAGATCCGCACCACCTTGCCCTTGAGGACGGGAGGAACGATTTGAGAGCCCAGAACACGGCTCGGAGTTCCAGGACGTTGATGTGCAGGAGCCTCTCCTCCGGGAGCCAGAGGCCTCTTGCATGGAGATCTCCGGTGTGGGCACCCCAACCTTCCAGGGAGGCGTCCGTCGTCACCGTCTCCTGGTACGCCGGCGTCTGAAAGTCCTTGCCCGCCGTGAGGTGCGCTCGAACGCCCCACCACTGAATCGCCTGCTGGAACACCTCGTTGAGGGGGACCCTGTCTTCGACGGTGCCCGTCGCCTGCATCCAACGGGCGTCGAGAAATTCTTGAAAAGGGCGCATCCGTAGTCTGCAGAGGCGCACCAGGTAGATGCAAGAGGACATCATCCCCAGGAGGGACTTGATGGACCTCACCCTGGCCACGTCCGTGGCTAGCAGGCGCTGCACTTTGCCTAGAATGGTCTTCGTCCGTTCTTCCAACGGGGCCGCGAGGTGGGACTTTGGGTAGTTTATGGCAAATCCCAGGTCTGTGAGTAGCTGGACGGTTCTCGCGGTGTGTTCGACGGCGAGTTCCCTCGTCCTTGAGCGGATGAGCCAGTCGTCCAGGTAGGGGTAGACGTGAATCCCCTGCAGGCGCAGCCGCGCCGCCACTGGTGCTAGGCACTTGGTAAAGACCCTGGGGGCCGACTTCAATCCGAATGGCAGTGCTCTGAATTGGTAGTGGCGTCCCTGGACGACGAAGCTGAGGAACTTTCGGTGACTTTTGAGGATGGGAACATGGAAGTATGCATCCTCCAGGTCCAACGACGATAGAAAGTCGCCTTCCTCCAGCTGTCCCAGTACGTGCTGGAGGGTGACCATCCTGAACTTTTGTGATCTGATGTATTTGTTCAAACGACAAAGGTCCAGGATGGGGCGCCAGCCGCCCGTCTTCTTCCTGACAAGGAAGTACCTTGAGTACACCCCGGAGCCTCGGAGCCTCTTCGGGACAAGCTCGATGGCGCCTTTCCTGAGCATCACCCGTACTTCCAACAGCAGTTGCGGGTTGTGATTTTCCTTCCTGGCCACAGGTGGAACGTGAGGGCACTTCTTCAGGAATTCGATAGTGTCCTCTTGCCAGGGTATCCAGCACCCAACGGTCGGTGGAGATGGACTTCCACACGCCGACGAAATTCGTCAGCCGGCCTCCCACCGGGGTGCTTCGGTGGGGGCCCGAGACCACGGCCGCGTCAGTCCTGCTTGGAGGTGGTGGCCTTGCCGCCCTGGCCACCTTGCCGACGGCGGCGAGGCGCTCCCTGCTTGCGGCGACCCCTGTAGGCCTCCTGAGACGAGGAGCGTGCCGCCTGGCGGTAGGACGACCAGCCACCGCTGGATCCCTTGGAGGCACCCTGTCTGCCTCTGGAGCTCCGAAAGGGCCGTCGTTGCTGAAGGGCTCCTAGGGCGTGGGCCGTCTCCGTGTCCGTTTTTATGGCTTGGAGGGATTCGTCCACCGCCTTCCCGAACAAGTTGCTGCCGTCGAACGGCATGTCCAACACCCTGGTCTGGACGTCCTGACGGAAGTCGGTCGCCCGGAGCCAACCCCGTCGTTGTAGGCAAACACCGTTGCCCAGCTGGCGGAACCTGGTATCGGCAATATCGGTTGCCACCGTTATGGCGTGGTCCGACGCCACCTCGCCCTCTTGCAGTATTTCCAGGGCCTCGGACCTCTTGTCGTCCAGCAGGAAGTCCAATATGGGGGTCAGCTTAAACCAGAGCTCCCTGTTGTAACGGGCCACGATCGCCAGGGCGTTGGCCGCTTTGATCGTCGTCGCCGCCGACGAAATGACCCGCCGCCCCATGGCGTCCAACTTCTTTCCCTCGCCGTCCGGCGGGGAATTCGACGTCGAGGCTCCTGACCCCGCCGCTTTCTTCTTCGCCGAGACGACCGAGTCTGGCGTTGGCTGGGCCCTGAGGCACAGGGGAGCGTTTTCGGGGACCCGGTACTTCTTCTCGTACCGGTCCAGTTTGGCTGGTGCCGTGGAGGGGTTTTTGAGAACCGACAGGCCCTCCTCCCAGATGTCATCGATTAGAGGCACCGCGATGACAGTCTTCCTCTTGGCCTCCCGGCGCTGATAGAGGAAACCTTCCTTTTTCTACTCCTCCAGGCAGAGCTGGAACAATTCGGACGCCCTGGCGATCATGGCGTGGAATGAGCCAATCTTGTCGGGCGGCGAGGCCCGGGAGACGGGAGACCCGTTCCATCGTCGTCGCCCTCAGAACCCGTCGTCGAGCCCAACACACCGTCATCTCCCGACTCGTGGGAGGATGAGGAGGGAACTGTAGGCCTTACGGGGGCCAGTGGAGGAGAGGGTTGGGTTCTCCGTCGTTTGTTCCGAGGACTTCCCGACGGGCCAGGTTGCGGGTCCTCCGGCCTGGGCCGTGGGAATCTCGTCCTTATCTCAGAGCATAAGGACTGGATCGCAGACAAAATGGCCGCCGAGCCATCCTGAGGCCTAGGTTCCGGCTCTGCCGGAAGGGAAAGCTGCTCTTCCTCGCCATCGTC
The DNA here is from genome assembly GCF_040938575.1 of Ambystoma mexicanum. Taxonomy (NCBI): domain Eukaryota; kingdom Metazoa; phylum Chordata; class Amphibia; order Caudata; family Ambystomatidae; genus Ambystoma; species Ambystoma mexicanum. The sequence goes on along the minus strand of NC_090932.1, from coordinate 1,155,234,056 downwards.
GTCTTCCTCGGTTATCTCCCGAGGATCTTCCTTACCGGATCGAACCTTCTCGAATTGGACTTCGAGGTTCCTCACGGCCTCTGTCAGTTCCTCCTCCGAGGCTGACTCCGAGCTCGAGGAGGCTACCGTGCCCCCCCTCGCTTCTTCCATCATGGCGGCCACGACGATGGGCTGAAAAGAGGATTCCCTCCTTGGCGGCAGGGAAACTCGTCCCGGAGGCAGTCTCCGCTGGCGGGGTCTCTGCCGGCTTGGCCAGAGTCGCCTCGATAGAGGCCTTTGCCTGCTGGGTAGGGGCCTTCACCACCTTAGGTGCGTCCCCGGCCTTCTCCTTCGGGGGAGGGGCGACGCCTCGCTCCCCCTCTTCCGAGATCGGACAGGGCTTCTCCCGAAGCTTACCCGGGGTCTCCGACTTCCTCTTCCCCGAACCGGAGCGCTGGCTCGTGGTTGACGGTGCCGGGGAAGGTGCGTGCTGCCTGGCGACTGAAGAGCCCGACCTTTCGGCGCTCCCAGAGCCAGCGGACTCACGGCGCTTGGCCTGGTGTTGGGCCCCTGTCGCCGGGGCGCCCGCACAGGACTTAGAAGCCCGCTCGGACCCTTTCTTCTTCTTCTCACCCGTTGAGCCCCTTCTCCAACCGGCTGGCGAGACGGGATCGACGGTCCCTCATGGTCCGCTCCGACAAGTTCTTGCAGAACTGGCAGTCCTTCTCTACATGAGTCTTGTCCCCATGAAGACAGTAGAGGCATCGCGAGTGTTCGTCTTCCTTAAACACATTCTGCAGCCCGCATCCAGGGCAGCTGCGAAACAGCTTGGGTCCGGGCGACAAACTCGCATCTTGGGCCATCTCGAAGTAGGCCGCGAATCTTCTGGAATCCTCCAAGAAGTTGATTAGACGAAATCTTCACCCTTGAGGGGCGTAGGAAAATCCCGCAACGGGTAGCCGTTAACGGGAGTAGAAACGGTGGAGCTTGAGGCTCGATTAACCGAAAAAAAAAAAAAAATTCACCTGAAAAAACGCGAAACACGCAGTAAAAGCTCGAGAGCTAAGCACGAGGACTCCCAACACTTGAACGTGCGGTAAAAATCTGAAGATGGCTGCCAGAGGCGGGGCTTAGGTAGAGGGCAGTCATTGGCTGTGGTCAGTATGACACAGAGATCAGTGATTGGTTACTACTACGAAAGACAGATCAAAAACTAAACTGATACTGATTTTTTCTTTACTGAGGATTCCCAGCCTGACGACGGGGAATATTCATGAGCATGTGAATCCATGGCAGACCCCATGCTGGAGAATATTTTTATTGTATCGTGTAATAATTTTACCGAATGTTTGGTTAGTGCTTTCCAATTGATATACACCTTAGTTATCGTCCACTATTGTTTGTTTACAGTTATAATTAGTGTTATCCATAGTAATGCAAGTACTGTCTTTCAGGGAGATGCTGAAGCGTCCACCACATTGACAATATCTCTAGATGTTCTTCAGCAGCATGAGGTATGGATACTGACAGCTCCATCGAACTAGATCATCAGAGCTGGAATACTTGTCGTTTGATTGTTCTACACAATGTTTCATTCGTGGTTAGCCATTGATATTTACCTGTGCGGTCAACCCCAAGTGTGTGTTATGTTTTCAATATTGTAATCCTTACTAATGCAAGTACCATATTTCAGGCAGTTGGAGCGTCAACCCCTGCACTTGATGCGGAGCCTGACATTCAAGTAATTCCAGGGGAAGTGGAAGCGGGACCTTGCGTATACGAATCGGCACAACAGCTTTCGGAAGTACGCACTACATTTACAACATCCCTACATATTATTCGGCAGCACATGGTATGGATACTGACAGCTCCATCGAGCGTCATCATATAACGCAATTCCATTTGCTATACTTTCTTCCCTATTAACGCAAGTACTGTGTTTTAGGGAGACGACTGAGCTTCCACTACAATAACCACATCCCATTTAGATGATGCAGATGTAAATAAATCGGAGAACTAAGTCGATGAAATCTGATCATATTTAGATATTCCTCGATTCTTTTAGGCAATGCATCATTTGTGGTTATCTCTTTATATGTACCTGTGCCGTCGACCCCAAGTGTGTGTTATGTTTCCAATATTGAAAACCATACTAATTGCAAGTACTGTGTTTCAGGGAGTTGCTGATGCCTCCTCTCCAATACAACCATTCATGGCAGTCCATGCGGAACCAGAGGTATGGATACTGACAGTTCCATCGAACTAGATCATCAGAGCTCGAATACTTGTCGTTTCATTGTTCTACAGAATGTTTAATTCGGGTTTAGCTATTGAGATGTACCTGTGTGTTCGTCCTCACGTGTGTTTTATGTTTTCAATATTGTGATACATAGTAATGAAAGTACTATGTTTCAGGGAGTCGATGGAGCATCATTCCGTGCTGTCTGTGCGGATCCAGAAAATATAGTCGTTGCAGCGCAAGAGGAAGGGAAGACATGCGGAAACAAATCGGAGCAACAGCGTGCAGATGTTGAAGTTCGAGTCAAGAAAGTTGCAAAGAAAAGAAACAAAAATAAGGTTAGTTACAAACAGTTTATAATTTTAGGAATTGTTGTGTGTTGGGGACTATATTATGTTTTTTCCTGTCAATTGTACTATACTTTATATTGTGTTTAAACTGAACATCCCTTTTCCAATCTGTCCTCTAGTTACCCGTGGGTGTACGAACTATACATACACAGACAGTGAAGCAAATGAGAGATGTTACTTGCCAGACCATTTACACTATGGAGGAACTATTAATTCAGACGCAGCGTGTTCAGACTCGAGATGCTCATGTCCAATGGCCAGAACATGAATTGAATGTGTCCGGAGAATCCAGTAAAGTTTTATTGGACCATTGCTACAGTTCGACAGCACTACCAAAAGAAGATGATCCTGAATGTATTGAAGATGGCTCTGAAGTAGTCGCAGATCAATTCACACAATCTACACCCACCAAATAAATGCCACCCAAAAAGCTGTCGACATTGTTGTGTTCTCCCATCAATGCTGAAGTAACAGATGTTGAAATGACAGAATGAACCAACAGCAGCACCCATCGACGCATCAGAACTTGATATCAGCGATATTTCTTTCAAATTTGTTGATATGTCCTCAACGGCACAGTCCGAAACAACTTTCACGCCGGATGACAGTCTAATGAAAGAGGGCAAATACATAGTATTCGACAGTTGTTTGATGGATATTATAAGTATGCTGAAATGTGGGCATTCAGCTGGAGGGGAAGTATGTGGGGAGCCATTGATTCATGTTACTCATCAAAAACAAGGCAGTAATGTCAAAATACATGCCGCCTGTATATTAAATCATGCGTTCTCATGGTCTGCACAACTGAAGCTGGGGAAGCTGCCAGCAGGCAATCTACTGTGTGCAGCTGCCTCACTTTTTAGTGGGTCCAGTTTTAGAAAGTTAGAGGCTTTCTTTCAGTTTGTGGGACTCCATTTCATTTCTAAAACGCAGTACTACAAATACCAACATGATTATCTGTTTCCGGCCATTAGTGATGCTTGGAAAATTGAACAATTGTCTCTAGCAAGTACATTCGAAGGGAAACGATTCAGGCTAGCCGGCGATGGACAGTGCGACAGCCCTGGATTTTCTGCCAAGTACTGCACCTACCACTTTTAGGACATGGAAGAAAATTGTGAGTTCGGTGGTCGTGCAGGTGTCCCAATGTAAATCCTCAGTGGTCATGGAGAAACTAGGAATTATAAAATCATTGCAATATCTACAATCAAGGGGAATGCACATCGACCTCATAGCCACGGACAGACACGTTTCAATTACCAAGACAATGAGAGAGCAGTTCCCACATATTAAACATCAATTTGACGTATGGCATCTTGCTAAATCAATCAATAAGAAAATCTCGGCTGCAGGGGGAAAAAAAAAAGGTTTTTGAAAGTATTTCACAGTGGTCCCAGTCTATCAGCAACCATCTTTGGTGGAGCTCCAAAACTTGTGAAGGGTCAGTGGAAATCCTACTTGAAAAATGGCTGTCACTGATGCACCACTGTACCAACGTTCACCGCTGGACAGAAAAGCAACACTTCCACCAATGTGAACATGGCCCTTTGTCCACAGAGGAGGCACGGAAGAAGAAGTGGTTGATGGCATCTTCACCTACACACAAAGCCATTGAAAAGATTGTTTTCGATAAAACTCCAAGAGATTTGAGGGGACTGACAGAATTCTGTCACACAGGAGAATTGGAGGTGTTCCACAATATGTGCCAAAAGTACAGGCCAAAGCAATTGCATTTCAGCTTACAGGGCATGAAACATAGAACTTTACTAGCGGTCTTGGCCCATAACGAGAATGTGGGCCGTGAACAGTCTAGGACTACGGGAAATGTAGGGATGCCTCGCTACACTACGACCTTTGGAAAAAGAACTAAGAAATGGGGGTAAAACCAGTATATGAGGAAATGGAGTTCGACTTTGTTAAAGGCCTTATTGTTAGTGTACTAGAGAAGCACAGATATGGAATTTTGAGCGTTTCTGTGCAGAGCACTGATGCACTGCCACCAAACATTGCCACTGTGCCATGTCCACCCAAAGCAGAGCTCGTTGAGAAGTTCAAATCCCGGTTTAAATAAATCATTGTGATCTGATTGTCTTTCTGAAAATAATGTTATTGTACAGTGTGCATACAAAGTATGCTAACCCTAAACCCTCCATTCACCATCCTGGGTGGCGAACAACATGGGTGTCATCTTTGACTTCTCTCTCTATTCACCTCATATCGCTGACCTCGTGAATATGTGTATGTATATATTTTTGTTGCTGTAACTAAGTTTCGCAATCTCATGTAAATGCTGCGCACTGTTAACCAAGGGGAGGCTTGCGTATTGCAAATAATAAAACAAATAAACAATAAATCTCACTTTCAACTCAACTCCTCAGGTACTTTATACTTTCCCTGATCTTCCCCCAAAAATTCAATGTCTCCATAGTTATGGTTCTCTAGTGCTGCAAAGCTCGCGGACAACGAGTACAAAATTGGGGGCCTTAGAACTCGCCAAGCGAGGCGTTGCAGATGGGAGAGAAGCCAGTTCGCATTTGCACATTGAGGCCTAGTACAAAGATGGAGTCGAAAATTCAAGTTCTCACAGATGGCTTTACACGGGATGTTGCAAAAGTAAGAATGTATGCTCATGCAGGGTGAAGGTCATCGGCTTTGATTTTTTGCTCGCGGGCTGAAGAGGCCCGCGAATCGCACTGGCAGTATAAGGTTCTATTGTTTTTTGACCTTGAGAGACAGGGACCATGCCGAAAGGACTTCATTTGAAGGAGGGGGGCAATAAAGTAAGAGACGATAAGGCTGAAAATTCTGAAACTAGACTGAGTTTCATGTTAGTTCAGTATATGAAAAATCGTTGGAACGAACACAGTGGGATTTACGGACTGCATTACGCAGAGATACAATGGAAATGGCAAATATAATGTAAGTAACTCTTTAGATGCTTTAATACCGGAATTAATTAATGAATTAAGAGCAAGTACAACATTTGTGGGATCGTCTTTCTACCGGGCACATGGGCATGCATGTGCCCATTCGACACGCATGTAGACAAACAGTCGTTTCTCAGTGGTTCAACGGTAAAAAAATAATTAGTTTGTGTGATTCCCTCGATTTATTTTGTTAGTTTTCGCATTGCTTTTAGAGCCGAACATACTCCATTGCACTATCCTCACAAGCAAATAGTTTCAGCTCGCCCGTAATAAATAAAATGAATAATAGTAATAAATATCGGCTGGTGAGACTAATTTCAATTTTTATGTTTTCTAAACAGGTACATCCTACTGTGCTGCGACTGCCATCTATTCCAGACCCCGGCCGATGGCTTCTTCAATCGCCAGCTGCAGCTTCTTGTTAACAACTACACTACATTGACTATTTTATGGGACGATCGCCAAGGGCCCAAATGCCCTTACGCAGTACTAGCGGCTAGAAGCAACATATCGACCTTTACGGTGGCCTAGTGCCTAGTTGATGGAACAGCCTTGCGGTTCTGCCTGCAGCATTAAGGCCTTCTACCTGTCCCAGCCTGTCCACGCCTTCCCAGCCGTTGGTCGGTTACTCTGCCAGCTGAATTGCCCACATAAGGAACATTTAAAAGGGACTACATGAACACTGACCTCACACCCTAAGGTATTGCATAATCATGTATGTTGTCTTAACCTTGCTCGCCACTAAGCCCCCCTGCATGCATAGTTTGGACTGTACCAAGTTACCCACCATGTATTCCGCATCCTGTTGTCTGTACTCACATGCTAGCCTAAGTTATTACACTGGGACTCCCACATACCACTGCCTGTTAAACCCGGCTTGGATATCTACACCTAGCGTGCCTTATGGTTTACCTACTTGCCTGTACACTACTGAACAACCCTGCTTCCTGCATTGAATGGAGGCCATCTAAAAGCTCACTATAGACAGAGTACAATTGTGCCCATAGCCCTGCACCAGCATAGAGCACCCTACTCACACCTCCATTAGCCTTCCTTCTGACCTAATTAATGTGACAACTGTACCAGATGCCTATACTGAGTACAACCTAGCTAGAGTGTCCTTCTATACCTATACCAAAATCGAATTTAGCTGCCATAACATTCTAGGCTCAGCATGCTAGTATCCTCAATGTTTAGACTGTTTTTGTAAACTTGCACCAAAATCGAATTTAGGTGCCATAACATTTTAGGCTCAGCATGCTAGTATCCTCAATGTTTAGAGTGTCTCTGCCAGCTCATCAACTACCAATTGTTGCTAGTCGCTGTACCCTCCCACTATCACTGCAGCCAGAACAGCCCTGCCATACAATAGTCGCACCACACTACTGTGATTATCCCTAATCAAATCGTACAATGTACCTAGGCAAGAGCCAAACAGCCACCCCACTGTACCTCGTCATACCTTTATTACACCTAGCCATTTATACTGTTGTCACAACCATGTACCCTGCTGAAAAAGCACCTTGTCCGACCACAGAAAGGAACATCAGGCTACGAGCCAGACTACCCCGCCTCTACGGGCCCATCTACCATAACAAGAGACACCTCGCAACACCCTAACCAAACCCCACCACCCTGCCATAACAGCACCCAACCCAAACTCATACCTATAACAACCCAAAACACCCCCAACACTGCCACTATATCACGAGCCTTAATCAACGCTAGATTGCTAGTGGCCCATGCCACAGAAATAGCAGACACCTTATCCACAAACAACCTCGACCTCCTAGCAATCACCGAATCATGGCTGCACGAAGCAGCAGGCCCAGCACTTTCAATAGCCATCCCAGAAAACTACCAAATAATCAGAATGGACAGGCCCAACAACAGAGGAGGTGGCCTAGCCATCATAGCTAAAACAAACCTCGAGCTTAGAACACTGCCTCAAGCACCTCTAAAATACTGCGAGCTCCTCACAGCCAAACTGCCCATCTCCAAATGCCGCACCCTAACCATTTATCTAATATACAGGCCACCTGGCCCCACTGGCTCATTCGAAGCAGACCTATCCAGCATCCTAGCCAACAACACAAAAGACACCTCCCAAATATTATTGCTAGGCGACCTGACCCCGATGACAAATCAGCACAAGCTATAGCCAATATGCTAGATGAACACGGCCTAATCCAAAGAGTGCTTACCCCTACCCACAACAAAGGGAGGACCTTGGACTGGATTGCCACCATGAACTCCGACACCCTCATCACCAAAACCTCTCCCCAACACTGGACAGACCATCACCTCATTGATTTCACACTATCACTCAACAAAGAAGTCAAAGAAAAAATCATGGCACCACCACTGCCCACTAGAGCCAAAAAAAACATAACCCCTGACAACCTCCTACCACTACTACTGCCTACCCTCAATGCTCTTCCCGACAACCTAAATCCAGAATGTCTAGTAGAAAACTACAACAATGCCATAAAGATAGCACTAGACATCATTGCCACTCTTAAACTGCAAAAGAGCAAACAGCAAGCCCCCCTGAACGCCTGGTTCACCCCCCATCTGAAAGCACTTCGATTGCGCAAAAGGAAACTAGAAACGCAATGGCGCAAATCCCCCACAGAAGAGAACAAATCACTACTTAAACTCTTGCGACAAAATGCAAAAAAGAAATCCTACTCACTAAAAAGAATCTCTTCAATGAAAGAATCGAAAAATCTAGCTACAACACCAGGGAACTATTTGCTATACTAAGGGAACTAGAATTCCCCATACCCCCACCAGACAACATAATCAAGGACAAAGCATGGTGCACCAGCGTCCTAACAAAATCAAAACTCTCCAAACCAAAATTGCACGAAAAAAAAAAGACTCCCTCACCACTAACGAAGCACCTCCCAGCAACCAAGCTAAATCAACTAACCCACTAAGCCCGAATCCCTTCAGGTTCACCAAAATATCTATCCCAGAAACAGAAAGAGTTATAGCCTCACTTAAACCATCAAACTGCAAAGGCGACAACTGCCCTCCCCAAATAATCAAGGATGCGGCCAGGGACCTAGCCCCTTTTATAACCAAATTGATCAACGCATCCTTCTCCTCCAACACCATACCAAGTAACCTCAAAGAATCTTGGGTCTTGCCTTTCCTCAAGAAGCAAACCCTTGACCCTGCTATTCCCACCAATTACAGGCCCATCACCACGGTGCAGTTCCTGTTAAAGATAATAGACAGTAGCATACCTGCAAATTCAGCAATATCTTGAAACTCACAAACTACTAGGCGCTCGTCAATCGGGCTTCAGACCACAGCACGGTACTGAAACGGCCCTAATCGATCTTAAAACCCAGATCAACGAGATTAACGACAAAAGGAACACCGCCATGCGACTCATCCTTGACCTGTCGGCAGCGTTCGACCTGGTGGATCACGCAGTCCTGTGCGAACACCTGGCCTCAGGTGCCCACTTCTCGAAAGAGGCCATAGCCTGGATCCAATCAATTTTGGACAATCGAACTATGAGGGTCTTCTCCAGTCAAGCCTCAGCAGACCCCATCAAAATAACCTGTGGGGTACCCCAGGGCTCCTGCGTCTCCCCCACCCTCTACAACATCTTTACCAAGCCCCTATTTGACAAGTTGGATAGACCGGGTGTCTCCTACACAAACTATGTAGATGACACCCAGATCCTCATACCCCTTTCGGGCAACTTCAACTCAGATACGGCCCTGGTACACAAAATATATCTCATCATTCAGGCATGGATGGCCACACATGGCTTATGCCTGAATGATGAGAAAACCGAAATCCTGCTCCTCGGATCCAACACCAATATAAAAAAACTCAGCCCCAACTATAAGACCTTCAACAACTTCGGGCACTTGGCGTTCACCGCCTTTGCGAAGAGATCTATTTGGGGTTTGCCCAATTTGTCAAACAGAAGGTCCACCTGGTCTTGGCGAAGCTCCCATATGTGGCAGGAACGCAACTCCCTGCTGAGCGAGTCTGCAATTGTGTTCTTGACGCCTGCGGGTGAAAAGGGACAAGGAACATGCCCTGTCGAATGGCTCAGAACTGCAGATCCTGGGCTTCCTTGACCAGCGCCCATGAGCAGGTCTCCCCTTACTTCCGGATGCAAAACATGGTGGTGGTGTGGTCTATAAAGATTCTCACCTCCTTGCCCTTAAGTGACGGCAGAAAAGACTTGAGGGCCCAGAATACGGCCCGAAGTTCCAGGACGTGGAGGCCCTTTTCCTCCGGTTGCCAGAGGCCTCTGGCGTGCAACTGTGTCATAAAGCCCAAGAAGCAGACCATGAAGCAGACTGTTGTTGGCACCCTATTGGGGGCTTATTCATCCAGCGGATGCCACCTTTGTCCCTCCTGCAGGCACTTCAGGTGGGGTAGGATGGCATCTGCTGGACAAGGACACCAAAAAACCACATCACGGCCGCAGAACTACAAGCCCCAGCAAACCTGGAGGCTACGCTGAGAAAACAGGCATACAGAGCCTGTAAACACGCTGGGCAATGCCCAGGACAACGCCCAAACTCGTGCACAAGCGTAAGCCTAGATTGCGCATGCGCAAGCACTAAACGCTTGTTCACGCTCGGCTTTCCTCACGGGCGGACGCATCAGAGAGAGCTCTGGTCAGGCGAAACTCATTGCAGGGCCACCCCTCGCCAGAAGCAGCTACTTCAGGCCCCTCGACCATAAAGATAAGTCCCTCTCTCATTTAATGAACCGAGCATGCCAGCCTCTTACTAACCGCATGTCACAGCCGGGATAAAGCACGGGGCATGGGAGGAGACCCGATCACGGCGACAGCACCGGAGCATGCAGCGCATGGGGGAAACCCAGCTAACCTCACGGGAATAGACTAGGGAACAGACCTCATGTATTTGAGCTGAATGTCATGGGGAATATTCATGCAGCTTACTGAGAAATCACACGTCACTATATAGAACTCATACTAATTGTTTCTCCTTTGACAGATGCGGGTTGCAGGCTCTGAGACACCGCAGGTGCCAGGGACAGAGGCCAGAACTACGTCAAATCGCCTAAGCCAAGTGCTGGTTTACTTTTTTCTTTGACATGACCACTATGTTGTATAACGCAATGGTTAGCAGGGCAGCTGGTGCATCAAACTAGCATTGTAGTTGGTAATAGCATTAAGTATGTAGGTTTAGCACTGCACTCATTGTTGTTGTCATTGTTAACATAGGCACTGAGGAAGGTGCCCTAGAGGTTGCCTCACATTGAGGCTTAGGTGTATAAGCAGACATTGCTAGCAGTGCACTAGGGCCTACCTCACGTTGAGGTTCTGGAGCAGGTGCTGGTTCTTGAATCTGTGTCAGGGGACCAAGCACTGCTGCTCATGAACAACCACACCTTGGGGAATAACTCAGTGCTGATTTAACTGAGTGGCTAAACCTCAGGTGTGGGGTGTGAATGCGTGTGCTGTATGAATGTAAGGGCAAAAGGAACCACGCCCTGCTAGCACAACATCAGCAGCAACAGAACAAGAGCCAAGGAGCATGTTTACCCAGATTCCCCCTACCCATTCTTAACTTCTCCCTAACCCTCTATCCAGTTTTCCTATAACCGCATACCCAGCCAATCAGTGGACCCTAACCCTCTTTCCCCATGGTGGTCGCGGTGTCCTGCGTGCATTAAGTCCCAGGTGCCAAAAACGTCGAGGGGAGGTGGGAGTTTGTGCTGGTTCTGCACTGGATCAAGATTCTCCACGACAAACTGTCTGGCGTGTGCTGCCCAACCCTCTATTAGAGAGGCATCCGTGGTGACTGTCTCCTGGTAAGGCGGAACTTGAAAAGTAGTCCCCTGGGCAACATGTGGTCTTACACCCCACCACTGTATCGCCCGACGGAACTCCTCCTTGAGGGATATCTTGTCTGCAAAGGTCCCGATACTTGCATCCACCTTGAATCCAGGAACTCCTGGAGAGGTCTCATGTGAAGTCTGCACAGGCGGAAGAGGCCGATGCAGGAGGACATCATGCCTAGCAGCGACTTGATGGACCGCACCGTCTGCGCTGATGACAAGCACTGCACTTCAACCCCTCCTCCGAGGAGATGCCAAACACGTTGAGTCGGGCACCTAGGAACAACACGTCCTGAGATGGCATCAAGCAGGACTTTGGATAGACATACGGTTCTCAATGTGTGCTTGCTTGCCAGAGTGCGCTCGTAGGAATGCCCCAGTCGGTCGTCCAGGTAAGGGTATATGTGGATGCCATTTAGACGAAGATGTGCCACCACCGGGGCCAGGCACTTCGTAGAGACCCTCGGGCCGACTTCAGGCGGAAGGGCAGAGCCTTGAACTCTTAGTGCTGACTTTGAACCACGAATCATAGGAACTTGCAATGTTTCCTGTGAATGGGGATGCTGAAGTAGGCGTCCACCAGATCCAATTGAACTGGATAGCCCAGCCCCTTTGATGAGTAGCAATTAGCCTTGAGAAGGATGGGGATGCAGATTTGGATTCATATATCAATAATCGAAACGACTTGGGTAGTTGGCAAAAGGAAGACTGTTTTAATGTCAATTATCTAAAACAGGGAGCATAATGAACATCAGCGAACTCGCTTGATCCTCTTACTCAAACATTCTTTGTAAAAACTGAGATCTTATACACAAAACTCGTCATCAATGACATTAACCTAAGTTGGTTACTAATGTCATCCTACGTGGCAAACTACAAAAACCTATGCATATGGGTGATTGGCTCTAAGTGAATATCTAAGTATACAATGCATACTATTCTAAAAAGTGTGAATATGTGATTGGTTACTTAACACCAGGTGGGGCAACTAAGCCCTCCCCTAAAAATGACCACTGTGAACGTCACTAAATACACAATGTCCCATTGGTTTACACAACTATAGGACCCCTAAATACGCAGTCCTCCACAATTGGTTGGCACTCTAACCTCCATCAGTACTTTTCCACCTACGTTTAGCAGCATGAAGGCTGGCCATCCAGGTGCTGGTGAGCTTGCCTTAACCATTGCTTCCCACCAATTAGCATATCAATCCATCATCACCTCAGTGATCTACTGTCAATTAGTCTTTGAAGCTCAGCCTTGAGAGTGTTCTTAGCTCTGAGAAATTTAGGGAGTGAAAGGCACGGTCTGCCTTTGTGCGTAGGTGTGACCAGCTCGTTCGTCCAACTTCATGCTTCCATGTGACTAGAGACCATGGAATCGAACCTTTTGGTGTATTTATTACTATTTTTTTTAACAGACCTCGGATGTCTTCCTTGTTACGTTCATGCATTCTGAACAGGAGTTTTGTTTTTTCACATGATTTGTATCCAATGTCAGTTTACTCCAGTTTGATAAGACCTTGGCTTCTTGGGCTCACCCAGCCTGGTCTGCTGAAATTCACTTTGTAATTCAATTTGCTTTTTAACTGCGACACTAGAAATGAGGCCTTCTTGCTACTGTGAACCACTGCTATAATGCGTAGTAGGAGCATCCATCCTTTACTTGTCCATAGGTATATATGTATATGTTGGCGCTTGCCGCAATCTATTTCACTATAAGCTAGCCTTACGATTACTTTTTCTGCTTGCGTTTCTTTTGCATCTGAACACGTGTAAAATGACTTAATATCTTCATCTGTTTCTGTGGCATAAACTTTGTCACCTTGATCCCAAGATGTCACTTATTCTTGATACTTTCTTGATGCGTTATAGAATAACTGCATTCTCTTGTCTCTGCATCTCTTTTATGTACTTAATTTCAGCTGTGTGTGAGGTATACTGGAAATGATTAGTGACGTTACCATTCTTCCTTGCCATTCATTGGCTCTGCTTCTTCAGGGATTTCATTCAAATGGCCATCATATTTTCTTGTATGCGGGTAAGGTTTTCTCAATGGGAACCTTGCCTCCAAGAGTCTCTTTGCTGTCGGTATTTTCACTGGTACCGCACAGAGTCCATATTCTGCTCTTTGTTGGTTCAACTGTTCTGTGTATGTCACATACTCTGGTTTCCAACAGATGGGTAAAAGGGGCGGGACAGTTGAGGTGGGAGTACTTAGCTCCTCCTCTACACAATGACTTCAGAAAATCCCCTTCCTCCAGTTGGCCGAGCATGTGCTGCAATGTGACCATCCAGAACTTTTGGGACTTAGTACTTGTTGAGAACACGCAGATCCAGAATCGGTCTCCAACCCCCAGTTTTCTTTCCAACCAGAAAGTATCTGGAATATACTCTGGAGCCCCAGAGACGCTGGGTGACAGGTTCTATTGCCCCTTTCTGCAACATGGCCTTTACCTCCTGCAGAAGCTGTGGTTAGTGTTGTTCTTGTCGCGGTATTGGCGGAATACGAGGATACTTGCGTTGGATTTCCAAGGTGTGCCCCTGTCTGAGAGCGTCCAGCACACACCTGACCATGGTGATAGTTTTCCACATGCTGATTAACTTCACCAGCCAACCTCCCACTGGGGTGCAAAAGTGGGGGCCCGAAGCCACAGCCGGTTCAGGCCTGCTTGGGGGTCAGAGCTCTGCCCTGCGTGCGGCGGCCGGTGCCATCCTACGCTGCCTTGACAGCGACCCCTGTATGCTTCTTGCGTGGAGGAGCACAGAAGCTGCCGGTACGGGGTAGTATAACCCTTGGAAGATCTGCCGTGTTTTCCTCTGGATGAGCAAAAGGACGACAGCCGTTGTTGCTGTAAGGTTCCCAGGGACGTGCCGTCTGTCTGCTTTTATTGCTTGCGAATACTCGTTGACTGCCTTGCTGAAGAGGTTTTCCTCCTCAAACGGCATATCTACCACCTTAGCCTGAACTTCCTGGCGGAGGTTTGTTGCCTTCAACAAACCTTGCCGACACAGGAACACCCCATTCCCCATCTGGCAAAAAGCTGTGTCTGCGATGTCCACTGCCACTGTGATGATGTGGTTCGATGCCACTTCTGCCTTCTTGAAAAAGTTCTAGTGCCTCGACCTTCTTGTCCTCATGCAGGAAGACTAGAATAGGACCCAGCTTATACCATAGCTCCCTGCCATATCGGGACAAAATGGCTAGAGCGTTAGCTGCCTTGATGGTGGTGGCTGCTGTATAAATTTTCCTCTTGCCCATTGCATCCAGCTTCTCCTCCTGGTCCAGAGGTCCATGGCTGGCAATGATTGATTTGCCAAGCTCTTCCTGGTTGCGGCCAATACCACGGAGTCAGTAGAGCGCTGAGACCTTCAGCACCTGGGTGCTGAATCTGGTACCTTGTACTTTTTTTTCCAACCTGACACGCTTGGGCGGGACCGTACTCTGGTTCTTCAACAGCGTTAGGTCTTCATCCCAGGTGTCGTCCAGGAAGGGAACGCACATGATAGTTTTTCTTCTTGACTCGTGCCACTGGTACAGGAACCCTTTTTTACCCTTGGGAACCAACTGAAACAGATCAGAGGCTCTTGAGAACATGGAATGAAAAGATTCAACTTCGTCCAGTGGGGAGCCCCTATGGGGCTTGTCTGCATGTGGTGTTTCTCCGTCAGCCGGGACAAAGTCCTCGTCGGTACCCGTAGCAGTGTTCGTGCCTGTATTCGTGTGCGTAGTTGGCCCTGCGTGCGGTCGTGTCGCGACAATCTGTTGGTGGTGGAGGGGTCAGATGACACGGAGGACCAGAGCCCCCCCCCTCAGACCGGGGCGGGCTCAACCTAGGAGGCTCTTGAGGGTCCCGTGGAGGCAAAGGCCCCGTTGCCAGGGGCATCCTCGGCTGGATTTCTGTGACCGATGTGAGCACAGTCATTAGAATATCTAGTGACACGTCCCTCAGTCTAGGGGTGAAAGGAGCTAGTGGTGTATGGTCTGGGCCGACACGTCTCCTCTTGCGAGTAGGGGACCTATGTCCACCGCCCCCAGATCCTCCCCGTTCGTGATCTGTGTAGTAATCCTCAGGCACATTATATTCCTCGCCGGAACATGAGTAAATCTGCTCCTGTCTATCTGAAGCAGCCCGTGGGGCCACGTACCAAAGAGGTTCCACCAGGGGTGAGAGGGGAAGGACACCAGTCTTTACCTGACCCAAGAGTGGCTGCTGCCTTCATCTCTGACTCCACAGCTGTATCTTGCCTCAGGGGTAAAAACACCTGTGGGCTGGTCATGGCCGACACTTCCATCGTGGATCCACTCTCCTTCAATGCTGTCATGGTGGACGTCATCAACAATGTGCTCGTTGAGGCCCTCATTGGCGGTGCCGTCATTGACTCAGTTGATCTGGCAGGCTGCAAGGTTTTAGCTTTGACAAGTCCTCTCCGGACTTGACCCTCATTGGTTTAATCCGCTGAAACACAGAGTTCGGACGGGGTTAGGGATTTTCTCTTAGAGGCCCCTTTCATCGGCAGGCTCACCATGGAGGCTGATGGTGAATGCCTTCTGCCCCGCTCGAGACCCACATCAGCGGCGAACCCAACAGAGCTAGCATCGCAGAGCTTGGCTTTCTCTCGGACCCCCGCGAGAGGGGTGTACTCAAAAGATCTCGCTCTCCTCCCAGATGGAATTCGCTGCTTGGACCGGCCGGTCCTAGATGAGGCCTGACCCTGCCCGTAGGCTGAGTCAGTGGCCTTGCTCAACTTGAGCCACGCTGACAGTCTGCTGTAGCAGTCTTTTTTGTTTTTCTTTGAGAAACTACGGCACACCTCACATCCCCTCCTCATTGTGGTCTGATGCAGGCAATACAAGCACTTATGATGCCGATCTTCCACGAATACGTTCCTTAATACACCTTCTCCTCAGCCATGGCTGAAAGTTGTAAAGTAGGCCCAAATTCAATGACTATCACCCGGTGGATGAAGATCTTTGCCGGCAGCGGAACCCCGCTGCCGGTCTCTGTCCTTCGTTGAAGACGATCAAATAATAAAAATAAAAAAAATACAATCAGTAAAAATTCTAAAACTTTTCATGGAAAGAAATGTTAAATTGCACAAAAATAGCTTGGGGAGCAACATCAGGATTCCCAACACTGAAGTGTGCAGTAAAAATCTGAAGATGGCCACCATGGGTGGAGCTTAGGGAGAGGACTGTCATTGGATGTGGGCAGCGTGATTGGTTTAGAGAAGAAATACAGTGTTAAAATGAAAGTGAATCTGTTCTTTCTTTTACCGAGGATTCCCAGCCTGACGACTGAATATTCATGAGCATGTGAATCCATGCCAGACTCCATGCTGAAGAAATAAAAGATGGGGGTAAGACATCCATGTACTTTCGACTCCCAGAGGGAAGGAAGGGCGGGCACGTGTGAATATAAGCAGATACACGCCTCAGAAATATGATTATGTTAAGTAATGTATGTCATCCGAGGCTTGTGAATCTGCTTGGAATCGCATGCTGTGTATAGAGTAGCGAGCAAGACCCAGAGATGGTGGTGGGATGTGTGAAGGAACAGTAGCAAAGAGATGTCTTAGCACTGCTTATCCCACACCTGAGAATCAGACCTAGAGTGTATCTAGGCAGTAGTGTTGTGTAAAGGTGTGTACAGAACTCCAGGTTGCTGCTTTACAAATGGACTCCAGAGGAACATTTGCAATGAGTGCTATGGACGCCCCATAGTAGAGTGTGCTCTAGGCTTGAAGGGCAGATCTTTCTTGGCAAGAGTGTAGCAGAGTGTGATGCAGTTCACAATCCACCTTGAAATAGCCGATTTAGAGACAGGGTCCCTTCTCTGCTAACTGCCACTGAAAGAAAAAACTGGTTAGTTTTCCTTGGTGGTTTTGTCTTTTCCAGCTAATAGATCACCGCTCTCCTCACATCAAGTGTGTGGAGGCTTCTTTCTGCCACGTTAGTGGGGTTTTGGAAAAAGGTGGATAGTTCTATTGTTTGATTTACATGGAACTTCTAAATAAATGTAGGCGCAAACCGTGGGTGAGTGCGCAGGACCACCTTATCCTTGTGCATCATGACCAACGGGTCTTGAACTGACAGGGCCTGCAGTACACTAACTCTCCTTACTGATGTGATTGGCACCAAGAAGGCAGTCTTGTAGGCGACTGCTTTAAGGCTGACCTTATACATAGGTTCAAAGGGAGGCCCCATCAGTCTAGTAAGTACGACATTTAGGTCCTAACTAACCTTTGTTTCGGAGGTGGTGTATGCTGAAAGTGCAGCTAAGTGGACTTTTAAAGAAATTGAAAACCAGGCCTGAATCTAATATATGAGTTAGGTAAAGGACAACATGTGTTGGTGTGCATTCAATAGGATTGATGCCCTTGCCATTGCACCAGATGACAAAGCATTTCCATTTGCTGGAGTAGCAATGTCTGGTGTTAGATTTTCATGCTTTCCCTAAGTATGTGATTGCATCTTTGAGGGAGTTGGAGGTGCCCGAACTCTATGACCTCAGGAGCCAGGCTGCTAAATTGAGAGTTTGCGGGCATGGATGAGGTGTTTCCCCCTGTTCTGTGACAGCATGTTGTATGGGCATGACAGCTTCCTGGGAGGGTAGACTGACATTGCCATGAGATGAGAGAACCAAGGTTGGCGGGCCCACATCGGTGCCACAAGAATCATCGGGACTGGTTCCTGGTGCATCCTGTGCTCTATCTTCTTCAGCAGGGGAGATGGGGGTGGGGGGCGGTTCGGGAGTGGATGGCGGGAAAGCATAAACAAATGTCCCTGACCATGTTATCCAGAGACTGTTCCCCTTGGAGCTGTTCTGAGGGTACCTGGAGGCGTACTCTGTGCATTGTGTTGTGTGTTCTTCAGAGTTGCGAACAGGTTCATCTCTGTGAAGCCCCTGTCTGCGAAGACGTTGAGAACAATGTCTTCGTGTAATCGCCACTTGTACTCTGCGGTAGTGGGAAGTCTCTGCTGAGTAAGTCTGCCAGAAGATTGAGTTCCCCTGGAATATGTTGCGACAGGAGGAACATCTTGTGTTTGAGAGCCCATTTCCAGATGTTCTGTGGCAGTCTGGATAGCCCTGGAGAGCGATTACCCCCATGTTTGTTCAGGTAATAGATGGCCGTGGTACTGTCCGTGAGAACTACGACTGTCTTCCTTTGGAAGTCTGCTTGGAATGCCTTCAGGGCTTTGAACACTGCTAGCACTTCCAACAGGTTTATGTGGTTGGTTGCTACCACTGGGGACCACACGCCATGCTCCATCTGATTAAGGAAGTGAGCCCCCAACCCCTCAGAAATGAGTCAGTGGTGAGAGTGGCTTCTACTGCGGGGCTGGTGAAGATCTTCACTTGCAAGAGGTTTTCCCTTGACCACCACTGCAGAGACTGAACGGGGGCTGGCAAGACAACTAGATCGTCCCACTGTCCACTGGCCTGACACCATTGGCTCGATAGTCACTCCTGCATGGTTCACATGCGCAGACGTGCGTGAGGGACAAGGTAGATGCAGGATGCCATCATGCCTAACGGTCGCATGGCTTTGCGTATGGTCCCCTCGTGATTGGCTACATGGTGAGGGATCTGGAACAGCATGTTTTGAACCCTCTGGGAGGTAAAGTTCAGTCCATCTTTGGTCTGAATTAGAGCCCCCGGAAACTGTTCGACTTGGCTCGTGTCCAGGCTGGACATTTTGCTCGTTGATCGAGAACCCTAGACGGAAGAGGAGATCTTCTGTCTTTTGGGTGTTTGTTAGGCATGTTCTGTACGAATCCCCAGTTATTAGCCAGTCGTCGAGGTAAGGGGAGACCAGGATGGACTGCCTGCGCAGGTGAGCAGCTTCTACCACCATTACCTTCGTGAACACCCATGGGGCTGAGGCAATGCCGAAGGGAAGGACCTTGAACTGATAGTGCTTGTCCTCTATCATGAACCTTAGGTACTTTCTGTGCGCTGGCAACAATGAAATAGGAAAGTATGCATCTTTCATATCCGATGTTGCCATGTAATCACCCTGCACCAGCAGAGGGATTACTTCCTGCAATGTTGTCATTCTGCACTTCTGTGGTTTGACAAATCTTTTCCCAGGGCCCAAGTCTAACACAGGGCGCATGGTGAGATCTTTTTTGGGGTAAAAGGACATACACTGAATAAATACCCTTGTTTACCTGATGAATGGGGATGACTTCCATGGTGCCCTTTTCCTGAAGGATCTCGACCTCTTAAAGCAGGATTTGCAGGTGTGCTGCTGATGGGCGTCTGCTCGTTGGTGGATGGTATCAAAGTAGCCAGTGGAACTCGATAAAATAACTGTGGGTGACGGTCCTGAGCACCCACTGGTCTGACATGATCCCCTCCCTTGCATGAAGCAATGTTAACCGTGCCTCTACCGGGGAGGCATGGGAGGGGATGCGGACTGGTGAGTCATTTTGATGCGTAGGCCGGCGAGCCTCTTGCGGTGGAGTTTCTGCCCCTACCCTTGCCTCTGCATTATCCCCTTTGCTGGTATTGGGTATTGCCAGTCGAAACTTGTCCGGAGGAACATGGGGTACCTCCTGCGTCATACTGTCTGTGTGGAGATCATGAGAAGGACTGGCCCCGAAAGGAACAGTGAGAGTTTGCACCTCCTGCTATTGAAAGGGCTAGGCTGTGATTTGGTTGAGAGACTTGAGTGTCTCATGCTCTTTTTGAGACGTTTCCAAGGCGTCGTCCACAGCTCTATCGAACAAGCTCAAATCTTCCACGGGCTTGCTTATTCTTTAGCCAGGCATGCCTCTTGGGAAGAGTACCCTGTGCCAGGGTGTGTACCACCGTCTCTGCAGTCTCTAGTGTGTTCTTAAGGATGTTGTGCGTCACCTGCCTTCCCTGAGACGACCGCCAGCAGGCGTGATCGTACAGGTTCAGGGACCTCTTGGAGGGCCTCCTGAAGCAGGTTCCACTGCACATCCCTGTAACTTGCGAGAAGAGTAATATTATTAGCAATTCACGTACAATATGCTGCCGACATGGTGATGCTCTTGCCCAGAGCATACAGTTTCTTGCAGTCTTTGTCGGGCGGAGCCTCTGCAGTAGACCGTGGAACCCCAGCCCTCTTCCTGGTGGTGGTAACAACCAGGGACTCTGGTGTGGCATGCCCCTGAATGTACACTGGTTCAGATGGAGAGGGACGAAACAGTTTCTTGACCCGAGGGTTGACAGCCCTGGTAAGGGAACAGTAAGGAAGGTGCTTCTTAATGGAATGCAGCAGGGGAATTGCTCGACTTGTGGGAGGTTTTTCTTTTACGATGTTCTCCACAAAATTAGAGTCCTGAACAACTTCCTGTGTGGTGATCTGGTAGTGGTCTGCGGCCCTCTTCAGTATGGCATTGAAAGCCATTTGGCTGTCAATGGGCGATTACTGCATCTGTTGAGGCAAGGAGGGCAGGTCCAGGCAAATAACGTTGGGTCAAGAGTTGGGGTGGGTGAGAGCCAAGGTGCCTCACCTGCTGACTGATCTTGCTCCCAATCTGGACACTGGCCAATCTCATCCTGCCCAAAGGGATTGTCCTCATGACTATAGGGATCTTCATATGTATCCTCAAGTTCTAAAAAGTCAGAAACTTCTTCTTGGTGAGTTTGTATTCAAAGCTTCCGCAGCTTTGGTAAAATAGGGCAAGAAACATCCTCCCTGAGTCTCTTGGGAGTAATAGACCTTTCCGAAAAGTCCATAAACTGACATTTTGTCCATGCAATTTCCTAACCTCTCTCTGGTCCACAGGGATGAAGCAGAGGTGTCTGGAGGGGGGAAAGGCTCCCTAAATGGAGTGGATTTATCAGATAAAGCCTTAGAGAGATGCTGGGCCCCTTCAGTGTACTCCTCTCTATGAGAGGGGGGTGCTTTTTGGTCATTCCGCAGCCAAAACAATAGCCGCAAGACTCTTGCATAGCTCCGGTGGCTGTATGTGGGATTTCAATGTGCCTGCAGGGGATTTTGACATACCTGTAGGCGTCGTCCCAGTTAACGGCTCTGCTGAAACATTCGAAGCGGACGCGCTCTTACACAGCGTGTCGTCACTCGTGTGCTTTTTAGAAGAGATGACCTTATGAGCGGAATACCCGGACGCATGCCGAGAAGACGGGTGCAGGAAGGGCACTGGTTCGTGATGTTCGGGAGGCACCAAAATTTTCAGTAGGCCTGTTGGCACCGGATGCTTCTTTGATGTATTCGTCGAGGAAGCTCGCGGGGCTGTATTTTTATCTTTGGGTGGTGCGTGTGTGCCGATGTCGCCGGGGTGTGATCTCATAGCAGTACCAGTGGCGGGCACCTGAAAACCGGATGTTTATGGCCTCCACATCGGACCCATGGCTGCTGCTAGAGTCCTCGTCACTCGAGGCGACGGCGTCAACGGGGGAAATGCCTTTTGGCCTGCATCGCGTAGGTAGCCCACCGCTTTGTCTGCCTATCTTTTTACATCTAAGGACGAAAGAGTTTGCAGGATTTACAGGATCGCTCGTTGTGGTCATGAGGTAAGCACCTATTGCATTTGCGATGGGTGTCCTTCCAGGGGTATTTTCTGGAGCAAGACAGACAAAACTTAAATGGCGTCCTCTCCATAGCAGAGGTAAAGGGCAGCAGCCAGACCAGAAAAGGAAAGAGGGGAAGAGGAAATGCATTTTCAGAAAACAATCAACCCCGGGCCCTACGACAAGGGCCTGGCCGGAGGGCCGAGGCTTAGCGGTCGACAGAAGTCAATCGATGCACCAGTCGCCTAGACAGCAGTTGGATGGCATCGGCGTAGCGATCCACAAAGTGGCCGTCAAAGTGAAGACAAAAACTAAACGACCATTGAACAATTAATTTGCAATAATAACTGATAAGCTCTGCATAAGGCGACCAACTAGTTGGGCGGAAAAAAACCAATTTGAGGGACCTCCACGCCTGAGGGTTTTGGGTACACTACACACCACGTTAGGGATAGTGTTACAGTCACGCCCATGTCGACATCCCCCTTCGATCCTCGAAAGAAAGATCCAATACTCTGACATTACCTCTAGATGGCAGACTATATGCATTGCATGCGATTCTAAGCAGACTAACGAGCATCAGAAATTGCTATACTTGGCTGGAGACTGTTAGGACAGTTTTTCTAAAGTCCACCAGGGGCTTTATAAAACTACCCCTTAGGCAACATAGTAAACTCCAACTCTTAGTATAGACATGTACCACCTGAGATACTTTGTAGCAATGACAGAGCAGTCAGGCTGATTTTAGGAGGGAGAGAGGACTGCAGATAGGTACAAAGTAATGGCAGCATACATAAGGTCCAAAGAAACACTGAAACATTTATGTATTGCAGAAATAATGGTTCATTTTATATATGCACAGGCAAAGAGACTTCTTTAGAAAGACAAGTACTATTATATAAAACACAATATAAAAACCAACACAATACTTATGGTATGCAAACCAAGAGCGATATGCAGTTCAAGCTGATTAAATTCTAATGATATATATTGAGAATGGCAGAATGCTATTCATGGGGAATATAATGACATTAGTTGGACTTTTAGAATGACAATATAATTCAAGGGAAGCAGATCGAATTGGTATTAACCTAACGTGTTATTCAGTTTCAGAAATACTACATTATTATTCTCTCTGAATGAATACAGTTACACTCAGTTAATTTTCAAAACACAGTTCAAAGGTAAGAAAATAACATACTTTTCAGAGGGACATTCAGCTAATCATGGATAAGTAGGAACTCAAGATACACATTTAGAATGGCAAGAAGCTATTCAAGGTGAGTAAAACCCTATTGGTCAAACTATTTCTATTACAGGAATGGTTTGTTTTACCAATAATACTTTTCAGAAGAGCGGAACATAATTCTAAGGTCAGGACCTTTGTATACTTTTCAGAGGGGCAGAATGCAACTCTAGGTTAAGTGAGAACTACGCAAGACTGCTTTAGAAAGGTACTAAGCAGTTCAGGGTAAGAAGAACCCAATGTTACATTTTTAGAATGGTAGCAGCTATTCAAGGTGAGTAAACCCTATTGGAGGACTTTTACATTTCTTCAGTTTCAGAAATAATAAAGAAATACCAACTCTGAGTTTCTAGAAGAGTAGAACACAATTCAAAAGGTAAGTAAATAACTTCTTATACTTGTCAAAGGGGCAACAAGCAACCTAAAGGTAAGAACTTAGTGACACTTTGTAACTTATTCTATTTCAGAGATACAGTTACAAAACTAACACTTTTAGAAAATAAGTAACAATAGTTCTATTTTCATTTCACTTTATTTAGATCCAACTGATCATAAAAGCCACATACAAAACACTGAAGCAAAGACATTCAATACAGATAAAAGCAACAGCAAATAAATGCGCTAATAAGATTCATAAAACAATAAGAAAACACAATCAATTAGCCAACCAAGGCTTGCCCAGCACTTTCCCCAGAAGTGACATGCTTAAGTCACTTTCTCCATGCCTTGTAAACATAATTCCCCATACAAAGTGTTGCTACTTCATTCCCCCTTCCAGGCTTCAGTTTAGAGTTTCCTCGACACTTCTTACACTCATCTGTTTAAAAAGCAACGTCAAGTATTTCTTTCGAATGTGCAAATAGTGCAGATAAAAAAGGATAAAACTTACGGATACATAGGACAGAATGGGCAATCTATAATATTCCGGTTACAATTATGCCTCAAGCTAGCAAGAGGAAGAATGCCGATGCACAACTTAATGAATGGCGCTTCTAATCCATTTTGGCTGCATCCTGTCCAAGTACTGTTCGAAGACTGGATGTTCCTTTCTCGCCACATACGAGACTATACTGATTGAATTTGCTAGTTCACACAGGTCTCGTTTTCCCAACTTGTTTCATAGGCCTTTTTCAGTTGTTTGACATTTCTTAGGATCATTTCAGAGTGCAGCCAACAGCTTTCCCACAACATGATAGTAAATTATTTTCTTATGCCCACCAGCCATGGTAAATTGGGGCCACTGGCTGAGATAAAAAGTCTTTAACTGCTTTTCTATAAACATCAAGATTACCACTGGACGAGAGGCGAGCCCAAAGAAACACTTGCCTCGCTCCACAGATTAAGCCAATGCTCTGTAGATCTGCTTCCCAGAAGACCAACATATTAGGAACGCTTGCAGGCAAACCCAGAATGCTTTTTAGGAAAAAAATTTCAACTACCTGGAGCGTGCCTGTATTACACCCCCAAAGTTCTGCCCCATACAGAGCCACGTGTCTGGCTTGGAACCTATTTTATGTGCAGGATAGCAGCCACTGGGCCTGCCCCATGATCCTGTGTAAATCTAGACACAGCCCCACAGTACCTAGTAAGTTTAAGTGCCACCTGATTTACCTGGCCAGTCCATGCACAGTTAGCCTTCATTCCAACTTCTAGATAATCATATTGTGTAACCTGCTCAATCGGCCATCCCTCAGTCTAGTTACAAGGCGCGGTTTTCTCCTTATCCTACTACTACTAAACACCAATGACTGGGTTTTCCGCACATTGAGTCCATTTGCTTTCGGAGAAGTCCTCAAAGATAACCAGTTGTCTCCGGAGACCCTTTGGGGTAAGAGAAAGCAGGACAGCATCATCGGCAAATAAGAGAATTGGAGATCTCTCACTTGCCAATGTTGCCGCATCAGTTGGTTTGGCCAACAGCAGGTTAAAAACTTGGTTGATAAATTAACAAAACAGGCTAGGGACGCAGCCTTTCCTGACTCCAACATCAATCTTTACTTTAGATGTTGTTTGACCATCCAACGAGCGCCCAATTACAGCCCCATTGTTAGAGACTCTGAACTGCTCTCAATATGCTAGATGGCATTCCCAGGTTCTTTTATGTCTGCCACAATCTTGCTCTGGGGACACTGTCAAACGCAGTTTAAAGATCAACAAAAACTGCATAAATCTTCATGTTCCTCAGTGTATAATATTTATTGAAGATCAGGCAAAGCATCATAACTTGATCTATGGTGCTAACATTCCACCGAAAACCCACCTGGAGGTGGTTCAAAACCTCTGCTTCCAAATTCCAAGCGTCCAGATGACTCAACACACCTTTGCAAACACATTGCCCCCTGCATCAAGAAGGGAGATGGGTCTGTAGTTGGTCCGGAGACTCCCTATCTCCCTTCTTGAATATGGGGACAAATACTGCTTGGGTCCATGTTTATGGAACTTTATTGTCTACTAGTAAGGCGTTAAACAGTTTCAGTAGTGAAGGGATACATATTACCACTTCCTGCCTATACCAATCAACAGGAACCATATCCGGTCCGGGCATCTTCCCCAGTTTGTGACATGAGTGCTGTTCGAATGTCACTCAGACAACACTAATGGGGCTATTTCCTCCTTCCGGGTCTCATCCGAGGATGGAACCTCTTTCACCCTCGGGGTCAATTTATTGTCCGCATAAAGATGACCATAATAGGCAATCCAAGCTGCCTCTGGGATGCTATTCAAGATTACATTTTGGTCACCAAGCCCTGCGAGTCACCATTTTCAGAGGCATGAAGGAGAAATCTGAATAATCTGCTTTCTTCTCTTTAAGCAGTTTAAAGTATGCAGCCCTAGAATCGGCCAGACCCATTTTGCCCCCGTTTCTAACCCCCTTAAGCATGTTCGATCAGTACCTTTTTTTTTTTTTTTTTTTTTTTTTAGCAGCGCAGCATTCACCATGATGCCATAGATATTTGTGCACTGCCTTCAGTCCAACGGCAGTCCAGGGCTTGATCAGAGAATCCCCTAGTACACTGACCAATTTTTCATATACAGTTCGCATTTGATTGACATCCTTCACCCCACTAGAACCAAAAGCCTCAATCAATTGCAGAATACTAGCATAAATGTCTGGTAGTTTTAATTCCAGGTCAAGGTGACTCCATTTTATAACACGTCTGGCTTTGCCCTTTATCTCGGTTGGGATCACAGAACTGAGTATTTGCATCTCCCCACAGTCCAAATAAGGTCTGAGGGACAGAGGCTATTATAGGATCCTGGTGCTTTCTGGTCTTTTCAACACCCCAAAATCCTTAAAGTATTTCCATGATTCAACATTTACCAGAAGATAAACTACATTTAGTATGGGAACCAAAGGCTGTGGCAGCTGGGCAGTCTCTCACAAATCTACCA
This sequence comes from Ambystoma mexicanum, assembly GCF_040938575.1. Classification (NCBI taxonomy): domain Eukaryota; kingdom Metazoa; phylum Chordata; class Amphibia; order Caudata; family Ambystomatidae; genus Ambystoma; species Ambystoma mexicanum. The sequence goes on along the minus strand of NC_090932.1, from coordinate 1,155,207,562 downwards.
TTGCATGCCCTCAGACCTAAAAACAAACACACTGGCTGCTACCTCAGCATGTCTATTTCCTCATTGAGCGTTCCGCCACAAGCTTCAATACCCCATTTAACATCCTCCTCCTCAGTGAGACCCGGCATGCTGTTGAGTGGTTCAAACTGGAGATTCAAGTCTCCCATTAAAATGATTTTTAAAAGGCCTTTCTGATTTTCCCTGCATTGGGAAACCCCTTCCTCCAGCAATAAAAACAATGAATTCCCAGTGGTGGTTCCATGACGATTAAACAAGCTAATAAGCAGAAGGTTTGACCGTCAGTGCATCGCAGATGTAATTCCATATAGTCCCTAGAGTTTATTTATTTTTTACATTTATATAGCGCACAGACAGCCCAGGGGCATTGTGGCACTGTTACTTGCAACAGGCTTAGTTACATTATGCATATGTTACAACATTGGAGCGCTGGGATGTAATACACGTTATGCATAAAACGTACACAGTTCAAATATCATAAGGTGATCAGGCGAATAAGGTGGTTTTCATGGTTTTACGGAAGGCGGTGAGTGAAGGTTCAGCTCGCAGGGCAGTGGGGAGGGCATTCCAGTGCTGGGCAGCTAGGTAGGGGAAGCTAGCACCACCTGCTCTTGCACTTTTTACCATGGGTACGGTGAGTAGGTTAGCATAGGGGGTCCTAGTTGGTCTTGAGGAACAAGCAGGGTGTATCCTTTGTGATAGGTATGCTGGTGTGGCGAGGTGAATGCATTTGTGGGTGAGGGTCAGGGCTTTGAAGATGGTTAATGAAGAGAGTTAATGGGGGGGACATGCATATTGACATAAATAATTTTACTTTCACCAAAAGGGTTAAACCCCCAGTCGGATGCCCTCCCCTCCCCTTTATTGCAGGCATGAAGAAAGTGGCGAAACCACCCTTGAGGTTGAGAAAATTATCCTCTCTCTTAAACCATCAAACTGTAAAGGCGATATCTGCCCTGCACACATAATAAAGGACGCAGCCAGAGACCTGTCGCCCTTTATCTCTAAACTTATAAACGCCTCTTTCTCCTCAGGCAGTATCCCTTCCAACTTAAAACAATCTTGGGTGCTCCCCCTCCTCAAAAAACAGACGCTTGATCCCCTCATCCCCACCAACTACCGACCCATCACAACGGTACCCTTCCTACTGAAAATCTTGGACAAAGTTGCCTATGTCCAGATTCAAAAATACCTAGAACTACACAAGCTACTAGGCGCCAGACAATCAGGTTTCCGCCCATTACACGGCACGGAAACAGCCCTCATCGATCTGAAAACCCAAATTGATGATCTGAGGGACAAGGGCAAGACAGCACTCCTCCTCTTACTCGACCTCTCCGCGGCTTTCGACCTCGTCGACCACAAGGTCCTCTGCAGACACCTTGACTCAGCTGCTCATTTCTCCCCAGAAGCTATCAAATGGATTGAATCCTTTCTGAGTGAGAGAACTATGAGAGTCTTCTCCCCTTCAGCAGCAGCAGACCCCTCTCCTATCACTTGCGGAGTCCCGCAGGGCTCATGCGTCTCCCCCACACTATATAACATCTTCACCAAACCCCTGTTCGACGATCTGGACCATCTGGGTGTCACCTACACTAACTATGCTGATGACACTCAGATTCTCCTCCCACTTTCAGGGGATCACAGTAAGGACAGAGAGTTGGTGAATAGGGTATATCTCATCATTCAGGCATGCATGGCATCTCATGGTCTATGCCTGAATGATGACAAGACAGAGCTCATCATCTTAGGTACCCCTGCTAATATCAACAAACTAGGCCTTGAATATGCCAAATTCAACATAGATGGCAATCTCATCAGAGTATCCAGGGAAGTAAAAACCCTTGGCTTTTATCTGGATGCCACTATGTCATTCACTAAACAGGTCAACTCACTAGCATCTACCACTGCGTACACTTGCAAATTAATAAGGGCAGGCAGACCATTCTTATCCAATGACAGCTGCCTGATCCTGGCAAGAGCACTCATACTATCTAGGCTTGATTATTGTAATGCCCTCTATAGCGGTGCTAACAAAGCCATTATCCACAGGCTCCAAATCTTACAAAACAATGCCTTGAGAGCTGCCCTCGGCATTAATAAGAGAGATCATATCTCAACCACTAGACGCCAACAGAAATGGCTCTCTACAGACAACAAAATCAAACTAAAGTTGGCCTCCCTAACCCATAAAGCCCTCAACAATGCCGCCCCCAGTTATCTGATGGACAAGGTAAAGAGAAAGTCCTCCATCCGACAAACAAGAACTATCAATTCCAACCGTCTGATAATTCCCAGATTCAAACTCTCCACCATTGGTGGGAACAGTTTCCCGGTGAAAGCTGCCACGCTCTGGAACTCTCTGCCACACAACCTAAGAGCTGACCAACCATACTTGCACTTTAGAAGACACCTCATCAGTCACCTTAACTCCAATAACCCTTGTATTTAGCTGCACTTTCTACACCTATGTATAGATAGTGATACTTTTGTTCGTGATTCGGCCCTCGCCTCTAACAGCCCTGCACACATCTGTACACTTACCTCCTGTATAGATATTGACTTTTTATGTTTGAAGATTTGTATACCTCTTATTCCTGTAATCCTGAATATTTTTTTTCAGGATTACCCACCCCTAACAGCCCTGTACATATCTGTATACTTACCCCTGCATAGATATTGACTTTGTATGTATGAAGATTTGTATATTTTTATTCCTGTAATTCTGATTATTTTTATTACTACTTCAAAGTGTCTATTTCTGCAACATTGTAAGCTTCGAATTATCTTTTGCCTGCGCCCTGTTGCCCCTGGGTAAGGTGCGCCATACAAATAAATAAACAAACAAACATATTATGGGCTGCCAAAGACCAGGTTTCTTGCAGACCAACTGTCGTGGGAACACACCAGTTCTAGCCAAATTGGATCTACCATATACTTTGAGACCAGCAATGTTCCAGGACATTTTCAAGTCAGAGGCCTTACTGTATAAAGTCCTTCCCTATTCTAAGGCATGACTGATCTCAGAGGTAGAAGAGGGACCCTCGTGGTCCAGGAGCCAACAGTAGGCAGGTCAGGAAAGGGCTCAGATGCAGGAAAGTCAGAGGTCCAGAGGATATCTCGTTGAGCAAGTTAGTACAGACCTTACAGTTAGTAGAACGTATTCAGGGACTTCGTAGAAGGCTGCCTAGACGTGTTCTAGCATTAGGCATGGGCGAACTCCCAAATACACGAATCACCCACTCAGACACACAGGATCGACACAAGACTTTAGGTAAGTAGTACACAAGCCTACACAGTACCTCAGCAGTGAGCAAGAACTTGCAGACTGACACCATCACGATGCAGCAGCATGGGACCGGGTTTCTGGATTCCTGATCATGGTGACAAAAGAACAGATACTGGATGGGTACTTGCAGCAGCAGTCGACAGAAAAGGCTCTAAATAAAGGATTCTTCTGTGCTTCTCGCAGCTCTAGATTTGGTGCCATTTTCAAGGTACCAGATGAAGGACGGTTGTCGCTGGTTCCCTTCACTCTCTCGGTCCAGCACTCTGGTGAGGAGACCACTTCAGGGATTCAAATCGGGTCTCTGGAGGTCTGGTAGGATTCCAAAGTTTCAGCGAGTATCGGACTTCGGAAGACTATGCACGGCACTCATTTTCCTGCCTTCACAGACACACTGAAGCCTCGGCGGTCTACACAAAGGGTCCTGGCCGAAGACAAAACGTCACCCAGGATGTCCCCCACATAGTACAGCAGAAGACGACCTAACAAAGGACTAGCACACTACAAATGGCGAAATAATAAAGATGCCACCATTCTAACAGAATGGTGACCCTTCTGTGCATTACCGCGGCTGGTTTGACAGCCTGCGTGTAATATTAGCACAAAAGTAATTAGAGTATATCCATTGCCACAAGCCATAAGAGTTAGCTTGTCACAGTAACAGAAATGTTACTGGAGCAGTGAGAAAGGAGATACCAGGCCTCTCCCCAGCACTTCAAATAAGGGTGGGGTGTGCTGGTCTCACTATATAAAATCTAACGGGGATGGAAATACTACACGACCCTTGGGAACAGTATTTCACCCAGGGTAAATCAAGAGAAAATAAAAAGGGAAGGCCAAAGGGTAACCCAGCAACACTTTACAGAAAGTGCTATGTGCTGCAATGAATAAATGTAGGTGCCCAAAAAAGAGATCAAAAATACACTATGGAGAGTCATCAAAATGACACCCATAACAGAAAGGGTGAGTAGGGAAAAAGGTTCTAATTCATTCAGGAACACAAGTCCAGCATAATGGTCTGAGTATCCCACAGGTGCGGAAGATGTAGCATACAAAAATGAAAATCTAACCTAACCGGGACAAGATTTGATTTTATTCTCGTTGATGGAGAATCCCAATTGGAAAAAGTAAGTCTAGGGTCTTCTGGGTATTCTGTAGACACGCTTGATGTGTTTCTCCTGTTATTAGCGAGTCTCCCAGATATGGGTACACCAGAATGGACTGTCTGAGCAGGTGCGTTGCCATCAATGCTAGAACCTTGGTGAAAACTCTTGGTGCTGATGCTATGCCGAAGGGGAGAAATGTGCATCGATAGTGAGTCTCTCCCACCTTGAATCTTAGATATTTCCTGTGCGCTGGCAACTTTGAAATATGAAAGTATGCATATTTCATATCCAATGTTGCAATGTAATCCCTGTGTTTGTGAAGGTGAATTACTTCCAGTAAAGTTGTCGTCCTGAATTTTTGAGGCTTGACATTTGATTGCATGCACAGAGCTAAAATAGGGAGCATGGTTAGATCCTTTTTGGGTACTGTAAGGAACTCATGGTGGCAACAGTAAAGACAGACACATGGTCATAGTTCAAGGGTGTTTATTAAACTGTATACACAGGTTGGAAAAACGCAGGGTAGGAAAGCCACCAGGGCCAGCCTGATCGCCCTAAGATCCAGAAGACTGATTTGCTCTCTGCACTCCGATGGGGACCACAGCCTGCTCACCATCAGATCTTTTAGGCGACTGCCCCAGCCCTTCAGGCACACCTCTGTGACTAAGTTCACTTGTGGCTCAGAATGATGGAAAATCGACATCTTCAGAAGGTTGTCTTTCACAGACACCATTGAACGGTCTCAGGGCACACTCTCCGAGACCAGACGAAGGTCTCAAGTCTGTACCTGAAACATACCATTTTGAGCTCAGGAGCCACTGTAGCAACCTGATGCGCAGACGGGCCTCCGGTACCAATATACAGGATGCCACAAGACCCAGTGAGCATTGAAAACCTGAGGATGGAACAGCAGTCTGAGGTTGGAAAACCTGGAACATCTTGAAGATGTTCGTCACTCGGTCCTTGGGTGGGAAACCCAGACCCAGGCGAGTGTCCAAGACTGCCCCTGATGAATCAGAGGGACTGGGATGGTGAAACCTGTGACTTCTTGTAGTTCAAGGAGAGGTCCAAGCTGTGCAACAGGCTGCATGTCCGGTACAGATGTGCCGATACTAGAACTGGTGAACAGGCTCGGGAGAGCCAGTCGTCCAGTTAGGTAAAGACATGAATGCCTTCCCTCCCTGATACAAGCTGCCATTACTGCCAGCAGCATAACAAACACCATGGGTGCTGAAGAAAAACCAAAAGGAAGGACTTTGAACTGTTAATGACAGTTTTCCATTTGTGTGCTCTTGTGAATAGCCACATGAAAGTAAGCATTCTGGAAATCTAGGGAAACTAGCGAGTCGTTCACATCTAGGGTCTGAAGGATCGTGACCATCTTGAACTTGTTGAAAGTACAAGTTCAGAAGCCGCAGATCCATGATGGATCTCGGACCCCTGTCCTGCTACGGCAGCAGAAAGTAAGTCGACTCCCAACCCATACCTCGTTCTGACCAGGGTAGCATCTCTATTGCCCCTTTTGCCAGGAGCAGACTGATCTCCAGCAGGAGGGCTTCCATCGGCAAGGGCTGACAGCACGGGCGGGGTGATCTGGGGGGCGATAGGCAAATTGGGCAGTATCCTTACAGGACGACCTGCAAAGCCCAAGCGTCCAAGGTGGTATTTCTCCATTCCCCGCAAAACTGAGATATTCTGCCCCCCACAGGGCATGAATGGCATAAGTCCTCTTCACAGAGGCTTGGCACTGGGGGCTGCAGAGGGCACAGAGGAGGAAGCACATCCTTTAGGTGCACCATGTCCCTTACCCCCTGAGACAGCATTGTTCTTGCCTGCCCAAGAAAGACTGAACTCTAACACTCTGGGCGTAAGAGGCGAAGGGACAAAAACAGTTGCCTCTCTCCACCAGACTTGCTGGACGCTGCTGCACAGTCGACCCAAACTACTTGGCTGTCACCTTAGAGGCCTGGAACATTTGGAGCAACTCACCAGCCTTGGTGCCAGACAAGTTCATGCCATCTAAGGGCATGTCCAGGAGCTTCTCCTGGAAATCAGTGGCAAAGCTAAACGTCCTCAGCCAAGAAAAGCACATCAAGACTCTGCTGGTAGCCATCGTTCTCGCGACTGAGTGTGCAGTGTCCAAACTAGACTGCAATATCTGACAGGAAGACTCCTTGCCATCTGGAACAATGGTCTGAAAACTGTGCCACATTTCCCCTTCTGGGATGGGCTCTGCCGCCTCTTGACACTGACCAAAAAAGTATTTGTCAAAGCAGGCGTTGACACACTGGAGGCCTTGCTGCACCATGCATCCAATCGTTTGCTCTCCCTATCTGGGGGCAACGATAGAAAAGTCGTGGACTTGAGGTTTTATGTAGCGGCCTGTACACCCAGCTCTCCAGAAAAGCATGGGCAGAGAGCAATAAGGGATACGAAGGGGGCGCTCTGTGCTTCTTGGCTAGGTCACAGTCCACTGTGAGGACTGACGCCGGATTGGCCCACAGTTCCACCACGGGCCCCTCCACTGTTTGGTTGAAATGCAGCAAGGTCTCCTTCTTAAGACCCTTGTCCAGAATATCGCACGTGTCATACTACACCCTAGGCCTCGTTGGAGCCGACAGCCCAAGAGTGTCGGCCAACTTCACCATCAGGCACTTAAAAGCCACCCGTGGTTTGCCGAGTGTGGCACCAGGCATGTCGACCTCTGGCTAGTCTTCCAGGCCACTTGCATTTATAAGGCGAGAGAGAGAGGGGGTGTGAGAGAGCAAGAGAGCGAGAGATAAGTGCAAGGTGTGCCAGGAGGGAAGTGCAAGGGAATGAGCAGCTGTAAGTGCCTAGGTGAGTGGTCAACTGTCAATAGATAGCTAAGTGCACGTGTATGGTGGCATAGGCCAGTAGGTGCCCAGGCAATTTCAGGGAGCGTGCAGAGGCTGAAGGCGATTGGGTGTGGGCGGCCATGGCCCTGGAGGACACATAAGGGCGCTTGACACAGTGTTAGGGGAGTTTTCCTCCTGGGAGTAAGACTTTAGTAAGCTAGCCCAGTGGTTTGTAGATCCCCAACTCTTACTATCAGTCTGCACTAACTCAGGTAGAGTGAGTGGCAGAGCATTCAGGCTTATCTTAAGTCAGGCTTACCAGACACTTCCTACACCCTCAGGTGACAAATAGCTAGGACACTGCGGACATTGATTTATCTCTAGTACATTTAAAGCAATACTGAGTTTGGCGAAAAATATAGAACAGAGGAATAAAACAAAGGTTAACTAATAATTCATAAACAAGTAGTTTTGAAAACCTTCCAATGGCAAATAAGTTCCTGAGGGAAGGTTAAAGCACAAGGTCAGAGGTAAAGAGGAGTTTCTCAGGGAGCCAGAACAGCCAATGTTAATTACACAATGTCAAGGGGAGCTGAAGATCTTATTTTGCAGGTGTTTAAAAAGTCTTGCACAATGTTTTTAAAAATGTTTGTAGAAAATAGAACACTTGAAGGGCTAAAAGCTGGGAGGCTTGTGAGGGGCAAGGTTTCAGCAACTCTGCAAGGTAATCAAGACAGGCCTCAACTGAGATCAGGTATGGCGTAAGTTCTTAGACTTTACAGTACCCTGGTTAGAAGAAATGGTTCCAGCTGGCTTCTGTTCATGTACAGCTCTGTAGATCCTGTTGTTCCTGAGCTTCAGTCGTGGGGACAAGAGGGAGAACGTCTGGGGACTCATGCTCTGCAATGGAAAGGTCAGCGGCAGCAATGGGCAAACTTCAATTGAGCGGTCCTTCAGTATTTCAGCTCCTCGCGTCTGACTGTAAATAGCAACACTGTGGTTCTCGGATATAACTTCAGACGTTCCTTGCTTTTGGGGTCCAGCACTCTGTTCAGGTGGCTCAGGCTTGGTTCAGTCCTGCATCAAGGAAGTACGGAGTAACTTCCAGGTGCTCAGGTCAGACTTAAAAGCAACGCACACAATCTGGTGCTCCTCTCCCTGGCTCTTCGGTTCCAGCAGCAGCAGTGGAAATGCAACCAGCTTCGAGAGGATGTCCAGACGGCTTACTTTGGAGTTCATTGGTCCCACCAGCTCAAAGGAAGAGGTCGTCCTTGCAGGGCTTCTCTAGTCGAGGAGAATTCGGAGCTTCAGCACAGCAGCAGGGCTTCACTGGGCAAACCAACGGCCCAGGAGTTGCAGCAGGCGTCTCTTCCAAGTTCTTCTCCGGATTCCTTTGTCCAGTGGTCGACTCTGCCTTCCAAGCCCCACCTTTTATGCAGGTTACTCTCATTCATTCCAGCCTAGCTGTCCATCACACCGCAGGGTGGCTGTCCTTGCCGGACAGCCAGGCGGCCAATGACCTTTGGGTGCATTCCTGTAACCAAGGGGATTAAGCACATGGAGTTTCGGGCACCTCCGTCCTTCACTTCCTGCCCCTGACAGACATACTGGAGCCAGATGCGGGTTTCACTCGTGAATCCCACCAAAGACAAAACGAACAAAGGGACCAAACCTGGTTTGGTGCGCTGAGAATCTCCAGAAGGACCTTCCCGACAAATGGCGAAAAAAGACGACCGGGGCCATTTTGATGAAATGGGCACCCATGGGAGCCTTACCGTGGCTGCGAACTCAGCCCACAGTAAAAACACACAATGGTAGTAAAAAGTAAACCACTGACACCAGCTGTTAATTGTAGAAAGGGTAAGGAACAAGCTACTTACCTGTAACTGTTGTGTTCTCCAGCTTGGGTCTGGCATGGATTCACATGCTCATGAATATTTCCCGTCAGGCTGGGAATCCTCGGTAAAGAAAAAAAGCAGTTTCAGTTTCTCTTCCTCGGAGATTTAAATGCTCTACTCTTCCTTAATGCATCAACTGAATATTGCACTCTGTAATACTCAGTCTGTATGCAACAAAACGTCCTTTATAACAGACTTTCACGCCAGCTCTAATCCCATAGTTCTTCTTGCCATCACTGAAATCTGGATTTCGCCATCTGATACCGCCACTCTGGCGGCCCTACAAGACTCTCCAAACTATCGTTCATTCACTCGCCTCGTCTGACTGGCAGAGGTGGAGGCACTGCACACCTACTCTCTTCCTGACACAATGCCTCACAAATCTCCAATGCCACGTCCTCTCCTACCTCTTGAATTCGCCATCTCTACTACTGCTCCACCTCACATCTCCAGCCATCGCCCTCCTGGTCTCACTCGACCATTCTTGATGATCACTGGCAACTCCTTCATTCTCTTTGCATAAACATCACCTCATTCTCTTGGGTGACATTAACCTTCCCTCGCCAATCGCGTCTCAGAAAACTGAACTTCAGGCTTTTCTTAGTGATCACGCTGTCCATTCTATCCATAACCAGCCTACCTAGACTAGGGGTGTTAAGATGGATTTCTACAATCTGGCCTGGTGGACAGATTTCAGGAGGCCACACTAGTTATAGTGAGCGGGGAACTCAGAGGTTACCCAAACCCAATCAAGGTAAGTGTGGAGAGTGGTCAAGGCTTAGTCTCAGGAGTGAGTGGGTGGGTGGGTGGGTGAGTGAGTGAGTGAGTGAGTGTGGCCGGTGGTCCACGAGTACACAAAGTGAAATGCACAAGGATTCTACTTAGACAGGCAAGTAAAAAAAAAAACTATTTATTATAAGCCCAAAACAGTAGAAAAATAAAACAAGCAAGTAATATCACACAACACTCCATTATCAAACATATAAACAGTCACCTTTGGTTTGTGGAAATGCATACAATTCACTTAAACAACCAAAAGAAGTTAAGTAATGATGCAGTAAGGAAAATCAGTTCACAAGAATAAAGCCCTAACTTTTTAAGTCCAATCCCTATGTGGAATGGGGCCTTGTGCCCAAGAGTCACAAAAGCTTCTCAGGAGAGGGGACAAAGTTACTTGTGGTGGTCAGAAATGTTTTAGAGGACTCTTTTTTTTCCATTAAGTTTTTATTAAACATTTTGAAATAACAATTAACCAGATACCTTTGCGAAGCGGAATATCGACAACAAAAACATCTGGAATACCCCAAACCCCCCCTCCCCTACCCAATAGTTACTGAGTTCAAAATGGGACCATAAAACCTGAGGAAAACAAAAACAAAAATACGAGATCATGAATCAAACATTTGCTGACCCAAGAGGATTCAAATTAACCAACAAACACAGGAAGTGGCCGTAAGCATGGTTCAGAGGACAATGGGGAACAGGGTGATGAACCATGCGTCGGAAAAACGCTCAAAGTCTCAGTGCCCCACAGTCTTCATGTAACAGAACCTGAGTCCAATCCATCAAAAAGGCTTCCATTTTGTCATGTGCCAGCGCTGACAATTTCTCATAGGTAAATATCGCCCACAATTTAGACAACCACTCTGATTTGGATGGTGATGGCTTACCTTTCCAATTCTGCGCCAGAACTAACCTCCCCGCTCTCAACATACCCTTAATTATCTGCGGGAAGCCATCTGAGTCCTCCTCTGGGGTAGAAACTCCAAAAAATATTTCCAGGGGACTCTTGGCCACGGAGTAACCCACTATATCCCTTATCCAACTCAGACGCTCCGACCAGTAGATTTGGGCGTAAGAGCACTCCAACCACAGGTGAAACCATGTACCCTGTTGACCACAATCCCTAAGGCACAGAAGGAGAGTCCCTGAAACATTTTCGACAGCCTGTCCAGGGAGAGATGCCACGCATGAAGGATCTTAAAATTGTGTTCCATAGCTGCAGTGTACAAGGAGCCCGAGAAGAGAGCCTCATATTCTAGACCGAATGGAGTCCTCTATTACGAACCAAGTTTTCCATCCCATAAATGTTTAAACCCTTGTCTACCTTGCAGCTGGGCCGTAATCAAAGCCCCATAAATTCTTGAGAGCGACCCCCTGCATGAACAAGACTCTACAATCACCTTCGCGAAGGGCATGAGAGGGCGTGCTAGCTCCTTGTTCCAGGAGTGGGAGGTCAGGATACCTTTTATGCGGAGGTAATCAAATATTGCCATCGGGCTATCCCCCATCGCCTCCACCAGGGTATCTTACTCTATGAAGGTATTCTGTCAGAACAGTTGGGCAGCCTTTCCAGGCCCATGTCTGACCACTTCTGTTTCTAAGGCCTCTTTTACCTAAATCGAGGTGAGGACCGCAAAGAGAAGAAAGAGGGGAAAGCCAGGAGGAGATGGCAAGGTTCTCCTTGGAAGGCCTCCAGAATTCACATAAAACCCCAAGTGTAGGGTGGGCTTTCACTTGAATGGGTAGCTCACTGCTTGGGGACCACAACAAATCTCTAACTTTTTTTGGGTGCGTGTGGGTATCTTCGATGTATGTCCAATAGGTGCGCATCTCATCTCTCATAAGTTCCAACACGACCCTAAGCTGGGCCGCCTTATAATAAAGGCGAAAGTCTGGAAGGGCCCATTTATGGCCATTCGACTCCGTCAAAAGCCTTCGCCGAGTCTAATGAGAGCAAATAGGCATCCAAGTCACTACTCGAGGCTTCATACATAAGGTCCAGGGTTTTTCTGATGTTGTCGGACCCTTGTCTGCCTGGGAAGAAACCCACCTGGTAGCCATTGACTTGAGCAGGGAGATGCTGGGCCAATCTCTTAGCAAGAAGCTTTGCCAAAATGTTCACATCGGTGTTGAGTAGAGTCTTTCCCCTCTTTAGGAATAACCACTATAAGGGCTGAAAGCATAGATTGGGGAAGGAGTCCGGAATCGAGAGTGGAATTGAATAGCTTAGCCAAAAAAGGGGAAAGGGTAGCTCCAAAGGTCTTATAAAAAGGAGACGGTGAAACCATCTCCCTGGTGGTACCACCCTTCATCGAGCTTATCGTATCCACTATTTCCTGGGGGGCGATGGGGTTTTCGAAGGGGCCCGCTTGCTCCGGGGAAAGACGGGGGAAATCGGCAGGGAGTCCAAGAAGTCGTCCGCTTCAGAGCCATCTCCTGCATATTCTGAGGTGTAGAGGCGTTAGTAATATAGGCGTAAGAGCTCGGCAATAACTGAATCTTCTATACATTTACCTTCCCCCGGGGGTTGCAGCGCATGGACTCTTACTATTCCTGAGTTCCCTTACTTTCCAGACAAGGATCCAGTCAGCTTTTTCCCCCCTTCTCCATATATCTTTGCTTTAGAAACGCTAGTTTTCTCTCGGTTTGTCCCACCAAGAGGGCAGCTAGTTGGGCCTTGAGCCGCTGAAGCTCCGACCATTTACCCGGCAACATTTGGCACCCGAGTTTGCCCCACGGCTGGATAGCCTCCATTTTGTCTCTAAGGATCTTCTCCTCCCTACCTCTCTCCCACTTTCTTCTCGCTCCGAGGCCAATGAGCACCCCTCTAATCGTGGCCTTAAAGGCTTCCCATACACTGGCATCACCCACCTCACCACTGTCATTAAAGCGAAGTAGTCTTATCGCTACCAAGAGTTTCTGGGACAGGACTTTATCCCGCAACAACAGGTCGTTACATGACCACCTCGAGCTCTGGGCTCGTTCCGAGGACATCCCTATCTGTACCTGTACTAAGTCATAATCTGACCATGGGATCAACTCCACCCCAAAGCTGGATACCCTCTCCCACAGTGAATTGTCCACCAAGATGTGGTTGATACAGGAGAAGGAGGAGTGCGGTCTAGAGAAGAAGGTGAAGAGGGGCGTGCATCCCTTCCGCGTTGCGTTTGAGTCCAAGATGCCCAGGGCAGAATGCGTGCTATGAAAAAAGACTGAAATCTTCCTCAGCTTGCGAGAAACCGTGTTCAGTTTTTCTGTCTACATCGAGGTCGAGAACCATGTTAAAATCACTTCCCACCAAGAGAACCCCCTCTGTAAATTCCACGATTTTTGACTTAGTTACTTCCCAAAACTGATCTTGGGCTTCGTTTGGGGCTTAGACTGAAACCAGTGTCACCTTATTACCTCTGATTTCCCCCTTAACGATCACAAAACGGCTCTCTGGATCCTTTCGCTGCGTTTGTGGTACAAAATGAGCTTTCGAGGAGACTATCGCTACCCCCCCCTTTTCTTAGTGCGACAAGCAGCGTGAAAGACCCCCTGTACAAGGCTAGCTCTAAGAGGCAATTCCTTACCCCCTCACCCAATGAGTTTCCTGAAGGAATAGCACATGAAGTTTCAACCACTTAAATTCCCTAACCACCAAGGATCTTGTATGGGGAGAATTCAAACCTCGGACATTCAGCGAATCCAGAGTCAGTGGTTGGTTGCAGTCAGCCATTAGGGAGACAATTGTTCCTCAATATTCCCCCCCAGGGAGGCGCACAAGAGCCGTAGTCCCCAGGTGACTCCCTACACTCCGATCTCTAAAAGAACCAAAAGATTCCAAAGGAAGCAGGTCCCAACTCTGAAATAAAACGAGCTTCAAATCCAAAGACAACAATTGACAAACCCCCAAGAACCCCCCTCCCCCTAGAGCACCTGGATTACACGTGACATTATAGGCGTCACCCAAACCAGGCCACCAGCGTCCACCTCCAAAGGGTGAATACACATGAGACACAAGTACTACGTTGAGCCCCCCCCTCCCGTTCTCCAAAACAACCCCCCCAGAGGACTATCCTCTTCTCCCCCCACCTGGATTCCCAGGAAATGCAGAAAACGTCCCAGCAAAACCGTCACTTCAAGCAAAAGGAGCCAAGGCGGTTTCATAACCTCCAATAACCTTTACAAAGCCAAAGCCCCCACAAAACAGATCCGAGTGCGAGCAGGAAGCTTGATATGATCAGACTTTAGACGTGCCAGACAAGGTCTGGGACACCTTCCTGTACTTCCTATGACCCCCGCACTCGAAGCCTTTCAGAGGTTCCGCTGGGGGCGTGGGACAAGTCTACTCCTTCGTCTTCCTGGTTGTCCCCCGGCTTGGGATCACCCAGAATCTCGCGGTTAACCCTCTGAATATCATCTTCCGTGACCAAGGAATATTTAAAGCCATAGTATGCAAAAGAAAGGGAAAAAGGGTGGCCCCATCTATATCTCACTCCTTTAGACTGGAGCCATCTCGTTAGGGGACCCCACAGGCGTTGGCAGGCCAGGGTAAAGGCCGAAAGGTCTTGATAAATTGTGACCTTGGTATCCTCCCAAGAGACGGGGCCCTTTTTCCTTGCCAGGTCGAGGATCTTAGTCTTCTCTGAAAAGTAGTGAAACTTCACTAGGATTGACCTGGGCCCTCTGTTAGGGGTACCCGCTCTATGAGCCCTGTCAATCGTTGGTTCGTCAGTGTTGCCCTCACCGAACAATTTACTTATCACTGAGTTGACGATCCTGAGAATGTCTGCCTGGGTCTCCCCCTCCCATTCCGGGACCCCGAGAAATCTCAGGTTGCTCCGGCGCTCCCTATTTTCCAAGTCATCCACCTTAAGGGTGCACTTCTCTCTCCTTTCCAGCTCCGACAGGCGCATGTCTATCGGGGTTTCAAGAAGGTCAACTGAGGACTGGTTCGCTTCCAGGGCCTGAACACGCTCACCAATGGAGTCCACTTTTTTATCCAGGGAATCCAGCCTTTTGCCGATGTCTGCCCGGAAGCCGCAAATTTCTTCCAGCAAAGCAGCCATGTTCTCATTAACCTCCCGGGCATCCAGGGCCTCGGCTTGCACCTTGGTTGACATGTCGGGAGCAGCCTGGGCCAAAGTAGGGGCATAGCAATACTTTTGGAGGGACCGGGCCAGCTCATCCAGGGATCTTTCGAGGGGTCGTCTGGAGGAGTGAAAGAAGGAATCCGTAGGAAATGGGCACCCCCACCACCCCCCAGGCCAAAGCGAGAACTGGAAGAGGCTCCAGGGAATTTATGGCTGATCCCCGGATCTTCCTTGGCTGAGGATGCCAATACTGGTCCTGGCGGGGCCTCCCGGGAACCCCCGGACCAAAACAGCAGTCAGGGGAACACAAGCTGGGGATATGCTGGAGTCCCTCAATCCCCCAGTTACTCAGATAGCGGGGAGAAACGCTGGAGCTGTCCCACCCCTCTCGGCAGGCTAGTGAGGGGGAAGCTCCTGGAACTATCTCCCCAGAAATGTGAAATGCGGGGGTGGGGGGGAGAAGGCAGGCGTGAAGCGGTCCAGGCCCCCCACACCCCCACCACAAGTGCCCGCTCAAGGAGAGGGACCAGAAAAACAACGTACATCTCACCAGCTCCACTAAGGGCGGAGGGAGTGTGCCTCACTCACCCCCCGAGATGACTGCAGCTCCAGAAAGGGCCCCGCCGGGGAGGCGGCGGGCCGGGGAGGGCTCACCGGAACACGCCTCCAACCCGCTCAGCAACAAGCCTCAGTAGGGGGGGCGGGCCCTCCGCAGGACCCGCTCAGAAAACCAAAGGAAAATGCGGGCCGAGCCAGTCACAAGCAAGTCTACAACAGCGCTCGCCCACACAGTCGGGCCCAGCAACCCGGGGCACCCGCCTCCAGGCCTATCAGGAAACAGAGGGCCGGGGCTGCCAGGTCCAGATCGTGGCATCCCTGGATGAAGGGATCTGGCTCGCCTCATCTCACACCAGTCAGTCTGGGACACTGAGTATGCTCGTGCTGCAGTGGGGGCGAGGGGGGGAGGCAAGGAGGCCATAGCTCGTCCCACGCCGGAATGCCTGGTCCCTGCGCTCCACAGCTCTCAAAGTGTTTGTGTGGAGCCGCGAGGCGGACGAGAGAGCGGGCGCCTTCTCCCTTCAGACGCTCGTAACCCGAACTAGGGTTCTGCCGCACCAATCTGGACCGGCGAAAGGCTCATCACTCCGCCGTCCGGGGCTCGCCTTGGGGTCTGCACTTCACTCCTGGGGCATTTAGGGGGGGGGGGGGCTCTGGTCCCTAAAATTGCACCCCTCAGCGAGACTGACACAGGAGCGTCAGACCATCTCAGCGCCCCCTGGTGGCTCTCTTACTGAGGACTTCTAAACAATGTTACAAGTACGTAAAACTATTTTCTGATCCTTTAGAACAGCTTTAAGAACAAACATTCAAAAAAGTGATGGCATGGAATAAACTAAAGTTTATTCTAAGGTTAATTATAGGGGGACCGGGGTAGCTGGAAGTATTGCGAGTACTCAACCCCCTTATCCCCCTCTCCGATTTTCCCAAGTGACTAGGCAGGTCAACTGGGAGTCACAGGAGGTAGGTTTTCTGCAGGGCTGCGGGCGTAGAGGTGATTCCGGACATGTCTAGGAGCTGAGTGCAACACTTTTTGATGAAGAAATGCAGCAGACAGCAATGCAAGCCTCTTCAGGACTCTCTATCAGATGGAGGAAAACTGGGTCGAGTGATCGTTACCGTACATGGGTGACAACAGGCGTCCCTGCAGTTACAGTCGAAGACCTTCCAGGATTGGATCGAGGCAGGATGAAGACCGAGAATGGCGACGCTTCTGGTGAGGTAGCCCAAAACAGAGCTGTCAGTCCACCGGGGGTCCAGGGACGATTCTGAAGGCTCCCGACAGTTGGATCATAAGAAGGCGTCAAGACTGGTTGGTCCCACCAGATCAAGGGTTGAAGCACCATAGAGGGCATTCTCAGATCAGGTAGTCCAGCAGGGCATCACCAGGCCAAAAGCAGGAAGGGGCGCCAGGCCTCTTCAGGAGTCGTCCATGGATCTTCAGTCGTCTGCTCTTCCACAGAGGATATTTGGCTTAAATGCTGGTCTGAAGAAATGGCTGCAGGAGGAGTCCTATCCTGAATCCTGGCTGGAAGCAAGTTCAAAACCACATATGGTAAAGATATACACCATTCAAACAGCGAGCAGTAGTCCAATCAGGGACCACTGTGGGTTTCACTCATGCACACCCACCAGACACTCGGGCGCCACAGATGTGGAGTGGGACCCACTTCCTGGGTGCCCACATAAATAGCATGCACTTGCCCATGAAAAAAAAACAGCTTTCCCGGGTGAATGCATGACAATGTAAGGGATTTCCTGACCTGAGAAGGCAGGAAGAAGACCAAGAAACAATATGTTCAAAGAGCAAGCGAAAAATCTCATGGCATTGCCATTTTAGGACACTAGCCACGTTTAGTAGCCAGACAACGTAAACGCAGATGTGCACACTAAAAATACATCAAATATGGTACAAATGTAATTGCTGCTAGTCCGCGCAATCTTAAAAATCTAACATGCAACGCGATTGGTTATAGGAAGGTAACTTTAACATAGGTACTATAACTATGTGGTAATGGGGAGAGGGGATTGGATAATCAATGGCAGGTGGGGCAACCTAAGCCCTTCCTTCAAAAGGGCCACTATAAACGTCACTAAAAGTACGACGTCTCATTGGTTTTACTCCCTATAGGACCCTGGATTACACAGTCCACTATGATTGGGTTGGAATCATCCCCGCTCATACTTTTCCACTTACGTCCAGCAGCATGCAGAACAACCAGCCAGGTTCAGGGAGTTTGTCTGCACCCCAGCTTCCCTCCAATTATGTTACAATCAATCATCACCTCAGTGGTCATGTGTCAATTACTGCTTTGTAGTTTGGCCTAGAGTATGCTTCTTCGTCTGAGAAAGTTTGAGTATGGGTATGGCAGGGATCCATGCGTAGGAGCAACACAGCGAGATCCGACCGGCTAGCCTATGCTGGGTATGCCAAGCTGTCAGGTGGACAGCCCAGCACAGAGACAAGAGAGAACCATGGAGAAAAAGGAACCAAGTGAAGCTGAAGGGTGGAACGGAGAGAACGAAATGCGACATCTGTGTTGGCAGCGCACTACCACAGGCATCAGAGACGCAGACTAGGGACGCGAAGCAGAGAGGAAGCTTCATGGTGGCTAGGGAAGCCGGGGCGACACGCAGAATGCCACTGGCCGCAGAGCTGATCCATCCGTAGGGAAGAGAGCGAGAAAGCGTGAAGCTGGACTCTAACGGGAGTCGGAGAAGCTACGGAAGCCATTCAAGCATCAGTGAGCCCATGGTAGAAGGCTGGGGCACTGGGTGGGAGTGGGAGAAGACACCCCTAAGCACAAGCGGGTGGCGAATCCCTACAGCTTGCAACATGGCTAATCTTCATAGTCCCAGCACTTGGAAAAGAACGAAAATATAAGTACCTAAATGAAAAAGGCAACTTGGGGAAGCTAAATACCCTCTTGGTCCCGAAGCTGTTGACTGGTTGTGTTGAAAGTTCTGGCAGCAGAGTATACCAGGCACGCTAGAGAATTGAAGCAAACCAGAAAGGAATAGCAAAACCCCTTCTTGAAATGAACTGTACCAAAATACCTGGTAGGGGAGTATACTAGGTGTTGTGCGAGTCTGGGACCCGCACCAAAGTTGTGGCATTTAAAAAAAAGGAAATCCAAAGGAAGATTTATACCCTTAGGATTTTGAACTGCAAGAGAGGAAAACCTGGGGATGGAGTCATTTCTCCGGGATTGAATTGCAACATCAAGGAGGGAGTTATCCTCTTGGGCTATAGGAACTTGCTTATTCGTTTTGAAGAAACCTGGGGAAGGGAGCCATCCCCAGGAACTGTGAACACTATCCATAGGAGATGTCTGTTGGATTTACACCTTTTGTTGAACTTGAACATGTGTGCACTTTTCAAGCCAAAGACTTTATCCTTAGCACCTTATACTACTTTTTAGTGTGAGAGGGCTAGGATAGGATTTGAGAAACAGGACATTTTTGCTTTGGACATCTTGACAGACACACCCTTCATATTTGGTTGAGGTAGGGACATACCTCCTAGATCAGGGACAGTGAGGCCTTTCCCAAACACCCATTATTATTTCAATGAAAGTTTGTATCCGCAAACATGAGTAGCCTGTGTCTGCATCTCATTCCTGGCTCGTCAAAGCACATATACAAATAACTAAAAATTAAAAGTATAAAAGGCTAGGGTGATGATACAAAAGTATCCATAGGGCTGCACTGTAAGGTGCGGTTTGAAATGTTAAAAAGTATAATAATTTAAAAGGGAAACCGTTTCCTAATACTGATAGTATGAAGGACAGATCAGTTTCCACATGCCAATCAGCAAAAGATAGGCAAAGTGAAGCTGAAGGCTTTACTTCCCTTCAAAAGGACAGATTGGGTTCCAAAACAGAGCAAAATGAAAGGGGGTCCATAGAAACTATGGAGGAAAAGCTCTTAAAAGAGAAATCTTTCCTAACACTAGCACCGCCTCCTTACACTTGCCCCACAAGATAGTTAAGTACTGTTTTACGAATTGTCGCTGTTTAAATGAAACCGATTACGATGAGTGCCACTGAATCCTAGGGGAGAACTTTAATAACTTTTCTAAACTCCCTAATTTTCCAAAACTGGTCATTTGCCTGCAACATTCGTTTAACAATAGCTTTTATGATAAGGTTGGACTACCTAAGCTGGTTTTGACAAGTGTTGGTGTGCCTTATAATTGTATAAGGCTGATGTGTGCTGACATTTTCAGGCCACTTTAGCTTATGTATCATCATATTGCTAGATAAAGGTTTTATCTAAAAGTGGTTGGTGTCCCAATTAGAAATCAATATTTGTGTCTTTTTATATAAGGTTTTTACTTATCCACTGGTATTTTTAGCTTATTGCATGTGAGATGTTGAAAAATAAGTATAGTTTTTTCATCATCATTTCATCCCCTACCATTTCCCCCAAATGTACTTATGTTTCTGGGGGCAGCCCCCATCCCTATATACCTGCTGTTCTAAGTCACAGCAGTGGTCCATTCCCTCTGGCCTCACGGAGACCAGCTGGGTCGCCGCACTCCCCCCCCCCCCCCCCCCGATTGCAGCAATGTCCCTCTTGGCCACCACCAACAGCGTCTTTATCAAGCATAATCCCTTGCGAGAGAAGTCAGAGTACCGCCATATAATCAGATTCAAAAACATTGGGCAGTCAGGCACAGGTTTCTCCAGGACCACCCCCACAGTTTCCTGCACTGTTCCCCAAAAATACACTATCCTCGGAGAAGCCCACATGGTGTGACAAAATGTGCCCTCCTCTACTCCACATCTCAGACAGTTGGGGTCTGGTGCTCTCCCCACCTTGTAGAGCCCAGCCCTGGTTCATAATACCTGTGCATAGTCTTAAACAAAGTCTTAGTTATCTGGAAACCTCAGCATCCCTGGCCGATCCCAGCACTCCTACCCAGTCCTCATCGATGACGCCCCCCTGAAATCCCTTTCCCAGCGTTTCTTCAGCCTGCTCAGGGGGTGGGGAGAGAGGTAAGAGTGGAGAAATTAATGATCACCTGGTAGTTTCGTGACCACCTTCCCAGGGAGCCTCCCATCCAGCACATTGGCCTCCAGCAGGAAGCCCTCAGGGAGGTCCCTACCCACGTTGCTCATGGGGTGGTGCAGCTGTGCAGAGGTAAAGCGGTCGTTGCCTAACCCATAAGAAAGCTGCAAGTGCAAAAGGGGGCCAGGCATTTGTGCTCTATAATATGCATCATTTGTTGTACCCCTGCGGTGGCCCATCTAGTTTGACATCCAATCTTACCCACTTCGGTGAGGTCTCTGTTCCCCCAAATGAATGTCTCCATTGGCACCACCCCACCTCACTCCAGCGGCAGGAAGGCGGCCTTTCGTGGGTGCCCATACAGCAACAGTTGCTGGTGGGTAGTTCCCCAAAATATGTTTTTCTAGCTGGCTATGGGAAGCCCCTGGGTCATCAAACACCCATTCATTCATAGCCACCAACTGAACGGCACAATAGTATTTCTTAACAACCGGGCGCCCCAGCTCGCCCCCACCCCCACACACTGACCTGACCAGCGTTGACAGCACAACTGTTTTTGTACCCAGACCACTTTCCCTCAGCAAGCCCTTGATGGTCTGAAAGACCCTTGATGGGCTCTTCACTGGCATATTCTGGAAGATAGAGCATTCTAGGAAGGGTCAGCATTTTAATCAAAATAGGAACACCCGAGCAGCAACACCGGGAGGGTGTTCCAGTGTTGAACGTCAGCCCTGGTTCTCGCACACACCAGGTCTAGGTTGTTCTGGAGGAAGATATGCTCATCCGTGCCTATAGTGATCCCCAAGTACTTAATCATCCCCTGTGCCACCACCAGGGGGAACTCCCAACGGTACCACCTACAGCCACTGTGGTCCCCAAATTCCCTGATCAATTCCATCATCACTGGGCCAGAGATCCTGGGCTCGCCAAAGTAATTTAGTATGTTATATGCGTAAAGGGATACCTGGTCCTCCCTCACCACTGACCATCGGAATGCCCCGATCCTGGGGTCTCCCAGAAACCTAGCGGACAGAGGTTCCACTGCCATTAGAAACATTAGGCAAGAGCGGGCACCCCTGCCTCATGCCCCTCTGCAGCGGGAATTCCCTGGAAAATGCCCTGTTCACTCCGACTCTCAATGAGGGTCCTGTGTACAGCAGTTCCACCCAACTCTGAAAATTATGACTAAAACCCATCTCATTCAACACTACCCACAGAAACCCCCGCCGGACAGAATCGAAGGTCTTTTCTGAGTCTAGGGGCACCAGAGCGTGGGGCTCCTCCAGGGTGGCTGCCATGCCCAAGGCGTTCCGCACTCTATGCAGGTTCATCTGTGTTAGGGAGAATTCTCAAAAATGTGCTGCTAATTCCCTCCACCTCAGAGACTCCCAGCAACTTTGCTGGATTTTGAGTACTCGATTTTTTTTTAACCTGGAGAGAGTGTGACCCTTTTTCCACACTCTCACATGTATTTTAATGTGAATTTTACCTCGGTTTCTCTTTTGTTTATGGAGTCTAACAAACTCCATAGGCATCTTTTACAATGTGTCACACAGCACCTTCAGTGCAGTGACACAGGGAAGTCTTTTTAGATTCCCCAAGGTTTAAATACCTTCTCTGGGATAAACTACTGTTTCCCTGAACAGTAAAGTGAAATTAACTTTACTTAGCATTGTACTTGCTAGACCCAGCACACCCTATTTTACATTAGGAGTGCTGGAGGGGTTATAGTGTATCTCCTGTGTCTAAAATGCTCATGTAACATTTTTATGTTCCCCTTTTCTCACAGAATGGCTGGTGGCAGTGGTTTCGTTATAAATTACCATTGTATGCATTTACTGCGGCTGTTCGCAGCTCCGGTAACGCTAACTGCTGAGCCATCTTTTTCAAAATGGCGCAGAGCCATCTTTGACAAAATGGTCCCCGGTCTTTTTTTTTTCTTCGCCATGTCTTTGTGGAAAGGTCCTTCTAGAGATTTTCTCTACGCGCCAAACCAGGTTTGGTCTCTTTGTTGATTTGCCTTTGGCGCGATTCAGGAGTGAAGCCCGCGTCTGGCTCCAGAGTGTCTGGGGTAGGCAGGAAGTGAGGGAGGTGCCCGAAACTCCCTGTGCTTAGTCTCCTAGGAGACCCAAATGCCCTCTGTGGTGATTGGCTGGCTGACTGACCGGCAAGGACAGCCACCCTGCTGGGTGACCGACAGCTAGGCTGGAATGAATGAGAGAGAACTGAATAAAAGGCGAGTCTCTTGGCTTGGAAGGCAGAGTCGACCACTGGGCGAAGGAATCGAAGAAGAACTTGAAGAGGACGCCTGCTGCAACTCCTGGACCGTTGGTTTGCCCGGTGAAGCCATGCTGCAGTGCCGAAACGCCAAGTTCAAATAGACAGAGAAGCCCCTGCAAGGAGGACTTCTCCCTTTGAGTTGGTGGGACCAATCAACTCCAAAGTAAGCCACCTGGACACCCATCTCGAAGCTGGTTGAATTTCCTCAGTTGTTGCAGGAAACCGTATAGCCAGGGAGAGGGACACCAAATTGTGTGTGTTACTTTTAAGCTGGCCTAAAGCTTTTGGAAGTTCCTCCGGACTCGCACGGAGCGGGACTGACCAAGCCTGATCCCCTCAGCAGAGTGTGGGACCCCAGAAGCAAGGACAGTCCACCTTGACGGCGTTGTTGCTATTTGCGGTAGCTGAAACACGAAACAGCCACTGAAAGTGAAGTTTTGCCGGTTGCAGGTTTTGACAGCCCCAGTGCAGGAGTCCCGACGTCCGCCCTCTTGTCCCCACAAATGAGGCCCAGGAACAGTCCGATCTGCAGAGCTGCATAGGAACAGAAGTCATCAGCTGCATCTTTTCTTCTTTACCAAGGTACTGTAAAACAAGTCTAAGAGAACTTACCTCTTACTGTAGAAGTGCTTGTTACTTACACAACTCAAAAGTCTAATCAGCTTGTGGCCCTACATTTGATTCTTCTTTTCATCAAAGACTCCTAAGAACTTGTGCAAAGACTTTTCCATTTACTTACCAGAAGTGCTTTATCCTATCCAAGACTTTTGCCCATTGACTTTGGCTTAGCCTATTGAATTGAATGACATTTCTAGTGAACTCAAAAGTATCTGCACTGCTTAGGAATATTTGTGGTCTCTTGTGTTCTAATAACCTTTGCCTTTTACCAACTTTTTAAGAGTATGCTGAATGCCAACAGTAAGATATTAAAGGCCCCAGCAGGCTTATTACTGAAGTCCCGATTCAGAAACTCAAGAGTGTACAGTATTGAAGTGCTTTTGTGTGTTACTATTATGTTGCTCCCTTCGAAAGAAGGCTTTAAAACTGACTGATAAATAATTGTTTATGCCAGAAACCTTGAGTGTGACATGCATTACTTACCGTAAAAGCATTTCTGATGATTGTATCTGCTTAGATTCACATGCTGTGCATATGGTCCGACATCCAGTGGTAACCGCGGAGTATTGCATCTTGTCTTTCGGGGGACCGAAAGGGGACGTCGGCATAGGCGTGTCTGAAACACTATCCCTATCGTGACGTGTGTAGTACCCAAAATCCCTCACGCGCCGAGGTCCCTCCGATTGTATTTTTTCTGCCATGAGGGAGCCCAAGGCTATAGTGAGTGAGTACACGAAGAGAGAAAGTAGTAAGAAGTCTATGTTCCTTCCACCCCGAGCGGGGAGGCAGGGAGGGTGCATGTGAATATAAGCAGATACAATCATCACAAATGCTTTTACGGTAAGTAATGCATGTCTTCTGATGCTTGTTAATCTGCTTAGAATCACATGCTGTGCATAGACTAGCGAGCAGTACCCAGAGTTGGCGGTGGGTTGTGAGAAGGAACAGTAGAAAAAAAGATGTCTTAGTACTGCTTGTCCCACCTGAGAATCAGACCTAGAATGAGTGTCTAGGCAATAGTGTTTTGTAAAGGTGTGTACAGAACTCCAGGTTGCCGCTTTGCAAATGGACTCCAGGGGAACATTTGCAATGAATTCTATGGATGCCCCATTGCCTCGAGTAGAATGTTCTCTAGGCTTGAAGGGCAGTTCTCTCTTTGCAAGAGTGTAACAGTGTGATGCATTTGACAATCCACCTTGATATTGCTGATTTAGAGACTGGGTCCCCTTCTCTACCAGCTGTCACTGAAACAAAGAATTGTTTTCCTCAGTGGTTTAGTTCTATCCATGTAGAACATGACTGCCCTGCGCACATCTAGTGTGTGAAGGCTTCTTTCGGCCATGTTAGTAAGTCTCTGGAAGAACGTGGGCAGTTCGATTGACTGGTTCACATGGAACTTCGAAATAAATTTCGGCGCAAATCTGGGATGAGTGCGCAGAACTACTTTATCTTTGTGGACTGTAACAAAGGGGTCCAAGACCGAGAGGGCCTTTAGTTTGCTAACTCTTCTGATAGAAGTGATAGCTATTAGAAAGGCTGTCTTGTAAGTCAGGTTTTTCAGACTAGCTTTATGCATAGGCTCAAAAGGGGGTCCCATGAGCCTAGTTAAAACCACATTTAGATCCCACCCAGGGGCTGGGTGAGTGATGGGGGGATACATTCTTCTAACCCCTTCCATAAAGGCTTTAATCACAGGTATTTTCCACCACGACACCTTCTGCTGTGACGTGGTGTAGGCTGACAACGCGGCTAGGTGAACCTTTAAGGAATTGAAGACTAACCCAGAGTCCAACAGATGAACAAGTTACTTACCAACTGTAACGTTCTTTCGACTGGATGTTCCTCCCACGTATTCCTCATCTTGTGATAATCGTTATCTCCAGCTTCGGAAAAAAAATTCTCGGCAGAGGGCGCTGTGCTCGAGGTCGTGGCGTCGATTGTCCCTCGACTTACTCCGTACTCTGTCGATGTCACCGATGGTATAAGTAGCTCGAGCCGCGCCCGTTGCTTCAGTTCTGTTTTTTCGATGAAATATATATACGAGAAACACCCAGGCGTGTCCTATGACCGATACATTCTTCGTGAGAGGAAAGTGTAAGAACACGTAAACTGTACTGTGGGGTTGGATGGGAGGGTCGATGAGGAATACGTGGGAGGAACATCCAGTCGAAAGAACGTTACAGTTGGTAAATAACTTGTTCTTCGAATGGATTGTGTCCTCCCACGTATTCCTCATCTTGTGATAGGCTCCCATAGCAGTATCAATTTTTGGAGGTGGGAGTACCATTTCAGTTTTCGTGGACAGAATGCAGAACTGCCTTTGCAAATAAACCCTCGTTAGAGGAGGCGGTGTCCAGACAATAATGTTTAACAAAGGTATGTATTGTTTTCCAGGTTGCAGCTGCGCAAATGTCTGCTGCCGGGACTCCCCTCTTTAGAGCCGCAGAAGTAGCCATTCCCCTTGTAGAATGGGCACGAAGCCCATCTGGTGGTTCTTTTCCCTATAGCATTATAGCATCTATAGCATCTATAGCATCTATAGCATTCAACTATAGCTAATATGATCCAGCGGGAAATGGTCTGTTTCGTTACAGATAAGCCTAATTTTTGACCAGTGTAACCCACAAACAGTTGGTCATCTTGTCTCAATTTAGCCATCCTAGATATGTAAAAACTAAGAGCCCTCTTGGGATCTAATCTGTGTAATCTCTCCTCTTCTTTGCCCAGATGAGGAGGAGGATAAAACGTAGGAAGTACTATTTTTTGTGACAAATGGAAGTCCGAGACTACTTTTGGCAAAAATGAAGGTTTAACTTTAAGGACTACCTTATCTTTATAAAAAATAGTATATGGTGGTTTGCATGAGAGAGCCTGAAGTTCGCTAACCCTGCGGGCTGCTGATAGGGCCACAAGTAGGACAGTTTTTAGAGTCAAAAGCCTCAATGGACATGAGTGCAGAGGCTCAAAAGGTATGCAAGTCAAGAATTTTAATACTAAATTTAATTCCCAGGCTGGTACATGAAAAGGGACTGGAGGGTATACATTAGTGAGCCCCTTTAAGAATTGAACTATTAACGGTATTTTGAAATATGAAACCTCTTCCGAGGAGCGCTTGAAAATGGATAGCGCAGCAAGGTATCCTTTTATTATTCCTATCTGGAGCCCCAGATTAGCTAGATGTAGCAGAAAAGAAAGCACCATTGGGGTGCCACACTGAAAAGGGTCCACATCCTTATCTTTGCACCAGTTACTAAACCTATTCCAGCGACATCGGTACAAAGACTTTGTTGCTGGTCTTCTGGCCGAAAGCAAGATTTCCATTACGTCATCCGGAAGATCCCAATCCTTGTATCTCAACCTCTCAGAAACCATGCGTGAAGGTTGAGTGTTTTGACCTCTGGATGGAGAACCCGACCTTCCTCTTGCGAGAGAAGATCCTCTCTTTGTGGAAGACGTATTGGAGGGCAGATGGACATGTCTAGAAGGTCCGGGTACCACGTCCTCCTGGCCCAATCTGGGACAATTAGGATCATGGTTTTCCTGAACTTTCTCAACCTCCTGATTACTTGAGGAATCACGGGGACTGGGGAAAACGCGTACAGCAGTGGAAACTTCCACTCCACTACGAATGCGTCTCCCAGAGCTCCTCTTTGAGGAAATTCCCTTGAGCAGTACTGATCGCACTTCCGGTTGATCACGGTAGCGAACAGATCGACTTGAGGGGTTCCCCAAAGGGCGAAGATCTCCAGAAGGACTTCCTGAGCCAGCTCCCACTCGTGAGAGACCATGCTCTGCCTGCTCAGAGCGTCTGCCGCCATGTTCTTCTCTCCGGCTAGGTGAATTGCCGACAGAGATTCCTTCTCTTATTGCCCAGAACCAGAGCTGCATTGCCTCTCTGCACAGTGGCAGTGACCCTACTCCTCCTCTCTTGTTGAGATAGTACATGGCCACTGTGTGGTCCGTCATTATCAGAACATTCTTTCCCTGTACAGAGGGCAGAAAGGCCTTCAGAGCTAGTCTGATTGCCCTCAGCTCTAATAGGTTGATGTGTAGTTTGGACTGCGATGGAGACCAACGACCGCTGATTGTCAGATCGTTGGTGTGTGCTCCCCACCCTGTGAGTGAGGCGTCCGTCACTATCGTTATCTCCGGCCATGGTTGACAAAAACACTCTCCCTTGAGAATGTTGTCGTTGCAAGCCCACCATAGAAGATCCTGAGCAACTGCGCTCGGGACTTGCAGAAGATCCGACATATTCCCTGAGAACTGGGACCACTGAGTTCTGAGTGCCCATTGAAGGGATCTCATTCTCAATCTGGCCTCTGGTACAAGAAAAATGCAGGATGCCATGAGGCCGAGCAACCTGAGAAAATCGAAGGCCGTTAGACGTTGGGCATTCTGGAATTTTGTTACCATCTGCTGGATGTGGAGAGCTCTCACTTCGGGAGGCGAGGCTTTTCCCGATGAAGTGTCCAAGACTGCTCCGATAAACTGGAGTTTCTGGGATGGTATCATGTGGGACTTCTTGAAATTGAGGGAGAAGCCCAGTTTGTGGAGGAAGTGGCAGGTGATTGAAAGATGTTCCTGAGCTTGTTCTGGAGAACGTGCTCTAATCAACCAGTCGTCCAGGTAGGGATATATGTGAATACCTCCTTTCCTGAGACTTGCTGCCACAACCGCCAACAGTTTGGTGAAAACCCTTGGGGCGGAGGTCAACTCGAATGGCAGAACTCGAAACTGATAATGAGAATTGCCAATCGCGAACCTCAGGTACTTTCTGTGCTTTGGATGGATTGGCACATGAAAGTAAGCATCCTGAAGGTCCAATGATACCAACCAATCTTGGAGTTGGAGAGCCTGAAGGATCTGAGAAAGAGTCATCATCTTGAACTTGTCCTTCCTGAGGAACTTGTTCAAGTTTCTCAAGTCCAAGATGGGTCTCAGTCCTCCGTCCTTTTTTGGGATGAGAAAATATGGGGAGAACTAACCCCTGTTCCTCTCCGCTACAGGTACCAGTTCTATGGCACCTTTCTCTAGCAGGGTTAAAAGTTCCTGCAACAGGAGCGGATCTGGAATTTTGACGGAATTGGCTCCCGGTGGATGATTCTGAGGCCTTTTTAGAAAGGGGAGACAGTAACCTTGGGCTACTGTTTCCAGTGCCCAAGCATCTGAGGTAATGCCCCGCCATTCCTTCAGATGTTGAGAGATCCTGCCTCCCACTGGTGTTTTGTGTAACAAGGTCTCAGAGGGATTTGGAGGCGGCTGCAAGAGTGGCTGAGGATACAGATGCCACTCCTGAGGCTGATTTTGTACCTCTTCCCCGTGTTCCACGAGGGAAGTTCCTTTTGTCCCTTTGAGAGGCCTGTCCTCTTCCTCTACCAAAAGAGGAGTAGTTTCGAAAAGAACGACCCCTCCAGGAAGATGAGCAGGAATAGGGTTTTAGAGGCTGGCGCAAAGAGGCGCCAAGTGATTTAGCTGCCGCTTTCGGGGTCTGAAGTTTTAAGGCTTTCATCAGTCTTTCTGCCAAAGAGCCTCGAGCCATCAAAGGGCATGTTGAGGAGTCTAGCTTGCACATCCGGTGCAAATCCCGACTTCCTCAACCACGCAAATCTGCGTAGCACAACGCTTGCAGCCATGGATCTGCTGATACTATCAGCATTATCCAGTCCAGACTGGAGGCATTCCCCTATTGCCTCCTTCCCGTCTTTGACTATATTCAGGAAGCCTTCCCTTTCCTCGCCTTCCGGAATATAATCAGCCGCCGCCAAAATACAGTCCCACAGGGTATGAGTAAACCTGGCTAGGGTACAGGTGACATTTGCCGACTTAAGTGCCATACTGCCTGACGTGAAAACTTTACGTGCCCAGGCGTCAATTTTTTTTATCCTCTCTATCTGGAGGGATAGTTTGATAAGCAGTTTGTTTCGAAGTGGATGCTGCTTGAATGACTAAACTCTCTGGAGTCGGATGTTTATTCAAATATTCTGGATCTGATCCAGCTGGTCTGTATTTTCTTGGAAAAGTGCTGTCTGCAGCAGCAATGGTTTCTGGTTTCTCCCAGTTTTTCTCCACAGTCCTTTGAAGGGCCCTGTGAAAAGGGAGAACAGGATCCTTCTGAGGTCCCTTGACGATAATATCCGTCATGTCATCTTGTTCAAAAATGGGTGAAGTATTATCCCAACCCATGTATTCAACTACCCTGGTCATAAGACCCCTGTACCCAGCATCTGCATGCTCTGCAGGGTCAGGTTTGGCAAACTCTAATTCTGGGGATGTGTCAACTCCACTGGCAGAATGTAGATTATCACTTGGGTCTCTCATTCTGGATTCCTGATCAATAAGTTCTTCAGGAACTTGTCTTGTCCCATAAGTAACTCCCAAAGGAGTAACGTCTTCTTCTTCAGAAGCAGGCTCTTCATAAATTGCAGACAGACTTGAAAAAGTCTGATCTGGGCAAAGGAGTGAATCTCCCTTCTTCCTCTTCCATCTGCTTCAAAGGAAATGGCAAATCCCTCGAAGTTTGAGGGTGTCTTCGAAGTCTTCGAAGTTTTCGAAGATGACGTCGATGACGTATGTTGTTTTGGTGTCGAAATTATCGACGTCGAGGGCGTCGACGAAGTCGTCGAAGATTTGTGTTTCTTGGCCGGCACCGGAGAGGTGCTCGACTCTCGAGGTTTCTTCGACGGTTTTACGTCGACTCGAGGTTTTTTGTATTCCTCGACGCTACTGGTCTTAGCCATAGTAGCCTTGGACTTCCCTTTGTCGTCCAACGGAGCGACATAGGGGTATGGCTTTTTCGAGGTTCTTTCAAGGGGGTCGAGGCCGCATTCTCGAAAACCTCCATCATCTTTTTGCGGATTTCTTCCCAGAATCCGATTTAGTCGGAAAATGAATTTCTTTGGTCGACTCTGATGAAGATGATGAGGGAGATCTATGTCTCCTCTTCATTTTTTTCGATGACGACGAAGAATGTCTCAATCTACTTCTAGATCGAGATCTCTTCGAGTGTCTATGGCGATCCGATCCCTTAGAATCGGTCGCTTTCTTATGTTTTTTTGACGAAACCTTTTTTGAGGCCTCCCTCCCCACCGACAGTTTACCTCTCCTCTCACGAAGAGCTTTTTCGGTCATCGATTGGCAGGAGCCACAGTCGTCGGTTCGGTGGCTGGAACCGAGACACCAGAGACAAATCCGGTGGGGATCGGTAATCGACATCTTAGATCCACAATCTGCACACTTCTTGAACCCAGTCCTGGGTGTCGAAGGTGTCGAAGATGATGACATTTTCTTCACAGAAAATAGAAGTGCGCCGTTCTCGATAGCGAAGCGATCGGAAAAACAGAACTGAAGCAACGGGCGCGGCTCGAGCTACTTATACCATCGGTGACGTCGACAGAGTACGGAGTACGTCGAGGGACAATCGACGCCACGACCTCGAGCACAGCGCCCTCTGCCGAGAAATATTTTTTCCGAAGCAGCGAAGCTGGAGATAACGATTATCACAAGATGAGGAATACGTGGGAGGACACAATCCATTCGAAGGGTTAGATATAACACAATGTGTGAAGGCGAGTAATCGGTGGGATTGACGCCTTTGGAACTGCACCAAATGACAAAACATTTCCATTTGCTGGCATAGCAATAACATGTGTTAGGCTTTCTTGCCTCCCTCAGTATGTCCATACATCTTTGAGGGAGTTGCAGATGTCCAAACTCTATGACTTCAGGAGCCAGGCTGCTAAATTCAGAGTTTGTGGGCATGGGTGCAGAGTCTCCCCCCTGTCCCGAGACAACATGTTGTACGGGCAGGGCAGCTTGACTGGTGGGGAGAGGGACATTTCCATCAGGTGCGCGAACCAGGGTTGGCGGGCCCACATGTGAGCCACCAGAATCATGGTGACTGGTTCCTGGTGCATCTTGTGCACTATCTTGTTCAGAAGGGGAGTCGGGGGGGAAAAGCGTAAACAAATTTCCCCGACCAAGTTATCCAGAGACTGTTCCCCTTGGATCGGTTCTGGGGGTACCTGGAGGCGTAATCTGGGCATTGGGCGTTCTCCTGAGTAGCGAACAGGTCGATCTCTGGAAACCCCCATTCTGCAAAGACGTTGGATGCAATGTCTTTGTGCAGACGCCATTCGTATTCTTCTGGCAGAGGAAAATCTCTGCTGAGTACGTCTGACAGAAGATTGAGTTCCTCTGGAACATGTTGGGATATCAGGAACATCTTGTTTTTGAGAGCCCATATCCAGATGTTTTGGGACAGCTTGGATAGCCCTGGAGAGCGAGTGCCCCCCTGCTTGTTCAGATAATACATTGCTGTTGTGCTGTCGGTTAGGAACAGCACTGTCTTCCCTTGCAGGTGCTCCTGAAAGGCTTTCAATGCTTTGAACACTGCTAGTAGCTCCAGTAGGTTTATATGGTTGGACGCTACCTGAGGGGACCACACTCCGTGCGCTGTCTGTTGAAGCAGGTGAGCCCCCCAGCCTGTGAGAGATGAGTCTGTCATGAGAGTGGCTTCCACTGCAGGGGTGGTGAAGGTTTTCCCCTTCAAGAGGTTCTCCCTCGACCACCACTGCAGAGAGAGAACGAGGGCTGGCGAGACAACAGATCTTCCCATTGTCCGCTGGCCTGACACCACTGGCTGTTGAGCCACTCCTGCATGGGACGCATGCCCTGCCGTGCGTGGGGGACCAAGTATATGCATGACGCCATCATCCCTAGCAAACGCATAGCTTTGCGTACAGTCACCTCCCGACTGGCTACATACTGAGGAACTTGAGAGAGCATGTTCTGAACCCTCTCGCTGGAAGGGAAGACTAGACAGTCTTCCGTGCGAATTAGAGCCCCCAGGAACTGTTTTACTTGGCTGGGGACTAAGCTGGATTTCTTTTCGTTGATAGAAAATCCCAGGCTGAACAGTAGGTCTACTGTCTTTTGGGTGTTCGAAAAACAAACGTTGAACGAGTCCCCCGTGATGAGCCAATCGTCGAGGTAAGGATAAACTGGAACTGAAAGTCTGCACAGGTGTGCCGCTGCCACTGCCAGGACCTTGGTAAACATCCGTGGCGCCGAGGCTATGCCTTGAACTGGTAGCGTTTGTCCTGAATCACGAACCTTAGGAATTTTCTGTGCGCTGGCAGCATTGAAATATGAAAGTATGCATCTTTCATATCCAATGTTGTCATGAAGTCCCCTTGTTTTAGCAATGGATCACCTCTTGAAGTGTTACCATGCGAAACTTCTGGGGCTTCATGAACTTGTTCGCTGGGCGCAGGTCTAGAACAGGACGCATGGTGAGATCCTTTTTGGGTACAAGGAAGTATATTGAATAAATACCCTCGTTTACCTGAAGAATTGGGACGGCTTCTATGGCGTCCTTTCCCAGCAGCGCCTCCACCTCTTGGGACCAGGATCTGCAGATGTTCCAGTGAAAGGCGTCAATGTTTCGGCGATCTGAACTGTGGGGGGTCGGGCGAATTCCACGCAGTAACCGTGGGCGACCGTCTTTAATACCCACTGGTCTGATGTTATCCCCTCCCATGCCTTGATGAAAGATGTTAATCGCCCCCCGACCAGGGAGACATGGGAGGGGACCTGAACTTGGTGGTCATTTCTGACCCGAGGTTGACGCACCCCTGGAATTGGAGCCTCTGCCTCTATTCTTTCCGCGCTTCTGACCCCTCTGGGGGTAGTAAGTGGGGCTTGCAGCCGGTTGATTTGAGTTGAAGTTGCCCGTGCCGAAATTATTTTGAGCGGCGCAGGCTTGTCCTCGAAAGGACCGCCGAGAATTGCTGCCCCTCTGTGAAGAGGGTTTTTGGGAAATCTGGTGCAGCGACTTAATAGTCTCATGTTCCTTCTTGGCTGTCTCCAACGCATCGTCTACCGCCTTCCCGAAGAGGTTGGCCTCTTCTATGGGTTTGTTGATGATGGATGCCTGGGTCTCAGGCCTGAAACCCGACGTGCGCAGCCACGCGTGTCTCTTTAGGAGAGTACCCTGAACGAGAGACCTGCCTGCTGTCTCTGCGGAGTCCAGGGTATTCTTTAGAACATTTTGATTGGCAAGTTTGCCCTCCGAGACAATGGCGAGAAGCTTGTCTCTGGTTGGTTCCGGAACCTCCTGAAGGCCTTCCTGGAGTAGGTTCAATTGGGCGTCGACCTAGCTTGCCAGTAACGTCGTGTTATTGGCAATCCGGATAGTATAAGCAGCCGCTGACGTGACCCATTTGCCTAATGCATACAACCTTTTGGACTCCTTGTCCGGAGGTGACTCTCCCGTGGCAAGGGGAACCCCTGCTCTTTTGCGAGTGTTGGTCACTACCAGCGAGTCTGGGGTTGCGTGCCCTTTGATGTAAAGCGGGTCGGTGGGGGAGGGCCGGAAGAGTTTTTCGACCCTTGGGTTCACAGCCCTCGTCTGAGCGGGTGTGAGTAAAGAAGGGGCCAGCCGTCTCTTTACAGAGCTCAAGAGAGGGATAGACTGGCTAGCCGGAGGCTTGTCATTAATAATGTTTTCCGCGAAATCCAGTTCAGGCAATGCCTCAAGCGTGGCAATTTTAAAGAATTCTGCTGCTTTTTTCAACGTGTTGTTGAAAGCCATTTGACCATCCACCGGGGGAGCCTACCGAACCAGTGTGGATGGGGGAGAGTCGAGGCAAACGATATCAGAATTGTGATCATCCTGCTGGGTGTCTTCCCAGTTGTCCGTTGCGCCTTGATCTTCCCCATAATTGTCCAGAAAAGAAGTCTCCTCTTCTTCTGTATAGATGTCTCTATACGCGTCCTTCTGGACATCTTCTTGATAAATCAACATAGTGTTGAACATGTAAGTGTTGGGCAACTTGTGTATGAGGGTTAGGTTCTACCCGAGCTTTTTTCGGCAGAGGTTGATCAGAAGCCCCGAAAACCTGCTGCAGCCGATCCATATACCCCTCAAATTGCTCTGTGGTCCACTTGGATGACCCAAATGGGCCCAGCTGAGCAGGAACCGGGTCCTCTGCCCTAAGGCGTTCAGAGGATTTCCTCAGGGTGCTTGAGAGGGGTACCTGGCTCTCTTCGTAAGAGTCCTCAGGATCGTCTCCCAAAACCGTGGAAAACCTTTCGGCGGATTGGCCCATAACTGTGGGCGAAACCGGTACTAGGCCCAATGCCGTAGCAATCCTATTGATGCTCTTACTGACAGTTACCGAATCTTCGGGGGGACAACGCCTCCGATGATGGCTTCCCGGGTAGAGGCCTACTCTTAGTTAGAGGCCTACTCGTAGTTTTCGGGCCTGCACGGGCCTTGGAAACCTTGAAACTCGTTGAAGTTTCTTGTTCAGAAACTTCGGCATGTGTAGTTTGGGGAGTAGCGCCTTTGTTATGTTTATTAAGCCCAGTCATGCGCTGCTGCAGATGCGGGGAAGGCTTCGGATCAGATCGATCCGATGGCGCTTGTGCCTTCTTCGACGAGGTCGTCGAGGAGGGCGCTTGGGTTGTGTGTTTTGTGTGGTGCGATTGTATGCCCCTGTCACAGGGTGTGGTCCCTGTAGCAAGACCGGAGTCGAGCCTGGAAGGGTCGGGGACAGGCGTGGCGGCTCTAGAATCGTCCGCCTCAAGGTCTACAACGTCCGCGTTGGACGTTTGGTCATCCGATGTACCCCCGTCACTCTCGGCTGGTGTCGCGGCAGGGGAGGGAGGCTCCACGCGTGACATACCGTACGCGGCCCACTGCTTCAACCGGTGCTCCTTAAGGGATTAGGTTTAGGAGTTTATACGCCGAACACCGCTTTAGTGCTCTAGGGGGAGACAAGCGTACATGAAGTGTGCTCGTCTTTCCACGGATATCTGACCCTTCACAGAGGGCAGAATCTAAATGGAGTCCTTTCCATAGCAGAAGGGAAGGGTGACCAGACCAAAAAGGAAAGAAGTGGAAAAGAGGAAAGACATCGCAGTATGGCAAACCCCGAGCCCACTCTCCCTACTGTGTAGGTCGGCCAGAAGGCCCGACCACGTGGAGGTCCGAACGCCGGATCTTAGGTGCCGGAATCCACAGCCGTAGACGGTTCCCCTGTAGTCTTCGTCGAAGATGTTCTTGATAGACGAAGTGACTTAACGGGGATTAAACCGACAATTCGGTAAGATAAACAATGTCTCATGAAGAGCTCCGCTATAGGGCGACCAGTTATCTGGGCGGAAAAAACAATCTGAGGGACCTCGGCGCGTGAGGGATTTTGGGTACTACACACGTCACGATAGGGATAGTGTTTCAGACACGCCTATGCCGACGTCCCCTTTCAGTCCCCCGAAAGACTAGATGCAATACTCCGCGGTTACCACTGGATGTCGGACCATATGCACAGCATGCGATTTTAAGCAGATTAACACGCATCAGAAAAGAGTTTACTTGAATACCTGAAACTGAATCTCTGTGTAACTCCACTACAGCTCACATTTCCTCTCTTGAAATAAGCCTGGCTGCTCAACACGCTACCAAAACTGTGTAGTACAAGCTTATGCCAAAGGTTGGTTTGCCTATACCTGTAGTCATAGTTGTTTGTAGTGTTCCCAGAGGGTACTGCATACAAACTTTGGCTAACAATCTGTGTAGATCTTCCCGGCAGAAAGCCAGACTGATCGCTATGGATCAACCTGCTCAAGATCTCCATTAGCCTGCACCTTTGCCAATATTTTAGTTTCCACGTTTAATAGGGAGATGGGTCTGTATGCCCTGAAGCTCTCTGGGGCTTCCCTTTCTTACGGATTACCACTAATGTAACTTGGGGCAAGTTCCTCTGCAAGCGCCTGACCTCTTGGCTGTCCAGGAACAACACTGCCCCCCACACCCCATAGCCTCGCTGACTTTCTGTCCCACCGACTTCCAGAAATCTACAGGAAAACAGTTGAGTCCCAGGATCTTTTCAGGTTTGCAGCTGCCCGATTGCTACCTGGATATCCTCCTTGGAGGAATCTGATTCTAATGCCACGCTCTCTGCTTCCCCACCAAGGGCAGATCTATGCCCTCCAAGTAGGCCGCCATCTCCACCTGCCCTTTCCCTCCCCGTTCTGATAGAAATTTGCAAAGGCCTCCGCAATGTCCTCCGCCTGTATCAGGATACATCCTGACTTATCCTGGATTTTCCGACCAAACGGCTCCCTTTGTCCCTCCTCTCCAGCCAAGCCAGCATCCTCCCACGTTTGTCACCCCCATCTCATAAATGCTAGCTTTCTAATCCCAGAAGGTCAACCTGGCCTCATCCTTCGCCAGCGCGCGGAGCCCGAGAATACTCTTAAGCATGGCCTTCTACCCTCCGCCATGGTATGTTGAACGTGGGCTGCCTCGTCCTCTACGGCCTCATCCTCCAGCTCTGCCATCTGGAGCCTCCTTAGCTGCTTGTGGAGCCCCACCGCCATGGATGCCTCCCCTCGGATCACCACCTTGTAGGTCTCCCGTAGAACCGATTGGCTATCCACCGAGCCCTCATTGAGGAATACTCCCTGGATGCCCGGGATATCTGCTCCGCTATCTCTGGATTACATAGCTAGTATGCATTTAGTCTCTGACCCCCATTAGGCCCGTTCCCCCTCCCTTCCACTGCGATAAGGGGGGGGGGGTAATGGCCCGAGATGCCCCTTGGCAAAAAGGTGGCCTTGGTGACCCTATCTATGTTTGTGGCCGGTACCAGGAAGTAGTAGATTCAAGAAAAATACATGCGTGTTAGCAGGAGAACCTCCTCGCCATCGGGTGAACTTCCTGCCAGGCGTCCCGTAGTCCCAACGTGTCTATGAGGGTATAAAGATTTGTTTGAGGCCTACCCAGTCCTCCAGTGATTGATAACCTGTCCCTCTCTGGAGACATCAAGTCATTAAAATCACCCCCCACTACTGTAAGATCCCTGCATGGGCTGGCAGCAAGGAATAAATGCACATGTATGTGTCTGCCTGGAAGGAGGGGCATATATCAAGATCAGGCACACCGTGTCCCCCTCCCCACGAAGTGAGCCAGTGACCATCAGTATCTACCACACTCGTCCCTGACCACCCTTTTTATACGATCAAGGAGAGGGACTTTCTCACCTACATTTCAACCCCTCTGGACCACCTGGAGAACCCTGCATGCTCCAACACTGAATTTTGCCCAGCCCAGGAAAGCACAGACCATTTGCCCCTCCCGCTACATCGACCATAAACAGGCATTCCCGGTTAAGGTCACCAGGGAGGCCCCCTCCCCGTATTGGTAATCACGCATTTCGATCTCTGGCTGTACTTTTAACACCTAAACATATCCCCTACACAACTTTTCCCATTTCCCCTCCCCCACACTATGCTGCACCCCCCTCACCCCACCCAACAAGCAGCAACTGTCGGCCCCCCGGTACAAAACTGGAACCAAATGTCACGTGGAAAGGTCCCCATGGGAGCACGTCAAGGAGAGGGGGTGCGCAGTGGCACACGGTCATGCTCCCCTGTTTACTTGCCGTCCATTCCGGCTGGGGTGGCCTTACCCTTTGGGAGTCTTTTCCTCTGTGATGTTGTCCTTCGGTGGGTTTTGCCTTCCCCGTCCAGTCAGTCCATGCCTCTGTCGGGTCTGTGAAGAACAGTGCCCCCCTGGGCCCCAGTACCCTCAGAGTCACCGGGAAGAGCATGGCAAACGTATAAACCGCTAGTCGCAGCAGTCTCTTCACCCTGTCAAACAACTGCCTTGTCTTCTGGACAGCTCTCGTGAAATCCAGGAACACTAGCACTTTCGTGCCATTCACCAAGATGGGACCAATCTTACGTGCAGCAAGCAGGGTAGCGTCCCAGTCACTGCAATTGAGGAGCTTGGCAATGACTTGTCTAGGTTGTGGCTGCCTGGTCTGCCCCCTCTGCCAGGGATCCGGTGGGCTTGTTTCACCAAGAAGAAATGCGACAGTACATGCCGTTCCATCGATTCCTTCAGCCAGCCCTCCAGGTATAGCTCCATGGAGAGTCCCTCACTTTTCTCGGGTAGGCCCACGATGCAGATATTTTGGCGTGCTCACCCCTCAGCCTCCTCGACACTTGCAGTTCTGTTCTTGAACTCTGCAATGTCTTTCTGGACCGGGCCCATTGCATCTTTGTTACGGAGAATTTTCAGTTTCTGTGCCAATTCTCTCTACCCTGAGAGACCCCCCAGTACTTTTGCTTGACTCTGGACTTTTTTTGGTTTTAATCTCCTGAGGGAGTGGGACTTTTGAACACTCATTCATTCTTTTTCTCTGACTGGGATTTTTATTTTTACTGGTAAACTCCATATGTATAATACAGGCATCTCCGTTTTGCTTTGTTGCACCCAGCACCCTCTATGGGGTGTCACTGAAAAGTCCCTTGGACTTCTCTTAATGTTTAAATACATTTTCTTGCGACTACAGTTCCCAAGAATAGTAAGATAAAAGTTATCTTACTTACCTTTTCTTTTGTGGATCCAGCACACACCACGTTATGTGGGGTGCTGGAGGGTTACATTGTAACTCCTTCACCCAGTCCTCATGTAGTTACACTGACTAACTTAAAGGGCTCGTGGCAGTAGTTACTTTTTACTACCTTTTGCGAAGGTTACTAGCAGGCTTATTTCTCAGCTGCAGTACAGCCCCCAAAGGTGACAATTTTCTCAAAATGGCCCGTCTTCTTTTTTATGCATTTTCTGTTCAGCAGATCCTTCCGGACTTTTCTTCTATTGTTTAGAGTAGATTTCAGCCCTGAAGGAAGTAAGGGAGGAGCCCGGAAATTCATGGTCTTTTGTCTGTCAGTATGCCTGGCTGAAACCAATTAGAACTGGGCATCTGTGTGTATGAATGTGTTCCCGCATAAAAGGCAAGGATTTTGGGTACACAGGCATAGTCGACCACTGGAACAAGTAATCTGAATCAGAAGACTAGCAGAGACACCAGCAGCACCTTCCGGGACCGCAGAAGCACCAGTGAAGCCTTTCAGCTGTGCTGACACCATTTTCACATCAACAGGGAAGATCTGCCAAGGACGACCTTCCTCCCTTAGGCTTGTGGAAACAACTAGCCTCAAGACCTTCATTTTGGGCCATCCGCGACCTTCCTTGGATGCAGAACCCCAATACCCGGAATATGGACCATCATTGAGTGCATCATATTGGGGAAGAGTGAATTCGGCTGAAACTGTGCAGGCATCCGTGTGGACCTCCAGAGGCAGGAATTCTTAACCAAATATCCCCTCACAAGAGCTCAGGACCGAGTAATCGAAGAGAATCCAACCAGCGATATTAGTTTCTTCTTGGTGCTAAGAAAAAAGTGCCAAAACCACAAAGATCCGCTGAAGTTAGCTGAATCCATTGCTGCCGACCCCTTCTCCCGAGTGCTGCCGAAGAAGCCCATCAGAGGTCCCCCCCTTTCATCACCAGGAGCAGGAATCCGTGTCTGCAATGCTGCATCTAGAAGGAAGCCAGCTAGCTACAATTTCTTCTTACTCTTCAAGGTACTGTGGGGTTTGGGGTGTAATTACCTTATGCCATTTTCAGTGCTTCCTGGTTTGGGAAGTGCTGGTTTCTTCAATTGAGGGTTGACCTCAACTCTTCTGTGCAGGCCTTACAGCCTGTGTGCCTTAAGGAAGGCTCCCCTTTAGCTCCTGCTTTTTGGCAAGAAACACTGACTGGTTAACTAATTTTTCCTCCGAGGATCTTCATCAGAACTGGAACTGCCCATTTAACTTTGGCTGTACTGGTTTTCCAAAGGTCCATCTTCTTGATCCTATTGGCTTTAGCAATGCCGTTCCTCCATAGGTTTTAATTGCAAATACTTTTATTGCTAGGAAACAGGCTGCCCATATCCCTCTGGGAGAGTATACTGGTTTTTAACAGTTTCTAAAGTGTGTTCCAACTGTAAAACGTTCCTTCCCATCCCAATTTTGCAAAGATGAAAGTGCTGATACCGACTTTAATTGACGTCACTCTGTCTGCTGGATATGTAAAGCATAGAAAAAATTACTCACCTGCATTATTGTTTCTTATATAAATTGATTCCATTTCACATTGAATGTTAGTGGCTGCATTTTAGATTTGCTTGTGCGCCTTGTGTATGTATAAATAAATATATTTTAATACCATTTTAAGGGAGTGTTAACTTGGATATCTGTGTGAACTCATTTAATTGTACTTCTCTACAGCTCACATTACCCCCTCCTCAAATAAGCACGGCTGCTCAGCCATTTTACTCACTTGTGTAGTACCGGCCTATATTAATAGTTGGGTCCCTAATACCAAGAGAAGTCTTATGAAGTCCCACACCAGTAGAATTTTAGAAAAACTTATGTAACAGTCTTCACACTGACATATTAAGAAAAGTTTTGCATCAGGAGGGTCACATATTCCCCAATGCTATTGATTTTCTGCTCCAGCGCCACTTTTGATTCACGAATCGCCCGAAGGATGTCCTGGGATGAGTAGATCGGTTGTCCTTCCTGGGCTGTCGTTTTGCTTTCCGCCATCCATCATGGCCCTCATGGAGGAGACTGTGTGTACATCCATCTTTACCTGCAAAATGTACTTCCTGGCCTTACTGTCAAGGTGTCCTGTACAGTCCCAAGGATCCCCTGGTGTCCCTGGCTTGGACCCTGCACAGTTTGTGGACAAGATCATTCCTCCTTCACCACCAGCCCTTCGGGACCACCTCCAGCGACCTAGGTTGGTCCACCTGGGGTGTCTCTAGAGTTTCTGAAATTGCCCCCCCCTTTGTAGGGACCTCCAGCCTCCTGCCGGGCATTTGGGTGGGCACTCTGTCACCCTGCATTGTGGGCTGGCGGGCCTTACAAGCTTCCTGCCGTTCGGATCCCTTTTCCACTGCTGGCGATGTGTGCAGTGTGGTGGAGCCATCCCTGTCCAAGTTTGCCAGTCTCAGTGGGGGGGGTGAGGGGTGACCCCCCCCCCTTCTTTCGCCATGTTTGGGGGTAAATGGGGGCGAGTTCTGGTCGCTGGTCTGCCCTGGGGGATGGTTGGGGATCCTCTGCTCTCTCCCCTTTCCCTGCTCTGCAGATGTGCCTAAAAACAGTTTCGGTCTTGTGGCTTGGCTACAGTGCACTCTGCCATGGGGGTGCAGGCTGTTCAGGGGGTATTCCATATACCTCCAGGCACCGCTGCACTGTGGGGATCCCTTCACCTCCCCGCTCCCATTCGGCTGCTCAGGTGGTCAGGAGCCGTCCATGGTCGGCTCACGCCACCATCTTGTCTGCCGCAGCGGCCGTTGGTTTAACTGTCTTTACTCGCTGCAGGAGCGATTTCAGGATCTCTTCTGGGGTTCGCCCGCTGCCCCCACAGTTCCCGACGCCTCTTCCTATCTTTTCACAGCAGATAGCGGTATGGGGGTGTTGGAGAGAATTCTCAGAAATGTGCCAATTCCCTTCTACCTTAAGAGACCCCAGCTCTTTTGCTGGACTTCAGGACTTTTAATTTCTAACCTGGAGAGAGTGAGCCCTTTTTCTCACTCCCTCATGTATTTTTATTGCGATTTAGACTGCGCGTTTCTTTTAACTTTGTAGTCTGACAAACTCCATAGGCATCATCTTTACATTGTGACACACAGCACCTTCAGTGCAGTGGCACAGGGAAGTCTATTAGATTTCCCAAAGGTTTAAATACCTTCTTTTGGTGAAACTACTGTTTCCAATAGCAGTGAAATTGACTTTACTTACATTTTGTAAACTTTCTAGACCCAGCACAAACTATCTTACCATAGGGTGCAGGAGAGGTTACTTAGTATCCCCTTTGTCTAATTTCTCATGTAACAATTTTATGTTACCCTTTCTACAATTGATGGTGGCAGTGGTTTACTTTTAACTACCATTGGGAGTTTTTACCACGGGCTGCGTTCGCAGCTGCAGTAAGACCCATGGCAGCCCATTTTGTCAAAATGGCCCATCTTCTTTTTTCGCCATTTCTTGTTGGAAAGGTCCTTTGTGAGATTTACTCTGGAAACTCCCTGTGCTTAATCCTTGGTTACAGGAATGCACCCAAAAGTGATTGGCCGGCTGGCTGTGCGGTAAGGACAGCCACTATGCTGTGTGATTGATAGCTAGGCTGGAATGAATGGGAGAAACCTGCATAAAAAGGCGAGGCTTTTTGGCTTGGAAGGCAGAGTCGACCACTGGACGGAGGAATCCGAAGAAGAACTTGGAAGAGACGCCTGATGCAACTACTTACCGTTGGTTTGCTTGGTGAAGCCCTGCTGCTGTGCTGAAGCTTCAAATACGCCTCGACTAGAGAAGCCCTGCAAGGACGACTTCTTCCCTTGACTTGGTGGGACCAATCAACTTCAAAGTAAGCCCGTCTGAACATCCTCTCGGAGCTGGCTGTACTTCCACTGCTGCTGCTGGAACAAAAGTGCCAGGGAGAGGAACACCAGATTGTTTGTGTTGCTTTTAAGTCGGACCCGAGAGCCAGGAAGATCCTCCAGACTTCCCTAAAGCAGGACTGACCAAGTCTGAGCCACCTCAACAGGCTGCTGGACCCCAGATGCGAGGAAAGTCTAGAGTGGTATCCGAGAACCGCTGTGTTACTATTTGATGTAAGACGTGAGGAGCTGAAACACTGAAGGACCGCTGAATTGAAGTTTGCCCATTGCTGCCGCTGACCTTCCCATTGCAGAGCGGGAGTCCCCAGACATCCTCCCTCTTGTCCCTACGACCGAGGCTAGGGAACAACAGGATTTGCAGAGCTGCACAGAAACACAAGCCAGCTGGAACAATTTCTTCTAACCAGATGCATTGTAAAGTTTAAGAGAACTTACCTCTTGTTGTGAAGCCTTACTTGCTCTCAGTTGAGACCAGTCTTGGTTACCTTGCAGAGTTGCTCTAGCTTTGCCCCTCACAAGCCTCCCAGCCTGTGGCCCTTCAAGTGTTGTATTTTCTACAAACATTTCTAAAAACATTGTACAAGACTTTTTACCTACCTGCAAAGAAGATCTTCAGCTCCCCTAGACATTGTGCAATTGACATTGGCTGTCCTTGCTCCCTGAAAGAATCATCTTTCCTTTGACTCTGTGCTTTATCTTTTCCTCAGGAAAGGGTTAAACTTATTTGACATTGGAAGGTTTTTTTAAAAGTACTTACCCGTTTGTGAATTATTTGTTAACCTTCATTTTATTCCTCTCTTCTATCTTTTACACCAAAATCAGTATTGCTCTAAATGTACCAGTGATAAATCAATGGCCACAATGAACTATCTATTTAAGTCACGTAAAGGTGTAGGAAGTGTCTGTGGGTCATCCCCAAAGGGTATCATCTGATTTAGAGAAACTAAGGAGTGTGTTTTGAAGTGTATTATAAGTGTTACATATATTGCTCCCTTTTGAAGTAGGCTTATATAACTGACTGAAATAAA
Source organism: Ambystoma mexicanum (assembly GCF_040938575.1). NCBI lineage: Eukaryota > Metazoa > Chordata > Amphibia > Caudata > Ambystomatidae > Ambystoma > Ambystoma mexicanum. Next base: position 1,155,163,773 of record NC_090932.1, on the reverse strand, counting down.
TGAATAATTGTTTTATCAAACAACCTTGAGTATAAGTGTTTATTTGAATAACTGCTACTGTGAAACTGTCACAACATTACTGCTCACATTGACCCCTCTTGAGCTAAGCCTGGCTGCTCAGCCACACTACCAACCTGTGCATTTCAGACTTATACCAAAGCTTGGGTCCCTATTGGCAGGAGGTCGAGGTCAAGGTTATTGTCGTGCACCCAAAGGGTAATGCATACAATCTTGCCTAACACGGGGCTTGGTAGAGCCCGCCAAGGTCGTGCCAGAGCGGAACAAGGAGGGAGCCAGACTACGCCATCTCACGCGCAACAGCGCAGTACATTACCTGTGTGGGCAATCTGTTGCTTGACAATTCATAGGTTAATTGTACTTTACACTAGTCTCCTCGGATTACTCAAAATCTTGCTTTTCTCTTTAGTTACCAATGAGAGCTTGGTTGATTTTGTGAAAACCCCTTGCAGGCACACTAAAGTTGGCTTCTTAGAACCCTATACCAATTTTTTCTTTTTTTTCGCTGCGTAGTCCATTAACCATTGTCACATGATTTCAATTTTTATAATTAGATCTTGTATAAAGTAATCAGACAAGTCCTCAAAAAAATGTAAGGTTATCTCAGACTAGAAAAGTTACAATGCATACTAACATGAATTGATGTTTAAATAACAAAATTGAGAGTACGTTCACACTCACCCACACCCTAGCAGCCTATCAGCCCAACAGCCCACTTTGGAACGCACTTCGGATGCGCGCGCTCCGGTGCTAAAGTAGGAAGTGATGCAGTGGAGGTGGGCGGGAAGGCGGGCAGGCAAGGAAGCGGGCGGGGGGCGGTGCCAATAGTAACTAAGGAAGAAGCAGAGAACACTCGAGTAAGCGATTGGTAGAAAGGGCTTAGACAGCAGAACAAGCCGTGGTGAAGCCGCGGCGCAATAATAGAAGCAGTGATTAAGTCCAAACAACAATTACTTGTTGAAGAGTCCAATGTAAGGCACAGCTCTGTATGCCGTGCCGCGGCAGTAAAGCGAGCTTCCTCTTGCTGGCGGCGAGATCACGGCAGGATCACAGCAGACAAGTCCTTCAGCCCAACAGCCCACTTTGGAACGCACTTCGGATGCGCGCGCACACCGGTGCTAAAGTAGGAAGTGATGCAGTGGGGGCAGGCGGGAAGGCGGGCAGGCAAGGAGGCGGGCAGGGGGCGGTGCCAATAGTAATTGTTGAAGAGTCCAATGGAAGGCACGGCTCCGTATGCCGTGTTGCGGCGGTAAAGCGAGATTCCTCTTGCTGACAGTGAGATCACGGCAGGATCACAGCAGACAAGTCATTCAGCCCAACATCCCACTTTGGAACGCACTTCGGATGTTAGATGTTCTGAAAAATACTCCTACCAGTTGCCCTCTTCTTGTGCTATACTACTTGCTCTGATCATTTTATCAGCGACTGGACACACAAGGCTTATAATAAAGAAGGGTGTCAAAGGTCCCAAGTAGAAGTCGTTTCAACAGTCAAGCACCTGGGTCCATTTCATAATCTTCTCCCCAAAACGGTTGCAGCCCTCTTCCTCAGTCTCTTATTAGTGAGATATGCATCGCTTTTCTTTAGTCTGTTCCACACTCTTGTACTTAACAGACTGAGCTCAGCATCCTGCAACATAGTACTCTTTGCAGGCTGAGGAGTTGTAGCAGATCGAGCCTGGCTTTGCTTTGCCACCCTTCAATTATACATAGAAGATAACTAAAGTGCTCTGATGCTATGCAGTGCTTTATTGCTATGGCAAATCATTGCTAAGTCAAAGACCATTGAAGCTCTCTAACTGAAGAGAATTGTAGTCCTTAACAACAGAATGGCAATGTAGCCACTGCTTTAGCAGTGTGTTTCGGCTTTGACACAACACTAAAGACAACAGTGGTATGGGAATATTGCTGGGGCCCTGCAATCAGATGCTTAAGCAGACATTGTGGGTAAGATCATCTAGGCCGCTGGAGTGTGAAGGTTATCTAAATTGAAGTAGGAGGGAAAGTTACCTTGAGACTGCTTGTTGGTGAGAACAGCCCCAGCCCGGTGCATGTGACTCTTCAACAGGTGGCTGGTATTGATCTGGTTGGACCTTTGAGCAGGAGACAGGGTGGCCATCTTTGTTTTCGGACTGGAGGCCGGGCTGCTGGAGACACTGGAGAGATCCTGAAAAGGGTAAAGTAAATGTATTTTCAACTCATGGCAGTCAGAGGCGCCCAATCTCTGCACACTGCGATCCTGGTGAATGAGGCATCAGATCATTTATAATTTACGGAGGATTTATCAGCAAAATAATGTCAGTGCATTGCAATTCCGTTACCTACCAGAGACACAATTCTATACTTTCAGCATATGAGGGTCTTGAGGCAGTGCAGCAGAGCATTTGTACCTATCACAACCGTAGGTGTGCTATCACCGTGTACAGTAATCCTGGTTTCTGAGAAATCTGCATTTTTGTACCCTGGAACACCAACAGATAAATGTGTACAATCTCACTAAATTATGATGACATTAAGGGTAGGGATTATAGTATGTACAAAGTACAAGTTCGCAAGGAGACCACTGCAAGAGTGAAGGGCAGACAAGCACACATTCATTATGCATACTGGTACGTCACACTGAATGTGAGACAGTCATTCCCATGTGCCTCAATCTGCTACAACCCAACCTATATTTAGGGGTATGGGCAAGATTATTTTTAAAGAACACAGCGGGCCAAGAGCTTTTTGGTGCAATAGTTTTAAACACTCACTGAAATTAGTATTGGAACTAATAAAAACCTATGAAATTCAGTAAAAAAAATGCTGTTAAAAGGACGTTATGGTTACAAGTAAAATCGAAAAACCCCTGAAATTCGCCAGTTATGGTAAGCTAACCAACCATAACTCACGCCACCACCGTGCACTGCTAAAACCAACACCCAGGACAAAGATGACATCACAAATATCATTGATGGCATCACTGATGACATCACATGTGCATTTACTTTTCATACAAGAGGTTGTGAATGTAATGTTGGCAAAAAAGTATCAGGGATTATCGGGAGATGTGTAATAAACTACATACTTCACACAATGTAGTGCTCTAAAGAAAAATTCCATTGCAGTGTTCTTTCTAGTACAGGAACGTACTCATACAGAAATGTAGGTATTGGCTGCAGCACACATCACAGGTGCTATATTTTTAATTTTCCAAAGTTATATAATAAAAGGGTGAATGCTTCTGTATCAGACTTTTCCGGTCTGTGAAACATGCACTTAGTAGCTCATAATGCATCACTTACTACATATTTCTACTAATATACACAAAACATAAATAGACTACAATGCATAGAAATATGGGGCTTATATATGGAGAGTAAAGTAAGAAAACAAGAGGCAATATCATTAGCAACTGTGTATAATCTACACGCACAAAAATTATTACTGTGTTTCAGGCCTGCTTCTTCCCCTATATATGTACATCATAAGATGCAATCAAATTCTAAGGAAAGTAGTGTAAGAACATGTGAGAATAGCAATATCTATAAATGTAATACCTTTTGAAAGTTAAGTTTCTGACGGTCAGTAAATAAACCCACCTTGCCTAGGTATGGCAGTGAACAAAAAAGAAGGGGCTAGACATGTGATGTCATCAATGCTATTTGTGATGTCATCTTTGATGTCCTGGGTGTTAGTCTTAGCAGTGCACGGTGATGGCGCGAGTTATGGTTGCTTAGCTTACCATAACTGGAGAATTTCAGGGGTTTTTCGGTTTTACTTGTAACCATAACGTCCTTTTAACGTTTTACTGAATTTCATAGGTTTTTAGTAGCACAACTTAACCATAACGTCCCTTTAACAAAGTTTTTTTACTGAAGTTCATAGGTTTCTAGTAGTGGCACGTAACCATAATGTAAACATCTGACTTCATTGCACACCTTCCGGAGAATGCCACATGACCATATGCTGGCGCACAGCACAGCACAGTGACGTGTCAGAGAATCCGTACACACTTAAAAATACGATCTATACCTCGTGGACAGTGTGGAAGTACATTTTTTACTGATGTAGGAACTTGCAACTTCAACATTTCCCTTGCACAGCTCCAACACCTATTCGTACTCAGCCATTAACAATGTAGTACACAGTACATACCTTTAGCAAAAGTACTATTTATCTGAAAACGACATGAGCTAAGGCCATCCCTGCTCGCCAAGAAACAGCACCACTGCTGTAATGAAGGAGCATGAGAAACAATGCCCCTACCTTACAAATAACACAAGCACAACATTTTCCCCCGTCCACCTACCCCTCCATATTACTGTTTGGTGCCTCTTTGCTCATTTCCATCCGAAACTTTCCTTCTTAGCTGTCCTTCCAAAAAAAAAGCCATCCGTAAACAAATTAAATGTTCCTTTAAGAACCTCCTTTCACAGTTTAAAAATATAAATAAAAATAAAAATCACCTAGACTCCATTTACTTTATATTTCTCAGTAAAGTACATAGACTCAATAAGATTTTCCAACATTTCCATTTGCAGTTTGTGTTATGCTAATGAGAATATAGTTCCGTTCGTCCTCCGTTTCAGGGACTGGAGTGGTGAATAAAAGGCCAGCAGGCCAAGTTATCAGCCCAATCGAAGCAAGAGTGCATAACGCGATCTCTCGATCATTACCCCCTTCCTCCCTTAAAATGGGGGATGAATGCCATTAACAATCTAGATTTCCAAAGCAGTAACCTGTGCTACTACTAAAAAAAAAAAAAAAAGTTAATCGTGAGGCACACGTTGTTCTTTTCCTATACACAAAGTATTTGTTTTCAATAAAGCAACCGCTTCAGTCGCACAGTGATTTCCAAGACGTCGGCATGAACTTCGGCCTACACCACCAAAAAAGATGTTATGTTACTCCTAATGGCCACTGCAGCGTACGGACAAATGGGTCCTGAGTGATCATCCCACAAAACAGTGACGGTTAGGCAGCCGGTCACGAGTACGTGCATCTGGCATGCAAAATATCCATCACTTGGCATTTGGAATCCATGGCAATCACAGTAAGGCAGGATGTAGCTGTTGGGAAAACGTAACAGAAAATATGTATCAATACCCAACCTTTAGCAAACAATTAAAAAAAAGACAAAAAGAACGTGGAAACTGATACACAAATCGATGTGGTCATACAAGACATTTTAAAGAAATATTAGCGTTCAACATGGGTGAATCTAGTGATAGCCTACAAACGTCGAGAATCTGCACTCTCCATAAGTAAAAAAAAATGACAACTACACAGAAAGATAGTACTTCAGTTGCATTGCCAAAATTAATGTTCTGGTAATAAAAAATTAAATCTCGTTCCGGTGTAGTCGTCAAAAGTAAACTTACACGATATTCACTGTCTCCATTGCTTCGTGAAACTCAGACAGCAATGTACTTGCACCAAAGAATCTTCTTGAACTGATATTACATGTGCCTTACAAACGTTTTGAATACATAACCTTATCAAATGGTATTTTTTGCAAACTTTCACTCCCTGCATTCTTACTGAATTTTCCCTTTCGCTCAAGGTCAAAAAATAATTGACCCTTATGGGTTCAGTCGGATGCGTGGGCCTACTGAGCTCGCAACCAAAATAGCAAAGCAAGTGACCTTCACTCAGAATGCAAATACATTCTAACTTTGCAACAACATGTCTCAATGCATTCATGTGGACTGGTACTCCCATACACTTGCAGACCCGCTGTTTCCATCAAACGGTGCAGGTGGCTGCCTCAGATTTCAAACTCTAGGACGTCAGTCTGACTGCAATATTATTTTAAATACATTGTAACACAGACACAGTAATTCTTCGCCTGTACTTAACGGACACTATATTGAGCAGCAACTCTCCAATTTACCGTATGACTTTGGTGACAAGAAAACACCACTTTTTGACTTCCTGCTGCCACATCCCATCCCAGCCTCATTAACCCTCACCTTCCGAGACAGTATTTCATAAGTTTAACAAGTGCAATGTTGTGTTTTATATGTGTTAGCGCCGATGTCCGCGTACACCAAAACCCGAATGAAAGATGGCGGGCGCAGCGAAACAATCTGACGCACTTCACGCTGTTCAACATCCACCCAGTGAACGCGTCACATGTTCGGGGACATGACGCTACGGATAAGCCAATCAGTATCTTGCCCGTGGAGCGAACAGGGAAGTGTGACCGTGGAGCGGACATAGATATCACTAATTGTTTGAGACATACTTTTTTGGTCGTTTTAAAGAAATTACTGGACGATTGGCTCCAAATTTACAAAAGCACGCTTTCGGGACCACGCTCCTGCCGCATATTTGGTGAAAATCCATCCAGCGGTTTGGGCTGAAGGCATGCGCAAAGTTTTTCCCCCATTCAGTCTATGGGAAAAAAGAAGTTTTGGGACCCCGCCTATAACTCCCCCCTGGAACAAACATTACCAAACTTTGCAAAATTCACAGTGGCCCATATACTTTTTTTGCAAAGTTTGGTGAGGATTCGTCCAGGGGGAGCGAAGTTATAAGCCGCCCAAAAAGTGCTCTTCCTATGGAAACAGCAACTTAACCATAACATGTATGTTCATATTTATGCAGGACTAATAGAACACTAAACTCTACCCACACTCAGAACATGTCTATGGTTTGTGCTTTATGTGCATCAGTTTGGTGCCAAATTTATGATTTATACCTTACACACTTCGTGCATGAATAAGGATTCTTTACTGTGTACATTTTGCTACCCGATCCCCGGACAAGCATTTGAAGGCCTCTTGTCCCCATAGAGGAGCCATGAGGGTGATAAAAAAAAAAAAAAAAAAAAAGATTTGTTCCCTCTCTGGCTCGACCTTTCAATCTATTGGCTACTCTGGGATCAGTTTTTCATTGACGACATTGGTATTTTTATTTTTATTTTTTTATTGTTGTATATTTGGTGAAAACATTACCTTCTACAACAGTATTAACCTATTTGGCATTACACAAGTACAATTAGAATATCACCAAACCAATTGCATTACATACAAAACAACCAATCACTAAGAAAGGATATACACAAATTCATAGTACTATACATTAAAAAAAAAAAAAATCTTTTCCCTACGTTTTCACAAAAAAATTCATCAAACCAGTTACAAAACATACATAGCAATCCCCAAGTAAATACACACCTTCACAAAACTTCATTTAAAAGATCTTCACCCCGAGTTGTAACTCGAGATAATTCATCACATATATGTAAAAAAATAAATTAACAAGAGCTAAAAGCAAAGACATCTGTGTACTTGTCATAAGTCTCCATAGGAAATGTCCATTCACACACGCAATTGAATAAACATGCGATTTTAAATCTATAATTCTAAACTTAGTTAGTATAGTGCAGTCAATTACCGAGTGGAAAAGTGACTCGGTGCATTTTTCGGTGCAAAGTCTACAGGATCCTAAAATGTATAGCTTGGGTAAGCAATTTAGTCTGAATTTAAGATACCATTGTCAAGCAGCTGCTGAAGGAGGTTTTTGAGCTATAATCTCAGACTTGCACTTGGACATACTGCAGATTTTGGGTATTCTACCTTTTCAGTCTTTGCAAGTCTGCAGTGTCCCACATTTTATCCCATTTCCTAATTGTATTTTTCAAAACAGACTTGAGATACCGTCTCATCAATATCTATTAATGTCAAAGTTTGAGCACCTCTTTCTAAAATGTTTACTGAAGTCATTTATATTGGCATCCATCATTTGTCTTAAATGAGGAGTCATGCAAGAGGCATCAGCCCCACATATTTTGTATATATATCGGGACAGACTCTTGTAGATGTAAATGGCCCACCAAGATTGGAAGCCCAGCTCCAATCTGATCACACTTATTGGAATATACTGAAGTATACGTAGAGCTTCCATTAAAAGTCGACCCTCTAGTATATCCAGATTCTTTCTACTATTCAAGGGCATTAGTTCTATTCCATAAATAACTGGTGTCACCTTTAACCTAAATAATTCAATGAAAGGTATTAGAGAATAAGCGCAAAAACGAGCATGAATGATTCTAATCATAGTCGTGCACATTCTTATTTTTCCTCCAATCTTTTTCAATTGTGTAAATAGGTTCTTGTTATAAAACAAAGCCCAACTCTGGTATTGGATCATTGGATCTAGTATTGGTATTTTTCTAAACTAACAATTTTAAAAGTACATATGTCCATATGTTTCAAAATTGTAAAAAACTTGAGTTATTGAAAATGGTTATACACTTCGGTCATAAAACGAATAAACATGTAAAAAAATATTAATGTTTAGATATTGCACTTTTAAATTTTAATACTATTTTAAAAACTTTTTAATCAATTCTCTACCCTGCAAAATGACAGTTAGGAAATGCAATGAAAATAGATGTTTCATTAAATTTTACAAGTTTTCTTGATTTTGATTAATTTGGTTTCCCAATTTTGCCTAGCTTTATACTTGTTGGCCAATATCACCATTATGAACGATACTCTTGTCTTTATCGCACATTTGTTATAAGAGCAGTTTCTTTCTAGCTTTTCTGCCCTTTGCAATTTGTTTTTTTTGCAGGGCACACTTAGAACACTCCACATACTAGCCCCTCTTCTTTTCCTCTACTTGCTTACTCTTGCCTTTTTTCTCCCTTTCTTTGTTTCTTGCCCTCCACTTCTTTCTCGCCCTGGTTTGTTACGGAGTCATTGGTGCACCCCTAGGTCTCTGTTAAGCAAGATTGTATGCAATAACCTGTGGGAGACTGCACCAGACTGGTCCTCTTGGCAATAGTTAACCCAACCTTTGATATAAGCATGTACTCTGCAAGTTGGTAGAGTGACTGAGCAACCAAGCTGATCTCAGGAGGGTTCAATGTGAGCTGTAGGGTTGCAACAGAGTTTCACAATGACAAGTATCCAATTAACACTTACACTCAAGGTTTCTTGATTAAACAATATTTATTAGTTTAACAGTCAGTTTGAATAAGCCTTCTTTAGAAGGGAGCAAATATGTAACACTTAAATATACGTCAAAATACACACTCTCGGTTTTAATAAATCAGTAGATACCCTTTTGGGATGGCACACATACACTTCCTACACCCCGAAGTGACTTAAATAACTAGGACACTGTGGACATTGATATATCACTGGTACATTTAGAGCAATACTGAGTTTGGTGTCAAAAGGAAAAGGTTAGGTAAGGAAACAATGGTTAACGTTTCTCAAACAGGTAAGCACTTTTGAACCCCCAATACAATGCAATTAACCCTTTCCCAGCTATACTAGTAAAGAATGTATTATTTTTTTGGAGGGACAGATCAAAACACAGAGTCAGAGGATAGAAGAGTCTTCAAGGAGCCAGAACAGCACGTGTCCATTGAGCAAAACATAGGGTCCTGAGGCACTTCTTGAAGGTAAGTAAAAAGTCTTGCAAAATGTTAGAGAGCTTTGTAGAAAATGAAATCATTGTCAGGCCACAAGCTGGGAGGCTTGTGATGGTCAAAGCTGCAAGCAACTCTGCAAAAGTCAGTAAATACAAGTTTCAATTTAGGAAAGTTCCCCTTGGTTTACAGTACCTTAGGTCTGAAGAAATTGGTTCCAGCTGGCTTCTGTTCCTGTTGCAGTATGGCAGATCCTGATGTTCCTGGGCCTCAATTATGGGTGATTAGAAGGTCGCCGGCAGCAATGGGCAAACGTACATCAGCGGCACTTTGCGGTTTCAGCTTCTCGCAAATAGAAACACCACGAACCTTGTAGACTTTCCTTGCTTTGGGGGTCCAGCACTCTGTTGAGGTGGCTCAGGCTTGGTCAGCCCTGCTTCGAGGGAGTCCGGAGGATCTTCCTGGAGCTCGGGTCTGGCTTAAAAACAACACACTCGATTCTGGTGTTCCTGTCCTCTGGCACTCGGGTCCTGCAGCAGCAATGGAAGTACAGCCAGCAGAGAGAGGGTTTCCAGTCGAGTTCGTCTTGGGGTCGATTGGTCCCACCAACCCAAGGGGAGAAGTCATCCTTTGCAGGTCTTCCCAGTCGAGGCGAATTCTGAGCTTAATCACTGCAGCAGGGCTTCCGGGCAAACCAACGGTTTAGGAGTTGCAGCAATCTCATCTTCCAAGTTCTTCTTCAGATTCCTTCGGCCAGTGGTTGACTCAGCCTTCCTTGCAAAAGACCTTCCCTTTTATGCCAATTCATTCACAGCCTAGCTGTCCTCCAAGGACAGCCAGCCAGCCAGCCAATCAGCTCTGAATGCATTCCCTTAACCAAGGAGACTAAGCACAGGGAGTTCAGGCACCTCCCTTGCTTCCTGCCCTGCTTCAGCAGTGAACCCCGCCAAACACAAAATGAACAAAGGGACCAAACCTGGTTTGGTGTGCAGAGTAAATCTCAAGAAGAACCTTTCCAACAAGAAATGGTGAAAAAAGAAGACTGGGGCCATTTTGAAAGAATGGGCACTCATGGGTGCTATACCGCAGCTGCAATTGCAACCCGTAGTAAAAACACACAAATGGTAGGAAAAAGTAAACCACTGCCACCAGCCATTAACTGTAGAAAGGGTAACATAAAAATGTTACATGAGAAAGTAGACAAGGGGGGGGGGGGATACCAAGTAACACGTTCAGCACTCTATGGAAGATAGTGTGTGCTGGGTCAACACAGTTACAAAAGGTAAGTAAAGTCAATTTCAGTTTACTGCTCTTGGAAACAGTAGTTTAACAGAGAGAAGGTATGTAAACCTTTGGGAAATCTGAAATACTGCCCTGTGCCACTGCACCGACGGTGCTGTGTGTCACAATGTAACAATATGATGCCTATGGAGTTTGTCAGACTCCAAAACTAAAAGAAACACAGTGTTCAAATTAAAGAAAAATACATGAGTGGGAAAAAGGTCTCACTTTTTCCAGGATAAAAATTAAAAATCCTAGTCCAGCAAAAGAGCAGGGGGTCTCTAAGGTGGGAGGAATTAAACACTGAAATGAAAATTCTCCCCAACAGTCTCTAGTCCTTATAAGAACTATTTTCTTATTCTTCCCTGAGAGACTGAAATATAATTCCAAGGCATAAACCCTCAGTAGGTACATCTACTTTTTCCCCATCTTGTTTAACCAAATTTTGCCTGACAAATTCCAGTTTGAGGCCTCTTCAGAGATGTAAATTCCCATTTGCATCTTTGAGAGACCCTGAGTGTTAGGGGAGTTTTCCTAAAGTCCTACTGGTAATAAGACTTTAGTAAGCTAACCCAGAGGTTTGTAGAACTCCAACTCTTAGTATCAGTCTGTACTAACACAGGACCTTGGTAGTGTGGCAGAGCAGTCGGGCTTATCTTAAGAGAAAGATGTGAGCTGCAAGTAAGTACACTGAACCTTAGATAGACATGCACATCAAAGAAACTCTTACAGTTATAATGTATATAAAATTATAATATATATACACACATACGGACACCAGAATCACTTTAAATACATAATACGTTTACAATAGAACACTTTGGAATACTTGAGAATACATTTCAAAGGACATTTTCACTTTTGTGTTTGTTCGCTGTTACATTTGTAGCAACGTTAGAAAGGGCAGAGACTCCTCCCCACTTCCTGCCTGCCCAGACACTCTGGAGCTTAGGCGGGGATACCCACGGGTTCCCGCCAAAGCCAAAACACAAAAAACTGACCTCCCCCTCACAGAGTGGTAGAAGAAGTGCTAACAAAGAACAACCGCACTAGTCATGTTGAAAAAAGGGAGGCCCTATTGTGCACTACCCTGGCTATGGACATAGACTGCGGTATACAAATGACAATAGTTGGTAGTACACGTCCACTGCCACCAGCCATAACTAGGAGATTGTCTATGTGACAAAAAGTCACAGGAGTAGAGAGAAGGAGGATACTAGATATCCATTTGGCACTCCACTGAAGGTGGTGTGCGCCAATCTCTCAGACTATAGAGTTTTGGGAGAAATACTAAGTATCTAAGAAGACAATGCATTACTTACCGTAAAAGCATTTCTGATGGTTGTATCTGCTTAGATTCACATGCTGTGCATAGGTCCGACATCCAGTGGTCACTGCGGAGTATTGCATTTTGTTTTTCGTAGTCGAAAAGGGGACGTCGACAAGGCGTGTCTGAAACACTATCCCTATAGTGACGTGCGTTGTACCCACAATCCCTCACGGGTCGAGGTCCCTCTGTATTTTTCTGCCCTGAGGGAGCCTTCTAGACGTGATATAAAAGGAAGTCTATGTTCCTTCCATCCGAGCGGGGAGGAAGGGTGGGCGCATGTGAATCTAAGCAGATACAACCATCAGAAATGCTTTTACGGTAAGTAATGCATTGTCTTCTGATGTTTGTTAATCTGCTTAGAATCACATGCTGTGCATAGACTAGCGAGCAGTACCCGGAGTTGGCGGTGGGTTATGAGAAGGAACAGTAGAGAAAAGATGTCTTAATACTGCCTGTCCCACCTGGGAGTCAGATCTCGAGTGTGCATCTAGACAGTAGTGTTTTGTAAAGGTGTGCACAGAACTCCAGGTAGCCGCTTTGCAGATGGACTCGAGGGGAACATTTGCAATGAATGCTATGGACGCCCCCGTGCCTCGAGTAGAGTGTGCTCTTGGCTTAAAGGGCAGTTCTCTCTTAGCAAGAGTATAGCAGAGAGTGATGCATTGAACAATCCATCTAGAAATAGTGGACTTTGAAACTGCATCCCCTTCTCTTCCTGCTGCCACCGAGAAGAAGAACTGATTAGTCTTCCTCAGTGGTCTGGTTCTTTCCATGTAGAACATGACCGCTCTGCGCACATCTAGTGTGTGCAGACTTTTTTCTCCCAAGTTGGAAGGATTTTGAAAGAACGTTGGTAGTTCTATAGACTGGTTTACGTGGAATTTCGAGATGAATTTCGGTGCAAACCTTGGGTGCGTGCGTAGAACCACCTTATCTCTGTGAACTGTAACAAAGGGGTCTAGAACAGAAAGAGCCTGTAGTTCACTTACTCTCCTGATGGAGGTGATAGCTATTTGAAAAGCAGTCTTAAGAGTGAGGTCTTTAAGAGATGCTTTGTGCATGGGTTCAAATGGTGAGCCCATGAGTCTGGTAAGTACCACGTTAAGGTCCCATCCGGGAGCTGGGTCAGCTATCGGGGGGTGTATTCTCTTTACTCCCTCCATGAAGGCCTTTATAACAGGGATCTTCCACCACAACACTTTGAGTTGGGAAGTGGTGTATGCAGAAAGTGCCGCTAGGTGGACTTTAATGGAATTGAACACTAGACCGGAATCCAATAAATGGGTCAGGTATAGAACAATATGTGTGGGAAAGCAGTCAATCGGGTTGATGCTCTTTCCTCTGCACCAGATGACAAATCTCTTCCACTTGCTAGAATAGCAGTGGCGAGTGTTAGCTTTTCTGGCTTCCCTGAGGATGTCCATGCATCTCTGCAGGAGCTGTAGATGTCCAAATTCTATGATCTCAGGAGCCAGGCTGCTAAGTTCATGTTCTGGGGGCATGGATGCAGAGTCCTGCCCTTGTCTTGTGACAGCATGTTGTACGGGCAGGGGAGTTTCACTGGGGGAGATAGAGACATCTCCATCAAGTGAGCGAACCATGGCTGTCTGGCCCACATTGGGGCCACCAGTATCATGGTCACTTGTTCCTGGTGCATCTTGTGCACCACCTTGTTGAGAAGGGGAGTCGGGGGAAAAGCGTAAACAAATTTCCCTGACCATTGAATCGACAGACCATTTCCCTTGGATTGGTTCTGGGGGTACCTGGAGGCGTAACTTTGGCATTTTGAGTTCTTCAGGGTTGCGAACAGGTCTATTTCTGGGAATCCCCATTGCGTGAAGACGTCGAAGACGATGTCTTCGTGCAGTCGCCATTCGTACTCTTCGGGCAGGGGGAAATCTCTGCTGAGTTTGTCTGCCAGCAGATTGAGTTCCCCTGGTACATGTTGTGACAGTAGGAACATGTTTTGTTTGAGAGCCCACTTCCATATATTTTGGGCCAGTTTGGACAGTCCTGGAGAGTGGGTGTCCCCCTGCTTGTTGATGTAGTACATGGCTGTGGTGCTGTCTGTAAGGACCATCACTGTTTTGCCTTGTAGGTGTTCCTGGAAGGCTTTTAGCGCCTTGAACACAGCTAGTAGCTCCAGTAGATTTATGTGTTTGGATGCTACGTTCGGAGTCCACACTCCGTGAGCAGTCTGATGGGATAGGTGAGCCCCCCATCCTGTGAGGGATGCGTCTGTGGCAAAGGGTTTCCCTCTTACCAGGTTTTCCTTTGTCCACCACCGTAGCAAGAGAACTAAGGCCTGCGAGACCACCACTAGATCGTCCCATAGTCCGCTGGCCTGACACCACTGACTGTTGAGCCACTCTTGCATTGGGCGCATGCGCAGGCGCGCGTGAGGTACCAAATAAATACACAACGCCATCATTCCTAGCAAGCGCATTGCTTTGCGTACCGTCACCTCTCGACCGGCCACATATTGAGGGATCTGAAACAGCATGTTTTGGACCCTCTCGTTGGAGGGGAAGACAAGGTCGTCCTTTGTTTGAATTAGAGCCCCTAGGAATTGTTTGATCTGGCTGGGGTCTAGGCTGGACTTCTTTTCGTTGATGGAGAAGCCCAGCTGGAACAAAAGGTCTACAGTCTTTTGGGTATTGGAGAAGCATGTTTCGTAAGAATCCCCAGTTATGAGCCAGTCGTCAAGGTAAGGGTAAACTGGGATGGACAACCTGCGCAGGTGGGCCGCTGCCACTGCCAGTACCTTCGTGAATACCCTTGGTGCAGATGCTATGCCGAAGGGTAGCACTCTGAACTGGTAGTGTTTGCCCTCTATCATGAACCGGAGGTATTTTCTGTGCGCTGGCAACATTAAAATATGAAAGTATGCATCTTTCATGTCTAGTGTTGTCATGTAATCTCCTTGTGATAGCAGGTTGATCACTTCCTGTAAGGTCACCATACGAAACTTCTGGGGTTTGACAAACTTGTTCGCTGGGCGCAGATCTAATACAGGGCGCATGGTTAGATCCTTTTTGGGTACAAGGAAGTACACTGAATAAATACCTTCCGTTACCTGAGATAGAGGCACGACTTCTATGGCTCCTTTTTCCAGCAGTTGGTCTACTTCTTGGAGAAGGATGGCAAGGTGTTCTGGTGTCATGCGTCGTCCCCTCGGCGGTCTGTATGTTGGGGAACCGTTGAATTCGATGCAGTATCCATGGGCTACGGTGGAAAGTACCCAGCGGTCTGACGTTATTCCCTCCCATGCTGGAAGAAAGGATGTTAGCCGGCCCCTGACCGGTGTTGCATGGGAGGGGACGGGAATCTTCGCGTCACTTGGTGTTGTTGGGGGCTTGGGAGCCTCTGGGGGTGGACCCCCGACCTCTCCCTTTGCCACGGCGCTGGCCTCTTTGGCAGTACTGCCCACTATTGGTCTGGTAATTGGTGGCAGGGTACTGTTGCTGCTGATTCTCTTGTTGGCGTTGGCCACAAAAAAAGCATTTGTTGCCATAGCCGCGTCTGGTAGTGGGTTTAGAGATCTGGTAAAGAGTTTTGATAGTATCGAACTCTTTTTTTTAGCCATCTCCAGAGCCTCATCCACCGCTTTCCCGAAGAGGTTTGAGTCTTCAATAGGTTTATTTATTAAAGACGCCTGTGTCTCCGGTTTGAACCCCGAGTTACGCAGCCATACATGGCGTTTTAGGAGTATTCCCTGAACCAGGGAACGTCCCGCTGTCTCTGCAGCATCCAGAGAGTTCTTCACAATGCTCTGGTTGACCTGGGTTCCTTCGCCAATAGTTGATAGCAGGCGTGTCCGTTAGCAGTTCCGGCGCTTCTTCGGCGTCTTTTCGCAGTTTGGCCCACTGCGCGTCCGCGTAGCTAGCTAGCAAGGAATTGTTGTTCGCAATTCTTGCAGAAAAGGCAGCCGAGGATGTGACTCTCTTTCCAAGGGCATATCATCTCTTGCCCTCCTTGTCAGGTGGTGCCTCGCTGGTGGACAGCGGCACCCCTGCCCTCTTCCTTGTATTAGTTACTACAAGGGAGTCGGGAATAGAATGTCCCCCGATGTACAGCGGGTCTGAGGGTGAAGGAGTGAAAAGTTTTTCAATTCTTGGATTAACTCCTCTGATTAGTGCGGGCGTGGATAGCGAAGGGATGATTCTTCTCTTCACTGAAGCGAGGCGGGGAATGGTCTGGCTGACCGGGGGTTTCTCCTTAATTACTCTTTCCACAAAGTCTATTTCAGGAGAGATCTCCCCAGTGTCCAGTTCGAAATGTGCTGCTGCTCTGCGCAACAGGGCATTGAATGTGGGCTGATCGTCTATGGGAGACGTGTTCCTAACAGGTGAATTGTCAGGAGGATTTAGGTTCAGGACATCAGTGTCCGAATATACTGATGGGGATTGCCAGGGATGTGAAGGCCCTTCTTCTGGATTTTCTCCGAAGCCTTCTCCTACCATGTCTGGGCTGTCTTCCAGACCTTCCTCCTGGTTCTGTCCCTCTTCATCGTCCACAAATTCATCCTCCTCCTCCAAGTATTGCTCCTCACCAGTGAGGTCATACACATTATGGAAATCTGAGGCTGTGTCCTGCTGGGAAGGGTTGAATAATCTCGTATATTTAGCCCTGGGGTCCTCCTGAGGCCCTTCTCTTGTTCTCTTGGGAGTGGGAGGGTTCTGGGTCTTCATAAACCTCTCCATCCTCTCCATGCAGAGATGGAGCCTTTCCATGGTCTCATGGGGTACCCCTGAGCAGTCTAGCGGGTGAAAATTAGTGTATTCCGCCTGAAAACGGCTCGACCTCTCCCATAACGTTGAGGAAAGTGTCCCGTCGCCATCAGAAAAGCCTTCCGGTGTGCTGGGGGTCCCCCCGACTGAAGGGGGTAGTCCCTGTCTTTCTTCGGGCCTTTTTGGCGTGTCTTTCGACCTTTGCGTAGCGCTCGACGTGTCTTTCGGCGTACGCTTCTGGGCGTCGGCTACAACGATCCTCGCCAAGCTCTCTGGGACTAGTTTGTCAGCGGAGGGCTGTGGTTTCGACGTTACGGGTGTCGATCGTTCTACGGCGGCGTGCGCTCTCTGCTGGTGCGCGCCGGCCGATGGTTTGGGGGCGGCGCCCTTATTTGCCGAAAGCCCAGTCGCTGGTCGTGGCTGCGGTTGCGAGAGGGGCTTCGAACCTGAACGGTCCGAGGAGGCCGCCGGTGGAACCTGCGTCTCCTTGGGCGCTGATGCTTTCTTCGTCTTCGACGAAGAAGAGCCGTGGGTTGTGTGCTTATGGGTGGTATCGTGTGCGTCAGTGTCGCCGGGGTGTTCATCCCCATAAGCAGGGCGTGAGCCAAGCCCGTCGGGGCCGGGGACAGACGACGAAGAGCGCGAGCGCTCTTTAGAGGGGTCTACGACTTCCGTAGCGGAGGTCGTGTTATCACGTTCCTCGTCACTGTCGGTGGTAGCAGCGGCGGGTGAGGAATCGGCCTTCGACATAGCGTAGGCCGCCCACCTCTTGACCCTACGGTCTTTTAGAGTCTTTGGCTTAAGAAGCCGACAAGCCGTGCAACCCTCCTCCTTGTGATCGAGGGGCAAGCAGCGGTTACACCGTGAATGCTTGTCCTTCCAAGTGAACTTGCCCTTGCAATGCGGGCAAAACCTAAAGGGTGTACTCTCCATAGCTGAGGCAGTAAATCGTGATAACGACCCCAAGGGAAAGGAAGGGGAAAGGGAAAGGCATTCTCAGAAAGGAAACAGATGTCCCACGACCCCACTCTCCCTACTGTATTTGGCCTGCGAGGCCAGGCCACGTGTTCGGCAACGCCGAAGGATCTCCTCCGCTCGTCCCCTCCGTCGAAGATCTTGCTCGGCGGAGAAACAGCTTCACAACTGCGTCGAGGGAGGGATCTATGTGTATATATTAATAAGAAAACGACCAAAGGTCGAGGAGATGAAATCTGCAATGTCTCTCGAGGAGCTCCGCGTAAAGGCGACCAGTAGCTGGGCGGAAAAAAACAATCTGAGGGACCTCGATGCGTGAGGGATTGTGGGTACAACGCACGTCACTATAGGGATAGTGTTTCAGACACGCCTTGTCGACGTCGAAAAACAAAATGCAATACTCCGCAGTGACCACTGGATGTCGGACCTATGCACAGCATGTGATTCTAAGCATATTAACAAACATCAGAACTGTAGTTACTCGAAGATTTAGAACAAATCTTAAAGGAGGACCCTAAGGGTCCCTCGCAAAAATGTCCATAAGGAGCTGTGTGCTGCAGTAGTAAAAACACAGATTCCTTTAAGAGCTATGGAGCAGACAGACTCCATGGTACAGGTAGTATACAAAGAATAGAGTTCCACAATATGGACCCACAAGAATTAATGAGTGGATAAAGCCTCCACTCCTTCAGGAATGAAAGACAAAGGTCCAGAAGTCCAGCAAAAAGTGCTGCGGGTCCCACTAGGAGAGGGACTGAAGCATACAAATGCTAAATCTTCCTAACACTGAGTCCATTAGAGTCGAGGTGTTCCAAAACACATAATTTTCCTGTGCAACATGTTTTGTCAAACACTGCCTTGAAAAAGACCTATGGTCGAAACACGTGTTGACTGTCCTCCTGACTTGATGTTTTTTCTTCTCAGTTTAATGACACAAACTTCACTACTTTTTCACCACGTCTTTTCCACAAGCATTGTTGCCTAGGGTATTTGGTTACATTGTCTGGCTTTGTTTGGACCCTCAGGGTGTAGGTCCTTACCCAGGCACATGGTGGAGGAGTTAATCTAATCTAAACACGCTTAATTGTAGAGCCTGCGCAGGTGATCCTCCAGTTAATCGCCCTTACCTCACTCATTTTGTTTACCTGTACAAGTCTCCCTTGCAGAGCTAGCTATGTATGTTTCAGTAGTTTGATTCCAGTCGGGTACAGCCTGTAGTATATTCTGTGGGTGTCCATATAGGGGAACCTGGTGTAAAACCAGTACAGAGCCCAAGAGCTAGACCTTGTTTCCTACGAGAGTGTGAGTGGGATACAGATGGTGTTATATTGTCAGGCAAATGCCTTCCTCAAGAGGCGAGGGGTGCAGTTATCGAAAATAAAAACTACCGGTTTGTGAATGGTGTGTGCAATCCAGCCTGAATACCACACAACGAAATAAAAAAA
The DNA here is from genome assembly GCF_040938575.1 of Ambystoma mexicanum. NCBI lineage: Eukaryota > Metazoa > Chordata > Amphibia > Caudata > Ambystomatidae > Ambystoma > Ambystoma mexicanum. The sequence goes on along the minus strand of NC_090932.1, from coordinate 1,155,144,625 downwards.
AGGTGGGAAAAAAAAGATGAGGACGTTTTTATCTGGCAGCCCCCCAGTGCGAGGGTGGCAGCAAAATGTTTGTAAAAAAAATGCAAACCAGTGATGAGCAGCAGCTACCCCTTCAGCCCCAAATCTAACATAAAAGGAGAGTGTGCATATTTACCTAGTCAAAAAAGAGAATTCACTACCAAGAAAAGAAAAACCTGAAGAGCAATCATAGTGAAGCTCTGCTGGTCTCTGCCCGCTTGCAAGAAATGTTCTGATAGCTAAACTCTGTCCCATATCTGGGGACAACAGACATCTATCAACCAGAGGGAATGGCAATCACTTTCCCTGATCCAACGGACATGATGAAAGTGGATGGTAGCATGGAATTGGCACTGGAGATTGGGAGAGAGAAGCCTTCCATCTTACATAAGTTAGACATCTGAGAACCAGCCATCTAGTTATGGATCTGAGGAGAGGCCACTGACGATGCATGTCAGGAAGGTTTTCTTTTGGAGCAACGCTCTCTTCATATTGTATTGACCCCCCCAAACCTTTTGCTTTTTCACCTTGTCCTGACTTTTTACAGTGAAGAGAAGCGTTCAGCTTCACCCCACTGGCTTGTTGTTAATTTGTTATGGGGAAACGGAATAGTTCATCAGATTGTCAGTACTGGGAAACTTTTTTCCTTTTTTTTTCAGAAACATTTTATTAAGTTTCCAATAAACAACAACATTTTCATAAAAAGTACACAAGTCTTTCTTTTGACAGGTTATCTATTTCTGGTAACTTTTTAATGTTACACAATGCATCTTCCAATGCAGTGCACGGGGGATTACTTTTGTATCACCCTAGACTCACACTCAAAGGATTCTGGGTTATGTTTAAATGTGCCTAAAGACAAGCTGATGTCAGTTACATTTGTACAATTTTTACTGTATTTTGAGTTTGTGCTCTCGCTTTTGGCTACTAATTGTGGCTAGTGTTCTAACAATACTGTGCCTCAAGATTTTTCACTTATTCTTTGGACATTGTTATTTGGCTTTCTTACTGCCTTGCCAGGTCAGGAATGTCCTTTTATGGTCCTGCATTTGCCCGTGAAAGCTATATTTTTGCCGGCTAGTTCAGGCCATGTGTGTTGGAAGCCAGGAAGTGGGCTGGGACAATCTGGTCCCAATCCACATACTGGTTCCGGTGTCTCTAGAGTTTATGCAGGAATTGGACCACTGTTGGGGTGTGTGGGACACATTTTTCTATTGGAAGGATTGAGTTTCTGTGCTCACCTGTATTTAGAAGTCGTCCTGCAGCCATTCCAACAGGTCTGAAGGGGAGCCAAGTACCCTGTGTAGCTATGCAGACGAAGGAAGAGCCGCAGAACAATTGTGAAGAGGCCTGGCAACCAAATCCTGTTGCAGTCCCAGTGGAGCACTGTCTGGCTACTGATCTCAGAAGAACCTTGTTGGTGCTTTAACCCTCTCGACCGGTGGGTCTTCTCATGGCCCTGCAAGTTGGAGTTTTTTGAAGTGTCCCTGGGCCATCCAGTGGCCTGGCCAACTCCAGTTTGGGCTACCACGTGCAAGGGTGCTAAAGCTGAAACAAAGTGGCATGTTTGTTGCTATAGACTTACTCTAGTAAAAGAACCCTCCCTATCCCCAGCTCCAAGAGGGATTTCCTTGGTTCAAGCTAATGATAAAGGATCGGTCAGAATGTCAGTCAACATAAAAGTCCACCATCCTGTGTCACAACCTACTTCTATCCCTTACACTACATCTAAAGAATAATATATAGTGAGCTCAGTCTCCGGGAGAATGACTCCCTACTCCTGGGGTACGAGTGGCATTCTCAAAATGTTCTCTTGCACAAAGGTGCCAGGGGTAATGATTCCCTTCCATTGTAGTTCCAGCACTTTTTACAGTCAAGTTTCTGGACCAGGAAAATGGCTCCTTTTTCCCGGTACTGGTACTGATCTGCACTCTCCAAGATAGTTTCCAACAAAGGCCAGGGTGAAGGACTCCCTACCCTGGTGTCTCTTCAGTTTATTTCTCCTGATGTTTGAGAGTTCGTTTTCAATTTGGGTTTGATCTTGGCACTCTTACTATATCAGCAAAGTCCCAAGTCTTTCTCTGGTTTCCAGTGGACTGATGCGTTACTGATGTGTCACTGTAACGAGGACGATTTCCTCAGATGTCCATTTCAGAGTTGGTAGGTTCCCAAACCCTTCTCTGGTGGTCAGTGGGCTTATCTCTCCCATTGTTACGAGGAAGATTTCCTCTGATGCACTCTTCATCTTGTTGTGGGTCCCGACCCTCGATGGCCCTCCGATAGGCCTTACGCTTGCCACAGCATGAAGCAGAGATCGCTCTACGCCCCCCCCCCCCCGCAGTCCCTACCAGTTTGCCTGCGATTCCTGTTACCTTTCTGGTACCTTCTGGGACTTGCTTGCACGCAGCAGTCTCTCAAGGGACTGGGATTGGTCTTGCTGACACTTCCTGCAGCCGTCTGCTTTGTTACTGATTCTGCGTCAAATGCGTGTTGCAGTCTTGGCACCGTTAGGTGACTGTGCAGTCCACCTCCTCCTGGAGGTCGTGCCAATACCTCGCCTCATTTCCACTGGGCTCTGTCCCGCTGTCATGGACTCCCTCAGCCACTCGCTGGCATCATCTGCAGAGCACACTCTTCGGGTGGTGTGCAGACTTCCAAACTCCCAGGTTCTCTGACGAGGAGGAAGGATGAAGACCCAGAGTCCTTCTCTTTCCACTTCATAGGGTTTATTCTGCCCCAGTGTAACGTTAACACCTGTTGTCAATGGCACCTTGGTATTCCTCATGCCTCCTGTAAGCAACATCCTCTCAGTACTAGAACAGTCGGTATGCCTCATGTGTTCTGTGCTCTTTTTTGTCCTAGCATTTTCTGTCTTGGCTGTACCCCAGACACAACAGAAATACATTGGTTTCCTCTCAATATAATGGTTTGAAATGGGTCCTATTGCATTAAACCACCCCTTGAGGTACTGTTAGGTAGCAGAGGCCCCTCCCTATCCTCAAGGGGAGGGGGGTGAGGAAGGGGGTGGGGACAGGAGAAAATACTGGGTTAATCGTTACACATGGTAGAAGTGTCGCTGTTCAGCATTTTGACTTGGAAATTCAGGGGTTTTAAGCTTGTCCTACAGGTAGCATGCCAGCATCAATGGGTCCCGAGACAAAAGGCTTTCTTCAACCTCCACAACCGACGCTTCCTGATGTCACCATGCCTCAGTGACCATCGCTGGAGCCTTGCCTTCCTGCATCTAGTCAAGTGTCCTGAATCATTGCCTGCTGCATTTCTCCACTGGAAAGGGTTGCACTCAGCTCATGGACCCGAACGGAACGCTTGCACCCGCAGCTCCTGGGCATCTTTCACTGGAACCAACAGCAGGAAAAACTACCTCCAGCGACCCTCATCCGACCTGCCAAAACTGGGGGGTAGGGGGGAATAAAATAAAATAAATCGGAGTATGGGTGGTGAGTAGTAACAATAGTTACCAGTGCTCCTATTCTCCACCCTTTAAAAGTTTGTGAAGAACTTTGATTCATTTTGTGCGCCTTGAGGCCCATGGGGATGTGGCGCGCGATAAGAATTACATAAGAATGCTAACAGTAATTTAACACTTGGCCTTCAGCAACACTTCTTCCAAAAGCCTTCCAAAAGATAGAAAAGTATTTTACTCACCAGTAAACTCCTTGGACATTCTTGTGGACCAATCTTCACATCCACCAAGCCCTCTCCAACTTTTTCCCCCCAACTTCTAAAACTATTTGAGAACTCTGAACTTTTGGGCACAAGGCCCCCAGTCAATGAGGGGTACAACCTTACAAGTTAGGGTTGCTATTCTCGTGGACTGTTGGTGCAATTGTACTTACTTCCCTTCCCTTTCAGGTATTGGGGGTTAAACTGTACATTTTGCCTCAGCTAACTGAATGGCATACATTATTCACTGTCATCATATTTATGATGCTTGCATCTGCTCAAACTCACAAGCTTTGCATTGGCCGACATAGTGGTAGGCACGGAGTATTGCACATGTTTCCGAAGTTCGAAAAGCGACGTCGACTGGGCGGGTTTGTAACATCATCCCTAGTGGTAATGTCTAGTGTACCCATGATAGCTTACGCATCGAGGTCCCTTGAATATTTGCTTCTGACATGAGGTAGTGTAAAGTGTACATGTGGAGACTAGTTAAATTATGATGTGTGAAAAACATCTATTTACCCAAGAACCTTCAACTCCAAAAGGGGAAGAAGGGCTGGCGCATGTGAATCTAAGCCGATACAAGCATCAGAAATATGATTATGTTAAGTAAAGTATGCTTTCCGAGTCTTGCGGATCCCCTTAGAATCACATGCTTTGCATAGATTAGCAAGCATTACTTGGAAAGGGAGGTGGGTTATTTGAAGGTATCGCTGCAAATCGATGTTTTAACTGTTTGGCCCACTTGTGTATCACCTTTAAAATGTGTGTCTAAACAGTAATGTTGAGTGAAAGTGTGAACTGAACTCCAAGTAGCAGCTTTACAAATGGCATCTAAGAGTGCATTTGCTGTAATAGCTAGGGCTACCCCTGTGCCTCGATTTGAGTGTGCTCTAGGCTTGAATGGCAACCTTCTCTTAGCGAGAGAATAGCAAAGTTGGAAGCAGTTGACAATCCATTTAGAAATTGCCAATTTTCTCTTCCTGTGGCTATGGATACAAAAAAGGTCTATTTTTCTGATGATTTTTGTTTTTTGTAGGCAATAAAATGACTGTCCTTACATCTTTGGTATGAAGGCTTTTTTCTGCTGTGTTTGTGGGGTGTTGGGAAAAACGCAGTAAGTTCTACGAATGGATTTACATGGAATTCTTTGATGAATTTAGGTGAAAATGTGTGAAGCAACCCCTTGTCTTTGTGAACAACAACAAAGGGATCTTGTACTGATAGACGGGTTAGTGAATTGCAAGCACTAAGATGCAATAGCCACAAGGAAAGCTGTCTTACAAGTGAGGTTTAAGACTGGCTTTGTGCAGAGGCTCGAAAGGTGGCCCCATGAGCCTTGTAAGTACAGTACTGGGATTTGAAACTGGAGGGTATGATTCTTTGACACCCTCCATGAAAGCTTTAACTACAGGCATTTTCCACCATGAAACTTTATTCTGTGAAGTGCTGTATGCTGAGAGAGCACCCAGATGTACTTTTAATTAATTGAAGATTAAGCCGGAGTCTAATAGAAATAGTAGATAGTGTACTATATGCAAGAGTGAAAATTCAATTGAATTGGATTGATTGCATGAGCTTTGCACCACAACACAAAAGGTTTCCATTTGTTCAAATAACAATATCTTGCGTTTGTATTACGGGCCTCTTTTCGAATGTCGATGCACCTCTGGTTTAGGTTTAAATGACCACATTCTATGACTTCAGGAGCCAAGCGACTAAGTTCAATGTCTGAGGGCACGGGTGAAGTGTTGTTCCCTGGATTCTGTGGCATGTTGGATGGGCATGGTAGTTTCATGGGAGGACAGACATAATTTGTAGGTGTGAAAACCATGTCCATCATGCTCACATTGGCGCCATGAGGTTGTCGCTTGTTTCCAGTGTAGATTGTGGACTATTCTGTGGAGAAGGTTTTGGGGGAGGGGGATTAGAGTGGGTAAGCGTACGCACATTTCCCTGACCAATTAACAGAGGCTTCCATTTGGATCTTGTCTGGAGAAATTTGGACGCATAGTCTTGGCATTGAACGTTTTGTTGTGTAGCAATGAGGTCAATTTCTTGGAACTCCCAGTGTAGCACGTCTGCATTCAGTTGCCACTTGTGTTCTAAGGGGAACACTGCACTTCTGCTTAGTAAGTCGGCCAGAGAATGGAGTTCCCCTGGAACATGTTTTGCTAGGAGAAACATGGTGTGTTGAAAGGTTTTCCTTTTTTTTTTTTATTCGTTTTTATTTGATTTTATGTCAAACAGGTTACAGTTTATTCAATAGGAATTAACAAGCTTTGCAAACAAAAAACAAAAAATTGTGCCAAACAAAGACAGTCATAATCCAATTTTTACATTTCGGCAATGCGTATGTGAACTTTCCATTTAACTTCCATTTAGAATAACAGTAAATATTAACAGTAATCCCTGCTTTCCCCTCCCTCCCCCTACCAACTCCCCCCACCCTACAAGACTTGGTCGACTGCTGCTGAGGAATGTGTTTTCTAGTGTGTGGCGAGTTGCATGATAGATTTGGTATGTTTTGGGGACCACCTTGTTTGGGAAGTTAGTGTGGTTTTTCGTTATCTTAGGTCCTGTATTCCATCAAAAGGTGATCTCTCGTAATGTGAGACTATGGGGCTGGTGGACCTCTAGACATTAATGCGTCATTTCCGGCATGTATTTGTTAAGGAATTCCATCCATAGAGTATCGCACTGTGTGGATTTCCCATGTATGGATGCCATGATCTTTTCCATGGTGCACATATTGGAGGTTACATTGACCCATTCTTTCTCGGTTGGGACCGTTTGACATTTCCATTTCATGGCTAAGAGAGCCCTTGCGGCTAGTAACAGCGGTGCAGCTATGTCTTTGACCCTCCTCCATTCATCTTCAATTTTTTCAAAACCAAATAGTATCAGGTGGGGGTCTGCTGTCCTCTAGATCCCATCTAGGTCCCTAATCCAACCCAGGACTTTGTTCCAGTAAACTTTAATTCGGGGGCAATTCCACCACATGTGCCAATAGTCCGCCATGGATCCGCAACCTCTCCAACATAGTGTGCTAGATGATTGATACATTTTGGAGAGCCTGTGCGGGTCATATTGCCATCTATTTAGTAGTTTAATTGCGTGCAGTTTATATTGGCACGAGATCGAGGCTTTGGGTGCAGCCCGACATATCTTGGCCCACATCTCAGGATCAATACTATCTCCAATGTCCCTCTCCCATTTCAGTCTAAGGGGTTCTGTTGACCCTTCCCCTGCCTCTGAGCGTTCTATATAGGATCGAGATCAGTCCCTTTGTTTCAGTTCTAGAATGTAATATTTTCTCGAATGGGGTGAGGTCCCTTTCAAACTTGTCCTTCCATTTGGGCTTTGTCAGGACACCCTTAATTTGCAGAAAGTGGAATGCAGACAGTGTGCCAATTCCGAGTGCCTCCTCCAGCTCGGGGTGTGTGATAAAGGAGTCCTTTTTTAGAAGTTGTCCCACCCTTTCCAGGCCCGCCTCGTACCAGGATTGAAATCTCTCTACGTTAGGAATCTGGTCGTTGATGCCAGGGGACCACAGGTGACTTAGTGGTGATGGCCACGTAGTGATGTTTTACATATCCCTGCCTTCTCGCCATATATCCCATATGGTTTCAAACATCGGGTGTGCTTTAGATTTAATACTCTCCTTCTAGGGCACCATAGCCACTCAGATTGTCGCTGGGGACAAGTAGTGATTGTCCATGGCAATCCATTGAGGTGTTTTCTGATCGCGGAGGTGGGGGAATGAGGACTCGCAACTGGGTTGCTACATAATATTTCTGAATATCCGTAAGGCCCACCCTTCCCTTATCTTTCGGTAGCGTCAGGTTGGTATATGCAATTCTTGGTTTCTTCCCCTGCCACAGGAACTTTATGATCGCTTTCTTGACTTCTGTAAAGAATTGGCGCGGCATTTGGATAGGGAGCATTTCAAAGGGGTATAAAAATCTCGGGAGACAGGTCATTTTTATTGCATTTAGGCGTCCCAGCCAGGATATGGTTAGTTTGTCCCACCTGGCGAGGTCCGCATCAAATTTTTGGAGAAGCGCCAGGAAGTTGGCCTCGTATAGATCACGTAGAGATCTCATGACATGTATCCCCAAACATTTCAATTTCTCATGCTCTATCGTAAGGCCCAGGGAAGAATATCTTTCATTGTTGGCTTCCATCGATCCCAGTAGGGGGAAGAGTATTGATTTGGATTTGTTGATTTCAAATCCCGATAAGTTGCCGTATGCATCTATCGAATTTAGTGCCCCGGGGATGGATGTGTTGGGGTTTATCACATGGCGAAGTAAGTCATCGGCGTATAGCGCCACCTTGTATTCCACCTGCCCCAGTCTCATTCCCTCAATTCGGGCATCATCCTTATTTTCTGGGCTAGGGGTTCTACAGAAAGGGCGAAGAGTATGGCCGATAGGGGACATCCCTGTCGGGTGCCACGTTTCAATTCGAACCACCTCGAGTACTCTTCATTGACTGACAATGCGGCACTAGGCGCTGTGTACACTGCTTTTATCCCTTTCTGAATTTTGGTCCCATACCTACGGCGCAGAGGACTGCGGCAAGGAATTCCCATTCCACTATCAAATGCTTTTTCAGCATCAATGGAAAGCAAGGCGGGTTCACCATTCATATTTTGGGAGGCTGCGACCAAATTGAGAGTTTTTCGCATGGTGTTCGCCCCTTGTCGCCCGATTATGAATCCGACCTGGTCGGAGTGAATAAGGTGGGGCATGTGAGTCTCCAGCCTGGCAGCTAATACCCTCGTGTAGATTTTGGCATCGAGATTGAGCAAGGATATAGGGTGATATGACCCACAACATTTGGGGTCCCTACCCTCCTTGGGGATGACCGATATGAGAGCTCGGACGAAGGAATCGGGGGCGGTACCCGTTTCTAGGACCTCATTGAATAATTCAGTCAGAAATGGGGCTAGGAGGGCACTGAAGGTCTTATAAAAGCCAGCTGTGTATGCATCCTCCCCCGGGGATTTGCCCAGTGTTAGCCTTTTGATCGCTTGGTGTACTTCCTCTTCCGTTATGGGGGCCTCAATGTGAGCAGAGTCTACTTCAGCTATTTTGGGGAGATCGATGTCAGCGAAAACCCACAAAATACATATATAAATAAAAAAAATAAAAAATAAAAAAATCGACCATTTGGCATTCGACCAAATGGTGTCGACCAAATTGCAGTCGACCAGTTTGCTGTCGACCAATTGACTGGACACCGCGGCCAACAGTGCGTCGGCTTTGTCCCCTTTTTCGTAGAACTTTTCGTTTTAATAAATGCAGTTTACCTGCTATCTGGCCCTGTTCTAGGTGACCAAGCTCCTCCCGCTTCTTTCTAGCTTCTTGAATCTTATCGAGGTCTGTGGCGTCCCCTTCCCTGGCCTCCTTATCCAATCGACATATTTCGTTCCGAATGCCTATTTTCAATGAGAGCCCTTTCCCTTTTCTTCCTCGCCCCCTCCCGTATAAGGATCCCCCTCCAGGTTGCTTTGGCGGCTTCCCACACACCCCGTTTGGAGAGCTCCCCAGTGTCGTTAGTTTTGAAATATTCTATAATCTCGGTTTCCAGTTCCTCTCTAAAGACAAGGTCTCTCCACAGGGTCTCATTGCACCTCCATTTCCCACCCCTGATCGCTAAGTGTTCCCACTGTATATCCGCTGTGACCATTTCGTGATCAGACCATGTGATTTGGGTGATCTCAGAGTGTGATGTGATGTCGTGCAGCTCCCGTGAGAGGTAGATATAATCTATTCGAGTAAAAGTATTGTGCGGGGGAGAATAAAAAGTGTATCCTCTTTCGTCAGGGTGCATATCCCTCCATACATCAACCAGCGCATCATCATGTTCACATAATCATTATGGTCCCCTCTCATTTCAGTATTGACAGTTGGATTACCCGCCTTACGGTCCAAGCTAGGGTCGGCCCACAGATTAAAGTCCCCGCCCAGCACAATATGCCCCGTAGCTTCCAACATTATTTTGGGGATGGTTTTCGAGAGGAATCTGACCTGCCCTACATTGGGGGAGTAGATCGTGGCTATCGTTACCTCCACGCTCCCAATGGTACCTGCCACCAATAAAGCTCGCCCATCCGCAAATTACCAGGATTTCTTGACTTGAAAATCAATTCCCTTTCGAATAAGGATTCCCACACCTCCTTTGCACAATGGTCCAGAGCCCCAAAACTCCAGACCGAGACGTTTCCCTAGAGTGGGCCTCTCCTCTCCCTTCATGAACTTGGTTTCCTGCTGGAATAGGATGTCCATCTTTGCTCTCCAAAATTCCCTCAATACTAGCGACCTCTTAGTAGGTGAGTTAAGCCCCTTAACATTAAGCGTTCCCACTTTCAAGGGGCCCCTTGTAATGACTTCAGGGGTATCCATCTGTGACATTGGACTATTCATAATCATAAGCAGCCATTCCCTGTGGTTTATGCCCTCAACCAGTGTCGACATTTTCCCCTCTTCAGCAGTAATTGAAAAAAATGTTTTGTTCTTTCCTTCTCCCAGGTCTTGTGACCCCCTCCCCCATTCACCCCCCCCCTCCCCTCATATGGCGGCTTCCGAGCGGGTCCAGTTAATTACACTGCACCAGCAACGAACCACCAGCAGGGACCGTTACCTCGTGGTCCTTTTGCTCAAGTTAACTATCGCATGAGTCTGAGCCCCCAATCCACCCCCCCCCCCCACTTAAACCTCAACTTACAACCATTGAACATAGGTGTTTCAGTACCTGACCCGTAGAAAGCCCGGATTATGAGCAGTGGCATTAAATAAAGTTAGTTATTGCCTGTCCGGGTCACTTGTCCCCCTCCGGGGAAATATTGCATCTGCAGTATTTTCTCGATCCCTTAACTCTGTCTCTTAGGGCCTCAGAGTTTCCATTCTCTTCCTTCACCTCGTGCTGCGTCTTTGTCGTTCCCTCGTTCATTTGCCTCCACAAGATCAGATATGCATGCCTTTATTTCTCTTTCTGATTGCAGTCTGATCCTCGTGCCATTGTGCTCGAAAGAAAGGGAGAAGGGGTAACCCCATCTGTACATAGTGTCTCGTTCCTTCAACCATTTCGTCAGGGGGCCACACATCCTTCTCAGGGCTAGTGCCATAGCAGATAAGTCTTGATATACGGTTATTTGAGCTCCATTAAGGGAGATCACCCCTCCACGCCTTGCCTTCTCAAGAATTTTGGCCTTGTCCTGATACCTGTGGAAGCAGGCGAGGCCCGATCTCGGTCCTCCCGGTGGGCCTCCTGCCCTGTGGATCCGTTCTGTCCTTGGTTCATCAATCGCATCGTCAGCCGCGAGAATTTTAATGATGTTGTGAATCGTTGTTTAAGCCCTCCTTAGTCTCCCCTTTGTGCTCCGGGATTCCAAAGAAATAAAGGTTATTTCGTCGTTCTCGATTTTCCAAATCATCCATTTTTAACCTGTATTCCTCTTCTCGCTTCTCAAGTTCTGTAATTCTGTGTCCGAGCTGCATTTCCAGAGTGTCTATCGAGGCTTGGTTATTTTCTACTCCCTCTAGTCTGTCCTGAATCCTATCCATACGTTGGGTGATTTTGTCAATTTTGCCACCTATATTAGCTCCCATATTTTTTATTTCCGTTAACAGGGCTGCCACGTCATCCTTCGTAGCCACTGTCTTACTGTGTGCTGTTGCTCCAGTTGCCATTTTGGGGGAGATGATTTCCCGAGTGGGGGGAACGTAAGCGTATGTGGCAAGCTTCTCTTTTGACTGCATATATTCAGGGACCTTCCCCCACCAATTCAGATTCAAATTTGTGATACCTAGGCTGTGAAGGGTCCACTCTCAGGTTATACTGTATGTGCACAGACCCTTCTCCCCCTCTCCGTTACTGTGCTCAGGTTGCTCTTTTCACTCTCAGGGCACGGCCCGGTTACTTTCTCCCAGTCTTGAGTGCTCTGTGCAGCCTGGGAGGTCCTCAGTGTGCGGGGTGTGGGGGGCGGGGGGAGGAGTTGCGAGTTACCCCCTATATGTCAGTCCTGTTATGCACCGGGGTACTTGAGGAGGCACATGCCCCTGTGGGGGGGGCCCTACCCTCAGTCCTGATGGTCTCAAGTTGGGGCGTTCAGCACTGGGTGTCCTTGCTCCAGCGAGGTAGAGGTGCTCTGTGGAGGTTGTAGAGGCTCCTTAAGGGGGTTCTGGGCTATCACAGCGTTTGATCATGTGAGAGGGTTCAGCAGATACAACTATGTGGACTGTGGCCGGTTCTGCCGTGTACCGGGTCAGAGCAGGTGTGGATTTCCAGAAGGTTCAAAAAGGGGGGACCATGTCGCTTGTAGCCCCAGCACGTAGCTTTTCGTAGATGTGGCCTTGGCGCGAGTGTGTGCAGGGGGGGCCTCCCTGTTTTAAGCTCGAGGTACTTCGTGCGACCTGAAGGCTTTGCTCTGTTCCTTTCTAGGTGTTTGCCCTGGGGGGCCCCCTGGGTGGGGGGGCAATTGCAGTCCCCCAGCACATTTCCTCTTTGAGGTACCGTCGGCGCCGGGCTCTAGGCCGCCGGGGGGAGGGCCGCGGTGCCGGGGGTGTGCGCACAAAGCGCAGGCCTGTGGGCGGGAGGGGGTAAGCAGCGGCCTACCTTGTCTGCAGAGGCGGGCCCGTTCACAGTCTTCGCCGGCACAGTCCTCCGCACAAAGGCAGATGCGAATCAAGAAAGGCTAGTGCGTCGGGGGCCGCCGGACCTCCGACGAAGTTCCCCCAGGGAAATAGGTCTGCAGGCAGGGGCTGATGCTGGTCTCCAACTCTAGTTCCTCTCGCGGGGTGATCGTCAGGCGAGCCGTTACGCCTCCCTGGGGTCCCGCGTGCTCCAGTAGTTATGTTTTCTTCTTTGCTGCCGGGCACTACGCAGACCAGCCACGTTTTCTTCAGTTTCCACCCGAAGGAACCTCCGATTTCGTTCACATTTTTTCCTGGCTGGGGGGCCACACTCCTACGTCCCATGTTCGATTGGAATCTCCGGGGGGGGGTCGCAAAGTGGGGGTTCAGGACCACTTTTTGGACCTCGGGCACGGAGCTCACACGAAGAGCAGGCTCATCTGTGCGCCCCCTGGTGGCCGATCAAAGGTTTTCCTTTTTAACGCTTTTCTTTGGACCACCACTGCAGTTATAGAACCAACTTTTACGAAAACCACCACTAGATCATCCCATAGACGGCTTCGTTGCAGCCATTGATTTGCCAGCCACTCTTGCATTGGACACATGCACAATTATGCGTGTGGCACTAGATAAATGGCGGGAGCCATCATTCCTAGAAGGCGCATTGACTTTCGCAGAGTTACCCGATGACCGGCTATGTATTGAGGGGTTTGAAAAAGCATGTTCTGTACCCCCTTGTTGAAAGGAAACACGAACCTATCGTTTGTTCGAATTAGTTCCTCTAGAAACCGTTTTACTTAACTGGGCACTAAACCTGACTTTTTTTCGTTGATGGAGAATCCCAATTGTAACAGTAGGTTGACTGCTACTGGCTGTTTTGCTGACACATTTGAGGTGCATCGCCTGTTATTAGCCAGTCGTCTAGGTAAGGGTATACTGGAATGGACTGCCTTCTTAAGTTGTGGCTACTACCACTAGGACTTTTGTAAACACTTGGGGGGCTGAGGTTATGCCAAATTGTAGGACCTTGAACTGGTAGTGCTTGTCCAGCACTTTTAATCCTAGGCATTTCCTGTGTGCTGGCAACATTCAAATATGAAAGTATGCATCTTTCATGTCCGTTGTTGCCATGTAATCCCCTAGTTTTAGCAGAGGAATTACTCTCCTGCAGCGTAGTCAACCTGAATATTTTAGGCTTGTTATACGTGTTTGCAGGGCACAGGTCTAGAACTTGGCACATTGTCAGATCTTTCTTTGGTACAAGGAAGTACACTGAATAAATACCTTGATTTTCCTCTACAGGTGGTGCCAGATCTATCGCTCCTGAAGAATACCCTCTGGTCACTATAGTGAGCTACCAGCAATCTGATGTTATTCCCTTCCATTCCTGGGTGAATGATATGCGACCCCCCTATGGGGGATTCATGGGAGGGAACGTGAATGGAGTGACATTTGTTGAAGGGGGAAGCTGAGCCTCTAGAGGCTGCAAATCCCCCCACCCTTTGCCTCTGCAAAATCCCCTCTGCTGGTTTAACTGATGAGTACAATTGGGTTTGGGGTTTGTAGCAAGAAGAGCCAGATTTTCCAAATCTAGATTGATTGGTTGGATCTTGTAAATCCTTAGCTATGAAAAGTGTGCCGTGTGTTGAAGGTGCCCCTGTGGATAGAAGGCTTATTTGTAATCTGTGTTAGGACCATTTTTCTGAAGTCCAATTAAAGGGTTAGTAAAACCATTCAGCTGAGACAGTATAAGACTCCACTCTTAGTATAAGGCTGTACCAACTGAGTATATGGTAGCGTAGACAGAGCAACCAGGCTTATTTTAGGAGGGAGCTAGGGCTGTAGAATCAGTACAAAGAAATTGTAGTACACATATATGGTCTAAAGAAACACTGAAACACTATGTATAGTAAAAAATAATTAGTTTATTTAAATACAAGGAGTCCCAGAAAAATCTTTGGGGAAATAAGTATCATCACAGATCATATAAACACATTATAAAATCAGACTACTATACTTTAAAGTACATTGACCAAAGCATAGACTGTATTTAGAAAACTAACATTATTTCTAGGTAAGTCAGGCCTTATCAAACACATTTAGCATAGGGCGCACCCATTCATGGGGAGTAAAACCATTAGTTACTTTGCGATTACTTTACAGTAATTCAAGGGTAGTAGTCCCTGTTCATTATGCAGTGAAAGAAATCGCATTATCAACCGAACCGGTTAGCGGTACACTTTTCTGAATAGTGCAACACAGATTCAAGGAACAGTATATACCTTCAATTACTTTTATGATAACACACATTTATACTTGGCGAGTAAGACCTTGGGTGTAATATACAATACAGTTGCTTTTCAGCTCAGTGGAACACAGAATGAGGACAGCAATACCCAACATATTGTAGGATGGCACACAGCTAACTGAAGGCAAGTAAAGCCTATATACTTTTAAAAGGAGTCATCAGCACCTTAAAGGTAGTTATAAACCTAAGACCGTTTACGCATCTGTATAAAACCGACGAGGTAAAGCAAAACCCAATGTTACACATGAATTACTCAATGTTATTCTAGGTAGGTAAAGCCCAAGGCAGACTTATTCTAAACAGGCTACACAGCAAGTTAGGGGCAGCAAGACCCAGTTGGGGAACTTCTACACCTATTCTCTGAAATAAATAGTTAGTAAAGCCAACAGCATTACTCTTGGGAAAGAGACACAACCAATTCACAGGTTAGTAAATTAACCTTATATATACTTTTCAGAATGGCACAACACACATTCAAGGTAAGTAAGAACTTTTGTAACTGTCCACTCTCAGAGTTACAGTTACCAACTAACTCTTTCACAAGTACGTTTAAAACGCTGGTTATACTTTAAGACAGAATCCTTTTCTTATCCAGTCCTTCCTTATTCTATTACATGAGTTCACTCAGTGACAGAAGAGGGACGCTAGTGGTCTAGGTGCCAGCTGTAGGCAGGGTGTGATAGGGTTCTGTTGCAGGCAAAAGTCAAGAGTTCCTGCTGAAGACTGTTCAAACAAGTAAGTAGTTCACTTTAAAGTTAGTTAGGGTCCATGGACTTCAGCGAAAACACCCTAGGACGATTCCAGCAGCGGGCCTGGGTGAACTGGATGAGAGTACACCCAATCACAGAAAACATCCCAAAAGCTTTACAGAAATCACACAGGCTTAAACTAAGTAAATCCCCCAGACAACACAGAAGAATTGCTGCAGGAAGACTTTAGGATCTGCAGCCAAAAGCCCGGTCGACGGAATGCTTTGTCATGAAGACAGGACTGGAAGGGAATTTGCAGCAAGGATCTTTGGAGGAGGCTCCAGGCAAGAGTTTCCTTGCGTCTGGATGCGGCTCTGGTTTTGGCGCCCTTTTCAAGAGCCAGAAGAAGACTGAATATCGCAGGTTGGATTCTTGTTGTTTGCAAGATCCAGCACTCTGATGAGACTTTTAGGACGTTACTCGTGTCTCTGGAGTTCCAGCAGGGTGCCACCAAAGTTTCAGCTCTATTTCGGAATTCGGAAGGCCGTGCAGCGCACAATTGCTCAAAGTCCAAGTGTATTGGGGTATTGCAGCTCTGCAAGGTCGCAGCACGGAGTAGGATAGCACAAATACAGGTTTTCATGAGTCTAGTGGATCTCACCAGGCTCCGGGTCGGGGTCATCAGTTTCAGGATCCCTAGGATGCACTATAAATTTAAGTAGAAGGTAGGAAGGATAAGATGACCTAGATGCCATCATTAGAAGTAGAAGCCAAGAGATGACATGAGTTACCCGGGGAGGGGATGTATATACATACTGAAGATTGGAAAGCGGGTGAGTGAGGAGTTGTTAGGAGTTTCAGGAGACTGAGAAGAAGCAGCCCTAGATAGGCAGCCACCAAGTTGAGTATGGTGTCCTTAAAGCTCATGGAGGTGGAGAGTTTGAGGGAGGGAATATTTACAGTGTAAATGAGGAAGGCAGATTGAGTGGGATTTATTTATTTATTGCATTTGTTAAACGCACAAAGCCTTGGGTATCACAGCGTTGTTACAGACAGCTTATATTTATTTATAATTAGCTTAACTCCAAAAACAACGATACAGAGAGTTACATGGAATAGTACATTTCATAGTCACTTACATTATTTACAAGGTCTGATCACAGTTTGCCCTAAGGAGACATGTATTGAGACCTATGGGGGGTGGATATGTCAGTTTATATGTGATTAACTAATATTGGTTAAAAAGGCAGGTTTTCAGCCATTTTTTTTTTTAAACAGAGGAAGGAATCTTAATTTTTGATGTCGAGTGGGAGCTTGTTCCCGAGTTTCGGGGCCATGACTGGTCTAGAATTTTTGAAACAGGGGACATCAAGGAGGGGCTTGTGGTTGGAACCGAGCATGCTCGTGGAAGTTTCTTTGCTTATTGTGTTGTTTAAGTCAGAGGGGCTTTGTTGGTAAGGCATTTGTGGGTAATACACAGATTTGAAGACGATTCTCGCCTTAATAGGTATCCAGCGAGTCTCCCTCCTGATGTTCGAGGTGCGGTCGGACTTTTTGATGCCTAGTGCTTTATTTTGCATTAATTGTAGTTTCCCTAGATTGGAATTAGAGGTCCCTAGTAGGAGTATGTTGCAGTAGTCCAATTTAGATAATGTTAATGCTCTGGCTAGGGTGACAATTGGTGGGCGTGAGGTACTGTCGACTCAGGGCGATCAATTTAGAGGTGTAGGATGTAGACGACTATAGAGCGTTTACATGTCTGGTCATTGTTAGGTTCGTGTCTAGATAGACTTCTAAGGTTTTGACCTATTTCGATACTGGCATCAGAAAACCGTCTATGTTGATAGTTGAGAAGTCTGGGTGGAGGGTGCTGATTTTACTTTGGGAGCCCACGATGAGAATCTCCGTTTTCTCATCATTGAGGCAGAGGCTGTTCAGGATTGGATGGAATGAGGATGGAGTACAGCAGAGCATGATTAACCTTGGTGAGAAAGGTAGACTTCTGTGAAAGCAGTGTCTGCTGAGAATTTGCTACTAACTCCAGATTGGAGAGGATTGCAGAGTGTACTTGTCTGAAGGTAGATCAGAATATGTTTAAAGGAAACCTCACTCGATGCTTTTGGAGTGGTATGAGAAATCTGATAAGAAAGAGGCATCATTATATCAGCAGCAGTTTTTTATTTCATACAGAATGGTATTATGTAGTCATCTTTTAGCCAGCAGGGAAGATGTCACTTGATAGAGACTGAAGGAAGCGAGTTGCCAGCAGGTGGCAGGAGGCAGCTCTTTGAGCATTTGCTGTTCAAAGGAATCACGAGGAAGGTCAATAGGAGCACAGGATAAGTAGTGTTAGGAAAGATTTTCTTTTTGCAACTTTCCCTCCACAGTTTCCTATGGAACCTGTGGGAAGCCAGGGGGATAACCCGGACCAGAGTAAATGTCAAAGAGTTCCATTTAACTTAAAAGAAAACCTCTTTATAGCCATATTGCGGAAAGGGGAAGTCCCTTGCAAACAAATTATGCTAAGGTGCTCGTCAACAGTCAAAATAAAGAACTAGACATGTATTCAAATAATCAAGAAACCTTGTGTGTAAGAGTTTAAGTTTGAGTAAGCCTTCTTCAGAAGGGGCAATATAATAGCAACACACAAATGCACTCCAAAATACACACTCTTGAGTTTCCCTAAATCAACAAATACCCATTTGGGATAGCACACAGACACCACCTAGACCCTCAGGCGACTTCAATAGCTAGGACACTGTGGACATTAATATATCAGTGTTGTATTTAGGGCAATACTTAGGTTTATGTCAAAGAAAAAGGTTATTAGAATAAAACAAGAGATCTCACAAATATTCTGAAGCAGGTAAGTACTTTTGGTAACCCCCAATGCAAAGTAATTTAACCACTTCCTGGAAGGAGGGCTAAACACAGAGTCAGAGGGAAGAAGAGTTATCCAGGGAGCCAGGCCAGGCCAAAGTCAATTTGACAAAAAGTCAAGGTAAGCTGGAGCATTTCTTTCAGGTAGGTATAAGTCTTGCACAATGTTTTAGAAGTCTTTGTAAAATAAGAAGAAATCAAAGTAGGGCCACAGCTGCTTAGGCATGTGAGGTAAAGAAGCTGTTTGCAACTCTACAGAAGCAACCAAGACAAGTCTCGACTTAGAACAAGTGAGGTTACACAACAAGAGGTAAGTTCTCTTAGACTTTACAGTACCTTTGGTTAGAAGAAAAGTGCTTTGGCTGGCTTCTGTTCCTGCACAGCTCTGCAGTTCCTGTGTTCCTGGGCCTCAGTAGTGGGGACAAGAAAGAGGACATCTGGAGTACTCCTGCACTGCAACAGGATGGTCAGCGACAGAAAAGGACCACCTTCTATTCAGTGGCACTTGGTGGTTTCAGCTCCTCGCGTCTCAGCAAATAGCACCACTGCAGACTCTTTGCTGTTGAGATGGGCTTTCCTTGCATCTGAGGTCCAGCGCTCTGTTGAGGTGGCTCAGGCTCAGTCGGTCCTCCTTCCTGGGAGTCTGGAGGATCTTCCTGGAGCTCTTGGCCACCTTAAAAGCAATGCACGTGACCTGGTGTTCCTCTCCCTGGCTCTTCGGTTCCAGCAGCAACTGCAGAAGAAATACAACCAGCTTCGAGAGGATGTCCAGGTGGCTTACTTTGGAGTTGATTGGTCCCATCAACTCAAGGGGAGAAGTTGTCCTTGCAGGGCTTTTCTAGTCGAAACAAATTTGGAGATTCAGCACAGCAGCAGGGCTTCACCGGGCAAACCAACTGTCCAGGAACTGCAGCAGGAGTCTCTTCCAAGTTCTTCTTCGGATTCCTTCGTCCAGTGGTCGACTCTGCCCTCCAAGCCAAAAAGCCTCGCCTTTTAGGCAGGTTTCTCCCATTCATTCCAGCCTAGCTGTCAATCACACAGCAGGGTGGCTGTCCATGCCGGACAGCCACCTGGCCAATCACCTAAGAGTATTTCTGTCTTCTAGGAGACGAACAGGGAGTTTCGGGCACCTCCCTCGTTTCCTGCCCCTGCCAGACACCCTGGAGCCAGAGGCGGGCTTCACTTGTGAATCCCGCCAAAGACAAAATGAACAAAGAGACCAAACCTGGTTTGGCACGCAGAGTAAATCTCAGGAAGTATCTGGCAACAAAAAAATAATGGCGATAAAAGAAGACCGGGCCATTTTGACAAATATGGCACCCATGGGTGCTTTACTGCAGCTGCGAACGCAGCCCGCAGTAAAAGCAGACCACGGTAGTTAAAAGTAAACCACTGCCACCAGCCATTCATCGAGGAACGGGTAACATAAAAATGTTACATGAGAAGCTAGACACGGGGGATACTAATTAAACCCTCCAGCACCCTATTGTAAGATAGTGTGTGCTGGGTCTAGAAAGTTACACATGTAAGTAAAGTAAATTTAACTTCACTGCTCTTGGAAACAGTAGTTTATCCAAGAGACGGTGTTTAGACCTGGGAAATCTGCACTGAGGGTGCTGTGTGACACAATGTAAAAGATGATGCCTATGGAATTTGTCAGACTCCATACTTAACAAAGAAACACCGAGTTAAAATCACAAATACATGAGTGGGAAAAAGGGTCTCACTCTCTCCAGGTTAAAAATTAAAATTTCCAAAATCCAGCAAAGTTGCTGGGGGTCTCTAAGGTAGAGCGGAATTAGCAAATTTCTGAGAATTCTCCATAACACTGGGTTATTTCTCTCCAAGCCTTTATGCCCAGGGTATGGCGTTCGGGTAATCCTTCCTTCCTCCCTCCCTCCCTCCCTCCCCTTTTGCTCTCTTCTCTGCACCCCCCTTTACTCTGAGCATCCCGGGTACCTTCTATGATTCAGGGTTTGACCAGAGAGGTGGTAAGATGATTTCTAGAATCTGGCCTTGTGGACAGATTTTAGGAGGCCACCCTTGTTATAGTGAACGGGGAACCTTAGAGGTTAGCCAAAACCCAATCAGGGTAGCAGTAGGGAGCAGCCAAGGCAATTTTCAAGAGATTGAGAGTGGGGTCAGGGGTCCAAAATGAGTCTAGAGTGTGAAGCACACAATTAAATTTAGACAGGAACGTACAAAAATACTATATTTATTCCAGGCCCAAAACACAAACTAGAAAATGAAACAAGCAGGTGATATAGCACAGCACTCAATAATAAACATATATACAGTGAATTAGGTTCTAGAATGATTTCAATCAATTAAATTAATAAAAAATAATGTAAGCAATGCAGTAAATTGAAACGAACTCACAAGAAATAATTCCCTAGCTTCAGATTTCCAATCCCTATGAAGAGTGGGGCCATGTGCACAAAAGTCACAATGCGTCTCCCCAGGATGCATCTGATGCAGGTAAAGTACTTGTGTTGGTGAATTAATTCAAGAGAAGAGATGCAACAAAGTTACTGTTAAGTAAAAATGTGTTAACGTTTAGGTTTCACTGCCCAGTTGACACAACCAAAAAGCAGTGGAATTGAATGATACAAAGACTTGCTCTCATTGCTATCCTATGGAGGACAGTGGGAGACAAATGCTTTGCATTTACTTACCACCCTGACTGCTTTTCTCTGATAACTGTATGGGTCGACTGGAGGGGGGGTGGGGGGGGAGCGGATTTGTCGGTGAAGTTTGATTTTCCGCCATTGATGCAGAGTTCAACCCTTTGTGATGGGGAAATGCAAAAAGCACCAATATACACCTCTCCAGGACCCTTCATGGGGATGGGAGAAGGCGAGATCCAGCGACCGACACTTCACAGAGACGACAGCAGGCATCCTTCATGGATCAAGATGGCATTTCAGAGCAGGATTCCCTTGAAGCTGGGAGGCTGACATTCGGCAGGAAGGTGACTTACATCACAAACTGGCGACCGCCGAAGTTCCGGCTGCAAACTCGGACTGGCGACGATTCTAACAAGGTAACCCACGTGAAGGCTGGTCAGTTCACCAGTTGGTTCGGGGGCACTTCCTAAGGCTCAGGACGACTAGATCCACAAGAACACATCGAGACTGGTTGGTTCTACCAGTCCAATGGTTGAAGCACTGCTCAGGGCCTTCGTAGATGAGGTAATCCAGCAGGGCTTCACTGGGCCAAACGCAGGAAGGAATTCTGGGCTTCTTCAAGAGTCTTCTTTGGATTTTCAGTCGGATGTTCTTCTACACAGGATTCTTGTTCCCAATGCTGATCTGAAGAAATGGCTGCAGGAGTACTTATTATCCAAATCCCAGCCTGAAGCAAGCCCAAGCCCACCAACGGCAAGGATCTGTACCATTCAAACAGACAGTAGTTGTGGGACAACTATTCGTTTCACTTATGCCCCACACCTAAACTCTCTGGCTACAGGAAAGTGCAATCTGTTCTTGTTAACCATTTCCTCATCTTTCTTGCTCTTCTGTTTCTTGTTCTTCCGACACAGATCACGCAGTCAATTGTCTGCCTCAAATCTCTTGAGGCTACATTTAAACCCAAATGGAATCCTTTGCACCCCTGGTTCTCTGACTCCCTCAAGTTATTGGAGGATCCAGCTCCATAGAGCTGAGCACTGCTGTTTCAAGTTTAGGTCTCCTACTCATTTCACTCTATTCTCTGAGCTTTTGCAATCCTTTTTTCAGCTTCTTAACCAAGCTAAAGCAGACTATTTCCAATCACTGATTCAAGCTCAGAGCTCTTCACCTAAACCTTTGCATTTCATTATGGAACAAACTTTTTGCCTTTCCTTCCTCTGATCCTGCGGACTCTTCTTTTACCGCTTCAGATCTTGCTACCTTCTGCTCTAAAATTGAGAAAATGAGGTCCTGTTTCCACATCCTCTAGGCAGCCTGCCTCTCTCATCATTCCCCCCACTGTGCTTCCTCTTGCCCACTGGTCTTTTTCCTTCTCACCAATTTATGAGACAGAAGTTGTTATGGTTATTTCACACTCATCCTACTCCAGCACCCTCGGGCCCTCTCCCTGCATCTCTTGTTAAATCGATTTTTCCCTCATTCATTCCTTTTCTCAAGACTCTTTAAATTCTCTGCCCAATTTCCATCCATCTAGCTTTAAATCTGCGACTATTATTCCTCATCTCAAAAAACATTCCATTACTCCTACTGATCCTGCTAATTTTTGCCTCATATCTCACTGCTCATCTTTACCCCCCCCCCCCCCTCTCAATCTTGATTTCGCCCTGGTTTTTCCACTGGGACTACACTTCTTGCTGTATTTAACTCTAGTCTCCATGCTCATCATTTTAAGCACTCTTCCATTTTTTTTGTTCTTGATTTAAATGCCAACATTTTACACTGGGGATCACCCTATTCTCTCTTTTATCCAACTTCGCCATCTGTTAGTTTCGTTCTTACTTGTCTGGACGTTCATTTAGTGTGTCTTAGAAAGGTTCGCTCAATCATTTTCTCTTTCTTATGGGGTCTCCCAAATTCTGTTCTTGGTCATCTTTTTTGTTTACTTCACCCTTTGCGTCGTTGATCCTTGATTTCTGTTTCCAAGTCCATCTGTATGCCAACGACACGCAGATCTTTCCATCTTTTCCTACTTTCATTGATGAAATTCACTCCAGATTTTCCACTTGTCTTTGTGCTGTGGAACCTTGGTTAGTTTCTAGATTTCTGTGCCTTAATCCAATAAAGACCATAATCTACTATTCCTTCTCCCCTCTCCATTTAGTATACTTCATAGCAGCTTTGGGTCACCAACCAGGCTCGCAAACTTGATTTTTTAAAACTTTTTACAACCTCAAATTGATTCTATTGCTCAGTCCTGCAGTTTCTATTTGTTTAATATTAGGTAAATTAGGACTCTCAAATTTCTCTTCCACTAAAACTCTACTTCAATCTCTTGTGTTGTCCAGTCTTAACTATTGTTCCCTTTACGTTGGCATGCCTAATTTCACTCTTTCCTTTGTGCTCTATTCTTCACTCCTCAGTACAGATTCTATTTCGTCTACATTGGTGTGCCAGCATTATTTCTGTGTTTAGTTTTGAAACGCATTCATGCTTTAGCCCACCCTAACCTATGCTCTTTGGTTTCTTTATACCATCCCTTTAGAAATGTACGTTCGACCTCAGTTTCGTCACTCTGTTCTTCTGCCCCCTTGGACGTACACTCTGTTCCACTCCTTACAACTGCTTGCTCCTGCTCTCTGGAATTCCATTCCATTTTCGATTTGTTCTTCCTCTACCTATCTCAATTTAAACGTCTAAAACCATCTTCTTCAATCTGTTTCTTAATGATTTATATGACGTTGTTGCTGTATTGGCTAATGATCTTGAGCTCATCAACTGCCTTATTTGGAGCGTAATTCTCTAAAATGTTAAGCACTTTGGATAAAAGCTCCATATACTTTATTAATAAACATTAGCACCCTCAGTGGCGGAGCCAGCCAATCAGGTGGCTAGGAACGTGGGCTTGGACCGGTGGTAAACCACCTGACGGCCCCACACTCCCATTTTTTTCACCCCCACTCCCGTTAGCTTATTATGGCGGCGGCGGCAGCAGCGGGTCCTGCCGCCGCATCCCCTCCTCTTCGCCTCACGCAGGCCGCAATGGAAAGGGAAGAGGGGCTTTGTACGGAGCCCACCTTCCATTTCCATGGTGGCCATCTTGGAAAATGATTTTCCTTCCTACAGTGGGATTATCCCGCATAACTGATTTGGCAACATGGTGTGCTAATGGCCTTCATCTGCCATTCCAGCTCGGGATGATAACTGGGGCTGCCGGGCCGTTATCCCCCGTTCCAGCCCCTGTAATTTGGTTGTCAGTCCTGTTCTCCCTTGTCAGAGCCGTAGAACTTGAGGGCCCACACCGGATCCAGATGATGGAAACACTCCTCTTCCTTGGAAAGATGAGTCAGTGGAAAGAGGGTGAATCTTTTGAGAGAGATGGAAATAAGTGACCACCTTCAGAAGGAATGAGGGTCTAACTGTCAAGGTTGTCTTCTACTTGAAGAAAACTAAGTAAGGAGGATAAACAGACAGCCTGCAGCTACTCACCCATCTAGTGGAAGTGACGGCAACCACCAAAATCTCCTTAAGAGTGAGCAATCTTAAAGAGCAAGAAAGAAGGGGTTCAAATGGAGCACCCATTAAAAACGTGAATCCCAAATTAAATCACAAGGTGGAACTTGCATAGGGGAAACATATTGGAAAGAGCCCTCAGGAATGTAACGACCGCAGGGATCATGAAAAAGAACCCCTGCGCTCTAGGGTCCTCTTCAAGACTGAAATGGCTGCAACATACCCCTTTGCTGTACCAATCTGTAAGCCCGTCTGGACCAAAGACCAAAGAAATTCAAACAGAGTAAGTGGAGCAAGTAAACGTATCCAGATCCCTCTCCCGGCACCAAGCCGAAAACATCTGCCACCTACAGGCATAAATGTATTTGGGGGCAGGTCTTCTAGCGGATAGGAGCATGTCCTGAACATCCTCTGAAGTTGGCCATGAAGGCATGAAAGTTTAGGCTGCAGAGGTTTGGGTGCAGGACCCTCCCCTCTGAGTGGGAGAGGCGGTACTCTGCAAAATACGCCAGGGAGTGCGGCTTGCAGTGTCCAGCAACACCGGTTACCACACTCTCTGGGGCCAGTGTGGAGCAATCAAGATTGTGGTACTGAACACATGCAGTCTCCTGAGAACCAGTGTAATGATGGGGGATCAGCGGGAACGCATAGAGTATGTTGAAGTCCCATTCAACCATCAAAGTGAATTCCCTGTGAGAAAATCTCCACAAATTTTAGAGAGGTTAACGACTGCTGAGTAAATACACTAGAATATTCTGCTTGCCACCAGACAGGCCGCAGTCAGACACGCTGTTCTCTAGAGCCCAGAACCACAATCACATTGCTTCTCTGCATAGATGCAAGAAGTCCACGCCAACCCTCTTGATGAGGTAATGCATGGCTACAGTAATGCCTGTCAGAACCAGTACTGACTTACCCTTCACAGAAACTTCTGGAGCGACTTGTCGACCTTGGTACCGAACACATTCATATCCAGAAGTTTCTTTTGGACGTCAGTAGCAAATCCTGACGTCCTCGGCCAAGAAAACCGCTGCAAGACTATCCTGGGGGCCTTCGTCCTTTCGACACAGTCTGCAGTGTACTGGCCCGACTGCAAAATCTGGCGGGAGGCTTCCTTGCTTTCCTTAAAAAGGGCCTCAAAGAGGGGCGTGGCTTGGAGGCATAGTGCAAAGCATGGCTCTGTGATAGCTCCCGGCCCGATCCTGGCAACTATGCCCTGATTTCGCAGGATAAGGCCACGATTCTGCAGAGCAAATGCCACTTGTAGCTTGGGATCCCAGCGGGAGCAGCTGGTGAAAATTGGAGCCATGCGAGGCAGCTGGCTTTGGAGTTTGAGTCCGAGTCCCTGCTGCCCCGGCGGACCTCAAAGCAAAAAATGGTGTCTGGCAGGGCAGGCCGGAAGTGGGAGCGGATTGGCCGCATGGGCTCAGCGCCCTCGCTCCTGTCCCCGTGGGGGGTATGCCCCAGAATGCCTCTGCTGCCCTCTGGGCCCTTGGGGCTAAATGAGGAGGCTCCTGATTTCGGCGCCCTGGTGGGGGACCCGGCAGCTCGTGAGCTGATGTGCCATTCAGCAGCCTCAGTGCTGGAGTTTGTTGAGGGATTGCGTGGGTCCCCTTGAGCCCCCATGGGTTCCTGGGCCAAGAACGGGGAGCACAGAGATGCGGGTGGTGACATGCCCGCTGCATGCCAGAAGCCCTGGGAGAGGAGTGCAGAGGAGGTCCTCCTGCCGTGAGATGATCCAAGGCACTCCTGGACCCGGTGTAGCCTCTGCGCTTTGGACAGAGTTGAGCAGGAGGTGGAGAGCGCCAGACATAAGCTCATGGTCCAGAGCTGCTATTTCGCCCAAGTGGGGTTGGGCATATCCATCCATCCCCCTCTTCATCTGTTGCTACTGAGGCATTGTTCTACCTGGCAGCTGCATGCAGATCCCCTGGCCCACCCCCCGCCCCCTCCCTCTCCCCCTCCCCCTCCCCTCTCCATGCCTGGCACCTGGGGGCAGATCTCCACCTTGGGCTGAGACCCCAAACTGCAGTGTGGGCTTTTGTCCTGTGAAATAAAGTTCCCCAGAATCCTCAATGCCACTAGCCCATCGGACAGGCCCTGGCACACATTGAATCAGTTCAGCAGAGGCAGTGACCCAGAGGCATCCACAGAGTAATCACTCAGCGTGTTGCTGTGAGAGGGCAGGTGAGGGCACTGACACAAACGCAGACTGCGGCCTGGTCGGTAGGCCACGTTATCTCCCGGGGGAACATACAACATTACCCAGCATTATCACAAGGAAGCATCGTGGAGACGCCCAAGGCAATGAAGCAGTCAGACATTGTGTTAGGCAGAATTCTCAGAAATTTGCTAATTCCTCTCTACCTTGGAGACCCCCAGCACTTTTGCTTGACTCTAGTGTATTTTTCTGTGAAACAAACACCGTTTCTTTTGGTTTTTGGAGTCTGACAAACTCCAAAGGCATCTTTACATTGCGTCACAGAGCACGTTCAGTGCAGTGGCACAGGGAAGTCTCTTAGATTTCCCAAAGGTTTAAATACCTTGTCTTGGTGAAACTACAGTTTCCAAGAGCAGTGAAGTGAAATTGACTTTACTTACATTTGCGACTTTCTAGACCCAGCACACACTATTTTACCATAGGGTGCTGGAGGGGTTACTTAGTATTCCCTTGGTCTAGTTTCTCATGCAACATTTTTATGTTACCCTTTCTACAATAAATGGCTGGTGACAGTGGTTTACTTTTAACTACCTTTATGTGTTTTTACCACTGGCTGCATTTGCAGTTGCAGTAAAGCATCCATGGGTGCCCATTTTGTCAAAATGGCCCGGTCGTCTTTTTTCACCATTTCTTGCTGGAAAGGTCCTTCTTGAGATTTACTCTGCGTGCCAAACCAGGTTTGGTCCCTTTGTTCATTTTGCCTTTGGCAGGATTCATGAGTGAAGCCAGCCTCCCGCTCCAGTATGTCTGGCAGGGGCAGGAAGTGAGTAAGGTGCCTCAAACTCCCTGTGCTTAATCCCCAATGTTACAGGAATGCACCCATAGGTGATTGGCCGGCTGGCTGTTCGGCAAGGACAGCCACCCTGCTGTGCGATTGACAGCTAGGCTGGAATGAATGGGAGAAATCTGCATAGAAAGGTGAGGCTTTTTGGCTTGGAGGGCAGAGTCGACCACTGGACGAAGGAATCCGAATAAGAACTTGGGAGAGACACCTGCTGCAGCTCCTGGACAGTTGGTTAGCCTGGTGAAGCCCTGCTGCTGTGCTGAAGCTCCGAATTCGCCCCGACTAGAGAAGCCCTGCAAGGACGACTTCTCCCCTTGAGTTGGTGCTGTTGGAACCGAAATGCCAGGGAGAGGAACACCAAACGGAGTGCATCACTTAAGTCGGATCCGAGCTTGTGGAAGATCCTCTGTACTCACAGTAAGCAGGACTGACCAAGCCTGAGCCACCTCAAATGAGTGCTGGACCCCAGATGCGAGGAAAGTTCAGAGTGGTATCCGAGAGACCGCAGTGGGGCTATTTGCTGAGACGCAAGGAGCTGAAACCGCGAAGTGCTGCTTCAGTTCCAACGGCACCAATTCAAGGGGAGAAATTGTCCTTGCAGGGCTTCTCTAGTCGAGGTGAATTCGGAGCTTCAGCACAGCAGCAGGGCTTCACCAGACAAACACACCACCCGACAATCAATCTGCAGGAGATGCACCTCCTGGTCAAAGATGAGCAGCCTATTAAGATTGGGCATACTTTACCATATCCGGGGGGTGGGAATTTGTTAGGATAAGAAGAAACAGCTCTACTCTGGACACATATGATGCAGAGAGTAAAACCACGGCGAGAGGATTCTTACAGCACTGTTATCCGAAGAAGGTCCTCGAAAGAGCGTACCTACGAGCTAGAAGTCATGACAGACAAATTCTCCTGGCGAACAAAGAAAAGACAACTAAGAAAGAGAATGAAGAGATAAGTCTCATCGTAACATATGATAGCAGAACAACTGAAGTTAAACGAGTGTTGCAGAGACATTGGAAAGTGCTCACTATTGACAAGGACATTGGTAAGTCACTAAAGAAACATCCAGACATCAGTTTTAGAAGGAACATTTCGATTAAAGATAGTTTAGTTCACAGCTTTATGGATAAAGAAATACTCGACGATACAAGCTCCTGGCTAAAGAATCGAAAAAAAGGGCAAGTTCGCAAAAAACTGTGCCACTTTGGAACACCCAGTAACAGGGGCAACTGTGCACATCAACAAAGAAATCACGTGCGACACCGAATACGTGGTATACATTCTGTTATGCAAGTGCAACAAGTGGTATGTGGGAAGCACCAAGTGTAAATTGAAAACAAGAGTGCAACATGTCAAGGCTATACACAACAAAGATGCGAACTATCCAATGGCCAAACACTTCACTGAACACCACGAGAATAATATGGAAAGTTTCGCATTCTTCGGAATCCATGCCATTGAAAATGGCCCTAGAGGAAGAGACCGAGAAAAAAAGCTATGACAACAAGAAACCCGGTGCATTCTAGATTTCGAAACAAAACAGCCAAGGGGCCACAACATGGACGAAGAACTTTATACCTTTTTAGGACATTGATTTTCATGATCAATGGTCCTCATGTCAGATTATATAATTGATTTGAAGTGATTTCATTAATTGGGTTCCAAATAAGTGTGAACCCAGCTTTGTTGCAGATTTTAACAAAATGTTTATCACATGTGTTGTGGTGATGGGTATTTGTATGCTTTTTGTGGAAAGCCACGATTGTGGAGTGGTGTATATTTTTAACATTTGGACCAGTATGAACTGATACATAATGTAGGCTAGTGACATGCAGGGAACATCAATAGGGATATTTCCAAAAAAATGTATTTGATCTGAGGCTGCTAAGAACTGAGCACCAAGCACTTTATGGACAATTAAGTCTTTATGCACATAAGCATCTGGAACTTTGACAAACTGCACTAGGCACTTTATTCGATAAATGTCGAATGCACTATGCACTTTACATCAAGGCATAAGACACTTTGAATAAAGAAACCTAGAACTTTGATAAACTGCACTAGGCACTTTATTTGACAAATGTCGAATGCACTATGCACTTTACACTAAGGCATAAGACACCTTGAATAAAGATAACAAAGTACTAGACGCAAGCTATGCAGTACCACATTACTCGGATCAAGTGGAACACTATTCGAACAAATTGCAGGCACTATGCTCTCTACTGCATAAATGGTTAATGCACCATGCACTTTACATAGGAATCAAGCCTATCTTAAGATGGCTGCCGGCACACAACTAACCAGTTACAAACATGCAAGACCCTTCTTTGTTTCCACTAAATGCCGATCTGCATGTCCTGTTTCTATGCCTACAGTTGTATTGTTTTGTATTTAAACACTATGGTGACAGGGTACTGGTGTTGTGAGCAAGCGGCGAGTAACGTCGCGAAACGCGTCAACTTTTTGTTGGGAAAGCCGATATGCAAGGCATACTATATACGTGGATGCCAACTTTTACCAATAAAGAGGTTACAAAAGACATGCCGAGAGTGATGCAAATCTCTAAAGCAATATCCGAAGGCGAGTGCTCCTCGAATGACTGATGGCAAGTCAGTTACATGGATGATATATATATGGGATACATTACTCACCGTAATCGTATTTCTGATGCTTGTATCTGCTTAGATTCACATGCTGTGCATAGGCCGACATCTAGTGGAAGCTGCGGAGTATTACAGTTTGTTTTTCGAAACTCGAAAATGGGCGTCGACACAGGCGTGCCAGTAATACTATCCCTAGTGTGACGTCCACTGTACCCAAGATCCCTCACGCGTCTGGGATCCTCAGATTGTATTTTTTTTTCCTGACATGAGGAAGCATGAGGAGCAGCGTGAGTACAGATAATCCAAGCAGATAGACAGAAAGGTAAGACTACAAGCAATCATGCGCCTTCTCTCGGAGGGGAGGAAGGGTGGGTCGCATGTGAATCTAAGCAGATACAAGCATCAGAAATACGATTACGGTGAGTAATGTATCCCTTCTGAGGCTTGTGGAATCTGCTTAGATCACATGCTGTGCATAGATTAGCGAGCAGTACCCGAAGAAGGAGGTGGGATGTGAGAAGGGTCATGAGCAAACAGGTGTCTTAGAACCGCTTGTCCCACTTGTGTATCTGTCTTGGAATGAGTGTCAATGCAGTAATGCTGAGTAAAAGTGTGAATAGAGCTCCAAGTAGCTGCTTTGCAAATGGTGTCGAGGGGAACATTTGCAATGAAAGCCAGAGTGGCACCAATGCCTCTAGTAGAATGGGCCCTTGGCGTAAAAGGCAGAGTTTTTCCAGAAAGAGAGTAACACAGCTGTATACAGTTGATAATCCACTTCGAGATCGCGCCTTTAGAGACGCGATCCCCCTCTCTGCCTGTAGCTACGGAGACAAACAGTTGATCTGTTTTTCTTAGCGGTCTGGTCTTATTTACATAGTAGAGGACCGCCCTACGCACATCAAGGGTGTGTAGTTTCACCTCAGCCGAGCTTTGCGGGTTCTGGAAGAAAGCCGGAAGCTCGATGGACTGGTTTACAAGGAATTTAGATATGAATTTAGGTGAAAACCTAGGGTGTGTGCGTAAAACCAGTTTGTCTTTGTGGATAATAAAGAAAGGATCCTGCACTGACAGAGCCTGAATTTCACTGACCCTTCTTATGGAGGTAATGGCTACTAAGAAGGCCGTTTTATAAGTCAGGTGTTTGAGACTACTTTTATGCATGGGTTCGAAAGGGGGGCCCATGAGCTTAGCTAGCACCACATTGAGGTCCCATCCTGGCGGTGGGTTCGAAATAGGAGGGTGAAGTCTCTTTACTCCTTCCATGAAGGCTTTAACTACTGGTACTTTCCACCACGATACTTTGTTATGGGATGTGGTGTAAGCCGAGAGGGCTGCCAGGTGTACTTTCAGAGAGTTAAAAACCAACCCTGCGTCCAGCAGGTGGAGCATGTATGTTACCACGTTGGAAGGAGTGCAATCAACTGGGTCGATCTGTTTATTCTGGCACCAAATAACGAATCTTTTCCACTTGTCAAAGTAACAGTGCCTTGTGTTTGGTTTCCTGGATTCTTTTAGGATGTCCATACACCTTTGTGGTAAATTGAGATGGCCAAACTCTATGACCTCAGGAGCCATGCTGCCAGGTTCATTGAGTTGGGTTCCTGGTGCACTGTTAGACCTTGTTGCTGGGACAGTAGGTTGTACCAGGCTGGGAGTTTGATGGGCTCGCACAGCGCCATCCTGCGTAGGTGTGGAAACCATGGTTGTCTCGCCCACATGGGAGCAACTAGGATGAGCGTCATCTATTCCTTGTTCATCTTGTACACCACCTTTCTGATGAGAGGAGTTGGTGGAAAAGCGTACGCAAACATCCCTGACCAGTTCATCCACAGGGCGTTCCCTTGGGAGTCTGGCTGGGGGAACCTGGATGCAAATCCTGGGCATTGTTTGTTTTCGCTTGTGGCGAATAGATCTATAGTGGGGAAACCCCACTGAGAGAAGAGATCTTCTACGATCTCTCTGTGAAGGACCCATTCGTGTTCTTCTGGAAGGGAGTCTCTGCTTAGGGCATCCGCTAGGGAATTGAGCTCCCCTGGAACATGTTGTGCTGATAGGAAGATGTTCCGTCTGAGTGCCCATATCCAGATTTTCTGGGCAAGCTTGGACAGATTTGGCGAACGAGTCCCTCCTTGTTTGTTCAGATAGAACATGGCTGTCGTGCTGTCCGTCCGGACCTGCACCGACAAGTTTAGTAGATGGGGCTCGAACGCCCGAAGCGCTCGGAATACTGCCAGAAGCTCTAGCAGGTTGATGTGGTTCTTGGCTACTGAGTGAGACCAGAGACCCTGAGCTGTGTGGTGGAGATGGTGAGCTCCCCACCCCGTCAGGCAAGCATCTGTAGTTACCACTGCTTGTACCTCGGGATCGTAAAAGGGTTTTCCCCTTGCGAGATTCTCTTTTGTCCACCAGTGTAAGCTCTGTACGAGTGTTGGCGAAACGACCACTAGATCGTCCCACTGACCACTTGCCTGAGACCACTGTTTCGCCAACCATTCCTGCATGGGACGCATGCGCAGACGCGCGTGGGGGACCAGGTAAATGCATGACGCCATCATGCCCAGTAACCGCATTGCTTTGCGTACCGTTATTTGTTGACCTGACTGATAATGTGGAATTTGCAGTAGTATATTCCGAATTCTCTCTTCCGAGGGGAAGGTCAACCCTTTCTGAGTATCTAGGATTGCTCCTAGGAACTGTTTTGAGGTGCTTGGCACCAGACTTGACTTCTTCTCGTTGATAGAGAAGCCTAACTCGTGGAGGAGGTCGATAGTCCTCTGAATGTTTGACATGCAAATTCTTGGGGTTTCCCCCGTTATGAGCCAGTCGTCCAGATAAGGGTACACTGGGATTGCCTCCCTGCGTAGGTGTGCAGCTGCCACCGCCAGTACCTTGGTGAATACCCTTGGTGCTGAAGCTATCCCGAAGGGCAGTACCTTGAATTGGTAGTGGCGACTGTCCACTTTGAAGCGCAAGTATTTTTTGTGCGCCGGGAGCATGGAAATATGAAAATAAGCATCTTTCATATCCAAGGTTGCCATGTAGTCCCCTCTTTTTAGGAGGGGGATTACCTCTTGTAGCGTGGTCATACGGAATCTTTGGGGCTTGACATACTTGTTGGCAGGCCGTAGGTCCAATACTGGGCGCATTGTCAAATCTTTCTTTGGCACAAGGAAGTAAGTTGAATAGATACCCTTGTTTACCTGGTGTCCTGGGACGAGTTCTATCGCGTCCTTTTCTAGCAGAATGGCGATCTCCTCGAGAAGGATCTTCTGATGTTCTAAGGAGTGTATTCTTTGTCGTGGAGGGTGGTTCCGGGGACGCTGCAGTAATTTTATACAATATCCTGTGGACACTGTTGACAGCACCCATCTGTCTGAGGTGATCCCTTCCCAAGCCTGGGTGAAGTTGGAAATGCGTCCCCCTACTGGGGTTGCGTGAGAAGGGACCCTGAACTGAGCGTCACTGCTTTGGCGGAGGCGTGCCACCTCCCTTGTTGGGGCTGCCTCTGCCTCTTCCACGACCTCTCTTGTTACCTTTGCTGTAACTTTGGGTAGACTGCTGGTTGTTGTTCCATTGTGTACCCTGTCCTTGGGCATAGTTGCCTCTTTGTGAATTTTGGCCGCGTGGGCGACGAAAATTACTGTTCCCCCTCTGGTTCGGGGGTTTGTTGGTAAGCTGGCCAAGGGATTTGAGAGTCTCGTACTCGTCCTTGGCATGTTTAAGTGCGTCTTCGACCGCTTTCCCAAACAATAGATCTGGTTCCACCGGCTTGTCTATTAATGAAGCCTGGGTTTCTGTTTTGAACCCCGACTGCCGTAACCACGCATGTCTTTTGATAACCGTACCTTCTGCTATCAATCTTCCTGCGTTGTCCGCGGCGTCGAAAGTTGCTTTTAATATGCAACCAGACACGGCTCTCCCTTCTGCCGAGATCCGAGCCAACTGGCCCTTTAACGGTTCAGGAGCAGAGGCTATGAGCGCCGCGACCTCTTCCCATTGATGGCAGTTGTAACTTGCCAACAGGGTGGTGGAGTTTGCAATCCTTGCTTGGTAGGCGGATGTTGAGGCTACCTTCCTGCCAAACCCGTACAGTTTTTTGCTCTCCTTGTCGGGAGGAGCTTCTGACGACGATAAGGGTGTCCCCCAGCCCTCTTCCGAGTGTTGGTAACCACTAGGGAGTCTGGTTTAAGATGTCCTCTTATATAAAGAGGGTCAGACTGGGCTGCCCGAAAAAGTTTTTCGACTCTGGGGTTGACGGCTCTGGTGAGGTTAGGATTCACCAGGGATGGATCTAAGGATAGGGATGGTCTGAGCGACCGGCCTCCTCTCTCCCACCAACTCTTCTGCGAAGTCCCTTTCCTCCTGTACACCGTGGGTGTCGATGTGAAAATGTTCTGCTGCGCGAGCAAGAACTTCATTAAGGAGGGGCTGGTTATCAACTGGCGAGTCGGTAACTGGGGCTTCGCTCTCTACCGGGGAATCTACTCTGTAAATTTCCTGCTCATCTTCTACCTCCTCCAGGTCCTCATCATCCGCATAGTATTCAGTCCCGGTTTGTTCCTCCATAATTTTAAACTCCTGGTCCCCTTCAGGGAAAGGCTGTCCTTGGTATCTGGGGTGTGGAGTAGAGTATGGAGTAGAGTAAGGCTGCACCTCGAAGGGTTCAGGTCTTTCGAACCGGGCCTTTTTACTTAGGGGGATAGGATCAGAGGAGCCTGAGGGTGTGGCCCCTTGAGGGTCATACGAAAGGAAATGTTCTGGGTTTTTGTCATAAAAATCAGCTAAGGAAGACATCCTTGACATGACCCTGTCTATGTCTTCACTGGACCATTCTTTGGAACAGGGTATGACTTTAGTAGGCAACTTAGAGGACTTATCAAGGGTACCCTTGCTGGATGTTGATGTCCCAGTAGATTTGTGTTTGTCTGTCTGCTTAGGGTGGAAGGATGGTCTCACAGGAGTGGAAGGCTGTGCTTTCCGCTGTTTCCCCCCCTCCCCGTGCGTGGAAAAATGTTTTCCTTGCCCCTTGGAGGCCCCAGAGACTTTCGACGCCTGGCGTCGAGGGTCTGGAGAGGTATCTGTGTGTTTCGAGCGTGGGGCCTCGCTGGTGTTAACTGCGGCCTCGGTCTCCTGGAGCGCGGCCTGGGGGTGGAAGTCGTCTTCGTCTTCCGACGATCGAACTTCTGTTAATCTAGGGAGCGAGGTACTCTTGGCAAGAGTGGATGATTGCCTTGCGTCATGAGGCGATCTCGATCGAGAGCGCCCAGAGGACACCGAGTCGGACCGTTCTATCTGTGCCTCTTTCCGAGAAGTCGACGTCGTCCAGGTTCGGTTGGACTTAGTGTGCTTAGTGTGTGTAGGGTGTGTAGCGCTTGCGTCGCCGGGGGTCTTCCCCATAGCCGCCCTGCCGGACAACCTTCCGAGGTCGGGGACCTGCGCTCGGCAGTCTTTCGACGCCGTAATGCCCTCGCCGTCCGAAAGTTTGGCGTCGCTGCCATCGCTGAAGGCGCCCTCCGCTGCCATGGCCGCCTGCCTGGCGTGGTGGGCCCAACGCTTTGTCGAACGGTCCTTAAGTGTCTTAGGCTTAAACCTACTACACGCTCTGCAGTTCGCTTCGGGGTGGTCCCTCGGCAAGCAGAGATTGCACGTGGCGTGCCTGTCGACCCAAGGGTATTTGCGGTTGCACTTGGGGCAGAATTGGAAAGGGGTACCCTCCATACGCACCTTGAGGCAGCGGGCTGGTAAGTGTAGGAAATATATAAGGTGTACCTATATACCAAGAGTGAAGAGTATGTACCACCCCCCACTCTCCCTACTTGCAGGGCCGAGGCCAGCGGCCTTCCGAGGCCCAGATCCGTCGTGCAGCAGCCGACGGTCGATGTCTTCTCCAGCCGTCGTCGAGGGTCGACGTTGGGGTGGGGAAGGATGTCAATAAATAATTTTAAACTTCAATAATTAGCAAAAGTATGGCTAAGGCCAGGGGACTCCGCAAGATGCTTCCGACCAGTATGGCGGAAAAAAACAATCTGAGGATCCTAGACGCGTGAGGGATCTTGGGTACAGTGGACGTCACACTAGGGATAGTATTACTGGCACGCCTGTGTCGACGCCCATTTTCGAGTTTCGAAAAACAAACTGTAATACTCCGCAGCTTCCACTAGATGTCGGCCTATGCACAGCATGTGATCTAAGCAGATTCCACAAGCCTCAGAAATATATATATATATATATGACAATGCATTACATACCGTAAAAGCATTTCTGATGGTTGTATCTGCTTAGATTCACATGCTGTGCATAGGTCCGACATCCAGTGGTCACTGCGGAGTATTGCATTTTGTTTTTCGTAGTCGAAAAGGGGACGTCGACAAGGCGTGTCTGTAACACTATCCCTATAGCGACGTGCGTTGTACCCATAATCCCTCACGCGTCGAGGTCCCTCTGTTTGTATTTTTCTGCCCTGAGGGAGCCTTCTAGACGTGAGTGAGTACAGAAAAGAGAGATATAGAAAAGGATGTCTATGATCCTTCCATCCGAGCGGGGAGGAAGGGTGGGCGCATGTGAATCTAAGCAGATACAACCATCAGAAATGCTTTTACGGTAAGTAATGCATTGTCTTCTGATGTTTGTTAATCTGCTTAGAATCACATGCTGTGCATAGACTAGCGAGCAGTACCCGGAGTTGGAGGTGGGTTGTGAGAAGGAACAGTAGAGAAACGATGTCTTAATACTGGTTGTCCCACCTGGGAATCAGATCTAGAGTGGGCATCTATACAGTAGTGTTTTGTAAAGGTGTGTACAGAACTCCAGGTTGCCGCTTTGCAGATGGACTCAAGGGGAACATTTGCAATGAATGCTATGGATGCCCCAGTGCCTCGAGTAGAGTGTGCTCTTGGCTTGAAGGGTAGTTCTCTCTTAGCAAGAGTGTCAGAGAGTGATGCATTGTACAATCCATCTAGATATAGTGGATTTTGAAACTATCTCCTTCTCTTCCTGCTGCCACCGAGACAAAGAACTGATTAGTCTTTCTCAGTGGACTAGTTCTTTCCATGTAAAACATGATAGCTCTGCGCACATCAAGTGTATGCAGGCTTTTTTCTCCTAGATTTGAAGGATTTTGAAAGAACGTTGGTAGTTCTATAGACTGGTTGACATGGAATTTGGAGATGAATTTCGGTGCGAACCTTGGGTGTGTGCGTAGAACCACTTTATCCTTGTGAACTGTTACAAAGGGGTCTAAAACCGAAAGGGCCTGTAGTTCACTTACTCTCCTAATGGAGGTAATAGCTATTAGGAAAGCAGTCTTAAGAGTGAGATCTTTAAGAGTTGCCTTGTGCATGGGTTCAAAGGGTGACCCCATGAGCCTGGTGAGTACCACATTTAGATCCCAGCCGGGAGCTGGGTTTGCTATTGGAGGGTGTATTCTCTTTACCCCTTCCATGAAGGCTTTGATTACTGGGATCTTCCACCACGATACTTTGAGTTGTGAAGTGGTGTAAGCAGAAAGCGCTGCCAGGTGTACTTTAATAGAATTGAATACTAGACCAGAGTCCAGTAAATGGGTCAGGTACAGAATAATTTGTGTGTGAGAGCTGTCAACGGGGTTGATACTCTTTCCTCTACACCAGATGACAAATCTTTTCCATTTGCTAGAATAGCAGTGACGAGTGTTAGGCTTTCTGGCCTCTCTGAGGATGTCCATGCACCTCTGTGGAAGTTGTAAATGTCCAAATTCTATGACCTCAGGAGCCAGGCTGCTAAGTTCATGGTCTGAGGGCATAGGTGCAGTGTCCTGCCCCTGTCTTGTGACAGCATGTTGTACGGGCAGGGCAATTTCACTGGAGGAGATAGAGACATCGCCAACAAGTGAGCGAACCATGGCTGTCGGGCCCACATAGGGGCCACCAGTATCATGGTAACTTGTTCCTGGTGCATCTTGTGCACTATCTTGTTGAGAAGGGGAGTCGGGGGGGAAAAGCGTAAACAAATTTCCCTGACCATGGAATCGATAGACCGTTCCCCTTGGACTGGTTCTGGGGGTACCTGGAGGCGTAATCTTGGCATTGAGAGTTTTCCAGAGTTGCGAACAGGTCTATTTCTGGGAAACCCCACTGTGTGAAGATGTCGAAGACGAGGTCTTCTTGTAACCGCCATTCGTACTCTACGGGCAGGGGGAAGTCTCTGCTGAGTTCATCTGCTAGCAGATTGAGTTCCCCTGGTACATGTTGTGATAGCAGGAACATGTGTTTGAGAGCCCACTTCCAGATGTTCTGGGACAGCTTGGACAGTCCTGGAGAGTGAGTGCCCCCTTGCTTGTTGAGGAAGTACATGGCTGTGGTGCTGTCTGTGAGGACCATCACTGTCTTTCCTTGTAGGTGTTCCTGAAAGGCTTTCAGTGCTTTGAACACCGCTAGTAGTTCCAGCAGGTTTATATGCTTGGATGCTAAGCTCGGAGTCCACGCTCCGTGAGGAGTGTGATGGGATAGTTGAGCCCCCCATCCTGTAAGGGATGCGTCTGTGGTTAGAGTGGCTTCCACTGCGGGTGTGTCAAAAGTTTTCCCTAATAACAAGTTTTCTTTTGTCCACCACCGTAGCGAGAGAACTAAGGCCTGCGAGACCACCACTAGATCGTCCCATTGTCCGCTGGCCTGACACCACTGGCTGTTGAGCCACTCTTGCATTGGGTGCATGCGCAGGCGCGCGTGAGGTACCAAATAAATACATGACGCCATCATTCCTAGCAAGCGCATTGCTTTGCGTACCGTCACCTCTCGACCTGCCACATAATGGGGGATCTGAAACAGCATGTTTTGGACCCTCTCGTTGGAGGGGAAGACGAGGCCGTCCTTTGTTCGAATTAGAGCCCCTAGGAATTGTTTGATTTGGCTGGGGTCTAAGCTGGACTTCTTTTCGTTGATGGAGAAGCCCAGTTGGAACAAAAAGGTCTACAGTCTTTTGGGTATTGGAGAAGCATGTTTCGTAAGAATCCCCTGTTATGAGCCAGTCGTCGAGGTAAGGGTATACCGGGATGGATAACCTGCGCAGGTGGGCCGCTGCCACTGCCAGTACTTTCGTGAATACCCTTGGTGCAGATGCTATCCCGAAGGGTAGTACTCTGAACTGATAGTGTTTGTTCTCTATCTTGAACCTGAGGTATTTTCTGTGCGCTGGCAACATTAAAATATGAAAGTATGCATCTTTCATGTCCAGTGTTGTCATGTAACCCCCCTGTGATAACAGTGGGATTACTTCCTGCAAGGTCACCATACGAAACTTTTGGGGTTTGACAAACTTGTTCGCTGGGCGCAGATCTAATACAGGGCGCATGGTTAAGTCCTTTTTGGGTACAAGGCAGTACACTGAATAAATACCTTCTGTTACCTGAGATAGGGGGACAGCCTCTATAGCTTCTTTTTTCAGTAGCTCTTCTACTTCTTGTAGAAGAATGGTGAGGTGTTCCGGTGTCATGCGTCGGTTCCGTGGGGGTCTGTACTTCGGGGAACCGTTGAATTCGATGCAGTATCCGTGGGCTATGGTGGATAATACCCAGCGGTCTGACGATATTCCCTCCCATGCTAAAAGGAACGATGTTAGCCGGCCCCCGACCGGTGATGCATGGGAGGGGACCCGAATCTTTGGGTCATTTGTTGGTATTGGGCGTGGAACCTTTGGGGCTGGAGCCGCGACCTCTTCCCCTGCCACGGCGTTGGCCTCTTTGACTGAACTGGGTGTTGTTACCCTGGTTAGAGGGCCAGTTGGTAGCAGAGTAAAATTGCTGTTGGTTTTGCTGCTGGCTTTGGCCACGAAAGGAGCGTCTATTGCCATAGCCGCGTCTGTTAGGGGGCCTAGAAATTTGGTCAAGAGTTTTGATGGTATCAAACTCTTTCTTCGCATGTTCTAGGGCCTCATCAACTGCTTTCCCAAACAGATGTGTTTCTTCTATGGGCTTATTTATCAGGGAAGCCTGGGTTTCCGGCTTAAATCCCGAATTGCGCAGCCAGACATGCCGTTTGAGAAGTGTTGCCCTGGTTTACAAGAGTTCCCTCTGAGATTGTAGCTAACATGCGTGAACGCAGGGGTTCTGGTGCGTCCTCTGCTTCGCTGCGCAGCTTGCTCCACTGTGCATCTGCGTAGCTAGCTAGTAGGGAATTGTTATTTGCAATCCTAGTTGAAAAGGCGGCGGACGTCGTAATTCTCTTCCCAAGTGCGTAGAGCTTTTTGCCCTCTTTGTCAGGTGGTGCCTCACTAGTGGATAGTGGTACCCCTGCTCTTTTCCTTGTATTAGTAACTACGACGGAGTCCGGAATAGAATGGCCTCTGATGTACAACGGGTCAGAGGGCGAAGGGCTGAAGAGCTTTTCTATCCGAGGGTTGACCGAGGGTTGACCACTCGGACTAAGGCAGGATTGGAAAGGGAAGGAGTTATTCTTCTCTTTATAGAAGCCAGGAGCGGAATAGACTGACTAACAGGGGCTTTTTCTTTAATAACTTTCTCTACAAAGTCTATGTCAGGAAGAGTCTCCCCTGTGTCTATTTCAAAATGCGCTGCTGCCTTGCGCAATAGTGCATTAAGTGAAGGTTGGTCATCTATGGGAGAGGTGTTTCCAATAGGTGAATCCTTGGGAGGAAAAGGGTGAAAGACATCAGGGTCTGAGTGCACTGATGGGGATTGCCAAGGCTGCGAGGTAGCTGTATCTTCTTCGAAAGCTCCTGCACTAGTGTAAGGATCTTCTTCAAACCCCTCTTCCTCATGTTCTTCCTCTCCACCCAAACACTCATCTTCCTGGAGGTATTGCTCCTCTTCCGTGAGGTCATATACGTCTGTAGAAGGGGGAAACAGCCTAGGAATTTTGACCCTAGGGTCATCCTGGGGCCATTCTCTTAGTCGTGTGTGGGTGGGTTTTGTCTCATGGGGGACCCCTGAATAGTCTAGAGGGGGGAAATCAGTGGTTTCACCTTCAAAACGCTTAGAACGCTCCCACAACGTCGAAGAAAGGTTTCCGTCGCCATCTGAAAAGCCCTGTGGTAGTTCCGAAGTGCCCTTAGATGAAAGGGGCAGTTCCTGGCTACTCTTATGCTTTTTCGGCGTTTCTATAGCTTTTTGTGCGGTATTCGACGTTTGTTTCGTCGTCCGCTTACGTGTGTCTTCGGAAACAATTCTCGCCAGGCTCTCGACAACGAGTTTGTCAGTAGAGGACTCTGGTGTCGACGTTGCCTGCGTTACGCGTTGTTCCTCGACGGCCGCTCTATGGAGCGTTACGTCGGATGATTTTGGGGTAGCGCCCGTGTTTGATGAAAGCCCAATCGCTGGTCGCGACTGCGTTTGCGGGTGGGGCTTGAGACCCTTACGGTCTGAGGTAGACGCCGGAGTGCCCTGCGTCCCCTTCGGCGCTGATGGATCCTTCGTCTTCGACGAAGAAGAGCCGTGGGTTGTGTGCATAGGCCTATGGGGTCTGTGTGCGTCCCTGTCGCCGGGGTGTTCATCCCCATCAGCAGGGCGTGACCCGAGCCCGTCGGGGCCGGGGACGGACGTCGAGGAGCGCGAGCGCTCCGTCTGGGGGTTAATGACTTCCGTAACGGACGTCGAGTTATCACCCTCCTCGTCACTTTCTGTAACAGCGGCGGCGGGTGAGGAAACTGACTTCGACATAGCGTAGTCCGCCCACCTCTTAACTTTGCGTTCTTTAAGAGTTCTTGGTTTCAAGAGCTTACAGGCCGCACAGCTGTCCTCCTTATGATCGAGGGGCAAGCAACGATTACAGAGCTTGTGTTTGTCCTTCCAAGTGTATTTGCCCCTACAGCGTGGGCAAAACTTAAAAGGTGTCCTCTCCATAGCTGAGGCAATAATAACTGGTGATAACAACCCCAAGGGAAAGTAGGGGAGAAAGAAAGACATTCTCAAAGAGAAGATAAAAGTTTGAACCCCCACTCTCCCTACTGTATGTTGGCCGGCGAGGCCAGTCCACGTGTTCGGCAGCGCCGAAGGATCTCCTCCGTCTCTTCCCCTCCGTCGAAAACTTGCTCGGCGGAGAAACAGCTTCACAGCTAACGTCGATGGGAGGGATCTTTAACAATATAATAAGTATAATTAAGGACTGAGGTCCGATAGTAAGTATTTGCAATGTCTCTCTAGGAGCTCCGCGTAAGGCGACCAGAAGCTGGGCGGAAAAAAACAATCTGAGGGACCTCGACGCGTGAGGGGATTATGGGTACAACACATGTCACTATAGGGATAGTGTTACAGACACGCCTTGTCGACGTCCCCTTTTCGACTACGAAAAACAAAATGCAATACTCCACAGTGACCACTGGATGTCGGACCTATGCACAGCATGTGATTCTAAGCAGATTAACAAACATCAGAAATATATATATATATATCTATCTATCTCTGGAGCAAACATTTGCATTGATCTACTGCATGAACAGAGCGCAGTATTGGTCCCTCCAAACCATCTCCCCTGGAATTACCTCCTTCGCAGAGGTCCAGATCCTCGTGGGGGGATTTCAATTTGGTCCCAGACAGTGTCCACCAGAGAGGACTGTAACCAGGCCACAGGATTCGCCAGGATTCTCAGGGCAGTGAGGATAGTTGACGTCTGGAGGCAATCCAACCCAGGGTTACATGACTGCATGTTCTACCCCTACGTTCAAAAGGGCTTTTCAAGAAAAGGTGTTATCCTCATGTCCAGCGCACTCTTCTCCCATCTCTGGGAGGTTGGCATTCTGCCATGGATAATCTGACCACACCTCGGTGGTGACCCGTATTCGAGCCACTGGTTTCCCAGCTCTGCCTCAAAAGCCCTGGAAACTGCAGGATCCATTACTGCAGGATGCAGCAATTGGACAGGAAATATCTATCGCCTTAGCTAACTATCTCGCTCAAAACTCTTGCGCCAAATGCTCGCTCGATGGTTTGGGACGCTATGAAAGCAGCGATGCAGAAGAATTTAATACGTGCGCAGCAGTGCATCAGAGAATCAGCAAGCTGCAACAACCGCAGTTCCAACAAAACATGGAGGGACCTGAAGAAAGAGAAATCCCTGCTCATTACTTGGCCAACAAATCTGCCCAAACCGTCTCATAAACCAAACTGTTTTAGTACGCAAAAAATAAGGCAAACCACTTATTGGTATATGAATTGAGGAACGTACGCACACACACGCAACAACATCCAAACACTAATGGGCACAGATAGGTTGCTGAAGGTCACAAAGGAGGATAAGTTAAACGCAATGCTAGTGCACCACAGGGGTATCTTGCCGGGGACCCCGATTGGGAGCGAAATACAATCAAATTACCTGGCTACTATCCCCTCTGCTACACTCCCGCTGGGCCTGCTGGACCCCCTTGAACACCCAATCTCACCTGAGGTGACGGAAGCAGCAATTAAGTCATTGAAACACAGCTCCTGGGACAGACTGCTTTTCAGCATGGTTTTATAAAACCTATGCCCATACTCTGATTCCCCACCTAACTGCACTCTTTAATGCCTACTGAATCGCAGGGCGCATTTCACCCTCCATGGAAGAATCCGACGGTGCTCATACCCAAGCCCGGGAAGACCAGAAGGAATGCAACTCCTATAGACCCATAAAACTGATGAACAATGACACAAAGGTTTTCTCCAAGATCCTAGCTTCTAGAATTTCTGGGGTCCTGCAACACTAGGTGTGCCCTGATCCGACTAGGTTCATCGCTGCCCACACCACCCATGATAATATCAGGCGCCTTCTAAACCTCAATGAGAGAACCTTTAGGGCAGGAGTAGAGCTGGGCATCATATCACTGGACGCCAACAAAGCATTTGATTTGGTGGAATCGGGCTACATAGACCGGATTCTCACCCACCACGGGACTGGACCAAACCTCCAAAAATTGGTCTTAGCCAACTACCAGTGAACCACCACATTGCTACGTATCAATGGAGCACCCATCAGAAACTTGAGAACAAGGTTCAAATCCCAACCGGGCACCTGGAAAGGTGACAGAGGGAACACATTAGTGAGCCCTTTCAGAAACTGAGAAATTAAAGGAATTTTAAAATAGGAACACTCTTCAGACGAGCGCATAAATATGGACAGCGCCGCCAGGTAACCTTTAACGGTACCCACTTGCCAGCCCCTGTGGGCCAAAGAAAGCAAAAAATACAGAACCATGGGAATGTCACATGCAAAAGAATCCACATTCTTAACCCTGCACCAGTCGCAGAACTTACGCCAACGGCAACGGTACAGGGACTTTGTTTCGGGTCGTATGGCCGAGAGCAACACCTCCATCACGTCTTCAGGGAGGTCCCAATCCTTATATCTCAACCTTTCAGAAACCAAGCGTGAAGTTTGAGGGATCTGACCTC
Organism: Ambystoma mexicanum; assembly: GCF_040938575.1. Taxonomy (NCBI): domain Eukaryota; kingdom Metazoa; phylum Chordata; class Amphibia; order Caudata; family Ambystomatidae; genus Ambystoma; species Ambystoma mexicanum. The sequence goes on along the minus strand of NC_090932.1, from coordinate 1,155,100,294 downwards.
TGGATGGAGAACCTGACCTCCCCCCCCTCCCGTGAGAGCAGATCGTCTCGGTAGGGAGGACGACGTGGAGGGCAGATGGACAAGTCGAGAAGGTCCGGGTACCACGTCCTCCGGGCCCACGCCGGAGCAATGAGGATCATCCAGGAAGCAAACCTCCGTAACCTCTGCAGTACTTGCGGGATAACAGAGACTGGAGGAAACGCGTACACTGGAGGCGAAGAGATCCACTTGAGGGGTCCCCCAAAGGGCCAAGATCTCCAGGAGAATCTCCTGAGCCAACTCTCACTCGTGAGAGATCGTGCTCTGCCTGCACAGAGCGTCCGCCGTCTCGTTTTCGTCTCCAGCCAGATGAACTGTCGAGATCGAAACTTCCTGCTGGATTGCCCAGAACCAGAGCTGCATCGCCTCCCAGCACAGAGGAAGTGACCCTGCCCCACCCCCCTCTTTGTTGAGGTAGTGCATGGCCACCATGTTGTCCGTCAGGATCAGGACATTCTTCCCTCGCAGTCAGCAGAAAAGCCTTCAGGGCTAGCCTGACGGCAGTCAACTCTTACAGATTGATATGGAGTCTGGACTCCGACGGAGACCAACGGCCTCTGACTGTCAACTGGTTGGCATGAGCTCCCCATCCCATGAGGGATGCGTCCGTCACAATCTTCACCTCCGGCCAGGGTAGCCAAAATGGAGCCCCCTTCATCAGAACAGGGTCCGACAACCTGCCGAAGGACAGACCACTGGAGCTTGAGTGCCCATTGCAAAGATCTCATCCGCAACCTGGCCTCTGGCACCAGAAGAATGCAGGATGTCATGAGGCCAAGCAATCTAAAGAACGCGAATGCTGGGAGACTCTGGGCAAGCTGAAACTTGTGCACCATCTGCTGAATGTGATGAGCCCTCACCAGTGGAGGAAAACACTGCCCCAGGGACGTGTCGAGCACAGTCTCCGATGTACTGGAGCCTCCGAGTTGGTGTCAAATGGGACTTCTTTAAGTTGAGGGAGAAGCCCAGCTTGTGGAGGGAGTAGCAGGTGACTGACAGATGATCCAGGACTTGCTCGGGAGAGCGCGCCCTGATCAACCAATCGTCCAGGTAGGGGTAGACGTGAATCCCCCCTTTCCTGAGGTGCGCTGCCACCACTACCATGAGCTTGGTGAAGACCCTCGGGGCGGAGGTCAATCCGAACGGCAGGACCCGAAACTGAAAGTGCGAGTCGCCAACTGCGAACCTCAGGTACTTCATGTGCTTTGGATGTATCGCCACAAGAAAATAAGCGTCCTTGAGGTCAAAAGACACCAACCAGTCCTGAAGTTGAAGGGCCTGGAGGACTTGAGCGAGAGTAACCATCTTGAACTTGTCCTTCCTGAGGAGTTTGTTCAAACCGCAAGTCCATGGTGGGTCGCAAACCCTCGTCTTTCTTGGAAATCAAAGAATAAGGGGAATACCATCCCTTGTTCCTCTCCGCTACAGGCACCAGTTCTATGGCGCCTTTCTCCATCAGGGATTGAATTTCCTGCGCAAGGAGCGGATCCGGACTCTTCAAAGAGAGATTCCTCGGTGGATTGTCTTGAGACCTCTGCCGGAAAGGAAGAAAGTAGCCATGGGTTATGACCTCCAGAACCCACACATCTGAAGTAATGGCACGCCACTCTGCAAGATGCTGAGCCAGCCTTCCCCCAACCCGCGGACCATGGGACATGGCCTCATGACTGAGCTGAAGCGGCTGTGGCGTTGCCTAAGGGCAAAGAGGCAACAGCCCGAGTGGCCTTGGCACCTCGAGTACCTTGTTTTCCACCTCTGGCACTCCTACGGTGGCCCCTTTGACTGGCAGCTCCTCTCGCTTTACCAAAGGATGAGTAATAACGAAAGGAACCTCCCCTCCATTGCTGTCCCCTTGGACAAAAAGGCGGAGGTTGGCGAACTGCAGCGCCCAACGACTTTGCTGCAGCTTTGGAGGTCTGCAACCTCTAAAGGCTCTCGTCAGCCTTGCTGCCAAAAAGATGTTCCCAAAGGGCATGTTGAGGAGCCGGGCCTGCACATCAGGAGCAAACCCCGACTTCCGCAACCACACAAAACTGCATATCACGGTGCTCGCCGACATGGACCGGCTGACGCAATCTGCCATGTCCAAACCCGACTGAACGGCCTCGCACATTGAATCCTTGCCCTCCTGAACCATGGCAAGGAAACCACACCGTTCGTCCCCTTCGGGAATATGTTCAGCCGCTAAGGAAACAGTACCACAGAGTGTGCGTGAAACGTGACAAGGCACATACGGAGTTGGCCGCCTGAAGAATACCCCCTGAAGAAAAAACTTTCTTCTACCAGCCGTCAAAACGCTTGTCGTCCCTATCAGGAGGGATGGTAGGATACGACGCCTGCTTTGCCAGGGCCGTAGCCACCTGCACCACCAAACTCTCCGGAGTGGGGTGCTTGGTCAAGTAGCAGGGGTCGCTACTGTCTGGGCGGTATTTTGGCAGCAAAGATTTGCCCACTGCCAGGGGGCTCTCTGGAGCAGTCCAAGCCGCCGCCGCCACCCTCCTCTGTAGAGCCATATGGAACGGCAGTACCGGGTCAGTTGGTGGACCTTGGTCGAGGATATCCCTAAGGTCATCCTAAAGAAAATCCCCTGGGGGAGCAGACCATCCCTGTAACGCTCACCTGATTCCCACGGAGGCGCAGGTCTGGCGTCGAGTGCCGATGCTTCTTCAATGGTGAAGCGCAGGACTCTGAAGATGGAGAGGAAGGGCCCTCTACTCTGGCTTCTCCGGCTCGCAGGAATATTCCCCTGTGCGTGAAAGGGGAGTATTACCTACTGACTGAGTTATGCTCAAGCCTCCCACTCTCTTCCAACCCTCCACGATACCCTTCCACGATTCCCCGTGAAGTCTCACCTTAGGGTTAGGAAGAATGAGCTCTCCATCCTGCTTCTGATGCAGGGGCGCGCTGAAACCCAGTTACTTCACTGGATTAAGGATTGGTGGGAGTTCAGGTGAGCTTGACTATTCAGGTAAGGCTCTGTAAAAGTTCTGTTGCAAGTTCAAAAGTCCAAGCTTAATAATAATGTTCATTGTCTTTTGCAGCAAGCGCTAATGCTTATGTCTTTTTTCCCCTTAGGGGCCGGGGTTCGGAATGCCGGAGATATGGCACCGACCCGAAGTGAAACGTGCAGTTCCAGTTCCAGTAAATGGCAGGTTAGTTCTGGATGAGCACTCGGGAACTGTCTTTGCATATGCTCATTCAATGTCTTTGTCTTTTTTCCCCATAGGGGCCGGGGTCCGGAAAATGCCTGGAAGCGGCAAGACCCGAAATGAAATGGGAATGACCAAACAGGTAAGTCTTATTCCCTTCCTTCTCTCACCTCTTATTCTTGTCTTTTTCTCTAGGCTCTGGGAAGTGGCTGTGTATCCGGATGATCGCTGCTGAAGATGGAGGAACCCAGGAAAGGTGAGTGAAATGCAGCGCTGCAGCGATCGTAACGAAATGCTTTTAAAAAATAATGTCTTCCCTTTCAGGATCGTCGGTGATGTCTCCGTGGTGCAGATTTAGCTGGTAAGGTCTCTGGTCTCCCTTTGCAGGTGACCCAGGATGCTGACAGGCGTGGCTGAAGTCCAGATGCAGGAGCTGACACGGTGAGCGTCCAGCTGCGAGGAGCAGAACAACGTGAAGCGTGAGTTGCTGATCGGGTGTGGTTTAAATAGCTTTGGAAGAAGTTCCCAGTGTGTATCCTTCCACCGATCAGGTATGTATCCTTCCCCGACCACACCCGGGTGGAAAGTAGTCCCACAGGTAAAGTAGTTCCATTCAGGCCTCAAGAGGGCCTGGATGTAGCAGCATGGTCTGCATCAGGTAAGTGCACATTAAAACACTTGAACACATGTCTAGCTTTATGAGCCTGGCGCCTAAGGCGCCAGGACAGGGGTCCAACATGAGCCTGGCGCCTAAGGCGCCAGGACTGCGTCCAAAGGGCCCCAGCTTGGGCCCGCTGGCACTCTCCTGGGGGAAATGATGCCTGCCTCTGGGGTTGCTGGGTCGGACCTGGCTCCTTGGAGGTAGGCATCATGACAATCCCAAGTACTCGGTGACCCTAGACATAAGGCGCCGGTACGAGGAGTCAGCATGAGTGCCAGGCTCAGGCCTACAAAACTCCACCTCCGGAGAGGTGTCCAGCCCACTGGCATTGTGCAGGGACTGCCGCAGGTCCACAATTTGGCTATGGCCCGAGAGAATCTTGTCTGGCACCGTATCAGGAACCATGCCATCATCAGAGCCCTCATCCACCTCTGAAATAAACTCAAAATAGCGGTAAGAAGGCACAGAATGTGGAACAAAGCCATGCTTGACCTTGGCCAGAGCCTTTCCAGGGGGTTCCATCAAGCTCCGGGGTACCGCCGTCGAAACAGCCTCGAAAGGTGTTGAGGGCGTCGAGTGAATCTGCGTCAACGCCAAACGCGGCGCCGACCGCATCGATGGCGTCGACACAGGCCTCGAGGCCGGAGCCCAGAGTGTGTCCCTCGACAGCCTGGGCGCCGATGGCGTCGACGACTTCTTCGGAGGCGGGGCCTCGAAAGAGTCAGTCGACGACTTCGGCGCCACCGGCGTCAACGTCTTCCTCGAAGACAACACAGGTGCACACGGTCTCAAGCGCGTCGAGGACCTCTCCCGCGAATCGTGCCGACCACCCGAGCCTTAAGGCGTGCAAGCAGTGTCTCTCGACCGATCACAACCGACTCCACTCGGAGGCGCGGATGGACCAGTGCCCTGCGATTCGAGAATCGCTAATATTTTCTTCCCGAAGGAAGCCCATTCCTCCAGCGTCGCATGCTTGGTGGGATAAGAGACCCGCCGACGGGCGGAGTCCTCGGATGAGGACGGGGAAGGCGACCGATGACGGCGCTTCCGGGAGTGCCTCGAAGAGGCAGAGGAGTGGCGGGACCGACTCCGGGACCAAGACCCACTGGACTTCCGACGACGATGCAGAGAGTCGCCCCTCGAATAGTCTGTCGAAAGCCCCGCAGACCTCGACTTCCGTGGCTTGGACACCTTACCTACCGACAACAACTTCTTGCGCTCCCGCAAGGCTTTTGACATGAGCGACTGGCAGTCGACACAGTCATCCGTGTCATGGGCCTCCCCGAGGCACCAGAGGCAAGTGTTGTGCGAGTCCGTCACCGACATCTTGGACCCACAGTCCCCGCATTTCTTAAAGCCCGGATGCGGGGTGGAAGACAAGGTAGACATCTTCACGAAGAAAATACTTCACAATACGAACAGGTTTGAAGAACCGAGAAAGAACAAACTCCAAAGAGTCGAGGCGCCAGTGGAGGTCTCGGAGTCCCAAACGTCTGTAAGTACAGCCTGGCGGCACAGTTATCCTTCTCCTTCGCATTACAAGTGATCGAAGATCCGGCCAAGTGGAAGCACACTGAAGAAGCCTCGGACCCCCTTTCCATCATGCCCCATCTCAAAATGTCACAACAAGCCCCTGGTGTGGGAACACTGGCTTCTACCAAGACCTCTATTCGCTGTTGGAGGAGGGCAGTCAACAGATGGGGTGTCAGGACTACTTTAGGTCCTCCTACCCCCAGCGTGGGGTAATCTACATTTTACACTGAGGTGGAACTTATGGAGGTACCGCAGATGGTGGGACGGAGGCCCATCTCGACAAAAAGGTTTCTTTATAAATGGTGTTCCCCTGTCCTCTGAAGAGTGCAAGTCATGTTTGAAGTCCCAGAGGAGGAACGATTTAGATACGCCCAGCTTCGGCACTGGATATCACACAAAAACACATGGTAGCAAAACTCACCTTGACCACAGCAGTGCCCACGGGCACGATAACACCCCTTTACAAACTACTGGACTGACCAGACCCCTCCAAGAAAGAGAGCTATACGACCAAGTGGGAGAGGGACCTGGTAAGAGCTGGGGTGGAGGAATGGGATCGGATCTGAGCCTGCATATTCAAAAGCTCCAGATGCATCACAAACAGGAAGGAGGCAGCGTAGGTGTGCTTTAGATGGTAGATCACACTGTAAACCTTACATAAGTGCAACCCCTCGATATTGCCACTATGTTGGAGGGGATGGGAGGTTACAGGCTCACCTTTCCACCTTCTATGGTACCGCGAGAAATCTGACCCAAATCTGGAAGGAGGAACTAGCACAAACAAAGCAAATAACCAGTCTGACAGCCCCCTAGGAGCCGGGGATAGTGCTGTTGGGTGACACAGGAGATGGAGTTTATACCCTGATGGGACCTATGGCAGAATTAATCACGCACCTCCTCATGGCGGTGAGGATCACTATAGCACGACTCTGGAAGAATCCTGAGGGGTCCAAGATTACTATGTGGTGGGTAAAATGCTGCGACAGAAGTGGGGGGAAAAAAAATCCCAGCAATGCACCTGGGTAGGCAGGCCAAATTTCACAGCATTTGGCCTCCCTTTTTTGAATATGCAGAACGGTTCCCAGGGATGGTGTACAAACCACGACTCTCAGGTTGTGCTCAAAGTACTGTAGCTTAGGTGTGGGGCGGTGAGGCCGATGGAACCGGTGGACTGGGTCACGCTAGAGCGGCGAGAGACTTAAAGTCCACTCCTAGCCCAAATGCTGTGTGCAACATCATTGTGCTCGGTTTACATCAAAAGCACTATGTAGAAAATGTGGTTGCATTGTTTATGCAGTTGTTTGGAATTCCCCCTTTCTTTTGTTTCAACAATAAAAAGAGCAAGTTGGGAATAAAGGGCCTCAAAGCTCTCTGGCGAAGCATTGTCAGAAAGAAACAAGGAGTCAGAATGTGCTGGCCTTTGATTTCTGCCCAGGTTGCAGTCCACCTTGAGAACAGACACCAGCTTGGCCCACAGTTCTATCACTGGCCCCTCTACTGCCTGAATGAAAAGTAACAAAGACTCCTTCTTAGGACCCTCATCCAAGATGTCAGTCAGATCATACTGTACCTTTGGACGTGAAGAGGCCAACTGCCCTAAGGTGTCGACAACTACGAAATCCGACAATGGAAAGAGGCCTGTGGCTTGCCAGGGGTGGCAGCAGGGTTCCTGGTGAGGTGTTCAGGCCACTTACCTCTTCAAGTGGGTTGCCAGGCCACCAAATCACCCTGTTCCCCCATAAAACTCCTCTGGGAAGTCTCTCTCTTCCCTGGCGTGGAAGGGCTCCAGCCCAAAAGGGACAGGATGCCCTGCCTCATCATAAATGTCTTCTAACTGGAACATATGTGCCTTTCTGGGAGCAGAAGGAAATCTTTCATGACTCTGGCACTGCTGCAGAGGAAGCATAAGTCAGGGGAACAGTGTGCCCCTTTGCCGCGATCTTGTCGTCTCTCATAGCTGACTCCCTGCTGGCTTCACCAAGCCTGGTGGGGATATGCCGGCTTGGAGGAAGCCGACCGAGCCAATGTCATGACCCATGACAATGCATTGGGGCCCAAAGCTACCAGGGTCCTTTGCAAATATGCCCAGCATCTTCATTCAGAATGCCACCCATTCCACTGGAGTAGAGGACTGGATGGGGAAATGGTACCTGCAGGGTCTCTTCCTCACAGACTTCCTTGTAGTGGTGGCTTCTCTTTGAAGACGAAGAAAGAACCGCTGGTTGATCACCACCGCTTGCTGCGTTTCTTTTTCTTTTTGTCCTTTCAGACAGGGGACCATTTCTTTGTGACACAGCAACCTCCAACGGATTTGCTTATCAACTTTATCCTTTCAGGCTCTCTTAGCACCTTCAGGTCCTTCACCCAGGCAGCAAAGGCATACGTGGTGATGGTCCGACAAAGCAGGAACTGAGCTCACTGGGTGCTGCACCTCTACATATATTAGCCCCAACGTCATCCGGGGCAGAGCGCATAGAAGTGACGGGTGGAGCCACGCTGCGCCCCGGGCAGCAGAAAAGCTTCAGAAGAGAAGGTGGTTCTGGGAAATCGATATCGTAGATGAGGAATCAGTAGGATGAAGGAGTCTATTAGAAACAACATGTTTCCTATATGCATAGTGAGCTGCAGGGATTTATTATAATTAAACCAGTAATAAATTCTAAAATTACACTCGGTTCTAAAAACTCAAGGGCTCCATGGGGACCAGGCAACATGTCTCAGTCCAGGTGAGTTCCTTAAAAAGTCACTAATTCATTCATTTACAGAGTTTCCAAAATTTCTGCCAAAAGAAACCATGGAGCCAATACCCCAATCTGCGACATGTATAGAGAAAAGCAAAGCAAGTTCTCTTTTACCCCACAGATGCAACAGAAGGGGCAACCACCAAGAGGTGGCATAACAAGGGTACTCCCAAGAAGAGTTCTAGCCAGGGTTTGAGGACCAGCAGACCATGAAAAGCTAGTTGAGAGAGTGCAAAGCCCAGTCGAAAATATAGGATCCAATGTTAGAGGAGGACTGCAAAACCCCCACTACTCCTGGACCCTGAGAACCCCTGCAGATGAAACCAATCATCAGAACAGGACACCATGCCTGAGGGGAAAAGCATGCATGGCACAAGATGTGAAGAGTTCAGCCAAGAAACGGCAGGGGCCTAGGAGAGTCTGGGTGTTGGGTTTAGGTCCGACTAGTTCTGGGAACTCGAGTCAATGATAAATGTTACATTCAAAGTGTATGGTTCAAACAATCTCTTTATTTTCATAATGCAATCGTCTGGATTCGGGTTAAACGCCCAATAGGTACTAGAAGAAACTACCACTAAAGAACAACTTACTTGCCTCTAGTTCTTTCTGATGGCCGCTTGTTAGGGAGAATTCTCAGAAATGTGCTAATTCCCTTCTACCTTAGAGACCCCCAGCTCTTTTGCTGGACTTTAGGACTTTTCATTTTTATCCTGAAGAGAGTGACACCTTTTTCCCCACTCTCACATGTATTTTTATTTGATTTGAACTTCGTCTCTTTTGGTTTTGGAATCTGACAAACTCCATAGGTATCATCTTTTTACTTTGTAACACAGCACCTTCAGTGCAGTGGCACAGGGACGTTTCTTAGATTTCCCAAAGGTTTAAATACCTTCTCTTGGTTAAACTACTGTTTCCAAGAGCAGCAAAGTGAAATTGACTTTACTTACATTTGTAACTTTCTAGACCCAGCACACACTATCTCACAATAGGGTGCTGGAGGGGTTACTTCGTATCCCCTTTGGCTAGTTTTTTATGTAACTTTTTTTATGTTACCCTTTTTACAATTAATGGCTGGTGGCAGTGGTTTACCTTTTATTACCATTAAGTGTTTCCACCGCGGGCTGCAATTACAGCTGCAGTAAAGCACCCATGGATGAACTAGAGGCAAGTAAAAGGTAAACCACTGCCACCAACACTTTTCTTTGACATGCATCTCAGTATTGCTCTAAATGTACCAGTGATATATCAATGTCATCAGTGTCCTAGTTATTTAAGTCAACTCGGTGTGTAGGAAGTGTCTGTGTGCCATCCCAAATGGGTATCTGATTTATTGAAACGGAGAGTGTGTATTTTTGAAGTAGATTTTAAGTGTTACACATTTGCTCCCTTTTAGAAAGGCTTATTCCATGTCGACTGTTAAATTAATAAATATGTGTTTAATGAAGAAACCTTGAGTGAAAGTGTTTATTTGGATACTTGTCACTGTGAAACTATGTTACAACCCTACAGCTCACATTGACCCCTCTTGAGATAAACCTGGCTGCTCAGTCACTCTACCAACTTGTATAGTACATGCTTTTACCAAAAGTTGGGTTAACTATTGCCAAGAGGACAAGGCTGGTGCAGTCTCCCACAGGGTACTGCATGCAATCTTGCCCAACACTGCTCATCCCACAGATTTCCCATCTAGGATAGTCAGCTGACTCATCGAAAACGTTATCCAAGCATAAACGCAGTGAGACTACAGCATTTAGGTCCCTGGAGTCCACCGCTCAGGCTATGGAAGTGACGTTGAATGGCGATTGCATATATCTTGCACCGCACCCTTTGACAACAGTTCCATAATTCCACACGCTTAACGTAACGCATCTCACATTTTTTTACCTGAGGAAATGTTCAATCCAAGTCCGAATAGGTCTACTCCAAAGGCCTTGTGGTTTAAATGTTGTACAGTCTGCAACTCTAAGATGTCGGCTACGGACCGACACAACACGTGTTTGTGGTGTTTGAGAACAGAGCATGACAGAGAATGTGGTTTGTGTCAATTAATGACCCCCCCCAAAGGCCAGAAGAAAAGAAAGCCAAATTGGACTTGGGCCGATTTGCTTTCAAGTCTTAGGGAAGGACGCCCTCCAAACAAACGTGAATCATCAGGGGGAAGAGTTCAGAGGCCACCGAGAAAAGTGCTAAGAGATAGATCATCGTACAGAATCAACGAAGAAGCACTATCAACGCTCCGATTCGAGGTGTGAATACCACTGTGACAAAGACCCACTGCTGGGACTCGGGGATGACTAGAGGGGGTGACCAGAAATCCCACCAGATCACCAATGAGCACCACTTCTTCATGGCAGAGGATAATGACATGGCTCACCGGAAAGTTACCACTCCAACTGAGATGGAGAAATTACTTAAGAGTCATTTTCTTTCTATGGCAGATGCGTCATCCGATAGACATCCCTTATAGAGTCGGCTGATCGGAAACTTTGACAGTGGGAGCAGTACTACTGAATGTCAACTCAGCTTGATGTGGCCATGCGACTTCGACTCCGGACGGGACGTCTGCAGTACATGTATTACATCACCGTGCCCCCCTGTACCTCAGTTCCCCCGTCCCCTGCCCACCCCCCGCCCGCCAAGTTCAGCAGCTGCGGAGGAAGAATCCATAAGAATTCGCCTTAGTGAAAGCCAAAAAATGCATTTCCAATTTTTCCTTTTTTGTAAGAACAGCCACCGTACTGAGGGCAACAGGCTGACCATACACAACTAATAAAACATCGAAATGTGGCTAACAATCAATTGTCAGAACCAAGTTTTCATCCCTCTAGCAGAGACCAAACACCTACAGACCACTTTCATAGAAGCGGGAAGAATGGGAGGGTGATGAGCATTACCGGTAAGTCATTTCTCCTTCAATAAATCGCATTCTCCCACAGATTCCTCATCCGATAGATTCCGAAAGCAGTACAGAGTGTGGAGGCGGGATAAAGGCAACTAAAATCGGCTGCCATGGCCACGTAGAAGCTCAGCACCCCCTTCCGGTCAAGCGTGTGCAGCCTCTCTTCATCCTTAGGAGGGTGAGGTGGAGAATAGAACGCTAGTAGGTCAATGCTCTGGGAGACATTAAACTTCGAAACAACCTTTGTCAGAAATGTAGGTCAGACTTTAAGAGCAGCCTATTTCGAAATACTCAGGAAAGGCGGCCGTGCAAGATAGGGCCTGAAGCTTGCTCACAGGCCTTGCTGAGACTATCACCACAGTTAAAGATATATTAAGGGTGACTAACCTAACAGGGCAAGAATGCATGAGCTCAAACTGAACCGCCATCAAAAAGGTCCGCACCTAAAGAAGGTCCCAATCCAGAACCAGAAATGGTGTAGACAAAAACCTATTTACAAAGCCTGTCAGTCATTACCAGAATCGTAAAAAAAAAAAAAAGGATCCCCGATCTAGTGTCCTTTTTGTCAGGTTTCTTTCCCTTATTTGTCAGGTTTCCTTCCTTTATTCAAGTTTCCTTTTCATTATTTCTCTTTATTTATCCTTTTCAGATTAGCTTTGTGTGGGTGGGAAGTTTTCCATTATAGTTGGTTTGGCCTTAACTTGCTGATTCAGAATCCTGGTTCTGACCCAAGGCAAGATGGAGCCTCACAGTGACAGCTCTGATTGGTTAGAAGACAATGCAGAACAACAATGAACATTCTAAACTGTCACTCTGTGCCTTTCATCATCAAAACCCCATCTGAGAGGACGTGTTTAGTAGCTGCTCCTGCTTTAGTCTTAGGCCTGGTGGATTTAATCCTTCAGACGTCAGCAGTTGAGCGGCTACTTTCTTGGGGGTTACAGGAGAAGTCATCAGCTGGCAGGAATTCGTTTTTTGAAGACAGGAAAAGCAGGAAATCCTTATGAATTCGCTCAGGAGATAAGTGACTTTATTTTTACTGTAACTTTGTTCATCATAATAACATTCTCCTTGAAAATTCGTGAAAAGTTGTGTATCTACTAAAACTATTGAACTCCCGGAGTGCGCGTGTGTTTTCCAGTGCAGTGTTCCATAGCGCGAGAATTTGACTGTCGCGTGCGTATTCAAGTGCGCGTGTGCTTTCTAGCGTGGGTGCTCCGAGCGCGAGTAACTTTTTGTCTCGTGCGATTTTAAATGCGCGTGTATTTCATAGCGCGGGTGATCCGTAGCGCGAGAAGCTATACGTCGCGTGAGAACTAAAGAGCGCGTGTGATTTCTAACGCGGGTGTTCAGAGCGCGAGAATCTGTTTGTCGCGTGCGATGTAAGTGCGCGTGTGTTTAATAGCGCAAGTGTTTCTTCGCGTGAGTCTCAATACGTCGCGTATGAAACAAAGATCACGTGTGTTTTCCAGCGCGAGTGATTTTGCGCGTGAGAATCAATTCGTCGCGTTTGAACTCAAGAGCGCGGGTGTTTTTATTTCGCGTGTTTCGCACGAGAACATTATTGCGCGTGTGGATTATTGCACGTGTGGATTAATGCGCGTGTGGATTTAATGCGCGTGTGGATTTAATGCGCGTGTGGATTTAATGCGCGTGTGAATTCTTTTAATCGCGCGTCTTCATTCGTTTGCGCGTGTTCTTCAACCAGGAAGATTTCTATGTACAGTTCATCGTTAATCTGAATGGAAATAACCTGCGTGTGCGTTTAGCACGTGTTTTTTCTTCAAGGATTCAAAAACTCAATATGATTATAAATAGTTTGAAAAGTTTGAAAGAACAAGAAAGAATATTTTAAAGACAATCTAACTGAACATCCAGGGCATATTGGAAAAAAGACAATGAACTAAGACTTCCAGTTGTGCCTTAAGTAAGAAGTTGCTGAGAATTTCAAGTGTCTCAAGTAAGAGAGATTTTCAGCTTCTTTATCAGCTTCTCTAAGAAATTTCAAGAGAAGAGCCAGGTATGATTCTTAATTATTAGTTAAGGATTAATGTCTTCTCATTCATAAGGTTAAGTGAATTAAGGAAGTGTATCTGCTATTCTTTTATCCTCTGCAGGTTCAGCTCTGGTTAGCCTTGACGCAGTCTGCCTGGTGTTGTTTTGTTATCCCATTCCCCCTTTCCCTTTGGGGTGTAGTTTACAGAGCTGAATTGAAATCTAGTTCTGGGAAATGCATCTCAGGGGGATTGTCGGGGGTTCAGCAGCTTCCGCGGACGCAGGACCTCTCAGCCTGACACTTTTAAACACAAAGCTGCCAAGAAGCCCTTAACTTTGCCTATCTGAAGGCCTGATGCGGCCAGGGACAGAAGGAATTCCATCACTGCTGTGGTAGGACATGTGATCGGGTCTATCCTGCACTCCTTATACCACGCCTCAAGCTTTCTCCACTTGCATGCATACAATGATGAAGTAGAAGCTCTGTGTGCAGCCAGTAACACCTCAAGTACCCCTTCTCAAAAGGTCCCAGTCATCATAACTCATCCTCTCAAAAGCCACGCATGTAGGTTGAAGAAATCAGAGTTCGGGTGGAGCACCTGACCTTATGATTGGAATAGGCGTTCTGGCCACCGAGGAAACCAGAGAGCTGGGCAGATGGTCAACTCCAGGAGCTCGAGTACCATGTTTTCCTCGCCCAGTAGTCTGGGACAATCAAGATAATGGTGGTTCGAAATCTGCTTGGAACACATGAAATAAAATGTATCGGTTGAAAGGCATAGTGGAGTTTGTAGACCAACTTCACCAGCAATGCATCTCCTAGCACACCCATCACCTGGAATTCCCTCGAGCAGAAAGGTCTGCACTTTGCGTTGGCCCTTGTGGCAAACAGAAGTACTGTAGGGGTACCCCACAGAGAAAATATCTCTTCTTAACCTTCCTGGGACACTTCCCACTCTTGTGAGACCCTACTCGGCCTGGTCATTTGCCAGCCCATTCTCTGCTCCTGCCAGATGGGCTGCAGAAGCAGAGATATGGTTCTCCAGTAACCAGAATGGCAATTGCAATGCCTCCCTGCATAAGGGCACTTGTTTGTTGAGGTAGTGCATGCCCACTGTGTTGTCTGTTAGACTGAGTACATGCTTCTCCCTGAAGAAAGGCACAAAAAGGCCACCAGGGCTAGCCTGACCACCCACAGTCTATTGAGCTGCCACGAGCGTTTCACTGGCGACCAAAAGCCGCATCCCAGCAGTGAACACCCCATCCCTTTAGGATGCATCCATGACCACTTGTGCCTCTGGCCATAAAGGTTCCACCACCATCATGGTCTCTGCTTGCCCGCCAAGAGAGGTTGTTGGCCACCGACCTCAACACCCTGAGAATGTCCTTCATGGAGTTGAAGTACTGGGATCACGGCTCCCTTATCAGCCATTGCAGGGATTGCATCTGCATTCAGGCCTCTGGTACCAATCAAATGCAGGAAACCGTGAGACCGAAGAGGCGGAAGAAGAAAGCCGCTGGTAGACTGTCATGGTTCTGGAAAAGCTCAACCTCCGACGGACACTGGAGACTTAGTGGGCGGGGAATCCCTTCCCCGACCATGTGTCCAAGACTGCCCTGATGATTTGGAGTTTGTGTGTTGGTGCGACGTGGGACATCGGGAAGCCCAAACTGTGACACACTGAACAGATTTCCTCAAGCTGTTGCGATACCTGCTCCAGAGACATTCCTCAGATCAACCAGTCGTTCAGGTACGGGAATTCGTGGACACCAGAACTCAAGAGGTGCGCCGCCACCAGTGCCATCAGCTTCATGAAAACCATACGGACAGAGGTTCAGTCAAAGGGGAGCACCTTTATGACAATCTCAGGAGCAGCCTGTGCTTCCGATGAATCAGAACATTGGAACTAAGCATCCTGAAGATGCAGCGACACCAACCAGTCCTGGAGCTGTAGAGATTGGAGAATTTCTTTCAACATCATCATCCTGAACTTGTCTTTAGATGCTTAAAAACAAAACAAAAGCAGAAAGTTTGGGGGTCCACAGAATATGGAGGGAAAGTTGCTAAAAGAGAAAACTTTCCTAACACGTGGCTACTGAGAGGCTGAGATACAGGGAGTGTGACTTTGTCAGACGCGTCCTCAGTGTATTCCTTTCAACTCAGACGTGCCACTAAATCTTTTTATGCCTGCAGATGGTGTACATTTTCAACTTAGTACCGGGAGAGGGATCTGTCCTTTATCCCCAAGTGGGCCTGCAGATTGGCACTGTAAAGGGGTACCTAGCCGCTATTTCAGTTTTGAATAGGTCCCCGGAACAGGGCTCGTACTTCACAATCCCCACGGGTATGCACTTCTTGTGCGGTTTGCGTAACCAGCTTCCTCCATACCAGTTAGTTCTGGCACAGTTTGGACCCCTTGCAGTGCAGCTCTTCATTTTGTTCTTGGTGGACAGAGATCCATGGGCTACCCTTTGGTCACCCATGGGTAGGGGCACAACCCTGTAACACCTTAGTGTATGTTTTTGGGCACATGTGTTGCCCACAGAGCAGGGTATGGGCTGGTGGCAGCTACATGCTGGTGTGACAGTGGCTCTACGTATCCTCAGTTTTTTGGATTACCCAGGCCCTGCTATAGGAATCAATGGATTCCTACTCAAAGCCAAGATGGCCACTGGTGGCCTCTAGGGTTTCTTTGTCTTACCCCCTTGTCTCTCAAAGTCCCGAGAAGGCCTGGCTCTATTCCCTTCCCCTGAATGATTGTTGGGTGGAAGGACCATATATTGCTCTGGGGCTGCCTCCTGCCAGACTGTCTGGAGACTTCCCCAGGGCTGCTTGTTGTGGGTACACCCATGAGGTGGAGCCTACCTGAATAGTGTGAGTGGTCAAAATGCATTCTGTGTTGAATGTCTAGTTATGGTTGTGTGACAATGCAGTGAAACTGGAACGAATGCAGTGTGGTGCACTGAAAGGATGGAGAGTAACCCCCAATTCACATCCAGTTTTGTGGGGGGTCTGGCTTCTGGCGAATAGCCTGAATACCTGCGAGTCCGACTGGGTGCTGCCTGCATGAATGCACTTGTGTGATTGGCTGGCTGGGCTAGCATGAGTGAATGGGGAGTGCTTTGTAGAATGGAGGGCTTCACACTCACCTTGTCAGAAGCTGCGACACGAAACCTGAAGCTGAAGTGATTTTAAGCTTGCAACCTGTAATCCAGAAGTCGTCTGCGGCTGCATTTCTTCATCAAGTCCAAAAAATGGTGTGCTGATTCAAGGACTGAACCAGATAGGACCTGGATAGGCGACCTCTTCCCTTAGCCATGAGGGAACATTGTGCAACTGCTGTTCTTCCCCTGAAGTGTCCTGGAAGCCAGTCCTGTGTGCCTGCTGTCCAGAAAAGGGATAGTTGTGGGTCCAGAAGAGGAGTGCCTAAACATCCTGAAGTCAAGATGTTCATCTGTGTTGCAGACTTACCGCAGTCTGAGTTCAGCTCGTATCTCGGGTCCCCTTGACGCTGGAACCACAACATTTGGCAGAGATGAGTCCTGTAGCACAAGCTGTCGATCACCAAAGTTCCAGGCCTCAATGCAGAATGGCGACATCTGCAGCACGGTAGCCCAAACTCTGAGCTGGGAAGCCACTGGGGGATCCAGGGGCACTTCTTGGGGCTCTTCTTTGCAGGACTCCGTGCTGACTTCGAGAATAGATGTTCGCTGCACTTCTGAAGATCACCTCAGACATGCCTCTTCCAGGATAGCAGCCCCTCACCCTCCCCCCCCCCCCAAAGCAGTGGTCCAATCAGGACTACTAGCGGAACCGCTCATGCATTCCATTCAGACACACTGAAACCAGTTTGTGGATTGTGCCAGACAGGCCCACCTCACTTCCTGGCAATAAATGCACATGGCCCTGCAGTAGTCAGCAAACAGACGTGGCTTTCTGGGCGTTGGAAATCCATATAAGGATTTTCTTGTCCTCACAGGTCGGGAAGAAGGGTTGGAGAAAAGATGGCCAAAAGCCAAGGGACAAACGAAAAACCTTATGCCACGGCCATGATTGAACACTATCCACAGTAGGCGGTAAGGATAAAGTAAAATATACCAGAAAATAGCAAAACGTAACTGCTGCCACCAACTTGTCCCTTAAGCACACCTAAAGTAAACACAAATCCTCTAAATGTTAGTCTAGGGCAAAACAAAAAGTGTACCCCAAAATGCTGCATTGTAAAATGCATTGTACAGTGATACAAAGTCACCAAAAGTGATAATGTAACAAGACTAAGGGAAACAAACTTTCCCAGAACTGGCAGCCTGAAGGACATGTCAGTTTCCCCATGACAAAAGAACAGCCGCCAGTGTAGTAAAGAAGAAGGCTTCACTGCACTGCAAAAAGAGAAGGTCAGATTTTTTTTTAAAAAAGCAACGTGTTCGAGGGTCCCAAAAAATTGAGGGAAAGGTGCTGTAAAGAGAAATCATTCCTAACTGTTAATCAGGAGAAAGTCAGTTAATGCTAGTGAAACAAGGATGACAGATTGTGAGGTATAGCAAATTAGCACCAACGTTATATAATGTCTTCACTAAACCACGGTTTGACGTTCTTGATTATCAGGGTGTCACCTACACCAATTACACTGCCGACACCCAGATACTCATCCCAATCACAGGAGACTACCTAGTGGATACAGAAGCCTTGAATGACATCTATAAAGTTATCCAAGCTTGGATGGCCCAGCACGAGCTCTGTCTTAATGACGATAAGACAGAGCTCCTCATCCTGGGATCCCAACAACGACTGAACAGACTTGACCCTGCCTGCAAGACTTTCATCATCGATGGTAACGCTATTAAAGTCTCATCCGACACCAAAACATTAGGCATTTACCTCGACTCCACCCTATCACTCACTAGACAAACCAATTCAGTTGTCTCGGCATCTGCCTATACATGTAAGCTTATTACAGCATGTCGCCCCTTCCTCACCACACAGAACTGTACTATCCTAGCCCGGACATTGGACATGTCCAAACTAGACTATTGTAATGCCCTATATCTTGGGACTAGCCAACAAACTGAACAAGCTACAGGTTACGCAAAATAATGCAATTAGAGCTGCCCTCAACATCTCCAGATTCTCTCACATCTCCGAGACCAGGAGAAGCTTACACTGGCTTTCAGTGACACAAAGAATTGCGCTGAAATCTCTTACGCTTACACACAAATGTCTGAACAACCAGGCCCCCAACTATCTCTCCTCTCGCGTCCCACACTACACACCTACCCGTCTACTCAGATCAGCTCAGGCACACTGTCTGACCATCCCCAGATACAAACTGCAGAAAGCCGGGGGAACCAGCTTCCCTGTCCTTGCCTCCAAACTTTGGAATTCGATTCCTTTACCTATTAGATCTGAACACTCTCCTACAATTTTCAAACAAAGCACCAAATTATGGTTAGCTACCATTGTTGTCTAAATGACCAAACGTATCTCAGGACCTCCCCTGTTCAGCAATTACCTCCGCCTGTATGCTCCTCTTGCTACTTGTAGATATTGTGCTTTGCACTTTGTAAAATGTTACATTTATTCTTTGACTGTTGATATTATTGCACCTTACATTGTTTACGATGCATAACCTACTATATACACTGTGCTAACCTGCCATCTTAAAATGTAACCTGTACTGTATTATACACCTGTGTCAAGATATGCGCCTGGTTGCCCTCGGGCCTGGCTGCGCTATATAAATAAAATACAAATACAAATTCAAATGAACAGAAGAAAAGGTCACAGTATTCCATTTTTCATTACTCTCCTTTCCCCATGGTCTTCTGAGCAGAGACAACAACAATGGATGAAAGCATCAAGTCAGAAAGTCTATACTCCGTTTCATAAACTGTACCTCAGATCCTGAGGGAGAAGCTGGCACACGTGCTGCAGGAGATGCGGGTCGACTATTCCTCTCAGACAGATCAAAGGAAAGGTCTCTTCGTATCACTTCCCTGGCTTTCTTTTTCTTCTCAGAATCCAAATCCCGGTGCTCAGATGTTCCATGGCTTTCTGCCCTGGTGAGGACTCCAGTCAGAAAATCAGCAATCTCATCCTGCAGGAGTAGGAACAAAACACGGTTCATTGTTGTTCCTTAAGTACACTTCAACCTTTAGCACCTCCTATTCATCTCTTTAGAACCTAACATGAAATAATGTAAGTGTATAACTCCACATACGCTCTTAAAGTTTCATACTCTTGCATCCACAAGTCCTTTCCTTTCCATTAACATTTCCAAGCATGAACTGCAATATGAAAGGTGGCAATAGGATGCCCAACATATATTATATCCAAATACTTCCACCATAGTTCTTCTAGCCTCTGCAGCTACCAAACTGTCAACATCTACCCCTGCCCCTTGGCAGACCCTGCTTACATTTGACATCATTTATCTGTTTTGTTACCTGCCACTTTTCCCTTCCACCCTGATCCTTTTCTGCCTGACCTCACTGCATCACCCTTGTTTGAGGATCTTTGTGCTTGTTTTCTGCTCTATGATTATATGGTCCCTGCTAAACTTACATCTGCCCTCATTGTCGCGGCTGGCTTATCTTATTGTGCATGGTTGCAGCCCCTGCACTTTGAGGTAGGCCCTCCTCCACACCTTCCCTACATTCCTGTTTAGGACTTGCATGGTCAGAATCATCCCAGGGCCTAGTAAGAGCGGCGTTGTTTTGTCTGTTCCACCCCTCTCACCTCTTCAGCTCTACCTCCACTCCTCCCCTTTCCCTACATATATGTAGCAGCACTTGCACGTTCCAAATCGTCTCACAACCTAGTCAGTTTTGTTTTCTTCCCTCCTGCACTTCCCTTCCACCCCCTTTTGCCCCTGCCCTCATGCTATAGCACTTGCACGGTCCCAATGTTTCAAAACCTTTTAAGAACGTTTTTTGTTTTATCCCCTCTTTCTATTTCCCCACCCACTCCCTTGTCTTGATGTGCCTTGAAACAATTCTGCTGTATAGTGCACATTCAAAATAACCAATAAATAAAATAACAAATAGTTAGACCAAACTGGGAGTTGGCATTGGAGGCGAGGGGAATGTTATGGACATTGACCAGAGAATAGGTGCATGTTAGAATGGATTTCTAAACTCTGGCCTGGTGGACAGCCGTTTAGGAGGCCACCCTTGTTATAGTGAACAGGGAGCAACTTCTGTGAGTTTAGCCAAACCAATCAAGGTAGCATGGAAAGAGGACAAGGGTAAATCTCAGGAGAGGCGAGTGCGGTCAGGGGTCCACAATGAGTCCCCACAGTGAAACACCAAGGATTACACTTGGACAGTTAGTTATAAGAAATACAATTTGTTTTGGGCCCAGAAAACACATTATGAAAAAAGACTAATGGCAAGTAATGTTATCAAACAATACTAACCACTATAAAAACATATATACATTCCGTGAAGTTGGTGCAAATACAACAATTCCACCCCCCCCCCGCCACCCCTCCAATACCTGTAAAGCAAATGATTAGGTTAACACCAACTGTCCACAGGAATTGAAATCCTAACTTTAGATTTTGTACCCTAAATTGTATGGGGCCTTGTGCCCAAAAGTTCAAATTTTCCAATAGTTTAGGAGTTGGGAAAGGGTCCTTGGGACGTGCAGATGGGTCCAAATGTCAAACGAGGATGTAGTCTAGTGAATAAAACAGTTCAACTTTTTGAGGGCTTTCGGCAACAAGTTTTACCAAAGCCAAACAAGTGTAACCGTTTCAAGAGTTGTTTAAACTTCACAAGGGTGGAGATAGGGGGCAGGTAAATATTGCTACAACTCAACACCCATACTCCGGGTTCTCTTCAGACTTGGCAGGTCGTCAGAGGATCGCTTGAAGTAAGTTTTCCCGCCTTTGGTTCCGGTCGCTGGTGATGCGGGTGCAAGAAGAGTTCTGTTCGTGGATGGAAGCTTGGTGCAATCTCTCCTTGATGACCAATGCAACCAACACAGCTGCAGCACTCTCAGGGCCCTCGACCAGATGTGGGAACGCCGGTTTCAGGGATAGTCACAGTTCCACGGTGACAGCAGGCGTCACAGTTGTCATGGTCTAAAGAGTCTCCTATCTCAGGCCCCTATGATGGCAGGAAGATTAAATTTCGCAGGAGGAACGTACAAGCTGGAGAATTATGGTGTTCTCGGAATGGCAGCGCTTCTATTGTGGTAGCCCAAACAGGAGATGGTCAGTCCACTGAGTGCTCCGGGGACACTTCCAAGGGCTCTAACTTGCTTGGGTACCAGAAATCGCCGGGACCCGTTGTTCCCACTGGTTCAGACGGTTGAAGCACCGACAAGTGTCTTCACAGATCAGTAGGGAGACAGAGGTCCACCGTGACTGCAGCAAGATTCTGTCACCAGGCTTCTTCAAGGATCATCCACAGGTCTTCAACGGTCTTCATAACTAGGACAGGATACTTGGCTCCTCTTCAGATCTGCTGGACTGGCTGCAGGACAGCACTTATGCCAAAATCGGGTGAGTGAGCGCACTCAGCTCTCCAATGGGAAGATCTGCCCCACACACGCAGACCAGCAGTGGTCCAATCAGGGACCACTGTGGGTTTCACTCAAGCATGCACACTAGTCTCTCAGGCGCCAATATGTGGACTGGGACCAGACAGTCTCAGTCCATTTCCTGTGACGCCACACACTTGGTATGCACTAGCCCGTAAAAAGCAAGCCTTTCCTGGGAAAGTGCATGGCCATAAAAGGAAATTCCTGCCCTAGCAAGGCAGGAAGAAGTCCAATGGAGAAGGTGGTCAAGGGACAAACGAAAATTGAGGCACGGCCATGTTGGGACACTAGCCACTGTTAGTAGCCAAACGTGGTAAACGCGGTAAGGCTAAAAAAAAGTATGAAAAAGTAATTGCTGCCACCAGTTTGTCCCTAAGCACATTTTGGGTAACCAGAAAATCCCTCGGAGTGTAGTCTACGGTCATACAAAAGAAACTGCATTGGAAAGTTGCATTGTGCAACGGTAAAAAGTTACCTAAACAGGCAACAAAGTCAAAAGACTAAGGGAAACAGTTGTCCAATATGACAGCCTGAAGGACTAGTCAGTTTCCCCATAACCAGTGAAAAAAAGCCCAGTGGAGTGAAGCTGAAGGCTTCACTTCACTGTAAAAAGTCAAGGCATGGTGAAAAACAAAAGCAAAAGGTTTGTGAGTCCATAGAATATGGAGGGAAAGTTGCTCAAAAGAAAACACTTTTCTAACAGTGCACAGAGAAGCTGTTGTGCAAATTACTTTAATGGGAACAAGTTTTTTGAAGGAGAAAAGAAGAAAAGAAAAAGGTAGATGAGATGAAGAGAAAGAACGCTTACTTGAATAGAACAACAGGATATGATCATGCACTCTAGAGACACCTTGTTTTCCCCTTTGATAGGTGTTCACTTACAAAAGAAGAAATTACTTGACTTTGTTAATGTTTTTTTTTCTAATGAATATGATTCCACCAACAGATTCCTCACCCTTGAAATCCACTACAGCTGCACTCTATCACCCTAGATTTTTAAACTTGGGATGTTTGGTTACTTTTATACGTGCCTAAAGACAAGCTGCTGGCAGCAAATACATTTTTAGCAATTTGGCGTTTCTTTTGTGTGCACATTCGCGTTTACCGCATATGGCTACTAACGTGGCTAGCGACCTTAAATGGCCATGCTATGATATATTTTTCTCGTTCTCTGGTCATATTCTTCCTTCCATGCCAGGTCAGGAAATCCCTTGTAAGGTCATGTTCTTGCCCAGGAAAGCTGCTACTTTTGCGGGCTAATGATGCTTGTGTGTATATGTGGCCCAAGAAGGGGGCGGGACTGTCTAGTCCCATGCCACATCCGTGGTGCCAGAGTCTAGGTTATGAGCATGATTGAAATCAATAGTTGTCCCTGAATGGACAACTGCTGGCTGTTTGAATGGTGCAGATCCGCACCACTGCTGAGCTTGGACTGAATTCCAGCCTGGATTTTGGATACAAAGAGGACTCCTGCAGCCATTTCTTCAGAACAGTGTTGGAGCCAAGAATCCCTTTTAGAAAAACAGACTGAAGATCAAAAGATGACTCCCAGGAAGACCACCAGGGGGCGCAGGCAAAATGGCTGCCTAAGCGCTCTCCTCCTCTAAGACCCACAAGGAATGGTGGAGGAATAGAGCTTGCCCAGCCCGCAAGCCGACCGAGTCCCGAAGAAATTCATTACAGCCTTCAATGAAAACATAAGGAGGAAAGGCAAGCCCCCGGCCTGCGGGAATCCAACATTGTCAGTGCCATTATTCTGAGCAACCGTGTGGGCTTGAAGAGAAATCCTGTACCAAAGCAGCAGCAGTTCTAAAAGGGCGCTGAAATCAACAAGACACGCGGAGCAACGGGAGCTGCAAGCGGTTCATCAGACCCAAGCGGAAGGCGTCCTCAGACGAGGGGAGAACAGGGAAAGTAAGCTGTCCGCTGAAGATCAGCCCAGGATAGGAAGCCGCTCCGGACTACGCTGCCAAACGGGGCAGAGAAAAGACAGCTTGCACCACCACAGGAGTAAACCATTGGAGTGGCTGCATTCCACAGGCCCAAACATGGAAGACTCAAGCAGAAATCCCACCCACTCTTTGGACAATGGGTAAGGAGAGCAGGGAGGGGGCAACTGAGCGAGCACAGAGAGAAACATTAACATCGAATCCCGCTTGGCCCTGGGCTTGTGTAACCACAGCCAGTACAAAGCTGCGGGTCATCCACAAGGGTGATTAACGAGCCCAAGGCACCTTTGAAGCTGCACTGTGCCTACAGCACGCAACCCCCCAGGAAAACGGAAAGGGGCCCGGGGGCACTGCATGCTTGCCCCTGGATCGCGTGGTCCCTTCGAGCCAATTGCATAGAGCTGCAACTAAGGGCTAGACGAACTGTGCCAGTGAGGGGCTCTCCTCTCCCCACCCACAGCGCGGTCCAGAAACGGTGTGCACTTTTGCCTCGCCTTGCCACGGATCAATTAGAGAGCGCAAGTCCCTGGCTCTCCAATGTTAACTGTGCTACATCCCCCAGAGCAAAGCAAGCACTGCACCACCAACATACTCTGAGTGCAAGCAGGGCTCCCTCGGAGCTGGGGTAGACCGCTGAAACTCCCTGAACCCCCTTCCACCCCGAAGTGCGGCCCACCAGTGCAGAGGGGACTCGCACTGCACTCAGCTGTGCCTGCTACACCCGTACCCAGTTAATGAGAGGTGTGGAAAACAATTGTGAACAGGGCGTGGGGGGTGAACCAGGAAACCCCCCCCTCCCCACCAGGAAACGTGCCCACAGGCTCAGCACCCACTGGCGGACACAACCTTATACCCCTGTGCTTGAACCAGAGCAGCAATCTTAGGCAAACCACGAAAGAAGAAAAGAAATGCACTCCCCGCACTGAAAAAGTAACGCCCTCTTTGAGAAGCAACCAAAACAACGCAGCGCATATGCAAAGTGGAATTGATCCCTCGACAGCCAAGAGACTATTAGAGTTTAGCCGGAGAGACAACCACAACCATGGCTGTTCCCCAGTCACAAGAGAGCCCCCTCAACCCAGGAGGCGACCGAGAGACCTCCACAAAAGCAGACATGCGCCTCCTGTTGGACGAGATTCGTAGACTCAGACACAGTATGACTACAACAGTCAACGCTCAAGAGAGGGTACATAAGCATAAGATCGAAGACAAGGTGGAGGCACTGGAGAGCTACCAGCAGTCAATAGACATCACGGAAATGAAACCGGAAAGCCGGTTCCAAGACCTGGAACAAAGAAACCTAGATCTAGCAGCAAAAGTGGACGATCTAGAAAATAGAGAAAGAAGAGCGAATATAAGAATACAAAGCTTGAAGGGATCCCCTAACGAAACGTTGGCTTGTCTGGAAAGAAGAGTCAAAGCATTGGTGAGCACGCTACCCCCCTCTCCACTGATCCCCGAACTGGAATTTGAAAGAGTGCACTGGGCAGGGGTCCGCCGGACGGCCCTCGATCAGTCTTGGCCAACTGTCACCACTACCGGCACAAAGTTGAAATTATCAAGCACGCCAGGGAAAGAGAGCAGATAGACTGAGGACTTGACTGTCAAAATCTACCAGGACTTGTCGTCGGCCACACTGTCGACCCCTAACCACCTGGCTACGAGAGCAGAACACATGGTATAGATGGGGCTTCCAGTTTGCGCTCATGTTTGACTATCCCAATGAGGAGCAGGCGTACATAGTGACCTTGAGTGAAGAAGCGACCGGAGTGCTGCAAGCCCTGAGAAAAAAGGAAGGTGTCACAGAAGGAGAGGAGATGCCATCTTCGTCTGAGCCAGTTAGGAGACCATTTGGACCGCGGCCACAAAGGGGCCGATCAAAAGGCAAAAGAAAATTGAAAAGACTAAATACCCCTGAACAGGTAGGTCAGGATACTAGGAAACCACTACACCGATGGGCCTTGGAGAAGTGGATGGAACTTGCTGCAATCGACAAAGAACAGTGCTTAGATCGGTGTATGGTGAAGAACTACTGACCACCAGACCCCTCCCAGGCCCCATTGCATATAAGTCTGCCGGACTGGGCATATATAAAGATGTTGTCATTAAACACTCTCGCTTACAACCAGTTAAGTTTACAATTCTCGTTCAACTGGGTCCTTGAGAAGTCACCCGTTGTGTGGCCCTATGTTGAGACCTAGGGCGTCGCCTATGTTAAAGGGGTGCCTTTCTTCTTCACCCCTCCCTTTTCATTCTTTTTCTATTCTTGGCAAAGGGAGGGGTTGGGGGGGTTTTGGGGTTCTGTTCAGGGTAGCACGGGGAAGAGCGGGGGGTTAAACTACAGAATTTGCTTGCTTTTATTACACTGCAGGAAAGAATCCGATGTGATCGGCAACAGGGCACTCATCGCCCCACAATAAGGACATGTTCAAAAAGAACACACCCACAAACATGGCGGAGGAGACAAAACACTTTGCTAATCAAATTGCATATCCCACAAAACATCTATGTCGGCTGACACTATACGTAATGGGTCTTTGAATGTAAAGGGGCTAAAATTGCCACAAAAGAGATCTATGCTAGTCAAAGCATTCTAGCAAGCAAACCTGGACATCTTGTTTGTCAAGGAAACCAAATATAAGGACAAAGAGGAATTCACTCTAAGGGGGGGGGGGGGGGGTGAGGGGAGAGACAGCTGGGGGTGCAATATGGGTGTCTGGGCCAGAAAAGAAAGGGGGAGTGGGAATCCTCTACCGCTCCTCCCTCGAGTTACAAATCTTCCAAACGTGCAGAGACCCAGGCGGAAGAGTTCTCATAATGCAAGGGTCTATCAGATCAAAGGAAATCACCCTGTGCTCAGCATACGCCCCAAACACTCAGCAGCTGCTATTTTGTAGAGAGATCTTCACACTACTAGAAAGTGAAGGGACGGGATCCCTGGTCTGTGGGGGTGACTTTAACCTGATCATGAACCCGGAGCTGGATTGGAAATCCTATAGAGATGGAGCAATCCCCCCCCACACGCCAAGAGACAGGGGATCCTTCCAAAACCTGATAAGAGACCACATGCTACTTGATGCCTGGAGAGCCCTTCACCCTTTATAAAAACATACACATTCTACTCCCCCCAAACCCCACACAAAACATACTCCTGAATAATTGTCTTTTTCTAGACGGAGATCTCGAGTATCATATGAAAGGCGCTTCCATAGAGGTGGTCTGATCACGACACGGTGACCGTGGAGTTAGACGTGGGCCCCGGCAGGAATATAGACAAACGATGGGTATGCAATGATTCGCTTTTCAGGGACAAACTTCAGGGAATCATTAGACGAGGAGATACAGGAATGCTTTAAAAGAAATGATATTGGGGACCTCCCACGTGCAACAGTATGGGAAGCGGCAAAAGCAACAATAAGGGGGTTACTTACATCTCGGGGGCATCGGTCAAAAGAATCAAACTGCTTAGATAAATTCAACTGAAAAAAGAAATCCGAGAAAAGGAATCAGCCTTAGCGGGAGGGGGGGGTTCGGGGGGGGCAGGAAGGGGGGGGGAGAACAGGGATGCAGCTGAAACCCTAGCCGCAATCAGAGAACTCAGGAAGGAATTCAAAGAGGTCTTGCAGGGGAAAGCCCTGGCTCACCTGCAATACGTTAAACAAAAATTCTACAACAAAGAGGACAAAGCACAGACCCGACTTGCGACCAAACTGCAAAAACAAAGAGCCGAAAGGGCAGTCAATAAAATAAAATCCCCATCAGGTGTCACCCTAAAAAACCCTAATGAAATAACAGTCCGCTTTGCCCAATTCTACAAGCAGCTTTACACCTCATTGCGACCCTACCGAAGAGAGCACAGCAGAGTTCATGTCCAAAGTCACTTTCCCCCCAATACAGCCTTCAGACCATGAAGAACTAAATGCCCCTATAACAACGGAAGAAGTTGACCACGCCATCTCTAACCTAAGAGCAGGATCAGCGCCAGGTCAGGACTGTTTCACTCCAGCTTACTACAAACGGCTAAAGGGGGCCATGATCCCATTCTTGTCCCCAACATCATTATGGCTACAGGACAGGCCCCGCCCTCACTCACGGAGGCTAGAATAATTGTTATACCAACGGATGGGAGAGATAAACTCGAAAGTGGCTCATACCAGCCGATCTCATTAAACGTAGATGCAAAAATATATGCTAGCATATTGGCCAATAGGCTGAGCAAGGTCCTCCCTCATCTGATACACAGTGACCAGGTGGAGTATTTGAGGGGACGGCAGGGCACAGATAACGTCCGCAAAACGCTAGACTTAATTGCATCAATTGAGGCAAAAGATGTCGACCCCACACTTATTTCGGTTGATGCCGAAAAGCCTTTTGACCGGGTCGAGTGGGGGTTCATGATCCAGGTTCTTTAAAAAGCTGGCCTAGGTCCGGGATGGGTGCAGGGAGCGCGAGCACTAGCACTTTACAACAAAACATGTGCGAGAGTCGTTAATGTGATGGCCCCCCCCCCATTTGTATTGACCAGAGGAACCAGGCAGGGTTGCCCCCTATAGCCGCAGGTATTTTCCCTAGTTATGGAGCCTCTGGCTCAGAACGTTCACAACAATGAAGCGATAAAAGGACTCCAAAAGTTCAGCAAAGAATATAAATTAGCCTTATTCGCCGACAGTGTTCTGGTTTATGCAACACACTCCACGCAGTCCATCCCAGCACTCTTGAAGAGGTTGGAAGAATACGGCGAGCAATCAGGGTTCCGCATAACTCGCATCAAGACCGTGGCCCTGTCACACAACGTTTATGTACACCCAGACTCGAACCCCTCCATGTAGGATGTAAAAATCGCAAGTGACAGCATACGCTACTTGGGGATTACCATAACAAAACAATTAAAAGACTTACAGCAAACTACAAACTGCTCTGGTCAACCATTCAGCGTGACACAGAAAACTGGGCAAAGTTAAAGCTCTCGTGAGCAGGAAGCTTTACTGCCATAAAAATTAATTTTCTGCTGCGGCTTCTCTTCCTATTTCCGTCCCTCCCCATCGCACTCCCAGACTCCTTTCTACTCAACGTCAAAAGCACCCTGCTTGCGTTCCTATGGGAACGGAAGAGACCCTGGATTGCATATTACACACTGATCCTCCCAAAGGAAAGAGGTCTGGCATACCCAGACTTCCAAGAATACTACAGGACGGACCAGCTCCAAATCCTCGTATATCTTATTTGGGAGTACAAAATAAAACAATGGGTTAAACTGGAAAACATTCTTGTTGCCTCTGTCACACTAGGAGAGTGGCTCTGGGCCCCCTAAGATCGATGCCGTGCAAGAGCATCCAGCCAGCCCTTGGTGTGTTGTGGACCATATGGAGGAAGAGGAGCCCTAGCATGAGCGGAGTCACGACCTGGCCTTCTCCCCTTAGCTGCATCTGAGCTCCCCCAATCAGAAACATCATAGACCCAAGCCACTTCCAGCCACAATATGAACCAGGGCTAGTAAGGGCGGGCCAAATGTGGAGGGATAGTACCTTCCTGTCTAGAGAGGAGTTCGAGGCGGTTCAGCAGAGCCTAAAAATGTATCCGCTTCCATAGTTGCAATTAAATGGGGTCCTCACAGACCCACAATGAAAAGAGCAGCTGCAACGCCCCCTGGCCCCCTTCGAGGGCATTCTGAACACATCCAGGAACCAAAGGGTTGATCGCAAGAATGTATGCGCATGTCTGTGTTTCAATAAAATGTAAAGGAACCTGCCTCCCGGTAAGGGGGGACTGGTTGCGTAAAGCCAAAGAGATTTATGAGATGGAAAGCCTCACAGCAGCACTCCTGGAATCCCAAACTCACATTGACACACAATGGCTCCCTCTCCTAGAATTTTGTAGGAAATTGACAAACACAACCTCAAACCTCCACCCAAGCAGGCCCCAACAATGCAAACAAAGGAAATAACCCCCCCCCCCGTGTGAGGTTTGGCCTCACACCAAACTCTGACGTCACTGCCCCCACCAGGTGTATCCGCCCCCCCCCCCCCCAACATAGTGAAAAGTACAAGGGAGCAAGGCATAGTTCGTCACCGACTGGATTAGGCTTTTTCTTTTTCTCCTCATCCCTGTTCTTTTCCATTCTTGTTTCTTTCTGCAAACAGAGATGTTTAGGCGCTCCTCGCAATAAACCCTAACTACCCAGTTTTGATGTGGTAGGGAGAGAGGGGTGGTAGGAAGGGGGGGGAAATAGGTAAGAGTTTTGGACTCCATGGAACTTAAAAATGCAAAAATTCCTTTTGATCAAGTTTCTACTTTATACTGCAAAACGGCAAAGTAATGTACCTGCGATGCAACACATGATCATAATAAAAATATATACAAAAAAAATAATAAATACATTTAAAAAAAAAAGACTCCCAAAAGGGCCCAGGCATCCCTTCCTGCATCTGGACCGGTGAAGCCCTGTTGGACTACATGATCTCCAAAGACCCTGAGCGATACTTCAGCCCTTGAATTAGTGGGATCAACTAGTTCTGAGGCCTTCGAGTATCCAGCCGACCTGAGCCTTCGGAAGTGTCCCATGACCACTCGGAGTGACCAGCTCTCTCATGGGCTACCCTGCCAGAACCGTTGCTGTTCCATGGTTGCAACTGGAATTTTGGTAGTTTATGGTACATGTTGCCTTTCCCTCTGAATTTCGGAGTCGCAGCATGAAGGGATCCTGTCGTAGAGGAGCTTCTGCGACAGCGATTGGAAGGATGCCCGTCATCACCCATGTGCAGAGATCATAGCTGGATCGCACCTTTTCCTATCCTGTGAAGTGTCCTAAAGAGGCCTGCATTGGTGAATCGTTCATACCTTCATTGCTGGGGATTTTTCCTAAAGCCTACCTGTGGTAAGACTTTATAAAACTATCCCTATGTATACAGGCCCCAACTTCCAGTATAAGTCGGTACTACTCAATGTTCTGGTAGTATGGCAGAGCAGCCAGGCTCATTTTAGGAGGGAGATGCGAGTTGTAGTTAAATAAAATGAACTCAGTAAATACATACGCCCAAACACTTGTAGTTATAGCAAAATAGTAATTTATTTTATGTACACAAGGTAAAGTTATATTATGGTAAGTTAGTACTATTTCAAATTAATAAACAAAATAGAAACCATCTGCAATACTTCAGGTGAGTAAATCATAAGTGAAGAATTATACAGCTAATAGAACACAGTTCCAAGGTAATTAAAATCGCTTGTTATAGCAAATAAGAAAATGTTCTCTTGTAGGAATAAAAAGATTAAACACCACCAACAATATCAGGTCAGTACTTTGAAAAGACTTGTATTACTTTCCAGAAGCCTGAAGGCTTTAGCAGTCCATCCTTATCTAGGTATGAGTTCTTCAAAGTCAGAATGGAGGTAAAGCAGATACAGCACAGATGAAGAAAAGGGTAAGTTCCAGAGGATTCTTCAATTACAAGTAAAGGGCTTTTGGTGGTCAAAAAGGTTTCAGGGAACTTGGGAAAGGCTCCCTGTGTATGCACACGTGTTAGGTTTGGAAGAACAGTATGGGCGAACACCAACACACCGGAATCTGCACTCCAGCAACAAAGGAGCGACAGAATGGCTCAAGTACCTGAGGAGTCATGAATAAGATGCAGCTGGATTCTTTCACAGTGCAGCAGCGGTGGAACCGGTCTCCTGTTCCTCATCGTGGTGACGAAAGGAGGTTATCTGGAAGGGATGTCACCGCAGGAGTCGAGAGAAAGGCCTCTCAGCAAAGGATTCTTCATGCTCCAACGTCTGTCTGCAGTTTTGGCGTCTTTTCACAGACTCCAATGGGGAACGGCGAAAAAAGAAAAAGAAAGGAGACACCATTTTGTGTCAATGGTGACCATTCTATGCATGGCCACACCTGTGAAGACATCCTGCAAGTAAAAATTGCACAAAAGACAGTAGAACACGTCCACTGCCGCCCATTCAGCTATGCCTGTCACTGTAACATGAATGTTACAGGAGCAGTGAGAAAGGGCATACAAGGTAACCCCTCAGCACTCCACCTAGTGCTGATCTCACAAAAGGAAAAGCTAAGGAGGAAAAACATCATCCCTCTAACCTTGGGAACAGTAGTTGAGGAAAATGAAAATATAAAAAGGAGGGCTCAAAAGGTGCTGTAAAAGTGAAACACAGATGCCTTTTAAAAAGTATGGATGAAAGCAAGACTCAAAGGGGAAAAAGGCTTCCCTCATTCAGGAGAACAAGAAAACAGTCCTGTGGGTCTCTAATTTAAAGGGTGATTTGGCATAAATATGAAAAATATCCCTTACAGTTCCTTTGGCTCCATACCTTCCACTCACTGCCTTTTGGTCGTCGAACCTGGGTAGTAACTTTTGAAATACAAAAGACTATTTAGCATAATTGCTGAAGAGTACTTTATCCCCTCACCAACACAGGTACATTAGAACATACCTGCAAGTGTTGTGGCTCCTGTAACCTTTGTGCACAAAGCCCTATTCTTCTTGGGGATTGGGCTGCTTAAGGTAGGGGATTCACTTGTGAACTGGTTCCATCAATTACTGAATTTGCTTACCTTACCTCTTGTGTTGAATAAGTAATTTGAATGCATTCATGAATCTATGGTGAAGTATACATGTTTATGATTAATTTTTAAGTGTGTAAAAAAAGCCTTTGAATAAATAACATTTTTGTATACATACCTGTGTGAATTAAAGTATTGTGTATTATATTTTGTGGACTCATGGAGAGCCCCGGGCCCCACTCACACTCTCCTGAGAATAGCCTGGGCTGCTCTCCAACGCTAGCTTGATTCGGTTTTGGCTAACCACTCAGGGTTCCCTGTTCACTATAACTAGGGTGGCCTTCTAAAATCTGTCCTTCAGGCCAGATTTTAGAATTCAATCTGAACAGGTTAATAACATATACCTTCTCCAGAACTTTCATCTATTCATATGCTGATAGATTAGAAAGAAGTACCAAGCATGAACATGCATCAAAATGTTGTAAAACTGGGATAAGGGAGATGGCTCTCTAATCCTGGATTCTTCCACAAAATTCATTCAGTGCAGTAAAACTTGATGAAGGTGTGTCTAGACCTCCAGGTGGCTGCACTGCAGATGTTCACCAGTAGCACCCCTGACAGGGGACAGGGGAAAGGTTGTGGACGAGGCTGCCTTTGCAGTCTGCTTGGGGAAGGCTATGAAGCAGCTGGTAAGAAAGTTAGTGGCAGAATGAAATACAAGCCAGGAACCACCGGGAAATTGAAGCCTTAGAGAGGGCTCTCTCAGTGCCAGCATGGCCAAATGCAACAAACAGTAATGAGGACTGTTGAAACAGTTTTGTCTCATCAACACAGTACTTAAGAGCCTGCATAACATCAAGGGAGTGAAGAGAGCGTACAGCAGGCAAAGGAGGAGAAATTAAGAAAGATGGCAGGACCTGTTGCTTGTCGAGATGGAAAGATGAATGTACCGTGGGCATGAATGGGGGATTGGTTCTGAGAAGAACCTTGTCCTTGCAAAAGACTAGTTAAATCTGGGTGTGAGGAGAGCCCACTCTTCTGGCTGAGGTGATGCTGCCTCCCATGAGACTAAGATATTAGCCTGATGCATGGGCTCAAAGTAGGAGACCTGTTAATTTCGACAACTCGACATTCAGCACCCAGGAAGGTGCTGGTTTACACGGCTCTACATTGTAATCCAACTGTGAAAAGAGCGAAGCGGGATACAGAGGAGCAGAAGGATTTGTATCCTGACAATGCTGACTGCATGAAACTCAATTGTCCCCCGCTTTCCATGTAATGGAAGCAGGGGACACCCCCTAATCCCATAATGTCGATCAAGGGGAGCCGGGGATACGCCCGCAAGTCCTGCTCCCCTTGGTCAGTATTATGGGATTCAGTTTTTTCATCCATGCTGAATGCGCACTAGACTCAGATTCTGCATTTTCTTTTTGATATTGTTGTACATTTTGAGTTTGCACACTGGAGGACGGGACATCAGAAAGAGCCCCTTCAGAAATTGGTTCACAAGCCGATGTAACCATAGTGAGGGTGACATTTGAGTGCGTGTGAAGCTGGCAATGGCCAAAAGATGAACCTTGATGGATGTTAGGCAAGATTGTATGCAGTACCCTTTGGGTGCACTACAACAACCCTGACCTCCTGGCAATAGGAACCCAATCTTTGGTATAAGCTTGTACTAAACAGGTTGGTAGCGCGTTGAGCAGCCAGGCTTATTTCAAGAGGGGTCAATGTGAGCTGTAGAGGAGTTACACAGGTTCACAAGTATTCAAATAAACATATAAACACAAGGTTTCTTGAATAAACAATTATTAATTTATTTATCAGTCAGTTAGAAAAAGCCTTCTTCAGTAGGGGGCAATATAACAGTAACACTCAAATACACTTCAAACATACACACTCTTAATATTTCTAAATCAGTAAGTACCCTTATGGGATGGCCCACATACATTACCTACACCCTCAGGTGACTCCAATAGATAGGGTACTGGGGACATTAATATATCACTTTGCACTTACAAGCAGAGTTAAGAGTTCTCACAAATATTTCTCAAAGCAAGTAAGTACTTTTGTAACCCCCCTCCCTCCATGCAAAGTTAGTTAACCCTTTCCTGGAAGGAAGACCAAACACATTCACAGAGAGAAGGGTCATTTTTTCTTTCTTATTGTTTTGGCTGAAACATTCAACCTTTCAACAGCTTTATACAAAGTATTCACATATGTTTACACTAAAAACAGAGTTCATATTATACAATAACAAAATATACATAAAATGAAAACCAGCAAGATTTGCCATCTCGAAATAAAATTTCTCACCAAATTCCTGGGGAAATAACACTTGTCATGTTACAAGTATCTTATTCCAATCATTCAGTACACCATGTATGATACAGGTCTCATGAGATTATTAATTTCCCAATTTCAGATGGTTTAAGTAATTGACAAGAGCATATCCCAAATATTTGGAACGAATATGAAAAATATACTTCCATAGTTTCTGTGCATCCATAGTCAAACAATTTTTTTAAATACTTAATTTGTAAAGATAATGTTTCACAATGAACAAGAATATGTTCTAATGTTTCCTTTGTGTTTTTACAAAACCTACACATTTGGTTTGTTAATTATGATGGGTGCCATTTTGCTGAGAGTTTGCGTGTTTTCCATAGGTGAAATCTTAAACGCAGGAGGCCTGCACGATGCTGCAGGTTTGGGGATTTCATGAGATAAGGCTCAATTATTCCAAAACATTTGAGAGAGAATGGATCTTTCTTAAAGATTTTGTATTTATTACATTGGACTCTAGTTTGAATCCAGTTTCCCATCATTTTATTTTAGCTTTCTGTGGATTTTGTACAAGCAATTCCTGCATTATATCCGCATTGTGCAAGAATTCCTGTGCCTTAGATTTCCAACTTTTGATAAATTTGTCATTAGAATGTTTTACATAATTTGACAACATTGTGACCAGTCCGTTCTCATAACCATTCAGAATACACTTTCGGTACAGCGTACAGATTTTCCATTTGTAGCCTGCATTCAAGGAAATTAACCATCATTCGTGTCTAATCATTGCTATTGGCACAGTATGGGAGGTTTAGTAAGACTCTCCAGAATTTGCCTTCCGATAAGTTCCAAAATTGTGCCACTTTCCATTTTTTTGTTTCTGAACCGTAGAGCAAGATTGGGACCACCTTTTGTTTGTAGTATACCACAAGTGGTTGAACTGAAAATGAACAATATTTACCTCTTAAAAATCCTTGCCTCAGATTTAAGTGCATTTAATTTGGACTTCATACGGCAGATCCTTAGGGTGATTGTTTATACTTAATTCTAAGTAAATGTAGTTCGGGACTACTTGTAGATTTGTTCTTTCTATCTGCCAAATGTTGGAAGAAATTCTTTGCTTCAGATTACCAAATTGCATTACCTGTGTTTTGGTTTTATTTATTGCGATCTTATTATTACAAGCATACGTTTCCAATGTTTTAAGCATATTTCTTAGTCCTATTGGGCACTTGGATATCAACAAAAGATCCTCTGCATAAAGCAGCCATTTTACTATATGCCCTTCCATATTGGGAGAGTTATGTCTGCAAATCCTACGTCCATGTCAGATATGAAATAGTTGAAGAGGGCTGAAACAAGTATACAACCTTGCTTCAGCCCTCTTGATGTTGGTATTGGATCTGATAAAAATCCATCTCGATCCAGTCTTATTTGAATTAAAGTATCTTTATGGAATTCAATCAACCACCTTAATATATGCCATGGGCAAATGTGTGACAGTTTATTAAAGAGCAACTCTCTTGGGACAGAGTAGAAAACAGTTCTGAAATCTACAAAAGCAATGTGTAATGGTTGCTTACTTTGATAATGTTTGGCTATGATCGCATTTCTAGTAAGCAAATTAGTGCTGGTACCAAGTCCATCAAGAAAGCCCGTTTGGTAGGGATCTCTTAACTTCTCATTAGATAACCACTGATTAAAATCTCTTTGGATCAGGCGCGCAAAATCTTTCCCCAGATAGTCTAAAAGGGCTATCGGCCTATATGAGCTTGGATTTAATCTGTTACCTTTCTTAAATAATGGTATTATTACTGACATTTTCCACGAGGATGGTAATGCTTCTGATTCTAGAACTTGAGTAAAGATCTTATTGAGAATCGAGCCCAAATCTCAGGGTGTTTCTTTAGCATACTACTATTAAGACCATGAGGGCCCAATGCTCGCAACATGTTCAAGAGATATTATAGAGTAGATCTTCATTAAACTTCACCACATTCTACCTGGCATTCGAATGGTCGGGGAGAGACACCACTAGGTGACGGATTAAGACATCCAACGGGTCACGGATGACCTAGTGGGCGACCCCGCTGGCTACTCCGGTGGCCGAGAAGGAGAGGCCCGGGGCCACCCCACGGGGCCCTGACAGACTGGAGAAGCACAGAGGCAAAGCTAAGGTTAAGGGGGCCCGCAAGTTTTAAAAAACCAGACACCCGTCAATGACCTCCGAGGGCCACCTGAAGTGACAACACCACTCCTTCGGATGTGGAGGAAACTCTCCTATGTTTAACGACACCAGGCGGTGTCACCGGTGGAGCTGAGGGCCGTAGCCCGGAGGCATTACGGTTATGCGTCACGTTGGTGCAGGGTTTGACCCGCAAGGTTACAGGGCTGGTTGATGTTTGCTAAAAGTTAACAATATTGTTAAATGGATCCACACATAGGGTCCGAGTTTGAGGTCACAGGCAGAGGTGGGGGATCAAGGTTCCGAGATCCCATCTCGGACACTGGAGCCAAGATTGGCGTGGGTTCATCCCACATAAAATAAAGGAAATGGGATTCCCAAACATTTGAAATACACGGGGCTGGGGTTATAGTCCTTGGTGGTTCCTTGACCAATCCCGACGTCCCGTTCGGGGACGTGGAGGAATGCCTTAAAATGCAGGGGAATGGGTGGGGGAGGGGAGGGGGAGGGACCGGGTCAGGGGGGGAGCGCGGGGGAGGGCAGGGAACGGGCCCCACATCTGAACTACACCAAGGAGCAAAAAGTAGAAGACTCTAAAGACTACCATGGTTGAAGGCCAGATAGACACACTAAATGTCAAGGGTTTGAACTCCCAAAACAAAAGATCACTGACTAGCAACATGTTCCGCAAACAGCTAATGGTGCTCTTCCTACAGGAAACCCATTATAAACAGGGGAAAGAATCGCCCATCAGAGGAAAGGAAATCGGGTCCAACTTCTGGGCCTCCCATAGAAGCTCAAAGAAGGAAGGGGTGGGGACTCTCCGGAATCAAACATTCCATCTATCAAACATAGATGCCAAGAGAGGCTTCGGGGGGAGGTTCCTGGGGATCGAGGGCACCTGCGAAGGCGAATGTCATTTTGGCCACCTTATGCACTCAACTCAGGCCAGATACGGTTCTCGCCTCAGATCGTAGGGGTAATGGACGAGTGGGCAGAGGGAGCCATGATACTGGGAGGTGACTAATCTCATCAAGGACCCCAAACTAGACTGGTGGACAGCGAGAGGGGTGGAGCAAAAGGGGATCACTAAAGACAACCTAGCACTGCAGACCCTCCTAAAAGAACACTACTGGATAGATGTCTGGCGTTCGGCACACCCGGGCCCAGGAGGATACACCTTCTCCCCCCCCACTACACTTACACAAGAATTGACCTGCTCTTGACCTCAGAGGAGGGGGGTGGGGCGGCCACGGCCCCAAGGGTTGAAGCAATAACTTGGTCCGGACACAAGTTACTAGTGGCAAGCTGGTCCCTGCCCCTGTCCCCCAGATCGTCACGCTGGTGCTGCAACGACACACTCCTGAGGGACCCAGTGTTAAAGGATTTCTTAAGAAACGAAATGGAGGCATACTTCGAAACAAACGATAACGGAGAAATGGATATGGTGACAGTGTGGGAGGCAGCAAAGGCCACCTTCCGTGGCCTCATGACTGAGGGCGCTAGACGTAAACGGGAGAGAGGACTCATTGAACACAAGATACGAGCAGAGTTGAAGGCCCAACGGGCTAGGCTCAACCAGGATGGGGAAAACAGGGAATCCTTGCTGGCGGAAATGCGAGAGAAGAGACAAGCACTGCACACGGTTCTCATAGGGGAGGTGGTTAAGAAAATGAGATACACGCGGCAGAGGTACTATGAAAGGGGAGACAGGGTGGGGACGCTACTGGCGTGCAGAGCCAGGAGATGCAGACTGGAGAGGCGGGTCGGGCCCATCAGGGATAGGGGGGGGAGGGGGGAGCAACAGGCGTAACAAAAAAGAAGAAATAGTCGAATCCTTTGCCGACTTCTATAGGGAACTCTACACCAAGCAGGAGGGTGAATCACTGGAGGAGATGCGGGCATACTTGAGGGAGCACCCACTACCGCGTCTGTCCGAGGTGGAACTAAAGGAGCTGGAGGGGGACATAACAGTGGAGGAGGTCGAAGCAGCCATCAAAAGATTAAAAGTGGGAAAGGCCCCAGGGAGCGATGGGTACACGGCTGACTTCTACAAACAGTTTCAGCCCACACTAACGGAGCCTCTAGCCAAACTGTTTGACCAAATTAGAAATCAGGACACGATTCCGTCCACTTTCCTGCAGGCCCTCATCACAGCAATCCCTAAACCGGGTAGAGACCTGGCAGAGTGCGGCTCATACAGACCCATTTCACTCCTAAACCTTGATGCCAAAATTTTTGCCAGGGTTCTGGCAACCCGCTTTGAGAAATGCCTACCTCGTCTGGTCCACCCGGATCAGGCGGGCTTCATACTAAACAGGCAAGCCTCTGACAGCATGCGCAAAACGCTCCCCGTGTTAAACTCGAGGATGACCCGAGACGAGGGAGCCCTAATGCTGGCTTTGGACGCATAAAAGGCCTTCGACAGGGTTAGCTGGGCATTCATGGGAGAGGTCCTTTCGGCGGTAGGGATGGGCCGGAGATGGTTGGGATGTCGGCACTATATTCAGCCCCCACTGCCAAAGTACTCGCCAACGGGATGGAGTCAGAGGCCTTGCCTCTGGGGAGGGGTACAAGACAGGGCTGCCCACCCACTGTCCCCCCTGATGTCCGCTCTGGTCATGGAGCCCTGGGCGGTTTCCGTGAGAAACGATGAAGCGATTAATGGAGTGCGGATAGGCGACTCTCACTGTAAAATCAGACTATTCGCCGATGACGCTCTCCTATACGTCACCAAACCCTCACAAACAGTCCCACACGTATTGCGGGGTCCGGCGCACTATGGGGATCTCTCAGGGTTCAAGGTCAACCTGGGCAAATACGTGGCACTCATAGGGGGGGTCAACTGTCAGAAACCGAGAAAATATGTGGAGGAGCTCCCCTTCCGGCTTCAGAGGGATAGCTTCCGACACCTGGGGATCCAGATCACAGCCGACTCGACTGACCTTTTCCCTAGTCACTTCTCCCCACTATGGACAGATGTCAAGAGAGACAGAGAGGTGGGCGGGCTCAGTGTTTTCATGGATGGCACGCCTTAATTTGATCAAAATGGTGGTGTTCCCCAAATTCCTGTTTCTCTTCCAGATGCTCCCTATGCAGGTGCCCAAGACCTTCTTAAACTCAATAAAACGCACTCTTCTCAGGTTTCTCTGGGCGTGCAAGAAACATAGGATCTCATATGATGTACTAACAAGGCCCAAGGAGGACGGTGGGGTGAGTTCCCAGATTTTGACACATACTACAGGGCGGCCCAGATGAGAATCCTCGTAGACCATTTCAACCCCGGTACAGAAAAGCAGTGGGTGGCCCTGGACAACGGGCTACTTGCCCCGGTTACGCTTGATGAGTGGCTATGGGTCCCAAGATCACGTGTCCCCAGACGGGTTATAGACCATCCAGTATTGGGAGTCCTGCGGGCTATCTGGAAGGAGGGAGGTTACTACAGATGGCTCACAACCTGGCCCTC
Source organism: Ambystoma mexicanum (assembly GCF_040938575.1). NCBI lineage: Eukaryota > Metazoa > Chordata > Amphibia > Caudata > Ambystomatidae > Ambystoma > Ambystoma mexicanum. The sequence continues at coordinate 1,155,060,337 of NC_090932.1, read as the reverse complement.
ACCGCTGAGCTGCATTTGGGCCCCTCCGTTCTTAGACAAAGTGGCTGAACCAGCCGCATATCAGCAATGGTAAGAGGCGCGTCCTACCAGGGCAGGCCACCTGTGGGGGGGGGGGGTCGTTTATGCCCCTACTGGACCTTGAGGAGGCCTTGGGGTTCAGAAAACTGTCACCATTCCACTACCTCCAACTTAAGGGAGTACTCACTGAGCCCTCATGGAGCGACACACTCAGGAGGGACTTAACAGACTTTGAGAAAATGATCATTTCCCGGGGCTCTAAGGGGGTCATATCCCGTCTGTACAAACTCCTCCTGTTCTCGGCCCGAGGGGACCCCCGCCCCCCCACCAGCACAGACGCAATGGGAAAAAGATCTGGGGGAGGTGATAGACGACACAAGGTGGACAAAGATGTGCATCCGAGTTCACCGCTCAACAACCTCTCCTCAGAATCGACATCAAGCCTTAAAAGTGCTACACAGGTGGCATTATCCCCCACAGATGATCTCCAGAATGAGCTTGGGCTACGACCCCCACTGCTGGAAATGTTGTAAAACGAAGGTGACTACTTTCACATGTGGTGGACATGCCCCAGGGTACAGTCATATTGGGGGAGAGGTCCTGTCCTGTATCAGGGGTGTTGACGGAATCAGCAGACCTCTGTGCCCGTGGTTGCTTCTCTTTGGGATCGAGGTAGGGGACGACCATGAGGACACTCAGGGCCACATGTTACAGGTCATGCTGGTGGCGGCCAGATGTTGCCTGGCCCAAAGATGGAAGAACCCACATACGCCTGAGGAGAAGAAGTGGGTCTCCAAGGTTCGGGACATGTACGACATTGAGTTCCTAACGCACATCCTTGATGAGTCCAGGACCAATATTGAAGAACTTTGGCTCCCCTTCTTTGAAAAATACGAACGCCCAACTTGAAGGGAGGAATCTAAACCCAGAGACATGCAATGTCACCAGGGTACAACGAGAATGATGCCCCATAGACACAAATCAATCCACAACTTATCCCTCCAAGGGGGTACCAACAAACCAAACCCAGAACATGTGTGCACAAGATCATCTGACAGTCCGAGTCTCTGAACGATCTTTGTGGGCCCGATGGACAAACTAGAAATCAACACTCTAGCATCGGCTAGTGTGGGAGGGGGGGGGGCATAAAGTTATTGTTAAAATGATTTATGGAAATGCATATGTTCAAACGGCAGACATAATAAAATAACAATAATTTGGCGTTTATATAGCGCTACGAACCCTCAGGTATCTGAGCGCTGCTTATTATTACCCATGGTGTGTGGTGCACATTTATCGACCTCTGAAGGATGAAAGGCTGAGTTTGGCCCCGCCGGGATTCGAACCTGCGTTAGCAGGCTCTGCACGGATGTCAAAGCGAGCGCTCTACTCGCTGTGCCACTTGACCGGCTCATGATGTAATAACCTAAAAATGTCAATAAAACTATTTTTTTTAAAAAAACTTCACTGCATGATTCCAATTATCCATACCCAATGAGATCTGGCATTCAGGAAAGGGGGTTCTATAGACCTCCTGATGGTGATTATACCAAGATGCATCTGTAATGGGATTTATTTGTACGGAAGCTTGTGATTTAAAGGTGGCTTCATTTAGAAGCCCCCATATCGCTGCTGTTGATTTAGATGTTATGTTACCCAACAAACGCTCACTATCTTGCTAATAACAATGCTTTCCTCCCACAAATCCAGTTCTTAAAGACTGATTTGTGATGGTTTGAGTCAATCTTTCGGGCAATGGGAGATGGTGCAACTGCTGAATTTGTTGTCTTAGATCAGATTTTCTGTCTTTTACCACGTGGTCAAACAATTATTGCCTTGAATGGTCGATTTAATTTGGACATTTTTCTGCATCGAGGAGACATAGCTTATTCTTCGTTGCACTACTAATGAATTATCAAAATCAATTAGTAATTTTTCTGTCCATCTTAAGCGATTCCAGGCATTATTTGCTATTACTTGCCCTCTGTATTCTTTCAACTTTTTGCTTCGCATTAGCTGCCACTCTCCCAAGTCAGATGTAATTGGCAATGGTCGCTCAAATTGCTAGGATTTACACGAAGAGTTTTAACTATATACATAAATTCACGATTAGCGAACATGTAATCAATGGTGGCGCTTAGCGGACCTCTGTGCCATGTAGTATGGGTAGGGATGTCATTCTCAATTGCACCATTTAACATGACATAGTGCCTGTCTTCCATTAATGTGCACCATCTTAATTCATCCACTTTATGCCTCTCAGTAAGATTATAGATGAAGAGTCAAATCGCATACTATCAGAACAAATGTATCTTGCGTTCTAAGGCTAACTTATCAAGTATTGTTTCTATGTGATGAAAAAAGATGTTGGGCATTAGCTGAGCTTTGCCCCTATAGACATTTATTATAATCATGGTGTAGATATCTTTACTTAACCACTTGGATATAGAGGATTGATATAATACATGAAGTGGCAACAAAGTCTTTAGATTTTTTTATTGCAATTAAAAGCCCAGCCATCAGGCGACCTCTATTTTGAGTCAAGGCCACAGTTGACAAAATACAGAGTCATTCAGGGAGCCAAGCTAAGCCAAAGTCAATTTGAGCAAAAGTCTAGGTGAACTGAAGCACTTTTCAGAGGTAGGTACAAAGTCTTGCACAATGTTTTAAACGTCTTTCTGTTCCTGTGCAGCTCTGCAGATCCTGGTGTTCTTGGGCCTCTTTCGTGGGGACAAGAGGGAGGACTTCTGGGGTCTCCTGTACTGCAATAGGACGGTTACCGACCGCAACCGGCAATCTTCAAACAAGTGGCACTTCGGTGTTTCAGCTCCTCGCATCTACCGCAAAAAGCAACACTGCGGTTTCTGGCTGTCGAGATGGACTTTCCTTGCATCTGGGGTCCAGCACTCTGTTGAGGTGGCTCAGGCTCAGTCAGTCCTGCGTCCTGGGAGTCTGGAGGATTTTCCTGGCCAGCTTAAAAGCAACGCACACAAACTGGTGTTCCACTCCGTGGTATGTCGGTTCCAGCAGCAACTCTGTGGAATGTCAACCAGCTTCGAGACGGATGTCCAGGTGGCTTACTTTGGAGTTGATTGGTCCCACCAACTCAAGGAGAGAAGACATCCTTGCAGGGGCTTCTCCGTCGATACAAATTTGGAGTTTCAGCACAGTAGCAGGGCTTCACCGGGCAAACCAACAGTCCAGGAGTTGCAGCAGGCGTCCTCTTCAAGTTGATTCCTTTGTCCAGTGGTCGACTCTGCCTTCCAAGCCAAAAGCCTCAACCTTTAATTCTGGTTTCTCCCATTTATTCCAGCCTAGCCATCCGTTACCCAGCAGGATGGCTGTCCTTGCCGTACAGTCAGCCAGCCAATCACTACAGAGTGCATTTGGGTCTCCTAGGAGACTAAGCACAGGGCGTTTTGGGCACCTCCCTCACTTCCTGCCCCCACCAGACACCCTGGAGACAGAGGCAGGCTTCACTCGTGAATCGCCAAAGGCAAAGCGAACAAAGGGACCAAACCTTTGGCACGCAGAGTAAATATCAAGGAGGACCTTTCCAAGAAGAAAAAAGACAACCGGGGCCATTTTGAAACAAAATTGCACCCTTAGGTGCTTTGCTGCAGCTGCAAACGCAGCACATGCACACCACATTAGTTAAAAGTAAACCTCTGCCACCAGCCATTCATCGAGGAAAGGGTAACATAAAAATGTTACATGAGAAGCTAGACAACAGGGATACTAAGTAACCCCTCCAGCACCCGATTGTAAGATAGTGTGTACTGGGTCTAGTAAGTTACAAATGTAAGTAAAGTCAATTTCACTTTACTGCCCTTGGAAACAGTAGTTTATCCAAGTAAAGGTATTCAAACCTTTGGTAAAATCGGTGCTGTGTGACACAATGTAAAAGATGATGCCTGTGGAGTTTGTCAGATTCCACAACCAAAAGAAACAGAGTTAAAAAATCACATTAAGATACATGAGATAGTGGGGAAAAAGGGTCTCGCTCTTGCCAGGTAAAAAAAAAATCAAGTCCTCAAAATCCAGCAAAGTTGCTGGGGGTCTCTAAGGTAGAGGGAATTAGCACATTTCTGAGAATTCTACCTAACAATGGAAGGCCTCTGGTAGTCAGGGAGAGTAAGTAAGGTGGGATCTGTTGTGGTTGGAATTGAATGGGGTCTACCCAGGGAATGGAGCACCAGATAGTGAATTGCTTCCATTTCTGGCCATAGCAGGAGATGGTAGTTCGGGCCTGTGCCTTGGCAAGAACGTCCCCACAGTTCTGGGTCATGACAATGTGGTCAAATTCTAAGGATGTAGGAAACAAGCCATGAGGTTCAGAGAGCAGGAGTTACTGTGGGGGACCTCTTCACTGTTCCTGGATAGCAGATTGCACATTGGCAAAATCCTGATGGGTAGGGTCGATGACAGGGCTTGAAGCTCAGAGCCAGAACTGCCTGGGCCAAGCCGACGTCATAAGGCTCTGTATGCATGGCGGCTGTTTGGCAGCGTGTAAAGCTCTTGGTACGATTGCAAATAATGGAAAAGCGTACAGGAAACTTCCATTCCTCAGAAATGTGAAGGCTTCCCCCAGTCTGGCTGGATGAGGGAACCAGATGGCCAACCAGTTACATTTGTAACTGTCCTTCATGGCAATCTCTGGTGTCCCCAAAGTTTGTAAGAGGGTACCCACTTGGTCGTGGAAGAGTTTCCAGTCGTGGCAGGAGCAGAGTTCCCTGCTGAGGAAATCGGCCACCCAGTTGTGCATGCCTGGTGGGTGAAAAGGGGACAGGAACATTCCTTGGAACAAAGCCCATCACCATAGAGATTCAGTCTCGGTTGAAAGGATCAGAGATCTAGTGCCGTCCTACTTCCAGCTGTAAAACATTGTGGTGGTATTGTCAGTTGACTGGGGTGCCTTACAAACATACGTTAACAGATTAACAGAGATTCGTGGTTCGGGAGGAGGGGTTGATCTTGGATCTTCTTTGGGATAGAATGATCTCTGGTTACAAAGTAAGTCCAACTTCCACTGTAGGGCAAATTTTGCAAGACTAACATCACTTGAGGATGGAAGCTTTGAAAAGTTGTAATGTCTTAATTGGAAAAGTGATTTTTGCCTATCGATGTTCCACCTAGGTTGGTTGGAAAAGGAGTTATGGCACATGTTAGCTCAGGCTGGACTCAAAGAACACTAGAGTTTTAGTGAGATATTGCATTATTGTTGCTGAAAAACAGGCTGGGGCTGTATAGCAGAGCCTCAGAATAGAAATTGATATCAATGCGTATGTTTATTTTATGAGTGTTGTAAGTGCATTGCATTATTTTTTGCCCGTTACGTGTTTTGTAAAGTTTTTTTTAACCAAATACAAATTTAAAAAAAATTAAACATGTTAATAGTCTCTCCCACCTGCATCTTTTTTGTGCATCTGAATTCTATGTGGGGTAAAGGGACTTGTAGGGTCCTTGATAACTGGGTTCAATCCTGTACAGAGCTTATTGTAAAAATGGAGTTGTCAGCTGAGTTGTCTTGTAATCCGAAATAGGTCAAACTGAAGCTGTAGAGATATGTATGGATTCAGTCTAGGTCAGATCGGCTATCCTATTGTTTTAATGACCAATTTGATTGGTCAATCAAAAACGTTAAATGTCCTGGCTCCGTATATAAGGAAACACCCCTCTAGAAATGTTCGATTTAAAATCTTGAGGTTGAAGTTAAATGTACTGCCTACCACGGAGGTGGTTGGGATTAGAAGGAATGTTCCAAGGGGTATGAGACTGTCTATAGTGCCAGCAGGATGAGTATTTAAAACATTTATGTATAGCCTGCCTGGCATGGAGTTCCCTTTGGGAAAAAAAACTGCAACTATTGTTAGTGCCTCGGATGAGGACCTCTGGGATTCAGATTTTAAAAACGAATGCCATTTCTGTTTTATTAAGATTGTTAGACTTTTTGAAAGTGGTTTTAGATTTTTAAAATGTGCTGGAATAGGATTGCAGATTTATTGGTGTTAAATGTATGTATTGAAGTGATATATGATTTTGTGATGTGTGAAGTCCAGTTTTTGAACTATAACGCACAATAAAATAAAACATTTAAGGACCCAGAACAGCACCTTGTGCTCCAGAATGTTTATGTGGAACAACTTTTCTTCAGCCAAACAGAAGCCTGGGCTCCCCAACCTTTCATGGACACATCCATTGTGACAGTCGCTAGATGGGAGGGGAACAGTGAGGGACAATCTGCCCTCCCAATGGCCGGTGATTTGATACCAGAGGGCATCTAGGAATTCATGCACTGGGGCATGTGGAACCTTCAATTTTTGACAAACAGGATGCATGAAGACATGCAGAGGAAGTATTTAAGTGTTCAGACTGAGGCCACTTGGTGCCTAGTGTGACAAATCTAGCAATATCGTCACAGATTCTCTATAGGGAAGCTTCTCGTACGTGGCCAAAGAAATACAGAAACTACCTGACTGGGACCGTGGGGATGGATATCTGCGGGAGGACCACGTACGGGAGAACAAACTCCAGAGAGGCAGTAAAACGATTAATCAAAAGAAACCTTCAGAGGTTATTCTTAATGACACTCATGTACCTTTGCAACATGCCTGTATGGCTTATTGTGACGTAGATAAAGAATTAAGGTTCTTGCTCAAAAAAACTTGATTTACCAAATAACCCCTTTTTTAGTACTGAGACGAGGAAGAGGGATGGAACAATGAGGATGACCAGAAGCGGTTAGCAAACGCTGCGTTCCAGTCTTTGGCAAGTATTACCTGCCGGGAAGTTTAAAACACACAAAGCTGAACAGAATACAAGTGAGGTAGGGATTGCAGCGGAACACAGCTTGTGTGGATGCGGGTTTGAATGCCAGAGGTGAGCACAATGGGGAAGGCAGCACAGAGGTTGACGAGAACGGCATGCACAGAGACTGTGCCAAGAGAACATCACTGTTTTATTGCTATAGGCATTTGGAGCCGCTAGAAGCAAAGAAAGATAAATCGGGAGCCAAACAGCTAACTGGAACGCACACCCAGTAAGCAAAACAAAGGAGGAAAGACAGAGGAACACCAGAGCTACCCAGTAAGGCCCATGAGAGCAAGTGGGTTACCAGAGCGCTTGCATATCATTAACAGCTTGTGAAAGCCCAATTAAAATAATTGGAGGAACTGATATCAATACTAAAAGTTAAGAAAGGGTCGGTGACCCAATATTTGAAAAGCTTTATTTCTTGGTTAAACGAGTGAGCAGAGAACCAAAACGCCCTGGCAGGATAGTGAATCAGGCACTCAGTGAGACTGGGACTCGCACACAAAAGGATATAAGGCTCTGGCCAGTTAAACAGGCACTGTGCAAGTCTGGGACCCGCACCAAAGAAACAGAATTGTGATATCCTTGCAGGAGAGTAAACCAGGAGTAAGAAAAGAAGTAAAACTTGAAACCATGGAACAGTGAGAACCAATACAAAAAGGAAGACCCATAACCCTTTTTAAGGATCAGTGATAAAGTTGCAGTACCATGGCAGCAGAGTACACAAGGGATAAAAAGAGGAACAGTCAAAGGAAAAGGGAAGAACCGTACCCCTTTAACACAATTTTGAGGTATTTGCGACCAGGAAATCACCAAAACATGAGGGAAACACCACGTCCTAGCCCCCCCACATTCCCATAGGTTTCCCAGTGAAAACGGTACTTCACATGTGTGGGTGCACGGACCTGGGTGCAAAGGGAAAATGCTAAACTTCTAATGCTTAACCAAGCCCCCTGGGAAGACCAAATCCAAACTATATTTGGCCTTGTGGGCAACCCACAGATTTGGGCTACGAGTGTCATAGCCAAAAAGGAAAACAGGGAACTCCATGCATTTCTGAAAAGACGACACCCATGGGAATCCAAAAGCTCTCACTTGCGTAGCTAAAACAGAGCAACTTCGCCGGCGTCCCGCAGACACAAGCAGCCGCCTGTAACACACAGACTCGGGATACACATGACCTAAGCCAAAAAACTTCCTAAGACCCGGCTGACAGTGCCTATATACAAGGTAAATGGTATGAAGGTGCCTGCGACCCTCCCCAACCCTTGATCTCATTGAGACAAGCCAAAATCACGGTCCTGAAGAAGATCAATATTTTTCATCGAAACCGGTCGACCATTTTATAACTAAGGATATCCCAGAAACCAACCCGGGATACCCCGTGAACTAAACCATATAAAACTCTCTACTATGGATGAAGTTCAGTGTTTTTAAATCTCTTCCATGAATATTCTATCGTTCTTATAGAATCATCAAGTTATCTACGACTCAGGGACCACACACTTCTTATGAAGGTCAATAAAAGAAAAAATAGTTCCTCTCTGAAATGTGGCCCCAAGTTCCTTTGAAACAACAAAATCATCTCTGAAATGGGCAGCAGTCCCATACACCCCATGCCTAAGGACAGAAGCCCCCATATGCTATGAGGAACCTCCTGTGAAATTTGTCCTCTGAGGTCACCCATTAAATGGTACCAAAATAAGGTTCAGCGTCCAAACTGAAATTGTGGAGCCCAAAAAGTGTTCATGTGTGTTAAGATTGTTTCGAATAACACCTCGGGAAAAACTTTGAAGTTCAATTCATTGCCTCCCTGAATGTGATCCTGTAATGCAGCCTAGCCAGAGCTCCAGGATGGCCATATCAAATGTTAAACTCCGTAGGGGCAGATTGGCAGGTTATGCACGTATTTAAAGTAAAAAAACGACCAAGATATCTAGTTCTGATTTCAGATTGTGATGGACACTCCGTTACCAGGTGCTTTACATTTTCAACATAACCTAGAGTCCTTGGGTTCTCTCCCCTCACCCACTAGTGAGGCAAAAAACCATGGGATCATCTTCGACTCCTCTCCTCACATCACAGACTTTGCCAAGAAGTCAACATCTCAGCTACATCTTCTCTGGGGCATTCTACCTTTCCTTACCTTCCCCCAGAAGCTCAAGGTCTACAGAGCCCTGGTTATCTCTAGGCTTGACTACTGCAACAGCCTCTTCCTCAACCTTCCTCTTTCCTCCCTTCGCCCCTGCAATTAATCCAAAATAGGACAGCAAGTCCTATCCTTGGCCTCAAGTCCAGGAACCGCATCTCTCCAGCTTTAAAATCTCTCCACTGGCTCTCCGGTGACTGCAAGGATCAAACTCAAAACCCTTTGCATCATCCACAAGGCTGTCTGGGGCCTGTGATCTCTCTACAGTCCACTCATTCTCCCAAAATACCTCCCAGGTCTTCTGCCTCCAACTCGCTGCAGGTCAAACATTTCTCCAGGCAGAAGGTAGATCACTTTACTCGGCTGGCCCTCCCTCTGGAACAACCCCCCCAATCAGACATGAGCCAGATCTTCTTAAGTTCCGGAAACTTCGCAAGACCTTCCTTTTCTCCTCTTTCTTCCCTCTCCCCCTCCCTTGCTAAACTCTCCACCTGCTGCTGCGACTGGGGCCTGGTCCCTTCAGTCATACAGGGACCAGACTACCCCCCAAACTCCCACCAGTCCCTCTCAGCATCCTTTGCCAGCACTTGCACTGGGGCTCCCTTTCCCGGACTATACCAACTTAGTCCTTCGTGTCCACTGCACTCTTCCTCCCCTCCCCACCTTTTTTCTCTGGCACTTGCCGCTATGGCCTGACCAGCACTTAACCGTCCCCACGTGTGTGGGTACCCCCGATCTGCACTTCTTTCTCTACCCACCACCCCCTTGTACTCATCACATTGTCATGCACTTGCACAATAATATTGTCACAAGGCCAATATAACCGTTTTGCTCATATGATTTCCCATGGTCCCCTACCCCCCCCATCGTGGCTTGTGGTTCCTGGAAACACCTGTGTGTAGGTGCCATACAAAAGTCCAATAAATCAAATCAATAAAATAAACCTGGGATTTTACAGCAGTTAGAGTGATTTTCCAAGGGTACGATTTTTCATTCGGACATGCATAACTTCTCTTGTAGGCAGGAGGATAAGTCTAAAACTCAAAAACTGTTTTCTCAGGGATCAACACTAATAAGGTATTTCGGAAGGGTCCCCAAGGCTTTATCAGTTTTTGAGAGAGTAATTTGTAACCTCAGGTTTTATTAATTGTGTCAATCCAATCCCTCTCTTTCAAATACGTTTTTTACCTTTAATGGATTTTCAAACAGGTCGGTCACCTTCCACCTTTCAACTGAATGAAATAAAACCCAAAAATAAAACTAAAGCTCGTAATGCCACGCAAACAAACTGGACCAAAGGAAAGACAAAGAGAAAAAAGAACAAGCACAACTGAGCACCACCAAAGACTCATAACTGCAGAACACACTCTCACAGACCGGAGCGACTACAGAACCAATGCTGATAGAAGTGAGAAATCCCTCTACCTAACTCCATACATCGCAAACAAGCAGTCACCAGAACGCGCCAACCCAAAGTACGAATCAACAACAGCAGACAACCAAACAACCACGCAGAAGAAGAACGGACAATGTTAGAAATAACAAGAAGGTAATCGACGCACTAACACCTTACATCACCATAACAAGAGGAACTTCCACTTGCAAGTCACAAAACTTTGAAGAGGAACTTGTTGGAAACAAAAGCCCAAGACTGAACCTAGAAGAACTTTTCGACGACACAGACAACTGTACCAACACCAACAGGAGACCGGCCTGCAAAGAAATCGCACCACCACTCAGTAAACGAGGCCGACAAAACACAAACCAAACATCTTCAAAATCCACTGCAACCTAACAAACGCAAGATCCATGTCAAAACACGCGAGAGATTTTTGACCTTGCCTGAGACAACGGCATTGAAATCCTATTTATCACAGAAACATGGCTGGACGACCACTACACAAATCACACGCCAAGGCTGCCTCCCGACCAACTTCAAATGCCTTCAGATAAACAGGAAAAATAAAAAAGGAGGAGGCCTCGAAATAGCATTCAAAGAACACCTGAAAATAAAAACCGTTGAACCCCTCAACATCATCAACTGCAAAACCATGGTCATACACCTATCAGTGAATCCAAAAACTAACATCACATTCATTCTGGTTTCAGGCCACCGACATACGATGCAACCTTCGTCGACAACTTCATAGAAGCCAACACCAACATAGCCATCAAGCACGAACATCTAATAACCCTGGGGAACTTCAACATCTGGTTCGAAGTAACACATCAAAATATATATGAGAGAGCTCAAAGACCAGGTTGCACAACTAAATAGGTTCTTTAAAAAAACCTGTATATAAACTTTACTATGATACACATTAAGAATTAATAAATCACATAATTAATAACAATCACCACAAATTCCTTAAATAAATTATAAAAGGATCTTACTAGGTCATCACATAAAAAAACATAGGATTTCATCAATTTCGTCAATTACAAATGATCGGTTAACAAAGTGCAAAATACATTCAACATAAAACACCATGTATCTGTTTCTAATCACTATTAGATAACACAAGTTATTTCCCTGTATAAATCCAGGAAATTGCCTCGACATGTTTCTGTTCTTAGGGAGTCACTCAGAACATTAATCGGGAGGGTTGTCATAATCATGAAAATCCCAATTAAAAAAGTCAACTGCTTCGTAAGAGGAGAGGTGTGGTGTGCTCGTGCAACCTGTGAATTAAGAAAAGGGGACAAATAAGAAGCTAGATCTATAGCTAAGTAAGTTTGTCATATTCCCTAGAAGGTGAAAAGGAGGGCCAAACGTCGTGTTAACATTACCTTTCACGGTGCTCGTGGGGGCTCACAACTTAGGTTACTCTGGTTACGATGGGCTACCAAGTAGCTCTTAACCTGTAACTAATACACAAAAAACCTCAATGAGTGTTTTTCAGATGAGCTAAAAAAACAATGCTCGAAAAGCTCAATAGATACATAAAGATAGAACTATTAGGCAGATGGGTATAGATTTATAATGGCTCGCCATAGGCTCACCTGTATGTCGTCTACTTGTCATGATCACTGCTTCCAAGGAGCTAGGACCAGCCCAACGTCCTTGGAAGCAGGCCCCTAACCTTCATCCTAGGCACCAGCCGGTCCCCACTGGGACCTTTTGGACCTTGTCCTGGCGCCGGTGGCACCAGGCCCATCAAAGTCACTGGTCCCGGCACTGGAAGCGCCGGGCTCATAATTTGTATGAAGATGCTTGGGTGGACTTACCTGCAGCAGACCATGCTGCTTACTTACCAGCCACATAGGAATCCTCTGTGAGCCGGGACTACTTTCTTACCTGGGTGGGGCAAGCTCCACTCCCTGGATACAACACTGGAACTCTTCTGGAACAGGAACTCTTTTCTTACCTAGGCGAGGCCGTGGAGGAAGACGCCTCATCACTCCAAGGCTATTTAAACCACACCCGATTGATGAAACGTGCTTCGCGTTATTCTGCATCTGCAGCAGAACGCTCACCGTGTCTGTTCCAGTTTTCTTCTTTCCGATCCTGAACCTGCAAGAACAAACGCTTACCATTCCTGTATCCAGCCTTCAGTAGCACCTGCAAAGACAAGAAACAACAGGTTAGCACGGCAACCTTCACGCGCAGCGCTTTCCTCACCCGATCCATCGGCAGCTACCATCTCTTCACGCTGCTCCTCCGCCTGTGAAGACAAAAGCATAGTTATTCCTGTGTGGAATTACTTACCGGCACTCCGGGAATTCCGGTTTTCTTCAACGCTGCAATCCTGCACCTGAAAGACAAAAGAAGAGACATTAGACAGGTATTTTACTTACGCGCCATCGCGCCCGCCACAATAGGGCGCCTGCAAATACTCCGGCGTTTCCAGCGTCTCTTCAACACCCGAACTCACAACTGCAAGGGAAAAGAGACAGAGCTTTTGAAAAGCAGGCAACCGGCATTTACTTACGCATTTCCAAGCACGTCATTCCAAGACTCTGGCTCGAACTTCGGCTTTCTTCACACCATCTTCTACCTCAAGAGCCCTGCAAGACCAATAGAAAAAGCATTATACAGAGCCCTGTTCCACATTAACGTGCCCACGCACCTAAAGACTGTAAGGACTTAAAAGGTGTCCGGAAACTCACCGTTCGTGCAGTTAACGACGGTAGCAATCCTTTGATGTCAAGAGGCTTACGTTTCACCCAGTGAAGGAACTGGCAACGGCACCCTGCACCAGACGCAGATGGAGAGTCCAGCATTCACCTATCTAAGGTGAGCACGTTGACCTTGGGGCTCCACGGAAAAGCGAGGAAGGGAAAGGGAGAGAGATACCCGACAACCCCAGATCATTACCCCATATTCTTTCACCTGCAGATATCTCACTCTTCGAGTTAGACACACAGTGCGAAGAGGCTCAGCCCCGGAAGCCAATCGAGTCCTGCACTTCACTTTTCGAGTCACAGACACCATCCTGCCAAGACCGGCGCCTCCGTGGGAATCAGGTGAGCGTTACACTACTACAATGTAGACTCAGAAGAAAGGGGAAGATCCCTTGGTGTGGCTCCACTTCAGGAGGAAAAGCCACTATTATTATCAATCTACACCTCCGTGTAGGCAGAAACATGCAGTCACGATACAGAAAGAAGAGTGGGACCACCGAGTGAAGTTCGCTTAGCATTAACTCACAGCTAACTCAGAATAAATGCCATTAGGGCTAGCATAGAAAGGAAGTCCGACTGGCACCAGCCTGTAACGTGTTAATACACAATTACCTCCACCACTAAGAAGCATCGAGTCAACCCATGGAGGACTGTAAAATGCCCAGAGAAAGAAGAAATAGGAATGAAAAACTGAGCCATTGGGGGGGGTCTCTCGTGTAGCCACCTACCCTTATACCAATAGGCAGAGGTGGAAACCGTTGTAGAAACAACCTGATAGTCAAGTGTTGCGGCCATTGTGAAAAAATTATTCAGCTATTAGATATTACCGCCATAGTATGTTAGAGAAAGAGAAACACCAAAGTGTCTATTCAAAACTAGCAGAAATGCAGCTTACCGCCTTACTCAATAGACAGATCTCACAATTCATAGGTCTGCATGCAAAAACTGCTGGCACAGTACATCCACGGGGGGTCACTCCGAGTCTAAGTCTGTTACGGACACAACAAAGGCTATCATTATCGCTACCAGTTACAAACGGCGGAACGCTTATTGGAACACACTGTGGGCAACTACAATAAACTATCTCTAACGTGCCTCGGTAGCTATAAAGAGAGCGTCCAAACGGTACGCGAGTGGCTGGGTCTCTGCAAGCTGGACCTGCGTCTCTGTATGTAGGACGCGCGGCTTGGGAACCATTGTATATATGTTTCCATAGGAACGGTACGCGAGCAGGTCCGGGAGCAGGAAGTAGTTCTATGCTTCGGTATTGTGGGTTGGCCATCTTGAGATGGAGTCAGATAAAGTGACCCCGAGCGTAATACGCTTGCAAAGATATACAATAGCATAAAACTGGTATAATAAAGACCGGACTTATTGGTTCACCAAAAATATGAAACTACAAAAGATGTGTATAAGATGAAAGGGCGATCGGCAAACACGTAGCCCTATAAAGTGGGTAGTCCTTTACTACATCACGCAGATATCAACTGTACAACTGTGGGCAAGAGCTCTGCAACACAATGTCTGAAGTGCAGTCTTTTTATACACATTATACCAAAGTACTCACAGGATAATGCCATATTGTTATGTTCACATGAACACTCCATCAGTATCTACTTCTGTGCTCATCATCATTTTATGATTTAACGGAATAGAACATGTCAAATACATATCAATCATCATATATCAGGTCACAAAACCATATCAATATACCCTTAAGATTAACAGAGTATCAGTAATAAAACCCTTTGAGCTTTTTATCTAGACCTTTTGTGAATAGTGAAAAAAACTCGTTTGTAATTTAACACTGGATCCTACTGAAAAAATGGCAGATCTTGTGCTCTTAAATAGGGTTAGGATAAGACCTTCCTATTGGTGGATTTTGTGCCATTCTACACAGTCATTCATACTTCTAGTATCACTCTGTAATCTGTAAATCATTTCTTGTTCTTTCCTCAGGAGTCTGTTTTCTAGTGTTTGTGAATTCCCTCCTTTCAGTGTCAAGAGTACAGTCCATGTGAAGTCTTCATATCCATGATTAGCCTGGGTGAAGTGTTTCACCATCGGAGCATTGTCAGTTTTGTTTTTAAGACAGCTACGATGTTCCATAATGCGCGTTTTGACTTTGCGGATGGTTTTCCCCACATAAGGGAGGCCACATTCACATCTTATTAAGTACACTACATGATCAGTATTACAGTTTGTAAGGTTTCTTTGTAACCATGGTTTAGGCAATCCTACGTCGATCTCTTTGCTTTTGGTGGTAAGTTTACAAACTCCACATGCTCCACATGGATAGTGACCGCTGGCTGGTGGTAAGCCCCAGAGCGTGGTCAAATTAGTCGTACTGCTGGTTAACAGTTTTAGTCTACTCCCACTTATTCTGTTGCCAATTGTGGTGCTTCTTTTTTAGGCAAACAGAGGCATTGGTAGAGGGTTTTTAGAAGTCTCAAAGATCTTCAAGTGTTTTGCAATCACGTTCTTGATTTTTAGGCTTTGGTCCATGAAGGTATTAACACATACAATTCTCTCATCCTTTGATTTCTTGGGTTTCTCGTCCAGCAGTGCCTCCCTGTTATTAAGTGCACGCTTCGCAGCTCTTTTAACCAATTTTTTGGGGTAGCCTCTTTGTTTCAACTTATTACTAAGCAATGTTGCTTCCATTTCATAAGTGCTGTTAGAACTATTCCTTTCAAGGTGCAAAAATTGGCCAAACGGTAAATTATCCCGTAGGTGTTTTATATGATGGCTGGTATACTCAAGCAGAGAGTTCTTATGCGTCGGCTTACGGTAAGGTTTCAATTTCAAAGTCCCGTTAGAGTGGAAAATAGTCAGGTCTAGGAAGTCGATGGTTTCACTCCCTATGGTCATTGTGAATTGTAGGTGACAAGAATACAACCAAGACAAGAAAATACTGTTAGAAGGAAATGCAAAAGGCAAAGAGAAGGCATTATGATGACAGAATCACCAATGCCACGAATACACAAAAAGAAATGTTCATCATTAAAGAAATAAGAAACCCACCTGGTTGCAACAACGCTCCAACCCCCTCAGAAAAACTTTGCAACGACTTGGCAGACCATTTCAGGAACAAAATCAACAAAATCCGACAAATCATACAAATCATACAAAACAGACCAACCAACCACAACCCTCAACCAACCGGACCGAACGAAGAGCCACAGCACAAACTCCAAAACTTTCCTGAAATATCAGCAGAGGAATTCACCAAGCTGGTTAACACAGCAATAAAGCAGGATCACCCAGGGCTCCCTGCCCCCTGACATCTACAAATCAATCCTCACACAAGGAACGCCATCAGAGTACTACAGAAACCACCTAAACCTCTCACTCACAACAGGAACTGTACCAAAATCCTTCAAGTCAGCATATATTAAACCACTCTTAAAAAACACAAGTGGTGACATGGAAGACCTCTCAAACTACAGGCCCATTTCAAACATTCCCTACCCGGCAAGACTCCTAGAAACTTACGTATACAAATGAACACAAGAACATGTAGGAAAATAGCAATTGCTAGAACAAACACAAATCGGCTTCAGACCTGCAAGAGGGACAGAATCGGCATTACTATCCATCTGCGACAACCTAAAAACAAACGCAGAAGCCAACACAACATCAGCGCGGATTCTGCTCGACCCCTCTGCAGCCTTCAACAGTCAGTCATGGCACCCTAACCAAAAGACTGGATGACATGGGTATAAAGGACATGGCACTACTCTGGATGAAATCATTTGTAGCAGACAGAACAGAAAGCGTATGGATAAAACCCTTCAAATCTACTCTACAAATTAACGACTGGAGTACCACAGGGATCCTCACTATCACCACTATACATCAACCTCTACCAGACTCCAGTAATCAGAATCTTCCAAAAATACAAAATTACGCGCTACAACTATGCAGACGACACTCAAATCATCTACAAAATCGAAGACACACAAGCTGATCACTCAACTCTAATTGAGTGTCTAAAAGAAGTCTTTAACTGGATGAGTGCCAACAACCTTAAAATCAACCCAGTTAAGACAGAAATCATGATTATGTCCAAAAACCAAGAAAACAACACCTACATTCCCAGGCCAACGGAAATGGGAACTGTGCCAACACCACTAAGGTCCTAAAAAACCTGGGAGTCCCGATGGACAACTGCCTAACCTTAGAGCTGCAAATAAATGCAATCAAGACATGCTTCTTCCTCCTTCACACAAAAGAAGAATACTACCTTTCCTCTTCTTCACCCACAAAACACTCAATCATGGCCCTAATCATGTCAAGTATTGACAATGCAAACAGCCTCTACATCGGGATGCCAGAATCCCTCCTGAATAAACTACAACGCATCCACAATGCAGCAGTCAGACTCCTCCTCAAACTATCCAGAAGAGACCACATCACTCCATCGCTAAAAATACTACATTGGCTCCCAGTCAAACAACAAATCACCTTCAAAACGATGTGCATAACACACAGGGCAATTAGCGGACAGGGAGCTGAATTCCTACACAAGAAAATGATCTGCAAGCCAACGAGACTCCTCAGATCAAGCAATGAAATCCGCCTGGAGCTAAAACCATACACCAAGAAAAAACTAGGAGGCTCCTCCTTCCACTTGGCTGCAAAAACCTGGAACATTACCCCGAAAGAAATAACACCAAAGACCACCTACAATTCAGGAAACTAGTAAAAACCTGGCTCTTCGACACCGTAGAAAGAAACTTAAACAACCTTACAGGAAACAGAGAGAACAGGTTGACAAAAATTAGGATGACACAAAAACCAACAAACGACTAAGAAAAAGTTCTACAATAACGAGAGAAGCAACGCTAGGTTGAATAGGAGACAAGTAACAGAATTGACACCCCTGCCCAATTCCATCCTACAACCTCACCCACTCCATGAATGCTAGCAAGTACCAATTAAGAATATTAACAGCAGCCATTTTGGAATGAGCCATTAACGTGGGTATGTGCAGAGCCCGGATAGAGTTATAAATGATGACAGATGCCGCGGCTAGGCGCAGCCACAATGTTGGTATGCGCCTCGCTCAGATGACAGGGTTGTGAGCGATAGCCTGCGTGAGCTGCCGGGTACAATGACGAATGCCGACAATTACCACAGCTGGTTAGAGTAGCGGCTGTTAAGCAAAGCCACGTCCGGACTGCAACCGAGGCCAGATAAGGACGGAATCGCGAATACCAGGTGCCAGCACACATACAGGTTCTAATGTTTGGCAAGTGCCGAATCTGAGCACAGTTGTGAATACTGGCGAGCATTGCATTACACACCAACTTACTTGCCAATGTTAACTAGTGCCACACCTAGAGAGAACTGTGAAGATTGACCTGCATCGCATCTAGATAGGATTGTGAATGTTAGCATGCGCCACACTTAGATGGAATGCTTATCTTTAGCCTGCGTCACATCTAGATAGGATTGTGAATGTTAGCATGTGCCACACTTAGATGGAATAGTGAATGAAAGCAATCATCACACCTAGACATGATTTCAAGGACAGCAATGCCAATTAACCGATCCACTAACAATTTCACCTCTCTCCATACACCTCTCAAACTCTAACCAAACACAACCACAAGCCTACAACACAACAATCTGCACAAACTTCACTACACTGCAACAACAAAACAAACCACACAGACTCGCACAACAGCACACGACGACTACCGACCGTAAAACACCCCAAGCCCAGTCAACGGTCCCACCGGGCTGAGGCTGGCAACAGCACATCACTGCTCTCTTGCACTTTTCCAGCTTATTCCCACTAACTCACCCCCCCTCCCCTTTTTCAGAGCCACCAGACCGCCAGGGGACCACTCCGGTGGTGATAAGTGCGCGGTACAAATATCCTTTAACATTAACATCTATGGAAGGCTAGGGAACTTCGGCTGGCGCCGGTGCTGGATTGACATGCAGTGATGTTCGCGTGCCACACGCATAAAATGCATAAATTCAACACAACGCTTCTAGACAGTGATGCCAATAACCAATCCACTAACAATTTCACCCCTCCACTTACACCTCTCAAACTCTAACTAGGCACAACCACAACCCTATACCACAACAAACCGCACAAACGTCACTACACTGCAACAACAAAACAAACCTCACAGACTAACAGCACACAGCATCTACCGACCGGAAAACACCCCAAGCCCCGTGAACGGTGTTAACCGTGTTAAGGCTGCCAACAGCACATCACGGCTCTCTTGCACTTTTCCGGCTTACTCCCACTAACTCGCCCCCCCTTCCCGTTTCAGGGCCAACAAAGCGCCAGGGGACCACTCCGGTGGTGATAGTGCGCGGTATAAATATCCTTTAACATTAACTCCTGGACCGGATGCTTCCTTCTATACGGTTTTTCGACCCCAGTTAATTTGTTTTTGTCATCAGGGACTGCTACCCCCTCGATGAGGGAACCCACAACTGTCTTATTACTGAAGCAAGGCAAGTCCCCACAGGATTGCCAATCGTATAGATCTATTACGTTATTGAATCTTGACGCTAAGCTTCACTCTCAAATATTAACTAAAAGGCTAGCCTCAGTGTTGCCTTGCGCCTGGTCAACCCTGACCAGGCTGGGTTTGTTCCTGGGCGTAGCACTCACAATAACAGGAGGGTACTGTAGCCTATTGACATAGCAGGGAAGGAGGGCCGGCCTGGGCATGGGTATTCTAGCACTGGAGGCCACCAAGACATTTGATAGGGTGTCATGGCCCTGTTGCTGTGAGCTATTACAGGCTTTTGGGGTTGGCCAGATGTTCCAATTTCTGGTCATTGCCAACTATCAGGCGTCCTCAACTAGGATTGGGGTCAATAGGGAGTACAAAGCTCTCATTCAGATTACTCGTGGTACCAGACAGGGGTAGATCAACTTTTGCCTCCCTGCTCTTGCCATGGAGCCTTTTGCCCAGAGGATTAGGGATAATAGACGTGCAGGGAGTGATGGGGGGGGGGGGGGTCTCCTCAAGGTTTCCCTTCATGCAGACAATGTTTAGTTTACTTTGAGCTTCCAGCCTCTCTCAGGAAGATAGCGTCAAAGATGCAGAGATTTGAAATGGTTTCCTATTAATTATCAGAAATCTGTGACCCTGGGGTTCTGATACCTAGCGACACTCCGACATCGGCACAGGCTATTTGCCCAGTAGTATGGGATCCTGATTCTCTGTTTTTTCTGGGAGTGCAAGGAGTTGGCTGACTATTTATGTCGATGGAGCAAGCGAGAGATATCCCTGATGGGGCTCATCACGGCAGTAAAGAATCTTTGGCTGCGATTAGTGTGTTTCTGTCAAGCTTTGCCTGTTTGGGTTCCGTCTTCCTGTCTATGCAGCTCAAGGGCCAACAGTTCATTTGGGTGGGGAAAGGGCCTAGGATTCTCAAGGGAATAGCTGCGCCATGCTGGCGTAAGGTGTGTGTGATATTCTAGTGGCAGAAAAGGTTAGTGCCTGTGTGAACAATCAACTCGCCAGATGGAACAAGTTACCTACCTCCAACTATTGTTCTCCAGCATGGGTCTGGCATGACTCATGCTCATGAATATTCTCCGTCAGGCCGGGAATCCTCGGTAAAAGAAAAAGCAGTTCCACTTTCAAGTACAAACTGTATTTCTCCTCCAAACCAATCACTGAACTCTGGGTCATACTGTCCCCAACCAATGACTGCCCTCTCCCTAAGCCCCTCCTCTTGCAGCCATCCTCAGATTTGGTAAGCACGTAAAGGGGCAGTATGACCAAGAAGAGGCGAAGAACGGTAGGAGGGAGGGTTCGCTTGTGAATCCATGATGGAGAACAATAGTTACAGTCAAGTAACTTTTTCCTTCTCCAGTATGGGGTATGGCATGGATTCACATTCTCATGAATAAAGAATACATAGCAGTACAACATTACACAACCATGGGAGGGGGCAAGGCTCAACAGAAGCAATTACTCTTACCTTCGGAACAGGCACACCTTCAAGCGAACAGGTTGCGTAGCACTGCTTGGCCGATCCTGGACTCCTCTCTAGAATCCCTTTCGACGCAGTAGAAACTTGCAAAGGTGCATGGACCCAGGTCTGCACGGGATGAATGGAGGAAGTGGGTAGACCCGAGCAAGGGTAGCAATGCTGGGCAGTTATTTTTAGTTGGGGATAGTTGTGGGAGTTGGGGGTATTGCCTGTAAGTCTGCTGTATGGAATATATGGCATTGCAGTCTGGATGAGGTTATCACAGGGGAGCGGGAGGAAGCGGTGGAGAGGAGGGGAGGGGGCTGCTGGGGGAGAGGGTAGAGGTGGCTGAGAAGGAGAGAGCTGGCAGAGAAAAATGACGGGAACTCTAACTGTACTTACCTGGAATGTGCGAGGATTGAACGCTTATGTAAACGTAACAGGGTATTTTCATATCTTAGAAGGAGTAGAGTCGATGTGGCCATGCTACAAGAAACGCATCTCACTGCGGACAAGCAGAAGGTGGTAGCTGGAAAATGGAGGTGGGGCAGCTTTTTGGCTCCACGTACTCTGCTTAAGCTCGGGGGGGGGGGTCTTGATATGGATCGCGCCCTCTGTTCCCTTAAAGGTTACGCATGCGAAACGAGATGAGGGTAGAATGGTGCTTGTGCAGGGCCTCCTTGAGCAAGTGGATACATGTTGGGTAAACACATATGCCCCTAATCATAGTGCAGCTGAGTTTTTTCTAACTATATATCCACGGTTGGGACCTTATGGGGACAGCAACATGGTGTGGGGGGAGATTTCAATTGTATGTTGAATCCGAGCCTAGACAGGTCAGACGCTAAAATATACTAAACCAGCCCCGCCCGCCAGGATGTTACAAATGCTCCTGGAAGCCTTTGCTTAAAAGGAAGATGCCTGGAGAGTGCTTCATCCAGACGTCTGACACTACTTGAATTTTTGGGCACCATACGCAGTACATAAAAGGATAGACTACTTTTTTGTAGGGAAAGAGTTGGTGCACCATGTTACACATGCCCAATATGAAGCAAGGGTCCTGTCAGACCATGCCCATTGAGTCTGTGTTAGGCAGAATTATATGCAGTACCCTTTGGGAACACCACACACAATTAAGACTACAAGTGACAGTGCAAATTCACCTTTGGTACAAGCCTGTACTACACAGTAAAGTGGTACCGATGGCTGAGCAGCCAGACTTATCTCAAGAGTAAAGTGAGCAGTATCGGAAGTTACAAAGGACAGCAATTACTATGGTTCAAACAAACACCGACTCAAGGTTTCTTAGTAAAAAGAAAATACATTTATTTACACAATCATTGTAAAACAGTCAATTCACCAAGTAAAGCAGCAGGAAAATCACAATCTTAATATACTACACAACACCCAATGAATTCAGGACAAGTTAAGCTCAAAATGAAGTGTGAGCATAACGGCACTCCAGCGATTTAAAAAGGGAGGGAAAGACAAGGTTATTCAAAATCAAGCAGCACCAACAATTAGGTAGGCAGGGCAATCTAGAAAATGCTTACTACAATGAGACAAATCAATAGGCCTGGGCCAATGTTAATGGTTCAGAGTCTTTGCAGAGGATCACACAGTTCAGAGTAGTTCGCAGTTAAGTCTTTGCCAAGAGTTCGAAACGAAGTTGGTCAGAAGAAAAGTTATTTAAAAGAGTAGAGAAGGACAAGCCCTCGGATTGGCGAAAGATTTAAAAATACTTTCACCGCGGTAGGACGAAACGAACAACCGGGTTTGAACAGTACCTTAGTAGAAGAAGAATGCTGTAGCTGAGGCAGAAGTTCCTGGCAGGTCCTGCAGGCTCATGGTTCCTGAAGCGACTGTCGGACTGACAAGAAGGAGGAAGTCTGGAGGGTCCTGCACTGCCCAGGGAAGAAACCAGCAGCAGAGCAAAGCAACAAATAAAAGGTACGCTCCTTAAAACCCAAACAGGGTCCGGTCCTCCTGGCTATCCGGTTCACTGCAGCGATGCACAGCAAATTAGACCAGAGGTGGGAGGCCTTGCTTGTTTGCCTTTGCTTGCTTGTTTGGCAAACTTATTGGTCCCACCAGCTCAAGGGAAGAAGATTCCTTGCAGATCTTTTCTGTCGTTGAAGTTTAGGAGATTCGGACCCGCAGCAGGGCTTCACCGGTAGGTTCAGTAGTTTCAGCAGTCCTCTTCCTTCAGCTTCTCTTCGGTTCTCTCGATCCAGTAGCGACTCTGCCTTCCAAGTCGCAGAGACCTGCTTTGTATGCAGTTTTCCCCCATTCACACAGCCTGGCTGTCAATCACACAGCAGGGTGGCTGTCCTGGCAGGACAGTCACCTAGCCAATCAAAAAAAAGAGTGTGACTTGGGTCTCCAAGGAGACCCTGTGCAGGGGGCCTAAAACCCCTCCTTCACATCCTGTCTACCTACACTCTGAGGCGCCTAAGGAGGGCTTCTGTGCAGAAGCCCGCCAAAGGACAGCGAACAAAGGAACCAAACCTGGTTTGGCGCGCACCGTAAAACACGAGAAAGACCTTTACAAAAAGAAATGGCGAATAAACCCAGCCGGCACCAAATAAAATTAAATGGGGTCCAGCGGATTAAAGTTCGAGGCTACCAACATAGCCTAAAACAGTACGAAGGCTATTTTCATAGACTGCGGTAGGAAAAATATGGTAGATACCACTGCCACCAGCCAAATCTTAACGGGGAACGAAATAATGTTCCATGAGAAACAGACAAAAAGGGATAACTATTAACCTTTTCTAGTACTCTATGGAAGATAGGTTGTGCTGGGTCTGTGAATTTAAAAAGACTAATAAAGTCAATGGCAACTTTACATGTTCTGGGAGACAGTAGTCAGTCCCAGAAAATGAAGTTTAAAGTGGGAAGTCTGAAAAAGACAACCCTGTGTCACTGCACTAAAGGTGCTGTGTGACACAGTAAAAAGATGAGGCTCCACAGTCTATGAACACAAAATGTATAAAACACAGCAAAACACATGTAAGAGTGGGAAAAAAGGCCCACACTCTTACCAGGAGAAAAAATAAATCCTAGAAATCCAGCAAAGCTGCTGAGAGACTCAGTAGGTAAGGGAAATTAGCCATTCTGGAGAATTCTCCCCAACAGTCTGCAGTGGCAGTATGTGCCTGTTAGGGCCCCGATACCCACGTGGAGACTGCGGAGCGAAGCGCTTAAGGACCCCCCGTTCCAGGACAACATAAGGGAAAACATTTTTGATTATTTGTCACATAATTTGGGCAGTGTACCCAGCGCTGGAACATTCTGGGATGCATTGAAGGTGGTGGTTGGGGAGGCGGGGGTGCTATAGCGGGGTCTAGTAGCACCCAGGTGAATATCACTAAGGAACTTGCCTCAGTGGAGGAACAATTGTGGACTTTGCAGCAGTCACGGGAACAATCTAATCATAATGAGATGAAGATTAAGGAATTGCGACAAAAATGTATGGACTGCTGGGAGAGGTTAGGCAAGCACAGCTTTGCCAAATACACAGAGGAAGCACATGGAAGGGGACAAGCCTGGATGCTTATTAGCATGGTTATATAAGGGGCAAGGGGAAATATGCTGCACCCAAAAAGGGATTAATGAAGTGTTTAGCAAATGTTATCAACAATTATATAAAGCAAGTGCCCCCAGTATCTGACACTGCATTAGTGGACATGTTGGATTGGATGAGATTGAACTCCCTGGATTGTCTCAGGAGGAAAGGGATTGTCTGGAGGTGCCTATTGCGGTGGAGGATATTCTTGCTACGATAGTGAGCTTGCCGACAGGGAAGACACCAGGTTCGGACAGGCTGTCAAGCAAATTCTATAAGGAATATGCACAAGACTTGCTCCCCCCCCCCCATTTACTTAGTATGTACTATGACTCCTACGCAACAAGGGCCCTCCCACTTAGCCTGAGAGACTCAAATGGGACTGGCTATATGCAACACTGCACAGGTTTTCGGATTTGAGCTAGCTTACATTAAGCAGACACAGCTTGTGTACACCAGGCAGATGGCTCGAGTAAAAACGGGCAGATGTATCTCAGGGGCATGGAAGGGCACAAGGCAGGGCGGCCCATTACCACTGTTACAATATGTGCTGGCCATGGAACCAATCGCCCAATATCTTATGGTGGAATATTGGGAGGCAGGTATTGAGATAGACTGGGCCAGATACTTGATATCCTTTTATGCGAACGATACGTTGTTATACATCCATTATGCAAATCTGTCAGGGATCACCATTGGCACAGATCAATCAGCATTATCCCCAATAGTGGTCCTAGGCAGAGAGAGGCAGGGAGCATTGCCTGTGTTGGCTCTACAGTGAAAGGAGCACACTTTTAAGTATCTGGGAGTTAATGTGTATCTTAAACCGGAGGCTGTACAAAGACCACACGCTGCAGACTCTGGAGGGCATTAGGGGTTCCATGAGGTTCTGGGCTAAACTACCCCTCTCCATGATGGGAAGGGCAGCTTTGTTGAAGATGGTGGTGCTGCCCATACTATAACACTTCTTTGTGAACGTCCCGTTCTATATCACAGGGTCCTCTTTCAGGCACTTGGAAGGCATCTGAGAAGCTTTCTGTGGAAAAATGGGAGGAGCAGGATTGCACTGTCAACGCTGTATGGACCGTATGGTGAGGGT
Source organism: Ambystoma mexicanum (assembly GCF_040938575.1). Classification (NCBI taxonomy): domain Eukaryota; kingdom Metazoa; phylum Chordata; class Amphibia; order Caudata; family Ambystomatidae; genus Ambystoma; species Ambystoma mexicanum. Next base: position 1,155,034,603 of record NC_090932.1, on the reverse strand, counting down.
GGCATTGGAGTCCCAAATTTCTAATTGTATTATGTAGCGGGGCAGTTGCAATTTGTGGTAGATTGGCTCGCTGATGACCCTACACTGGAGACACTGATGCTACAAGCCATTGACAGTTGCTACTATTTGAGGTATCAGGTAATAATATCCACAACAAAAATATCGCCGTAAATATGGCCGTTTGGTTCGGCATAGGCAATATTTTTATTGGGGATGTTATGTGGGAGCGGGGGTGTCCCCTGGAGGGTCCATTGTGAATTTTGCTGCAAAAATATGGCGATATTTTTGTATGGCCATATTTTTGTGTGGCGAAATTATCACATGGAACCCTATTTGAAGGAGTTATTGTGGTTCAGGAAACTTTGGGTAGGCCAGGGGTCGCACTTGGTGACCCTAGGGCTGCAAATGTGGGATAAAGCCATGACTGTGCTGAGGCTGACAGACCCTGTGTCGTAACAGACACCCCTGGTTTCGATAGTCACATCCTCGCCTCAGGCGAGAATGAATATCCGCAAGTACTGGGAGGCCAACGGGGTGGCCCCTGTAGGGGACCTGTTGCAGGACACTCTTTTTATAACCTTGATTTATTTGGCACAACAGATGGAAGTGCACAGGAGATAATATATATTACATAGCACTCTTAGGAAGGAGATTATGAGAAGGTGGCCTACATACGGGGAGTTGATGGAGAAGCACAATAGAAATGTTATATGATCTTGCTGAGGGCGGGCACACCATATCGAGAATATACAATCTCCTACTAATGGTTTTGCCTCCCCTTTGGAAACAAAAAGGAAATGGGAAGAGAACTTGGAGGTGACTTTTACTGAGGCGAAATGGGGGGAAGGATACTGGGATATCATAAGAAAGTGTCATGCAATGCAAGATTGCAGCTCATACAGTTGTTGGTGACACATAGGGCCTATTTGACACCTCTGCAGATTTCCATATTCCCGAGGGCAGAGGCAAGGGGTTGTTCCAAGTGTAACGCAATGGACGCGGGTATACTTCATTTGTTCTGGGCGTGCCCAGTGGTGAAGGTGTTCTGGCAGGGAGTAGCGAGTGGGCTGCGGAAGGCAGGGGTGGAATTGGAGGTGCTTCCCCCTGGTGCATGTCTCCTAGGTTGCTCCACGCAGCGCAAAGGCAGGACACATGTCAGTAAACTGAAGGACGTGACGTGCATTATGGCTAAACGCAGGATAGCCATGGCTTGGAAATCTTTTAGGGGTCCAGGGATTGAGGATTGGTGGAGGGGCATGGTTGGGTGGGCAGCAGCAGAAACTATGGCCTGGAAGAGGGCGATACATCGAGACCAGGCGGCTGCCCCGTGAGGAGTACGGGAGTGGGAGATTTTATTACACATTGCTTGCCAAGCGAGGAGAGGTAGAGACAGAAGGATGGATTTGTGTAATATTTCAGAGTTTTACCTGTTCGGAATGTGAAGTGCTTGTAATATGGATGCGAAGCAGGTGAGAGGGTGGATAGGGGGGAGGGTCGGTTGAGTTTATCACATGTTTTAAGTAGATGGTTGCTGATGTGGCACTTGTATATGTGGTGCCAAGTTTATTTTGTGTTTTTTTGTTGAAAACAAAAACATTGCCACAAAAAATTAAGGTGTGCGTGGACCTCCATGTAGCAGACCCGCAGATGTCCAGCAGGGGCACAACAGACAGGAACACGGTTGTCGCAGCAATCGCTCTGGAGGAATGGGCTCTCTGTCAGCCAGCCAGCAGTTGGTCTGCCAACCGATGACAGTTTGTGATACAGCCGGAGAGCCCCCTTGAGATGGAATGCTTGGAAAAGGCCTTCCTATGGTTCACAGGACCAAAGTTCACAAACAGTCGAGATGCCTTCCGAAAACACTTCATGCGTGCCACGCAGAACTTCAGAGCACGAGCAACATCCAGCAATTGCGAAGTCCTTTCAGCAGGGTTTCGGAAAGAACACCAGCAACACCAAAGGCACATTGAGGTGGAATTCCAACTGAATCTTTGGCATGAAGGAGGGGTGTGTGTCTGCAGCACCACCCTCGTTTCGTGAAAAGTATCTCACCCACCCTCCTGGCAGAGCTGATGGCCACGATGAAAGCCGTTTTCCATGAGTTCCCACGCAGGGGCAGGAGCCTTCACCGGTGGAAAGGATCGAAAACAGTCCTTTGAGGAACTCCTTGACGAGACGGTGGGACCAAAGAGAAGATCGTCCTGGAGACCTGGTGTAGCGGGATATAGCCACCAGATGCACCTTGGCCAAGGACAACACGTATGGAAAAAACTGCTGGGCTGTGACCCTCAGGGTTTATCTTTTGCGACCGGCACCACGTAGCGAAACGCTTCCACTTGTGGCTGTAGCACTTAAGAGTCGATGACGCTCTGGCCTTGGCAAGGACCTCCCCGCAGTCCACCAGCAACTCTAATCCCCCGAAATCAAGGGTGGCAGGAGCCAAGCCCTCAGGTTCAGAGATCCTGGGTCGGGATGCAGGATTGCGCCTCCTTCTCTGGTCAGCAGACCCACGAACACTGGCAGCTTGACCGGAGGCGATGTTGAGAAGCGGAGAAGGTCCGGGGACAAAATCTGCCTCAGCCACGCCGGGGCGACGAGCATCATCCTGCATCGGCACTGAACTGATGACTTGCAGCAGCCGCAGAGGGAACGTGTATAGGAACAGGCCTTCCCATGGGAAGGAGAACGTGCCCACAGGCTCCTCGGCTGGTGGAACCTGGTGGCAAATCAATGGTATTTGGAAGTCGTCGCCGTCACAAACAGATCGATCTGTGGTCTGCCCCATTTGAGGAAGAGGCTGTCCACTTGATTCTGTCGAAGTTTCCACCCGTGGCAGCAGCGCAACTCCCTGCCGAGTGAGTCAACAATGGTGTTCTTGACTCCCGCCAGGTGAAAGGGGATAAGGAACATCTCATGGTTGTAGGCCTAGGGCCACACATCCTACGCCTCTCTGGAGAGCGCTGGGGATAGTGTGCACCCCTGCTTCGAGATATAGAACATCATGGTGGCGGTGTCCGTGAAGATTCTAACCACCTTGCCCTTCGAAAATAGAAGGAATGACTTGAGGGCCAAGAACACTGCCCGCAGCTCCGAAATATTGCTGTGGAGATCCTTCTCCAGCAGCCACAGGCCTCTGTCATGCAGATTTCCAGTGTGGGCCCTGCAGGGAAGCGTCCGTGGTGAGTGTCTCCTGGTACGGGGGTGGGGGGGTTCTGAAACCCTGTGCCCCGGGAGACTGAGTGGACGCCCCACCACCTTATCGCCTGACGGAACCCCTCATCAAGAGGGATCTTGTCTGCAAATCTTCTGGTTACTTGTATCCAGCGAGCGTCCACGACTCTTGAAGAGGTCGCATATATAACCTGCAGATAAGGTAGAAGCATGACAATGCCATGTCGAGCAGCGACTTGATGGTCTGCACCATGGCGGTCTTTAGCGACAACAGCTGTTGTACTTTCTCGAGAATGGGCGCAACCCGCTCCGCGAAGGCGATGCCAGGAAGGAGACCGTGTGGAGTCTGGATCTCAGGAACAGTGCATTCTGCGATGGAATCAAACAGGACTTGGATAATTCACGGAGAACCCCAGATCCGTCAACAGTTTGATGGTCCTTTCTGTGTGTTTGACAGCTACTTCCCTTGACTTGGCCCGGATGAGCCAGTTGTCAAGATACAGATACACATGTAGCCCCTGTAGACAGATGGTGCCAGACACTTTATAAACACTATGGGTGCCGACTCCAGGTCGAAAGGAAGGGCCTTGAATTGGTAGTGTCTTCCTTGCACCACAAAGCGTAGGAACTTCCGATGCTTCCTGTGGATGGGGACGTGGAAGTATGTGTCCTCTAGATACACTGACGTCAAGAAGTCTCATTCCTCCAGTTAGCCGAGCACGTGCTGCAACGTTACCATCCTGAATTTTTGGGACTGGAGGTACTTGTTGAGACTCCGTAGGTCTAGAATGGGCCTCCAGCCCCTGGTCGTCTTCTTGACTAAAAAGTATCTGGAGCAAACTCCAGAGCCTCGGAGTTGTCTTGGGACTAGATCTATCGCCCCTTTTCCTAGCCTGGCCCGTACCTCCTGCAGGAGCTAAGGGATGTGCTGCTCCTGCCGGGTCACTGGAGGGATCAGGGGACACACTTGCTGAAACTCCAGGGTATGTCCGTGGGCGAGAGCGTCCAGAACACATTTGTTGGAGATCTTCTTCCACTCACTGACAAATCCCACCAGCCGGCCACCAACAGGGGTGCGTGGATGAGGGCCACGACATCCTGGCCAGTTCAGTCTTGCTTGGGTGCCTGCGTTCCGCCTTGGGGGCAACAACGGCGCTGGCCACTTCCGCCGAAAGCCTTGGTAGGCCTCATGAAAAGGGAGGGCTGATGGTACGACAAGGAAACTCCACCAAAACCCTTTGTCAATCTGTTGGACCTTCCGTCAGAGGCGCGAAAGGAAGCGCTGTGTTGTTGAAGAGAGCCCAGGGCCCGAGCCGTCTCTGTATCAGTCTTGATGGCTTTTAAGGACTCGTCAGTCTTCCCAACGAGGTCCCCGTCGAAGGGCATGTCCAGTACCCTCATTTGGACCTCCAGGTGGAAACTGGTGGCCTTCAGCCAGCCTCGACGACAGAGGCAGACACCGTTCCTCATCTGTCGGAAACCTGTGTCGGTGATGTCCAGTGACACTGATGGCATGGTCGACACCCCTTCACCTTCCTGGGGAGGGAGTAAGCCTCCACCCGCTTCTCTGGTAGGAATTCCAGAATCGGGGCCAGCTTGTACCACAGCTCTCTGTTGTACCTGGCCAGAATCGGCAGTGCATTGGCCGCTTTAACGGTCGATGCCGCTGAGTAGATTAAACTGATCCCCATGGCGTCCAACTTCTTCGCCTAGCTGTCCGGACACCACTGATTCCGGCGACTGTTGCAACAGTAGGCACTTGGGTGCAGACTCCTGCACCCTGTACTTTTTCTCTAGCCTATCCTGCTTGGCCGGGGCCTTCAACAGGGCCAGGCCGTCCTCCCAAACGTCATCCAGGAGAGGCACCGCCATGATGGTTTTCTTTTTGGCCTTGCACCTCTGGCAAAGGAAAACTTCCTTTTTGCTCTCCTCTGGCGTTAGCTGGAAGAGCTTGGACGCTCTGGCGACCACAGTATGAAACAACCCCACCTCATCTGGTGGGGACGCCCTCGGCTGAGGCGGCACGCCAGCCGTGACAATGTCGTCGTCCGTCATCGCTGTGGCCGTGTCCGTAGGTTGATGCTGCAGCGTTTGGTAGCGCTTCCTCTTTTTCGCCAGAGGCTGATGTCAGGTTTGGATAACACTTCCCTTAACTCCTCCTCACCTGTCTTCTTGAACATGCCTTCGTGTTTCTCCGAGTTCTTCTTCCTTCTGGGTTTCTTTTCTTCCTTCGTCGTCTTTTCTTTTTATGTAAACAGGGACGCGCTCCTTTGGTTGCCACCTTGACGGGGAGAAAACACCCTGTCCGAGGGACTCCCGAGGAGCACGCTCCATAAGTCAGGGAAAAAGCCAAAGGCTGAAAAAACCCTGTAGTAGTGGTAAGGTGGTGTTCTTATTATTAAAGTTCAAATGATGTAGCTGAAGAACGAGCAGCAGGATCCAGGTAAGGGTTAGAAGTAAAGTCCAAAAAAGTCTGTAAACCCTACAAGTAGAAAGGATAAACAATCCTTGCAGCTTCTATAGAATGGATCGGGATACCAGTTAGTTGGTTGCAGCTCCTCCGAATAGATTAACAGGAGAGGATCCGGAGTGAGGCTGTTTCTTAGAAGTTGAGATAGGAATAATAGTATAGAACAGAGGAGAACTGTAAAAATGCCATGAGCGGCAGAGGAGAGGAAGCAGGAAGTAAAATAACAGAATTACTAAGGAGCCGAGGAAAAGGAGTTGAGACGAATGCCTGAAGGAAAAATGACCAAAAGATAGCTTGAAGATAGGAATAGTAGACAATAAGTACAGAGGAAAGGGTAATAGGAAGTACAGAGATCACAAGTGATAGACACAAGAAAGTAGTGTTTCAACGTAGGAAGCGAAACGCTACGGTGCGCGAAAGAAAAGTGAAAGTAATCCACAGCATAAATACCTTAGAAGATGATCGCTCCAAGAGTGATGGAAAACAGAAAAGGAGAGGCTAGACATACAAATTAATTAAGGATCGAACAGAGTAGCGCTAGTCTATTTGGAAATTAGACCAGCAGATTCGGACAGAAAGAACGATACAACGCACCGGATGAAGGTTCTGATCCCGTTAAAGGAGTTCCAGCTGCCATGTTGGAAATAAACTAGACCGTCAACACGGAACTTGCTTCCCCATGTTAGGAGTTGTTAGGCAGAATTATATGCAGTACCCTTTGGGAAACCCACACACAATTAAGACTACAAGTGACAGTACAAATTCACCTTTGGTACATGCCTGTAATACACAGGAAAGTGGTAGCGATGGCTGAGCAGCCAGACTTATCTCAAGAGCAAGTGAGCAGTATCAAATAGTTACACAAAGGACAGCAATTACTATGATTCAAGGTTTCCAAGTAAAAGAATATACATTTATTTACTCTTTAGTTATATAACATTTCACTATCATAAAGCAGTTTAAAAATCACAATCGTAATACACCACACCACTCCCAATAAGTTCCAGACAAGTTAAGCTCACAAAAAGAAGTGGGAGCAAAATGGCACTCCAGCAATTTAAAAGGGAGGTAAAGACAAAGTTAATAGAAATTGAACCACACCAAAAGGTAAGTACTCAGGGCAATTGAGCAAGAGGAACTACAGTGATAGAATCAGGTAGAAAAGGCTTAGGGCCAACGTCAATGGGTCAAAAGTCTTTTGCTCAAGATCAGACGGTTCAGGGTAGTTTGCGCTAAAGTTCGTGCCACGGATTCCGGATGAGGTTGGTTGGCAGAAAAGTTAGTTCAAAGAGAAGAGAAGGACAAGCCCTCGGATTGGTTTAAGATTTCAAACACTTTCACCGCGGTTGAACAAAACCAACAACCGAATTTGCACAGTACCTCAAAACGGAGAAGAAGCTGTAGCTGAGGCGGACGTTCCTGGTAATTCCTGCAGGCTCACTGTTCCTGAAGCGACTGTCGGACTGACACGAAGTAGGAAGACTGGAGGGTCCTGCACTACCGAGGGAAGAAACCAGCAGCAGAGCGAAACAAAACGTGTGCTCCTTAAAACCCAAGCAGGGTGTGACCTTCCTGGCTATCCGGCCCACTGTAGCTCTGTACAGCAAATTCGACCAGAGGAGGGGTCCTGGCTTGCAGTTTGGGCAAACTGGTTGGTCCCACCAGCTGAAATGAAGAAGTTTCCTGGAGGATCTTCTCTGTTGTCGGATTCTGAAGATTCGAACCTGCAGCAGGGCTTCACCGGGCGGTTCAGTCGTTGTAGGGGTCCTCTTCCATCAGCTCCTCGTTGGTTCTTTCGTTCCAGTGGCGACTCTGCCTTTCCAGTCCCAGAGACCTGCTTTTTATGCAGTTTTCCCCCATTCACACAGCCTGGCTGTCAATCACACAGCAGGGTGGCTGTCCTGGCAAGGACAGTCAGCCAGCCAATCAAACAGGAGTGTGACTTGGGATACCAAGGGAACCCATGGCAGGGGTCCTAAGACCCCTCCCTCACATCCTGCCTGCCCAGACTTTCAGGCGCCTTAAGGAAGGCTTCTATGCAGAAGCCCGCGAACAAAGGGACCAAACCTGGTTTGGCGCACAAAGTAAAACACGAGAAAGACTTTAACAAGAAGAAATGGCGAATAAGCCCAGCCGGAGCCGAAATAAAATACATTTGGTCAAGCGGGTTTATTTTCGAGGCTAATAAAATACCTTAAAACAATACCATGGTTATGTAAGATAACCGCGGTATGAAAAATAGGGTAGTTACCACTGCCACCAGCCAAGTCTTGATGAAAAGGGAGCGAAATAGTGCTCCAAGAGAAACAGACAAAAAGGGATAAGAATTAATCCTTTCCAATACTCCATGTAAGATGGGTTGTACTGGGTCTGTGATTTAAAGAGACTACATAAAGTTAATGGTAACTTTACATGTTTCTGGGAGACAGTAGTCAGTCCCAGAAAAATGGTGTCAGTGGGAAGTCTAAAAGACAACCCTGTGTCACTGCACTGAAGGTGCTGTGTAACACACATAAAAAGGATGCTCATGGAGTAGGTGAGGCTACAGAGCCCAAGATCACACAATTAAAACACACACAGCAAAACACATGTTAGAGTGGGAAACAAAAGGCTCACACTCTTACCAGGTGAAAAAATAAACCCTAGAAATCCAGCAAAGCTGCTGAGGGACTCATTAGGTAAGGGAGTCAGCCATTTATGAGAATTCTCCCTAACAGGAGTATCTCCGCTTCATATTATCCAGGGTTGATGCATGGCAGCTGATCCAGGGCCACCGGGACCCGAGGCATCCTTTTCTGAATTTCCAACACGAATGTGTGCAGGGTCGAAAGGATGTCCAGCAATACATATTTCGGCAGAGTTGGGGCGGTAGGCCTAGTAGGCCGTGCGTCTTAGGCAGCATTTCTGCGGTCGTCCCCCACGTCCTCCTGGATCGTGTGTATAGATGCCTGGTCTTCCTTGTCCGAAGAAGAAATATATGTGCCTTGGAATATAGCATTCCCGGGGGCCTCCTTGCCCCCACCCCCTTTTTTGCATCCTGAGGGTTCGGATTCAGGCTTAGCGACAGCATCCTCTTTTCAGATGTCCACTCCAGGCCCCGGCCGAGGCCTCCTGCCTTCAGGGGTAGGGATACTGTGGATGCAGTTGGGGATACCTTCACTGATAAGTCCCTTAGGCCTACGAAAGAGCAGCCGCCACAATCTCGATCATCGACGATTTGTCTTGAGCCATCTGGGCCTTCTTTGGCAGTTCGGCTGCCTTTTCTTGCACATTAGGCTTCTCCCGCAGCTTAGTCGGGTTGGCTGATTTCCTCTATGAGGAGGAGTTGGATCGAGGGCTGGAGATGGAGGGAGAGGGTGATGTACAACGTGCCCTACCCATCACAGGGCCCGCTTGTGCAGCGACCCAGACCGAAACAGACTTGCAGTGCTTGGCCTTGTCTTGGGTCCCCACTTTTGGAGGGCCCTGAAAAGAAGTTAGAAGCCTGCTCCTTGTACTGGCAAGTCCTGAGTGAGGCATGCCCCTGCTTGGGGCACGGGGCAGAGGCCTTGGCGCTGAGCCACGCTGCCAGTCTACTGTGACGATCCTTCATGGTTCTCTTGGTGAACCCGAGGCAGATCTTGCAATCTCCTTCTGTGTGGTCCGTATGGAGACAGAGGCACTGAAGGTGTTTGTCCTCCACAAACATGTTTCGCAGTTCGCAGCTGGAGCAGAGCTTGAAAAGGGAGCTTCCCTCTTCTCTTCCGACATGGTCTAGAGTTGGCTCGATGGCCTTCTGGAAACTGCAACGAAACTCAACGATCCTTGCCCTTGAGGGGCGTTGAAAATCACTGACAAATGGATCCCCGTTTGTCGGTCGATGTAGAGAAAGAGCACACAGGCTCGGTTTGAAAAAAAAAATGCACTTTTTCTCGAAAAAGTGAAAAAAACGTAGAATATCTCACGGAGCAAAACTTGACGACTCCCAACAGTTGAACGGGCGGTAAAAATCTGAAGATGTCTGCCAGAGGAGGAGCTTGGGGAGAGGGCAGTCATTGGCTGGGGCAGTATGTCCCAGAGTTCAGTGATTGGTTTAGAGAAGAAATACAGTTTGTAAGTGAAAGTGAAATCGTTTTTTCTTTTACCAAGTATTCCTAGCTTGACGACTGGGAATATTCGTGAGCATGTGAATCCACGCCAGAACCCATGCTGGAGAAATTTGGATATATGGTTACCGTTTATTGAGTATCAGAAGTTCCCATCCCTGAACTTTATGACGCCCCTGTTGGTAGGCTATTTCTTGAAGTAAGCGTTTTGGAGAGGTAACAGGGGCGTTGAGCCAATTTTAGTCACGCTATGTGTTGCTGGGAGAGGGCCTTCGGTGGCGGTTGTTTATTATCATGGTAATTTATCAGGCCAACGGTAACTTGTATGACTGTGTAAGCTTTGCATATGCATTTTTGTTTTTAAGTATCCGCTGCCACAAGTCCGTCCAGGACACAATTATGCAAGTAACCACAAAGATGCTGAAAACAAAAGGTGACCAGGACACAAAGTGTCCCTACCCCACTTCACAGAAAGTGATGTGCGCAGGAAAAACAAACAAATAACTTTACTATGGAGAACAGAGTTTTGCAATTATAGCCCTAGGGACTTTATCCCTGCCCCAAAACAGAGAAGCTTAGCAAGATAAGTGGAGCAAAAAGGCTACACCTGCCTCCAAAAGTCAGGAAAGGCACAAACAACAGCAAAAGGAATTGTGTCCCATTAAGGTCTATGAAATGAAAGCAGCAAAAAGAATAATCTTTCTTAACAGCTATAATCTATTATATGTCACTGTGTATTAATACTTATAGAATGCTGCAGAAGTCTAAATGATTGTGAATTAGGTATTTTCTACATATTTTCCTGTGGGTAAAATTGTTTATCCCCATTTATCCCATACCTTACCATATGTGTAAGGCCACAATATGTAGGGCCTTACACAAGGACCAGAGTTGGGTGGTGTCTTTAAGCCACTGTACATTATTGTGCAGGCCCATAGGGGACTTAGCAGTGTCGTGGACAAATCAGACAGGTGGATTGGTGAGCGTCTTTAATAGACGTCAGAAAATCCAGCAAAAACAGGACAAACAGCGACCCAACTATCGAATGAAACTCAGCGCTGCAACACTCATCCCTTGGTGCAGAGAGCTTTTATACTGAAGAGTATAAATGCTTTTCAATAGAAGGGGTGGTTCAGGCACTGCATGATACTGACCAGAAACAATGTTTCTTTATGATGTTCACAGGTTCTCAGCATACACGTTTTAGGCATATACAGCGTCCTCACGCCTGGGTGAGTACAATCTTGATACTATTGACAGATATTCTAGGCTACATTTGAATAGTTTCTGCTGTGCATGCTACAGTGCTCACATGGTTGATAGTTAGAGGATCAGCCTAATGTTGCTAATTCTAGCTGTGGACGCTGCGTTGCATGGTAAGCCGGTTCTCTAAAACATGCTTCGAGATGCCAAAAGGGGAAATAGGTCAGAAGCGAGGACTATAGAAGCAGGCAACCTTATGTAGTGGAAAGCAAAGAGTATCTGTGGTTAAGACAGGTGTACTACAGCATAGGACACACACAGTTATGGCAATAAGGCACTGTTAAACATGGCAGTCGGTGAGTGACAACCTATTCAGTAGAGCAACTTGAGGAGAACCTGAAAAGTTTGACAAATTAAATATTTTTCCCCAACACCAGCTTGCTAGGTTTTATGGTCACCCAATTTTCCCCACTTCCATGTTAATTTATTTTGGATGCACACATCTGGTAGGAGACCCACCCACAGAAATTGGAGCTTGGAGAATCCTTGTATAGATTTTACTGTTTTCTATAACATGCTTAGTATATTTTAATACTGTGTATTATTATATATGTAGTACTTAAAGGTTGATTTTTTTTCAACCACAATGAAAATACAAAATTAAAACATTATAAGTACTTATTTGACCTGATAAGTAATGTATTTTCTAGAGTTGTGTGTGCCGCAACTGTACCTTTGTCTTCAACTACATCTACCTCGTCACTCTGGCCACGTTACCCCCCAAGAGAGGTTTGGCTTCCCATTGTCAGGTGTGTTCACCTTCCAACTATGGTTAGTTGTTGCGGCATCCCCAACAGAGGGTGGTTAAAAATAAAACTGCCTTAACACTGCCAAATGCTTAACCAGACATTTTTTAATGTCTTCGGCATAAATGTTTTATACGCGGAGCACATGTCCTAGACACGGTCCCTTGGAAGACAACGATTACACACTTTATAGGTGTTCTTCTAAAGGACATTTTGCTTTGGAGCCACGGCAGAACTGAAATGCTGTATTCTCCATGAGGAGAGGTGCAAACTGGGGCAGCCAACCAATGTAAATGTGAGGGGAAGTGCAGGCATTCTTGACTTCAAGAGAGAAATTAGTCCACAAACCCCAAAACGATCCCTACACTACGCAGGGTGGCAGCTAAAATCCATCCAAGCCGTGTGTTGATTTCCGATGTCAACATTCGGCATGGCCTCAGAATTGGGGATGTTTAATGCCTTTTCGTTCTGTGCCGTTCCTTTATGCAACAAAATGATGGCAGGAAGAAAACAATCCGAGGACGTTGACTCGGAGCAGCATGGCTATCTGCACACATAGCATAGGAATAGTGTTTGTGCCCCCCACCCCGCTCTGGTCCCCCTTGATGCGTATTTGTGCCCCCCACCCTGCTCTGGCCCCCCTTGATGCAGGTTTGTGCCCCCCACACCCACCCTCTGGTCCCCTGTGATGCGTGTGCCCCCACACCCACCCTCTGGTCCCCTGTGATGCGTGTTTGTGCCCTCCACACATCCCCCTCCGGTCCCCCTTGATGTGTTTCTGTGCCCCCTCCCGACTCGGGTCCCCGTGATGCGTTTCTGCCCCCTCGCCTCTCCTTTGCCCTTCCCCTCCCCCCTTGCTGTCCGGCTCTCTTCCTCCGCCCCAACATCTTTTCACTGCAGGAGTTATTGACTCACTATGGTTCTCACCATCTCCAACCTGTTGCCAATGCTTGGATTTGACTTTATGGTCACATTGACTTTGTTGCTTCACCTTCCCAACTCTCAGGCTGGACCTCCCTGGATCCCGTATCTCAGGTTGGCCCTAATCATGCTGTTCCCATCATCTTCTTGAATCCTTGCTTACATTTTTTGTTCCCTGCAACATGTGTTTCATTGCCCTCTGCAACTGCATTTCGCTCTCCCCTCTGCTTCTCTGTTCCTTTCACTGTTTATATTCTCTGTTCCCTCCTCCCTCCTTTACTTTTTTCTTTGCACTTTATCAGAATTGTCCTTGGACCTAGTACGATAGCAACAATTGTTTGTCCCCCCCCTCCCATACTTGTTCTCCAATACCCGCCCCCCTCCAATCCCCCACTATCTGAAATGTCGTTGGGCCTAGTACGATAGTCCCTTGTTTTGATCCTCTCTGTCCTTCTCCTACTCTCTTGTAATATTCCGGCTCTACCAGAAATGTCATCAGGCCTAGTAGGGTAGACCCTGGTCTGTTTCCCATGTCCTTCCCATCTGTGTCGTAGCTCTTGCACTATCTGAAATGTCACTAGGCCGAGTACGATAGTTATTTCACATCCTTGCTGTTCATGGACTATAAGAATGTCACTGTATTTTCCATTGTTCCCTCCCTTGCCTTGAAGCGCTTTGAAACACATTGTGTTTAGGCGCTATATAAATAACCTATTGTATCAACGCATCTGTTGACTGACGCACTTTACTTTGAAAGTGGACTTGGAATACTCCGAACCAACCACTAGATGGCGGCCTAATCAAAGCATGAGAGTAAACGGATTCACAAGCCACAGAATATTTTCAGTATATTGTATGCGCTCCATTTTATTTCGTGCTTGTGTTGAACTAATTGTACTTGATGCCGGCCCTCTCCCTCCAAGAATGAAGCCAAACTGCTCTTCTACATTACCACGGGGTATTTAGACTAACAATGTGAACACCCTGTGCACCAACTACTGTCTGTATTGGACCTCAAACCCTCACTCCCTGACAGGGACATATAGTGGATACGAGCATCTGATTAGACATCAGATGAGGAATAATCTGGCAAAAACCAGGTACAGTTACTGCCTTAAAACAATAATCAAAATTCTCTGGGCCATGTGCCAGAGGTGTAGGGTGGAAGTTTCCATCTCCAAAGGACAGCAGAGGAGTTCTCGAACCAAAGTAAAGCATAGCCTTGGGTAAAGCAGCATTTGTGTTACTTGCTGACTGGGTAAGAATTGGCACTGTGCTGGGGAAGGTTTCTCTCGCTGTACTAACTTGAAGTTTGGTGGGGGCGGGGGGGGGGGGGGGTTTGTACATAGGTGTGTTATTGATGGATTCTTAAATTGTGTGTTTTCTTTTGATCCATGTGCTTATTGTGTACTGTATATACTTATGGTTAACTTGTAAATAAAAGTTTTTAAAAAATAAGAAGAATTGGCACTGTGGACATTCCTCATTCAGGTGACAATGAACTGGAACCCTTATGAAGTTCTGACCGAGGCAAGGCTGACCCCGGAAGAGGAATTCTGAAAGAGCCGAGGTTGAATCCGGGGACATCTGCTGGCTCAGGTAAAGAAGACTGGTGAGTTCTGACAAATTCGGTGACATCTGGGCCATACACCATTTTCTGTTGCTATATTGCAGGTTTTCACTAACTAGGAAAAGACGTGTAATATTTTATATGTTGGCCTTTGGGCAAGAAAAGAAGTGCAGCCACAATGGATTTTCTTTCATCAGTTCATGAAATTAAGTACTGATAACGGCAGGTCATGTTTTAATTCCAGCAGTACACTTTTTCAACTTCATACTAATGAAATTTGCAGCACATTTAACGCCGTGCAAAAGCTGTGCCTTTAGCCCATTTCCAGTTGCATTTTGCACTCTGTTCCTTATTTCCAGCTGGCTGACACAGTCGCTGCCTCTCGTACTGTACCTAGTAATCAGCAGATCAAGAATGTATTGGCATGTAGCACATTCCCTTGTGTCAGCCTCTCGTACTGTACCTAGTAATCAGCAGATCAAGAATGTATTGGCATGTAGCACATTCCCTTGTGTCAGTCAGCTTACTCTGTTACACTGATCCATACCTGAACACATCTGTCGACCATACTCTGAGTCAGTCCTTCGGATTTCTTTTTTGCTTTGCTTATGCTGAAATAGGAGAAAAACTCGTAAATCATCCCAACTGAAAAACGTCTTCAGCAAAAGACAATGTAATAAGAGATGCCATCCGTGTCACAGGCTGCAAAATGTGTACATGAGATATGGTCAAAACACGAGCATACACAAAGTGCAGCAGATCAAGCGTCAGACATGCAGAACTAGTACAACAACCGCATTTGGGTCTTCATTATGCACCGGAAATCGATTCAGAACAGATGGCGTTACTGCAGGCTTTTCTCACATGGCGAACAAGCATAACACAGAAATCAACACTGAAAACAGCCCTCATTGAGAACATGCATAAAAAGGGCAACAGCTATGTTAGACATTCATCACTCAAAAATAACCATATGACAGGAATACGTGCAAACCGAGTTACACGGAGAACAGGCACAAACAGCAAGCTTTGACACGCTAATCGGGCTTCGCCCACATCACTCCCAAAAGTGAGCTGAGGGGCGGGGCTTCCGTGCTGAGCCTTTCAAAGTTCCAAGTATCAGGAACGGCAGCATTTTGTTTCTGAGGCAAATCTACAATCTGCTCAGCTCGGATGTTCATGCACTGCCCGTTTCCCGAGTCGCAGCCCCCCTGAGACACACAGCCTAACCCAAACTTTTCAACTCCCCTCCACCACACATACATCACTCATAGTTCACAAGTGCAGAAAGAAATTACTGCTCAATGCACACGGTTTCCATTTGCCCAATACCCCAAAACACTCCAACCCCATGCACACATCAATCTCAATACACCAAGCTACGAAAAGCGTACAAAAACAAGTGCAAACTCTAAAAGCACTCACACCAGACAATAGATTCTCACAAATGCATATTCCAACCTCAACCCAACATGCTACCAAAGCACCAGACAACAGCAACTCAGACATGTGCATAATATACTCATTCTTATGATCATCACGGATTTACTTACATTACTTTTAGGGAGATGTTTCTACAGGCTTGTGGTGAGGGCTGCACAACCATCTAATTCTATGGCAGAATAAAAAACCCAACAAACGGGAAGCAAACACCTCTCTAAAAGTGGGAAGTGTAGCAGAGCAGTCCGACGTGACCTCAGGAGGGGAGTAGGGCAGGTAGGGGCGATAAGCTTACACAAATAAAGTCAGAAGTAAATAAAGGGGTAGACCTGCACTCACAATCCCCGATCCTTCAGATAGAGTATATAGCAAACAAAAAAGGTGGATCAGTGGAATGGGATGACACTGGTTAGATTAAGTACATATCAAAATATTAATTTGAAAACTCATCACATGATCAATTTTACTGTCATAAAAATTTCATAAAAATCTTAAGTCAAATCATGCCTTCATACGTATCCACATTCAAAAATACATTCAAAACTCCATAAATAAAACACCCTCGTGTAATAATAACATCAATTTGTATTATTCCAAATTTTTTAGTTATCATTTCCTATAGTGACCCAGTCCATAGTATCCGGTGTTATTATGTCACTGGTTTCAAGTATCACCAGATGTCCCTCATAGAGACCACGTCGACACGTGTTTCGGTCAGAGACCTTCTTCAGGACGTCAGGCTAGGAGCAGTGGCTCCGCCCTGTTCTCCACGTATATGGGCCAGTAATAAATCCCCACTTTCCGGCTTGCGGGACGGTAAGTCAGGACAGCGGAAATCAATCCTCCATTGGCGTCAATGTATATGTTCAGTAACCACAACGTAGCTGGTGGAAACTCCTATAAGTGAAGTTTGGTGCCGCGTGTTAGCAGGAGGACCAGACTTGATGGTTCTGTTCCTTTTATACACGAAGCTGCGCTAAGTGTCACAGAGAATTGTCTGAGTGATACATCACCTGGCATAGCTGTACGAGGACCTGAGGTGTTCCTGGGTCTCTTTGTATTATAGGAATCTCCACCAGCTACGTTGTGGTTGCTCAACATATACATTGACACCAATGGAGGATTGATTTCCGCTGTCCTGATTTACTGTCCTGCAAGCCGGAAAGTGGGGATTTATTACTGGCCCATATACGTGGAGAACAGGGCGGAGCCACTGCTCCTAGCCCGACATCCTGAAGAAGGTCTCTGACCGAAACACGTGTTGACGTGGTCTCTATGAGGGACATCTGGTGATACTTGAAACCAGTGACATAATGACACCTGATACTATGGACTGGGTCACTATAGGAAATGTTAACTAAAAAATTTGGAATAATACAAATTGATATTACACGAGGGCGTTTTATTTATGGAGTTAATGTATTTTTGAATGTGGATACGTATGAAGACATGATTTGACTTAAGATTTTTATGAAATTTTTATGACAGTAAAATGATTGATCATGTGATGAGTTTTCAAATAAATATGTTGACATGTACTTCATGTAACCAGTGTCATCCCATTCCACTGATCCACCTTTTTTGTTGACAAATACAGTCAGACAATAAAAGCACCCAACACTGGGATACTGAGAATATATAGACGTTATTAAAAGTAACAACCACATCTCTATCGGGTTTATAAATAAGTACTTCAGCACCAAAATATATTTCATGTACTTGGAAAAACAGTAATTTCCAATAAAGACAGGTCTCACACCCCCCAACAGCTAACATGTGAAGTCCCTATCTGGCGATTGGCCCTATACATGTATTCTTAAAGGAGGGAGATGGGTGACAAAGGGAGCAAGAGCTAGTAAGACACTTCCCTCCATAGTCCTAATCAGTACCACAGTAACCACACAATGTTCACAGTATTCTGACCCTCTAGCACGGGTCTGCAACCTTTGACTCTCCAGATTTGTTGAACTACAACTCCCATAAGCTTCAGTCAGACGAATCAATGGTGAGGGATCCCGGTAGAAGTGGTCCGCAACATCTGGAACCCCACAGGTTTCAGGCCAGTGCTTGAGCACCCAGGGCCGTGGGTGATTTCAATGCACATGATTCACTACATACAGACCCATCAGAGAACGAAAGGTGGGTTAGACATTGAAACTAAATCAGGAGCCAAGAGAAAGTTGGATGTATAGTGCTAGGTACAGGGCCATCTTAACAGTTTTTGGGGCACAGACAGCCTGAGGGCCCCCGCCAACCCACCCTGAAACCCATGCCCCCCTCCCAATCCGCAAAATGAAGGGATTAAATAATAGAGTCAAATTCAACAGAAAAGCCATCCTCTAGGCTTTCAATGGCTTGACAAGACTGTCTTCATTCAGAGTGTGACTGTACCACTGCTGTTAAACTCTTGTCCACACTATGTATGTTCACATCATCCAATAAATTGACCACCACATGGTAACAAGGGTGGCAGAATCCACCCCATTGAAGCTTAACACCCAGTGCTCCAGATAAGATTTGGGAGTGAGAGTATTTTTCAACCATTATTTTAAAGTTGGGAGAAAAATGATTTTTATGGGGCTAAACATGTCACTCCATTCGTAAGCAAGTAAAAATGTTTTAACTGGAAAACGGAAACGTTTTTCTAATAATTATTTCAACAGTTATTCATGCACATTAAAAGATACAGGTTTACTTCTTCCGATCAGGCACTTATAATAGCAGTTCCTTCCTATGATACTAAGTGCACTAGTGTCCAAACGTATCCATGAAGCTGCCAGGGTGAAAACAGGGGCACAAGGTTCTACACGTCTTTTTCCCTATTTTGTGTTGGGCGTATTTTTACTATGTTTTTTTTAGGTTATTTGCCTATTTCTAGTGAGTAAAAGTGCAAGATGCACCCCTCATCTGTAGGGCTGGTAACACCCATCGAGAAATCGTGTCCCACACTCTACTTGGCACCCACTGCTTCTTGCTCCCTGTGGGTTTCCACTCCCCCTCTCATTCAGGACCGCTTGCTGTGCACTGGCCACTGCTGCTGATACCAGCCCACTCCAGGGTCTCAAGATATCTCCTCACAAGCACCTTGCCCGAAGGGTACCACTACCAACATGTCACCCAATGGGCACCCCAAGCAAAATGTTGCAAATGCCACACTGAATGTAGACTCAAGAAGCCCACTGGAACCTCGACTAACCTCCCTGTGCCAAGATTCTCAACCTCTGCACTCAAAACTCTATGGGAACGCGGGGTTCCCCTCTGGACAAAAATACTTCTATGTCCTCAACACAGACCAACCAGCAACAGACCCGCACGTAGAGATCAGGATACTTCCAGTCTGCACAGTGCTTGAAATTGTAAACATTAACCGTGGAACCAGCAAGGGAGGGGAGAGATATGTAGGCTACGCTGGAGGGCAGAGCCCCACCCAGGGCCAGCAGTACCCCATCTCTTCAGCGAACCCAATCCTGCTGATTTGTATAAAAGCAAAGAGCATTTTGGGAACCTAAAAATGAACACATTTTACACATTTGAAATAGGTCTCCGATAGTAATTCAGTATGAAGCCGTTCTGATCAAGTAAACCAAATTGGGCCCTCTGTGCTGTTCATTTGTGTCAATGTTCCCTAACGTAAATCCCAAGACGCATATACCCATTTTGGCAGCATAGCCAATAGCGTGAGGCCGGGGCTGGTTCTGCAATTAAAAGATACGACTTTGCTGCGCAATAACTGGGGAATGGGGTGAAAGGCAGCCCAGTTTCTCCTGCAATCCTCTTAACAAGACGCAGTGTCGATGGCATCTCATTTCCCTGCTCTAGTTTCCCTCATCCCCGCCTCCGTCACATCAGCAATGCGGTAATGAGGGAAGTCGAGCTCTAACAAAAATCAAGGTTTTTGGGCCTTCCACTCTGCCCTCAAGGGTACAAAAAGCCATAGCGCCCTAGAAGTGGAATTCGCAGGCATTAGGTGCTTGGGATGTTAAGTCAGGCTTTTACAAGGAACCTAATGACCTGGAATTCCTTCACCACACACACCCTGGAGAAGCTAAAGTTTACAGAAGTTATCTTGGAGGTCTAGCACTGTATAAAGCGTGCAGCCTACGGCTTTGTGCTTAACATGACAACTTCTTGGTCAGGAAAATATAATGTACAGTTGGGGGTGATTAATACCATGCTCCGGCCATGTACAGCAACAAACTCTGTATGGTACACACACGGCTTTCACCGTGTGTGTACCATACAGAGTTTGTTTTATCTATCAAATCTGTGAATAAAGCCTCAAAATTAGCTAGAATTAGCCAGTGGACATTGAATGCTGGAGAGCAAAAAATGGTGTGGTGCGTGGATATTGATAATTAAGGGGCAAAACACTTTTTGCACCTGGCTCCCATATTGCAACCTGGAAGTGCGCTTGGTTGTGGAGCCGGGATGGGGAGAGGAATGGATTGCAGGACTGGGGAAAAGCACATTGAAGCAACCATGACGCCTGGTACGTGGGGCACAGGGGATGGCGCATATTGTAAGATTCATTGCCTTTGTTCCTTTGACTCCTCACTGTCCAGATGTGATGTTTACTGTTTGTTTAAAAATAATTAAAACATTAAAAAATGCCAATGGTGCCACAGTAAACTGTTTAAGGGGCGAGTGACTTTATGCCTAGTTAGTACGTTGAAATATACAGTATACCGTATACCTCCAAGTCAATATACACCCTGTTGAAATGTGGCAATCTTTCTATGATTTAAAGTGGTACTTTTTTCAGCTTTTGTGGGCTTTTTGGAACCTGCCATTGAATGACAAATACCGCATTTCTAAAACGGGAACTGAAAAGCTTTTTGGCCAGGCCTCTCTTTATGCAGAGTTGTGGAGAGGTATCTAATGTATAGCTTAGGATAGCTTAGGATACGCCACCAACCCCAGGTGCTCCATATAGAGAAATGTTTTTCAGTAAATTAGACACCGGTTTTACTCTCTAAATTATAGCTGTATAGCCACAAATAATGTACTGCAATAATTCATAGGACCCTTCACACCAATATGTGCAACTTTAGAAAATTAAATGCTCCCCAGACACCCAGGGGCCAAGATACAAACCACAAAGTCCTCACTGAATGCACAATGGGTGTAAAATAAAAAAAAAAATCACACAAAAAGTGCACACATCCAATCTTCATGTGTTTACAACATGCTGCTTTAGGCACTGCTATACAATAAAAACACCAAACACCTGCTCTTCAATTCTTTAAACATCACACAGCAATGGTATACAGACGTGCTGTAGGGGGTGGTCATCATTCAAGCTTTTGGCAGAGTGTGATGGGATTCCCGATAGGAAAAAAAATCTACAAACCCTAGGCAAAAGGATATCTCGCACAAATGAGCATGCAAACAATCCTGCAAATCACTTAAGAATATGTGACCGTCACAGAAGTCCTTAATCATGTTAAGAAATGTTACGACTGCATCTATTAATCAATTCAACCAGACCACACACACGAAACATGGCACTACACATACTTTGATGCTACTGGTATTGTGCGCATTGTGCGCTAGTGTACACTATTCGAACCTCACAAACGATACTGCCATACTAGCAAAGCACACATTCCATTCAACTCCACATGCACAAGGTCTTAAACACCCTACCCTGGAGACGTAAAGAAGGATGCAGAGTGAAAACAGACAGAAAAGTTAAAAATGGAGGGAGGTGGTAAAGGAGAGTGAGGCCATTGGGAAGAGGGAGACAGGAAAAGAGGGCGGACTAATTATACATTACTGGTGATCCACTGACCTCCATCAGATCAGCTCTCACTCCAAAGTAGGGTAATCCTCTGTCTGAACATTTTTTTAAAAACAAATTCTACTTTGAGAGCAGCAAGAGTAGTCATGGTGGACTGGTTAATTCTATATTAAGAGGAGGCAACTATTAGACAGCCTTTCACCTTTAAATTTCAGTGTGCTGTATAAACAAAATGATAGTACTACACCAGTGAACAACACTGGGTACCCAAGACCTTACCCTCACCACTGAGCACCTATTTGTTGAGATCTATTTCTAGAATACGGCCTGGTGGACAGATTTTAGGAGGTCAACCTAGTTATGATGAACTGGGAGCTCTGAGGGCAGCCAAAACCCAATCAAGGTAGCTGCATGAGCAGTCAAGGCTTAGTCCCAAGAGAGTGTGAGTGGGGCCAGCCACCCTCTGAGTCCACACAGAATATCACACAATTCAATGTAGACAATTCAGTTATTTATCTTAGGTCCTTACAACACAGTGAAAAATGAAACTAGCAGGTGGTACCATCACCCAACACTCTATAATACAAATATATACAATCACCATAGGTTCACTTAAATAACATCCGATAACTTAATCAAGCAAAGCAGGTACGATGTAGAAAATGATGGGAACCAATGACAAGAACAATATCTTAACTTGAGAAGTTCAAACCCTAAGTTGAATTGGGCCTTGTGCCCAAAAGCCATAGTCCAACACAAAGATTCTCTTTAGAAAGGATGCAAAGGGCTTGTGGTGGTGATAAGTTTCAAACTATTTCAAAATTATTCAACAATTTTCCAAATAAAATGCAAGTGTTATACTTTCTTCAATACTCATCCAGGGGCAGGATACCCAACCCAGACTCGACGACCAAAGGTTAGTGCAGGAGAGACAGGAGGCAGAAAGACTTGTTGCAAACGCTATCCTATGGAGGACAGGAGCAGGCAGGCACACAAGCTACTTAACACACCAGACTCCTATTTTCGCAGATGTATTTGTGGATCGCCTGGGGGTTGTTTGGGGCTCGATCTTTGGCCATTTGTGCCAGTGAGAGGTGCTCAGGAGATGCAGGTACGATGATTCTTCCAGTTGAAAGGAAATGCAAGTTGCAACTCCTGTTGGTGAAGGAATGCAGAATCCAATGATGCATGCCCACTTAGGACACTTCACTGGCTTGAGGAAGGTGCGTTCCAGCGACGATGACCGTTTGCAGGAGACAACAGTGTCCGTCCAGTCGCAGTCACAGTAGCTGCCTCAGGGCCGGTTCCCTTGATGGAGGGAAGCTAGAATTCAGGGAGAAGGCAACTTATGGCACAAGCTGGCAACTACCAAAGTTACAGACTTCAACTCGGAACATAGACAGTTCTGGCACGGTAGCCCATGAGAGCTGGTCAGTCCACAGGGCAGTCTAGGGACACTTCGGAAGGGTCAGAAGGGCTTGATACTCAAAATCCCACTAGTCCAAGGGCTGAAGCGATGCTCGGGGTCTTCAGAGGTCAGGCAAGAGGAGAAGGTGACGCAGCGCCATCTTAGGAATAGTCTTCGGATCTTCAGCCGGCAGCTCTTCAAGGGACTCTTGGCTCCAACATAGATCGGCAGAATAGCTGCAGTGGTCTTCCTTTCATCCAAAATTCGAGCTGAAAGCAAGTCCAGGCTCACCAGTGGTAAAGATTTGCACCATTCAAGCAGCCATCAGTTGTCCAATCGGGGACGACTACTAAGCAGACTCGTGACACCAAGGGCTAGACAGTCCCAGTCCCCTTCCTGTGTCTGTCGCTCACACGCATGCACGTCTGGAGTTAATCGGCTCACAGAAGAGGCTGAGAAGAGCAGACTGCAGGAGATGGTATGCTGCGATGATACCAGAAGAGGAAGAAAGGCTTCCTGGCGTACGCAGATACCGAAAGGCAGCCTTCACACTGCTCAAGCACAGAGAAAACCAGAGCAGGCAAGCGGGAACAGCCTGTAGAACCTGATAGACTGGAGAGGCCTAATTTGTTATCATTACAGAACCATTACCCATCATTACCTATTGTTAGAGAACTATTACCCATTATTACCCCTTTAGGAATCATTGCATCTGGTTTAGTTATCCATCATATATTCTGATTAGTACATGAAATAGTAACATTACACTATCCACATTATTCTGCCACATATAGGTAGCATTTGCATTTGCTTATAGAATGAGGCCTGGTATATTCACGTAGACATGTAGAGCCATTTAGAGACACGTTACACATGTAGGGATATGTTATGAATTATGTATGCATGCATGTAGAGAGACACGCATTGAGTGCACACTTAGCATATGCATTGGTTTGCATTATGTAGCGCTTGGATTTGCGAGAAAGAGTAAATGCTAGAAAGCATTCAGCTGGCACTTGATAAAGCCAATTCTGGATGGAGACACATAGGAGTGCGAAGTTGTTATGAGTTAACAGTGTACAAGTATTCGTAAACATTTGCTTGGCAGGACAGAGATAACACGACCCTTGTCCGAGTGGAGAAGGCAAAGGAGGCCTAATCAGCCTTGGGCTGGTGTTCACGGAGAGAGAAATGGTGGGGGCCAGGCAGCGCCATGAGCAGTCCAGGGGACACCCACCGAAGATAAAAATCACACAAAGGAATTTCCCACCCTGGATGTCAGGGGAAGGAACAAGAAAGGACAAGAAACACTAAAATTGTGAAAAAAGAAGACAGGGGCCATTTTGGTGAAATGAGCACCGTTAAGTGCCTTTACTGCAAGCTGTGAACACAGCGTGTGGTAAAGGTGCACCAAGTTAATACAAGGTATCACTGCCACCAGCCATTGAAGGTAAGCTTGTCCCTGTAACATAATTGTTACAGTTTTAGTGTGAAAGGGGATACATTGTATCCCCCCAGCACTCCACATAAGGTTGGGTGTGCTGGTTACATCAAATAAAATGTAAAAGGGATCCAAAGATCCCTTCTACCTTTGGGAACTGTAGTTCTCCCAAGGTTAGCCAGAGAAAGTTTAAAAGGGAAGCCCCTAGGGCAACCCAGCAATAACAGGCACTTATTGCCAAAATGTTGATGAAGAGGATAACTTTAAAAGACACTATGGAGAGGCTAAAAACTGACACCCATAAAAAGAGTAAAAGATTCTGTGGGTGTGGAAAAAGCTTCCCACTCTGAGGTATTAGAAAAAATATCCCACTAGTAAAGCAAAAAAGTTCTGGGGTTGACCCAGGTGAGGAAGATTTACCATTTCTATGAAAATCTTACCCATCAAGACCTAGTTGGGGAACTTATACACCTACTCTCTGAAATAGTTCTGTTGCAACCAAAAGTCAGAGTTCCTGTGGAAGACTGTTCAACAAGTAGTTCACTTTAAAGTTAGGGTCCAGGGACTTCCGAGAAGACACCCTAGGAGGATTCCAGCAGTGGGCCTGGGTGAACTGGATGAGTGGATTACCAATCACAGAAAACACCCCAAAAGCTTTACATAAATCACACAGGCTTAAGGTAAGTAAATATCCCAGCCAACACAGTACCACAGCACAGAAGAAGAGTTGCAGCAGGAACACTTCAGGATCTGCAGCCAAAAACCCAGCCGATGGATTCCTTTGTCATGAAGATGGAAGACAGGGCTTTGGAAGTCCATTTGCAGCAGGGATCAACGGAGAAGGCTCCAGGCGAATGTTTCTTCGCTCCTGGATTCAGCTCTGGTTTTGGCACACTTTCCAGGAGCCAAAAGACTGAATATCGCTGGTCTGATTTTCGTAGTTTGCAAGGTCCAGCACTCTGATGAGGTGAGTTTTAGGACTCAATTCGTGTCTCTGGGGTTCGAGCAGGATGCCACCAAAGTGTCAGCTAAAATTCGGAAGCACCGTACAATGGGCTGAGGTCCCAGGGAATGAGGATATTGCAGTCCCGCAAGGTCGCAGCACAACGTCGGATGGCTCAAAATGCAGGTCTTCTTGAGTCTAGTGGATCCCACCAGGCTCTGGGTCAAGGCCATTTCCGGAGGCCCCAGGTCACTTGGAAGGAAGGGTAACAGCAGGTTTTGTTTACACAGCAGTCTTTCTGGTGGCTGGAAATCGTCTCAGCCGCGTTTTCTTCATATTTGGTTCCAGTGGTTGACATGCCAGCAGCTTCCAGCATCTGAGTATTTATCAGGCACTACAGCACAACTTCTGCATTCTCTACCTGCATTTAACAGCAAGGGGCAGTCTAGCGGTCTTATCAGGACAGCCAGCCCCCACTGGGCGTTTGTTCCTTTCAGGCAAGGTGAAAGTCAAAGGGCTGCAGAATATTGGACACCTCCCTTGCTTCCTGCCTTTTCAGACACTGTGGACCCTGGGCGACAAAGCCACAGGATTCCCGCCAAAGACAAAATAGCCACTGAGGTAGTTCCCGCCTAGAATGGCAGGGGAAGTCCTCAGAAACAGCAAGCACACAATAAATAGCGAAGAAAGAAGGAGCCAACCATTTTAGCAAAATGGTGGCCCTTCTATGAATTATGGAGATTGATTTAACAGCCTGAGAGTAATGAAGTCTAAAAAGTAATTAAAGTAGTTACACTGCCACCATCCATTCAAGGAAACATGTAACAAAATGTTAGCAGGTTAGTAAGAAAAGGGATACATTGTATTCGCCAGCACTCCAAGTAAGGTGGGTTGTGCTTGTTCACTATATAAAATGTAAAGGGGGATGAAAATCCCTCTTTACTACTTGGGAACTGTAGTTCACCCAAATACATCAGAGACATGAACAGGGGAGCCCATAGGGGCAACCCAGCTTAAGCCCAAATCTTGTAGGAAACTATAACTTCACCCATACACTATGGAGAGACACAAAAAAGGTCACCCATGAAAAGTGTAAAAGACTATGGGCCTCATCACGAGTTTGGCGGTAACCCTTAAATCCGGCGGTAGCGCTATTACCGCCGAATTTATGGGTCCGCCAAATCAGGGCTTCGGGTGATTTCTCCCCAGCTCTGAGCTGGGGGGAAATCCACCGAAAATTTGCGCTCATACCACCGGCGGGAAATCCGTCGGCGGAATGAGCGCGAAAATTCCCCATTGAGCCTAATGGGGAATGGGGCATTCCCGAATGGGCTCAGTGGGGAATGGGGACTTCCATTACGCCAAACCCGTGATCCGGCGCCAATAGCACCGGGGGGTTTGGCAGTAGGGCAGATAGCGCCAGTGCTATTAGCGCCGGCGTTACCGCCCAACTCGTGATGAGGCCCTAATAATAATAATAATAATTCGGCTTTTATATAGCGCTACAAACCCTCAGGTATCTGAGCGCTGCTTATTATTACCCACGGTGTGTGGTGCTCATTTATCGACCTCGGAAGGATGAAAGGCTGAGTTTGGCCCTGCCGGGATTCGAACCTGCGTTAACAGGCTCTGCACGGGTGTCAAAGCGGGCGCTCTACTCGCTGTGCCACTTGACCGGCTATGTGGGGAAGGGAGGGGGGTGGAGATTCCCCTTCACCTAGGGACAAGGTAAAATAGTTACCTAGTCAAAGCAAAATGTTCTGGGATTAACACAGGGCAGGAAGATGTATCATTGATCTGAAAATATTACCTAACAATGACTTAGAAAAATGCATTAGTACCAGCATAGCAACCAAAAAAGGCACATTAGGCCACCATTGTGGTACATCTGGTTGCATCTCTAGTAAAGCCAAAAGTAAGTTACAGCTGCCGCAAGCCTTCTCCCTAAAACGAATGCAGGATGATACAATCACCCTAAGGCCAAAATGGGGAGAGCTTAAAAAGCAATCTGTACTAGGAACCATATGGGCTACTATAGCACCATAAAACAAAAAAAGGATTGCAGTGGCTGAAAGACTTCAGTAAAAAGGGTTCCATGTTAATTCATCCCCGTTTCGCCTCCCCCCCAAACCCAATGGCTAAGTTTTTCGTTGAAGTTTTTTGCCCGAAAAAAAGAATCAAATTTGTATTTTTTTGTTTGGGGGTTACCCACCAAACCCCCCCTTCCCTTTTATTTATTCCCTATCCTCCCATGCCCTCCCCCTTATATTACCCAGCCCCCACATTTTTCAATTCGCTTTTTTCAACCGAAGTTTTTCAGCAACAAACTCAGCGGAAAAACAAATTGGGCAGACGAATTAACGTTGTACCAGTAAAAATTCTCCTGGTCACAAAAATAAACGATTGTAAAAACTAAGTGGGAGAAAAGATTAGAGGATCCATAAAATTAGACCGCAGAACCCCCAAAAATGAAATTCTGGCCTAACAGTCATCCTATTCGTGGGCTCGGACCAGAGTCTGGGAAGTAAATTTGTGTGCCTGGAGCACATTTGAGCTGGGCAACACGCTACAGACAGCCCAGACACACATCAAACCCAATTAAGGTCATGACTGTACTGGAGCTGGCTGTCCATAATGGGACACCCACCCAGAGTTTGAATGTTTCAGGTCTTCTGGGAGGTGGACTGGGGTCCCCCCGTCCCCAGCCCAGGGTTCCATATATGACTAGGGTATCTGGAGCTATTCTGAAAGTCCTTCCAACGAGCCCGTCACCCTTGAACTGGTGTGCCTAAGCAGTTTTCAGTACTGCATCAGTGTGATCATCCTCCTGGAGGTTCAGAAGAGTTGCGGGCCTGTATCTGGCTTACCCCAGGAGTGGGCACTCCTCCTTTGCCTTGAATGTGCAGTGACTGTTACAGTGCACCGTCATTGTGAGATCAAGACCTCATAGCTCTGCTGCTGCTTCCCTACATCAGCAAGGGGAGTCTTGCTGGAGCGTGGGTCCTTTTTCCCTAAGCCTGCAGATGCTTTATTAGGCTACCCCGACTGCTATTTTCAGTTGGGGCATCTTGTTGACCCTCCATTGTCATGGGAAATCAAAGCAGAGGACCTTCATGTTTAGCCAAACTTCATTCTGGTGGTTTGCAGAACATAGGGTCACTGCCAGAAACCAGACCACCAGACGCCAGACCCAGCTGTCAAACCAAGCCATCTATGCACCAACAACCCCTTGAACATCCACGCAACAACCAACAGTGAGAGTGGTTGTCCTTAATGGCCTAAACGTATAGGGTAATTTTCCATCCTGAAAGGGATCAGAGGGGCTGTTGAGCAAACCTGTTTCTGTGCCTTACTGCACCCCATTCAATTTTATAGCGGGCAAAGACTTCCTTAGCAGCCACCATCTCCCTACTTTTGTTGTTGGAATGTTGGTATAGGAATCTCACTGGGGGTCCCCCAAGACTCAAAAAATAGGTGTCTGCACCTTTCTTACACAGGAAACCTCATGTCTGCACTATAAAAGGAGTTTAGGTAAAGCACCCCACTACAGAGTTCAGCCCATTGTTTCCTAAGCGAGAACTTTGTCTACCTTTAAAACCTTCCTCAATGTATCCGAAACATGGTTACTTACCTAAAAGGTTGAACACTGTGCCTAGATTAGGATAGAACTTTTGTTTAGTTTACAGCGTGATGCATTATAGTTGTATAAAGCCAGTCATAACCAATCAAACTATTCCCTCTATAGCACTTGTAACAGAATTGCATCAAACTATATTACTGCTAAAGTGTGGTAGGTGTTCCAATTGGAGACCTTAACTGTGAAAATATAAATTTGTATGCGCTCTTTACTTATTAGTACTACTCTAACTTAATGTATCTGTGTTTTAAAAAAGAAGTATATTTTTATATTTACCGTTGTGGACAATCTATTATGTATGTTGACCGTTCTTTATACCGAATGAGGTGCCTGTAACTAAGTGGGATTCATCCCAGCAGTTCAATTATAACACAAAAAGGGAATACCCCAAGTAAAATCTGGCAAAAGACAACGTAAGTCACATTAATCCAAAAATGGCCCTTGAATGAGAGCCAACGCCAAGTCCAACATCTCCTTTTCTCCATTGTGTAAACAGTACCGCTCAGTCAGCCTGCCAAGTGAAAGTTTGTTTTGAAATGGGTTTCAAACCTCACAGCTCCATTACGGTTGGCTTCCTAGAACCTACATCAGTAGTGGTCCTGAAAAACACTTGTTCCAGCCAAGATTCGGCTCAGTAACTGATGCTTGAGCAATGACTACACTAGTAAATAGTATGCTTTTTTTGATTATTTTTTTTCGAAGTCAGCAGGAAAAAGACTCACTAGCACTGTACATCCCTCACACATGCAAACAGATATGGCACTGACCACAGCAGGAATGCACACTTTCTGGAAGCAATGGAAGCCTCCCTCTCACACAACATATACAACACGAGCATCAATATTACCGGAGGCTGTCATCAGCTCCTCCAACAACCACCAAGCTGTTATCAGCACGGATCTTTTCTCTGAAATCTTCCATAGCCTCCACGTTGCATTGCAGCGAATTCTGACCAATCACAAACAGCACTGGAGTCTTCATATCAAGCAGTGGGTCATCAACATCCTGTCAGAAAAGAAGAGGCTCATCATGTAGCTTCGCAGATAAAACAAAGAAGCCCAAACAGATCCCAGTGCTATCTATGCTACTGTCAAATAAGCAGAGGATTACAGAGAAAAAGTATCACTGTCCTACACTCGGACGTTCAAAACAAAGGGTTAGGCGGCCAGCCAATGTGTTAAGGCAGTTTTTGCAACACACTCTTGAGGGTGCTACAACTAACCCTAGGTGGAAGGTAAAACACATGACGAAGGGAGCACAAACCTCTTAAACGTGGGTGGTGTTGTCAGAGTGGTAAGGCTTAAGTCTCAGGTAGGTCGACACAGAAGTACAATGAGTCCATATACATAAATCCAGAAAATATACCACTCTGATATACTAACAAATATATACTCCGAGTAAAAGATATAACACTATCAGTTCAAATAAGTATGTTATTAATACACAGTATTAAAAAGATACCAGTACATAATAAAAACAGCAATACAAGGACTCTCCTAACCCCAATATCTACATGTGGGTCATTTGCCAAGGGCAAACACCAAACACAAAATAACAGAGGGTCAGTAGAAACAGAATAACCCCAACCAAACATGTAGTTAAGTACCTAGTGGCCTCCACAACTAAGTATAGTGTCCTAAAGACGCACCCCAAACCTAGTAGACGTGAAAGTCCCTATGCCTGGTGGCCAGCATTTAACACTTACAGCAGGGTGTGGGATTAAGAAAGAAAATACAATTTGAATTAGGTTTACAATCCGTAGGTATAAAACAATTTGCTATTAATTTAGACTGCTTAGTGCCTTATAACAATATTTATGCCCAGAACAATACACTAAGGTCTCAGCGAGAATGGAACTACAGTAAACTTTAGCATAAGCTTCTAAGACTCAATGAACATTTCACCAATAGTTTCCGTCTGGATACGTTTCCTGGAACAATATACACATTGTTAGCAGTTACAATGTTTCAAATACATTTTTACCATTGTAGAAATTAAAGGAATGACTTTAAAAAGGGAGAGAAAATCACAGTTAAGTATTGAAATAGGGAGTCTGGGTCCTGCGCTCACTGAACCCCTAAGCGATCCAGTAAAAATGTGTAAGGACATGCAAGTATCCCAGAGTCACTTTAAGGAGTTCCAGTGTCAGTTCAAAGTTCCATTGGATATAATTGCAAAAGCGAATAGCCCATCCATAGTGAAGGAAGTAAGTAGAGTTCTACACAACAGGTGCAGATGCTGAAACGGTGAACCCCAGGGAAGGCCACAGGAGACCGACCCAAAGGGAATGTTCCAAAAGTCAGAAGATGGGTCCCAGATGAAGACGTTACAAAAGACGACTCCCAATGCAATTGTTAGGGAGAATTCTCAGAAATTTGCTAATTCCTCTCTACCTTCGAGACCCCCCCAGCTATGCTAGATTTTGAGGACTTGAATTTTTAACCTGGAGAGAGTGAGACCATTTTTTCTTTTCCACTCTCTCATGTAGTTTTAATGTGATTTCAACTCTGCGTTTCTTTTGGTTGTGGAGTCCGACAAGCTCCATAGGCATCATCTGACAAGCTCCATAGGCATCTTTTACATTGTGTCACACCAGTACCTTCAGTGCAGGAACTCAGGGAAGTCTTTCAGAATTTCCCAAAGTTTAAATACCTTCTCTTGGATAAACTACTGTTTCCAAGAGCAGTAAAGTGAAATAGACTTTACTTAGACTAACTTTCTAGACCCAGCACACACTATCTTACAATAGGGTGCTGAAGGGGTTACTTAGTACCACCTTTGCTGAGCTTCTCAGGTAACATTTTTATGTTACCCTTTCCTCGATGAATAGCTGGTGGCAGTGGTTTACTTTTAACTACCGTGGTGTGCAGTTACCAGAGGCTGCGTTTGCAGCTGCAGTAAGGCACCCAAGGGTGCCATTTTTATCAAAATGGCCCGGTGTTCTCTTTTTGCCATTTTGTTGTGGAAAGGTCCTTCTTGAGATTAACTCTGCGTGCCAAACCAGGTTTGGTCCCTTTGTTTGCTTTGCCTTTGGCGTGATTCACTAGTGAAGCCAGCCTCTGGCTCCAGGGAGTCTGGCAGGGGCAGGAAGCGAGGGAGGTGCCCGAAACACCCTGGGCCTCATTACGAGGCTGGCGGTAAGGGGTTAACAGCACCGGTAAGGATGCTGGTGCCGTTAACCCCCTACCACCGCACTCTTCGGTCCCTTAGCGGGAGCCCCTAAGGGACCAGGGAGCTAATAACAGGCCCGTTATTAGCTCCTTCCCCATTCCCATTCAGCTCTATGGGGGTTCGAATGAGAATGGGGAATGGTTTTCAGAATGGGAACTTACCGGGTCCTCCAAGGTTGGAATGACCCGGTAAGTCCCCATACCGAGAACCCGGACCCGGTATGCAGTATGGGGGTAGTCATGGCGCTAATAGCACCATTGCTACCTCCATACTCGTGATGAGGCCCCCTATGGTTAGTCTCCTAGGAGACAGGAATGCACTCCTAGGTGATTGGCCGGCTGGCTGTCCGGCAGGGACAGCCACCCTGCTGACTGACAGCTAGGCTGGAATGAATGGAAGAAACATGCATAAAAGGAAAGGCTTTTTGGCTCGGAAGGCAGTCGACCACTGGATGAAGGAATCCGAAGAAGAACTCGAAGATGCCTACTGCAACTCCTGAACTGTTGGTTTGTCCGGTGAAGCCCTGCTGCTGTGCTGAAACTCCAAATTCGTTTTGACTAGAGGAGCCTTGTGTAAGGACGACTTCTCCCCTTGAGTCGGTGGGTCCAATCAACTCCAAAGTGAACTCGTTTGGACATCCTCTCGGAGCTGGCTGTACTTCCACTGCTGCTGCTGGAACCGAAGTGCCAGGGAGAGGAACACCAAAACGAAGGCATCGCTTTTAAGTCAGACCCGAGCGCCAGGAAGATCCTCCGGACTTCCCTGAAGCAGGACTAACCAAGCCTGAGCCACCTCAGAGTGCTGGACCCCAGATGCGAAGAAAGTCTGAAGTGGTATTCAAGAACCAAAGTGTTGCTATTTGCTGTCAGACGTGAGGAGCTGAAACCGTGAAGTACAGCTGAATTGAAGCTTGTCCCCACGAATGAGGCCCAGGAACACCAGGATCTGCAGAGCTGTACAGGAACAGAAGCCAGCTGGAACCATTTCTTCTAACCAAAGGTACTGTAAAGTCTAAGAACTTGCCTATTGTGGTATAGCCTTACTTGCTCTCAGATGAGACTGGTCTTGGTTAACCTTGTAGAATTGCTTGCAACTTTGCCCCTCACAAGCCTTCCAGCTTGTGGCCCTTCAAGTGATCTTATTTCTACAAACGTTTCTAAAAACATTGTGCAAGGTTTTTACCTACCTGCAAAGAAGATCTTCAGCTCCCATAGACTTTTCTCAACTAACATTGGCTGTCCTGGCTCCCTGAGAGACTCTTCTTACCTCTAACTTTGTGTCTACCTTTCCCCGAGTAAATTGTTAATTTACTTTGCATTGGAGTGTTCAAAAAGTACTTACCAGTTTATGAATTATTTGTAAACCTTTGTTTTATTCCCCGAACGGTAGTTTGCACCAAACTCAGTATTGCTCTAAATGTACCAGTGCTAAATCAATGTCCACAGTGTCCTAGCTATTTTAGTCACCTGATGGTGTAGGAAGTCTCTGTGTGCCATCCCCAATGGGTATCAACTGATTAGATAAACTTAGAGCGTGGTTTGAAGTGTATTTTGAAGTGTTACCTGTTTTGTTCCCTTCTGAAGAAGGCTTATATATCTGACTGTTCAATAAATTAATAATTGTTTAATCAAGAAACCTTGAGTGTAATAGTTTGATTAATTGTGAATCTGTGTAAATGCCCTACTGCTCACATTGACCCCTCTTGAGTTGAGCCTGGCTGCTCAGCCACACTACAAACCTGTGTAGTACAGACTTCTACCAAAGGTTGGGTTACCTATTGCCAGGAGGACAAGGTTGCTGTAGTCTCCCAAAGGTTACTGCACACAATCTTGCCTTACACCCCAAGAATAGCATATTGCCATTCTGAACGGATAATTTAAGGTTTGACTCACCTGGGGACTCATTACAAGGTCGGCGGTAGCTCACCAGTGCTACCGGCTGGTTGCTGCCAACCTCGTAACACCGTTTTCGCCGCCTGCGATCTTGGTGCCACGGGACATTACAAGTCCTGGCTGCCCGGGATATCAGTCAGCGGAAACTGCAAGTCCCCATTTCTGTGGATTCCCATAGGACTCCATGGGAATGGGGACACGGAAGCACCAGCACTGTTACTAATGGTGCCGGTGCTTTTGTGAGAAACATGCCTGCAGGGGCAGGTGCTCCGGGCAGGTCACACCGGCCCCTGCAGGCGTTCTCGTAAGTCTGGCGATCCGGAAAGGGTGCAGATACGTCGCTACAGGCACACTTATTTCCGGACTGCCAGACGTGCAATGAAGCCCCAAGGCTTGCTTAATGCTCCACTAAATAAGGTTATACTTTGGTTTGTATACCATAAGTATCAAGTTGATTTTTATGATTGTGTTTATATAATATGTAACAGCATTTAGCTTTCCAAACATTAATCTTTGCCTACATGTATTTATAATAAACCATTATTTTTACAATACATAGTGTTTCAGTATTTCCTTGGACCATATGTATCCTACAATTACTTTGTACTTTCCTACAGCCCTCTCGCCCTCCTAAAATAACCCTGTCTATGCTACCAAATGTCTTCAGGTGGTACAGTCTCATACTAAGAGTGAGTTTTTGTACTGCCTCAGACATGGTTTTATGAAGCCCCTAGTTGGACTTTATCAAAAACGGCCTTAACAGTCAAGGATTGTTGGAGGCTACTTCCCCACCACCAACTCTAGTCGCCAAGGACTGGAAAACACACCTGGAAAAAATGCAGGCAACACCAAAGGATTGTTGTGATGGAATTCTGACGGAACCTTTGGCATGAAAGAGGGGTGCGGCCGCAGCACCACCCTTGTGTCGTGAAAAGTCAGATAAGGCTGTTTGCAGCAAAGAGCCTGGATCTCACCTACCCTTCTGGTGGAGGTGATGGCCTTGAGAAAAGGCATCTTCCACGAAAGGAACTTTGGAAGGGGCTGATGCTTAGGCTCGAAGGCATCCCCCCCATGAGCCTCATCAGCACCATGTGGAGATCCCACGCCGGGGCAGGGGCCTTCACTGGCAGGAATGACTGAAACAGTCCTTTGAGGAACACAGACAGTGGGACCACAGACAAGATCGTCCTGGAGACCTGTTGTAGCAGGAGATAGCCACCAGATGCACCCTGATAGAGGCGTGCAACAGCCCTGCCTTGGCCAAGGACAACAAGTATGGAAGAATCTGCTGAACAGAGACCCTCAGAGGGTTGATCTTCTGCATCTGGCACCATGTTGCGAAATGTTTCCACGTGTGCCTGTCTGGCTTTGGCAAGGACCTCCCTGCAGTCCTCTGGCAGCCTGTACCCTCCAAACTCTAAGGCTGCAGGAGCCAAGCCTTCAGGTTCAGCGATCCTGGGTCGTGATGTATGATTGCGCCTCCTTCTCTAGAGAGCAGATCTACAACGACCGCCAGTTGACAGGCTGAGAAGATCCGGGTACCAAATCTGCCTCGGCCACTCCAGGGCGACGAAGATCATCCTGCATCAGCACTGTTTGAGTTGATTGACGACTCGCAGCAGGAGAGGCAACAGGGGGGGGAGGGGACGGGAGAGTCGCATACAGGAACCGGCCTTTCCACAGGAGTAGTATAAGTGCTACTATAAAACTGCACCCAGATACCTGATCACAAGAATTCACCATCACCAACCTACTAGAGAGCTCCGGTCAGGAGATACACTTCTGGTGGATGTTCTACGTACCAAATGTACCTCAAAAGGCGATAGGAGGTTTTCTGTACCTGGCCCAAACGTATGGAACGAGCTACCCGTTGCCATACGATCATTTAAGTCTCAAGAGGGTTTCAGGAAAGAGTTGAAAACCTACCTATTCAAGTGAACCTAACTATAGGGCATATACAGCCCCCCCTCAGCTCCCCACAGCCAAATGTCATTTCTTAGTTAACAACTGCGCCGAATGCAGTTTGGTATGCCTGGTGCGCGTTTAGAAATAATCAAAATCAAGGAAAATGCGACCCCCATGCTCCTCGGCTGGTGGAATCTGCTGGCGATCTGGAATCAGGAATGTGTCAGTGTCTCAAAACAGATCGATCTGGGGTCTGCCCAATTTGAGGAAGAAGCTGTCCACTTGATCCTGTCGAAGTTCCCACTCGTGGCAAGAGTGCCGCTCCCTGCTGAGGGACGGAAGGAACGCCTTGAGGGACCATAACACTGCCTGCAGCTCCAGGACATTGATGTGGAGATCCCTCTTCTCCGGTAGCCACAGGCCTCTGGCATGCAGACGTCCGGTGTGGGCTCCCAAGCCCTCAAGGGAAGAGTCTGATGACCGCCTCCTGGTATGGGAGCTCTGGAAATCCATGCCCCCGGAGATGTGGGAGCGCACGCCCCACCACCTTATCGCTCGACGGAACTCCTGGTCGAGAACAATCTGGTCTGCGAAGCTTCCGGACACATGGATCCACCGAGCATCCAGGAATTCCTGAAGGGGTTGCATCCAAAACCTGCAGAGTCAGATCAGGTAAATACACGACGACATCGTGCCGAGCAGCGACTTGATGGTCCGCACCGTGGCTGTCTTCAGTGCAAACAGGCATTGCACCCTGCCCATCATGGCCGCTATCCTCTCTTCCGAGGGGGCCATCAGGTAAGCGACCGTGTGGAGCCAGGCCCCCAGGAATAGCAAGTTCTGCGATGGTATCAAGCAGGATTTTGGATAGTTGATGGAGAACCCAGATCCGTCAGCAGCCGGACGGTCCACTTTGAGTGTTAGATGGCTACTTCCTTGGACTAGGCGCTGATGAGCCAGTTGTCGAGGTACGGGTACACACGTATACCTTGTAGATGCAGATGGCCCACCACTGGCGCAAGGTACTTCGTGAACACCCTGGGCGCTGACTTCAGTCCGAAGGGAAGGGCTTTGAACTGGCAGTGCCTTCCCTGTACCACAAAGCGCAGGAACTTCAAATGCTTCTCGTGAATGGGGACGTGGAAGTATGCGTCCTCCAGAGCGACGGCAAGATGTCTCCTTCCTCCAGTTGGCTGAGAACGTGCTGCAATGTGACCATCCTCAATTTTTGGGACTTGGAGGTATTTGTTGAGGCGCCGCAGGTCTAGAATGGGCTTCCAGCCCTCGTCGTCGTTCTTTACCAAGAAGTATTTGGAGTATACTACAGAGCCAAAGAGTCGCTTTAGAACCAGCTCCATCGCCCCCTT
The DNA here is from genome assembly GCF_040938575.1 of Ambystoma mexicanum. NCBI lineage: Eukaryota > Metazoa > Chordata > Amphibia > Caudata > Ambystomatidae > Ambystoma > Ambystoma mexicanum. Next base: position 1,154,997,433 of record NC_090932.1, on the reverse strand, counting down.
TTTTAGCATGGCCTGTACTTCTTGCAGGAGCCGAGGGATGTACTGCTCCTGCCGGGCCACCGGTGGTATCCGCGGACACTTATGCCTGAACTCTAGAGTGTGTCCGTGGGAGAGGGCGTCCAGCACCCATCGGTTGGTGGAGATCTTTTCCCACTCACTGATGAAGCCCACCAGCCGGCCTACCATCGGGGTGCATGGGTGGGGGCCCGACGTCCTGGCCGGTTCAATCTTGCTTTGGGGCCTGCGTGCTGCTTTGGGAGCGATGACGTCGGCAACCTCCCCCGAAAGCTTTGGAGCGGCCCTTGTAGGCTCTTGGGTCATGGACCGGGAGTGTTGACTGTACAAGGAGGACCCTCCGCCGAAACCCTTTGATGATATGGCTGATTTTCTGCCAGAGGCATGATAGGATGGACGATGCTGCTCAAGAGTGCCCAGGGCACAGGTTGTCTGTGTCCGTCTTAACGGCCTACAACAATTCATCGACGGCTTTCCCAAAGAGGTTGTCCCCGTCGAAGGGCATGTCCAGCACCCTCGTCTGGACCTCTTGACGGAAGTTGGTGGCCTTCAACCAGCCACGACGACGGGGGCAGACACCGTTCCTCATCTGTCGGAACCCCAAGACCACGATGTCCAGGGACACAGTGATGGCATGGTCCGGTGCAACCTCGCCTTCCCCGTCATTGTCAAGCGCCCCAGCCCGCTTGTCAGGTAGAAATTCCAGCAGTGGGTCCATCTTATACCACAGCTCCCTTTTCGTATCTGGCCAGGATTGCAAGTGCATTTGCTGCCTTGACTGTCGTTGCCACCGAATGGAACACTTTCCTACCGTGGCATCCAATTTCTTCCCCTCGCTGTCCGGGCGAACAGAGGCTGAAGATGAGGGATTAGAAGACTTCTTCCTTGCTGCTGCCGAGACCACCGAGTCCGGGGAGGGCTGCAACCGTAGGCACTTGGGTGCGGAGTCTGGCACCAAGTACTTCTTCTCCAGTCTATCCCTCTTCGCCGAGGCTAGGTTTCTCATCAGCGCCAGGCCCTCATCCCTAACGTCGTCCAGGAGAGATACCACCAGAATGGTCTTCCTTTTGGCCTCAGGTTGTTGGTAAAGGAAACCTTCCTTCTTGACCTCTTCTGGCGTCAGCTGGAAGAGCTCTGACGCTCAGCCGATCATGGTGTGGAATGACCCCACTTTGTCTAGGGGGGGAAGCCCTTGGCAGCGGAGAAACGCCACTGTCGTTGTCCATGTCCATAGTCGCTGTGTCCGACTTCAGGATGGCATCCTCTTCTCTGGCGTTTTCTCCACTAGCTTGGCAGAGGGCTCCCGCCTCGTGGGTAGGGCCACTCTGGGGCTCCACTGCGGTACCCTGAACAGGTCAGCCCCTTCAGGTCAGGGTGGCCGCCACCAGCTCGATCGTCAAGGATGACTTCCTTTGGACCACCTGAGCCTTAAGGGGCAGGTTGGACACCTTTACCTGCACCTTGGTTTTCTCTGGCTTCTCCCGCAGCTTCCCTGGGTTAGCCGATTTCCTCTTTGAGGAGGAGCTGGTGCGATGACTGGAGATGGAGGTAGATGACCGCGGCCTGCCCGACGGAAACAGACTCATGTTGCTTGGCCTTGTCTTGGGCCCCCCATGGATGGAGCACCCTCAAAGGACTTAAAAGCCCGCTCTTCGGACCAGTCGGCCTGGGTGAGGCATGCCCCTGCTTGCCACACGGGGTAGAGGCCTTAGCATTGAGCCACGCTGCCAACCTACTCTGACGATCCTTGGCGGTGCACTTAGAGAACCCAAAGCACATTTAAAAATCCGCTTCCCTGTGGTCCGGATGGAGACCTTGGAGGCAATGGGAGTGTTTATCCTTCACAAACACATTCCTCAATCCACAGCTTGAGCAGACTTTGAGGGAGCCTCCCCTCCTTCTCTGGTCTGGCGTGCAGTGTAGGCCTGATGGCCTTCCGGAACCTTCAATTAAACTCGACGATTCTTGCCCTAGAGAGGCGTTCAAAGACGCCAACAAACGGATCCCCGCTTGCCGGTCAAAGGAACGAAAGAGCACACAGGCTCAATTTGACAAAAAAAAAACTATTGAAAAAGCTCAAAAACGTAGAAAAGCTGTCGGAACAAAACACGAGGACTCCCAACACTTCAACGTGCAGTGAAAATCTGAAGATGGCTGCCAGAGGAGGGGCTTAGGGAGAGGGCAGTCATTGGGTTTGTTTATTTATTTGGTCATGCGCTCCAAACCCGTGGGCAGCTTGGCGCAACAATACATGTAGACTTGAAACTTAGTTACAGTGCCTGACACAGGCTGTTACAAAACAGTAGTATCTTACAACAAATGATACAGGTGAAGAAGCAGTACATATAGGATCAAGATAGGTAAACACAGAAGAATATGGTCTTAACAAGTGTAAAGCGTGATCAGCTAGATAAGGGTGAATATCATTACAAATCGTTGTTGTGCAGCCATTTGAGAGCATTAGATCTAAATCTAGTGTAGGGTAGAGGGCGTCTAAGGTCAGGTGGGAGAGTGTTCCATGATTGTGCAGCTCTAACTGGGAAGCTAGAACCACCCGCCGTGGTGAGTTTGAATCTAGGGACTTTAAGTAAGAAGGTGTTGGCAGATCCTGTCAGTCGGTTAGAAGGTCTCCAGTTGATTATTTCAGCTAGGTAGGGGGGTGCTTGATTGTTGAAGCATTTGGCTGTGAGAGAAATGGTTTTAAGGAGGATTCTGTCCTTTATCTTTAGCCAGTGGGCCTCGGTCTGGTGTTTGGAGATATGCTCTCTGCGTGGGATGTTCAAAGCTGCTCTAAGAGCATTATTTTGTAATCTTTGGAGTTTGTCAATGACCGACTTATTTGCACCTGAATATAAGGTGCTGCAATAGTCCAGTCTAGACATGACAAGGGCATTGACCAAGGTAAGGCAGTTGGCACTGGACAGGAAGGGTCTGGCAGCACGGATTAGTTTACATGTGTAAGTGGTTGTGGAGGCGAGGGAGTTCACTTGCTTTTTGAGGGTGAGAGCTGAGTCGAGGTAAAAACCTAGGGTTTTAACCTCTCGCATAACCTTAATAGTGTTGTTGTCGATGTTGAATGAGGCATAGTCCAGGGTGAGTTCGAGGAGCAGGATTTCAGTTTTATCGTCGTTCAGGCAGAGGCCATGGGTGGTCAGCCATGCCTGAATGAGGATGTACATTTTATTCACCAAGGCCAGGTCCATACCATAGTTGCCCGAAAGGGGTATGAGGATCTGGATGTCATCTGCGTAATTTGTGTAGGTGACGTCCAGTCTGTCCAACTTGTCGAACAATGGCTTGGTGAATATGTTGTACATGGTGGGTGAGACAAGAGCCCTGTGGGACTCCAGATGTAATTTGGATGGGATCGGCACAAGTGGATGTGGAAAACACCATCAAGGCTGTTTCAGTGCCATGGAGGGGGTGGAAGCCCGATTGGCGCGAGCCTAGTAGATGGTTAGCTTCTAAGTAATCTTGAATTTGGAGATAGGCTACTCTATCGATAATTTTTAGTAGAAAAGGTACAGTGGTGATAGGCCTATAGTTAGTCGGGATGGATGGATCGAGGGTTTGTTTTTTAAGAAGGGGGAGGACCCAGGATTCTTTTAGGTTGGCTGGCACTGTATTGGATTTGAAGGAGGAGTTAATGAGTTTCGAGATAAATGGGGCTAAATCTCTAGCTGCGTCCTTTATTATTTGAGCTGGGCAACTGTCGCCCTTACAGTTGGAAGGCTTCTGTGAGAGGATAACCTTTTCAGTGTCGATGATGGAGATAGGTTTGAAGCTAAAAGGGGGGGATAGTGTTAGGTTCAGTCACTAGAGGTGCTTTTTGATCAGCAGGAGAGAGGGCGTCCTTTTTATTAGTTATTTTAAGTTGGAGGGTGGAGATTTTATTTGATAGGGCATTCTGTATATTAGTGCACCATTTCTTGTCCTTGGGGACCGTGTCAGTAGGTTGGATAGGAGATTCCATTTCCCGGAGGATGGCAAAGAGTTCCTTGGTATTGGATTTGGCATTGCTAATTCTGTTGTTGAATACATTTTTTTTAGTATTGATGATTTCTGACTTGTAATGTTTAGTGAATTGGGTTAAATTAGCTTTGTTGTCGTTGGGAGGCGCGTTACGCCAGATAGTTTGGAGTTTTCGTTTCTGCTTTCTAAGGTCTTTAAGCTGGGGGGTGAACCAAGCATTAAGGTGGGCTTCTTGTTTAGCTTTGCGTAGTTTTGGGGGTGCAATCGTATCTAGAGCATGAGACATAGCTTTATTAAAAGGTGTCTACTAAGGTGTCTGGGTCAGTATTGTCCTTCAGGCCATTGACAGTAGGCAGGAGGAGGGGGGATGAGTTTTTCTGTAGTAATGTCTTTTTTACTTCTGGTGGGAAGTGGTGGTATCATTTTGATAATTTTAGGGCTGAGGAGGTCAAGTGTGGCAGTGAAGTTTATTAGATAGTGGTCGGTCCATGGTTGAGGGGTGATGTCAGTAATGACTATGTTGCAGTTAAGTTCAGATACCCAGTCAAGGGTTCTGCCTTTAGCATGTGTAAGGGAGAGGACTTTTTGGGTAAGGCCATGGTCATTTAGAATAGCCGTTATAGAGAGGGCATTTTTGTTGTCCATCTCATTGAAGCCAATGTTGAAGTCGCCCAGCAGCAACGTTTGCGAATGGTTTTGGGTATTGTTCGCTATGAGGGTGGTAAGGTCGTCTTCGAAGGTTCCCAAAGGGCCTGGGGGCCTATAGATCAGGTGAATCGTTAGCGTGCGGTTATTGGAGAGTTGCACTTTTGCTAAGAGTACTTCGCAGGAAGCACATGGGGGTGAGGTGGCGAGTCTGATAGGCAGAGTAGTTTTAGCGATGATGGCTAGGCCACCGCCTTTAGCATTCGGTCTGTCTACTCTATGGATCTGGTAATTGTCAGGTACAGCTAACATCAGGGAGGGTCCTGCTGCCTCGTGAAGCCATGTTTCTGTTACGGCAAGGAGGTCAATCCTGCTGTTTAGTATGTCAGCAATTTCGGTTGCATGGGCTACCATGGATCTGGCATTGATTAGGGATCCAGTAAGAGATATGGTATTCTTAGGGGTGGGGTAGCTTGCAGATTTATCTGTGTGCGTGTTTTGACTCGGGCGTTTATTTTTATGAGAATGAGTGGGGTTTGGGGTCGGAGTTAAGGGTGTCGTGGCTTGGGTTTGCTTGTCCAAGTGCGTCTGTATAGTTGGGGATCTAACAGTATGGTTGGTACTGTTTCTTTTGGGTTCGTATACACAAGGTAGTCTTGCCCTAAGTCTCAAGTTTCTGTCTGTGGGGGGGCTAGTGCTGTAGGTAGCAAAGGCCATGATTATGGTTATGAGGCTCAGGGAGTTCAGGTTTCTGCACATGGTAGTTGGTGTGGTTAACTGGTACCATCAACTTCCCTTACTTCGCTAGAATGTCTGGCTAGGGTAACGCAATGTAGATAACGGGTGGCTAGTTGTCGCCCAGAGGTTCACCTAGTAATATGGGGCATGATATTCAAGAATCACAGTGTGACCTAAAGTGCATGGTCTGTTAATAACCACAGGGCACAACACAATCAGAGTGGTCCGTTAGCGACCATAAGGCACATCACAATCAGAGTGGTCCGTTAGCGACCATAAGGCACAAGACAATCAGAGTGGTCCATTAGCGACCATAAGGCACAACACCATCAGAGTGGTCCGTTAGCGACCATAAGGCACAACACCATCAGAGTGGTCCGTTAGCGACCATGAGGCACAACACAGTCAAAGTGGTTGTTGATACCCTAAGAGCGAATGCAAGCAAGGTATATCTAGATTCAAAATTAAAAAATATGGCTAAAATGCAGGTACACACTGGGTATGCCTAGATTCAGTGCAACTGTAATGCAGAAGGCTAGTATACAGCTGGGTGAGACATTGTATCAACAGTAACGTGGCAGTATGCATAGGTAATACAGTGCTGGTACAGGTATTTACTGAGCAAGATGAATGCACAGATAAGCGGTAGAATTACAGGATCATAGACAGGTTTGGGTGCGATCATATGTATGCGAAGTTCATTAGGATTACGCCATGACTCTGTATGCGCAGCTTAGTATGACAGTGTCATTTAGGCAAAGGGATAAACAAACAGATCGTATATGCAGAGATATTGCTGGCATGGGTTAGAGCATTCAAATTTGGCAAGTGTGCAAGGTAGAACGTATCTCACGTAGGCTAATGTGTTTGGCAATTTATGCAAGTCTTTGAGAGTCAAATGCAGGTGAGTTTACCTTGTGAGCAGGTTGAGGCGAGCTGCGTAGCATTTCCGGCGCATGGCGGATGGTGTGCATGGCTGGGACAGGCTAGGACAGGCACCAGCCTTAGTGGGTGTGCCTTTGGGGGTGGGCCGGCTTATTGCCTGCCGGCAATGGATTGGCTTGAAGAAGGCAAGGGCAGCCAATCACGCGCCGCGGCAGCCCCAGACATCAGCACCAGGTCGGGTTTGCTTACGCGAAGTGCGGTCGGCCATCTTGGAAGCAGCAGCACCTCGTGGGCTGCAATGGAGATTATAGGTTGTGTCGGCTGTAGAAATTGAGTTTTCAGATATTGCAAGTTGATTCAGCTTGCATGACGGTCACAGGCTGCTGCAGGTTAATTACAGCGAGACCGCCGGAAAAATAACGCAGATGCGGGCGGGGGCACAGATGAGGTGCAGAGTGCGCGCTGGGTCCTACCTTGCCTCTAGGTGGATCCCAGGCCCTCCAGAGGCAGGGGACTGCTCCGGCAGATAAAGGTTATAGGAGAAAGACAGTTTGCAAGTGAAAGTGAAACTTTTTTTTCTTTTACCAAGCATTCCCAGCCGGACAACTGGGAATATTCATGTGAATCCATGCCAGACCCCATGCTGGAGAACCACGCAAACAGAGGGTCACCTTCTCGGGATCATCAAGCTCGAACTCCACAACAGAAGATCAGTGGGATTATAGTGATTACAACCAACTATGGAACAGAGGCCCACAGAGACCTTTTTAGGGCGAGGGGACCCCAGAGAAAGATTGTGGGGCCCCACACAGAACGAAGGCTATTGGGACCAGATGGATCCAACCCCGCAGGAGACGCCAGAGGTGGTAGAAACAAACTTGACCCTACCGGTTTACAATTTGTCAGGCCAAACCTTGACCAGGGAGGAACTATCAATACTGAGCAAGGGGCTCTCCTTTGTCCCCAAGAATGTGACTAACTAGTTCATCACCGAATCAGAATTGAGGAACTGGTCAGGACGATTAGACTAAAAGGTATTCTTCAAAGACCAAGAACAAGAGACTACACTGGAAGATACAGGACTAAGGAAAAAATCTACGTTTACCCCTGCAGAAAATCAGGTACCAAAAGAAATGTTTACTTTTGAGAGATGCATCCTAAAGAAAATGGAGGCACTAAGAACCAAAAAACATCATACAAGAAACAACTTAAACATGGAAAGGAATGCTCTCAAGTCTCTAAGCAGGACCCTAGATTTAACTATCTAATCTGCTGACAAAGGGTGAGGAATAGTATAGACAAATGAGCAATACTGTAGCATGGTGATGGAGCTACTCTGGCAGATTGACAATTACCAGCCTCTTATTAGAGACCCCAAGCCAATAATAAAACAATTGATTTTAGAGGCAACACAATTTGGATTTAATAGAAATTGGATCACACAAGGAGTTGGATAACCTAAACCACCCAGGAGTGCAGAACACTGTTCTACGCCATACCTAAAAGCCATAAAATCTGTAGTGTCGGGATGGGGATCCATATTAGCACCTAATAAAAAATTCATAGAATGTTTTCTAAAACCCTCAAGCATCTTGGCTAGATCATACTTAAGGCACACCATGGACTCAAACTGCTTTGAAGGACAACCCTTTGACTCAACCAAGGAACTGCTGGTGACAACGGACATAACTCTATATACGAGCATCTAGCAAGAAGAGACTTTGGAATCTGCACGTACACAATTTAACTCAGACGATTTACAAAGCAGAGTCGCTGTAGAATTCATCATTGAGCTCCTCCAAATAGCTCTAACAAAAAACCTCATCAAATTCAACAATGTATTCTACCAACAAGTTAAGGGGACAGCGATGGGTGCCACGTTTGCACCGAGCCATTTATATTATATTGCAAACTTCGAAGAAATTCATCTATTCGCAGACAAACCTATTTGGGCAAAAGATCCCTCATTGGAAGCGATTTATAGATCTAATCTTCATATGGAAGGGCAGCACAACATTTCTAGACAAATTTTGGCATTGGGTTAATGAACAGGACCCCCACATCAAATTCACCATTAGCTGGAATACACAGGAAATCCACTTTCTAGACTTTAACATCTTCCAAGAGGAGGGTACTCTACAAAATATACTCTTTAGAAAAGAAATAGACAGAAACACCCTAATGCAATATAACAGCTTTCACCCAATACCACTGAAACAAAACTTGCCATATGGACAATATCTGAGGGTGCGGAGAAAGTTTGCCGCTCAATGGGTTCCAGACACAAGCAGCTGCTTTTACTTAGATTGAAAACTAGGGGGGGGGGATTACAAAAAAATTCACAAAAAAGAGCAAGGTCACCCCACGAGAAACACTACTCACACCAAAGACTGGCAGTATAGAAAACGAAGATCTAAAAATCATGTGTCACCACATACAGCCAAAGTACGCCATGGCAAAGAGCAATAGTAACTAAATATTGGCCCTTGATAAAATTGGCACTTCCAGATGAACCGCTGCAAAAAATGGCGTTGAAGAGATCTAAGAACTTCAAGGAATACCTTGCCCAGTTTCAGAAGAAAGCAGCAAAAACCACACTATGGAATCTAAGACAATTTACAGGACATCACCCACGTGGCAAATGCACAGTGTGCAGATTTACAAAAAAAAATGTTATTTGCAGTGGAAGGCCGCCGTGGGAAATTAGAAAATGTAACTGCAAAACACCAAACACTGTCTATTGCATACAATGCCCCTGCTGCAAAACATGTGAGACAAACAAGCAGACCAACCAACAAAAGGATTGGAGAGAATGGCTCGCAAATCCGTTGTAAAACACAGTCGGCACCACTGGTAGAACACTGTCATTCACACATAGCGGATGATATAATGTGGTGGATTTCAGACACAGTAAAAGATTCATCCAATACAACCGCAGCGCTTCTACACAAGGAAGCATGGTGGATTCACAAAGTAGGGACCCACACCGCTGGATTGAAGGAATTACTTTCACCCTATTCCCGAAAGTCCAGGGCCAAAAATAAGATTCTGGGGCACAAGGCGCCACCTAGAAAAGGCGATGGTCCCCAACAAACATAGGTGCAGTACGGAGGGACATGCGTAATAAAAAACTAGGGCGATGTAGGTAATAGTGAGCAATCCAGAACAAATCACTTGTCTCCAAGAAAGAATAATGCTACAATCCGAGACCATTTATAAACACACCAGCAAGCACAGGAGAACTTGCCTAAAGGGTCAAGAACCCAAATGGCACCGTGTACTAGGAAGATCAGAAACCACGGATGACCGGATCAGCATCCGCATGCACGCACATTCCCCCAGAGGCCAGGAGAAAACCGTGGACAAAGATCCATAAACCTCTGAAGTGATTGGTTCACATAAGGAAAACAGGCAAAGAGAAGAAGAACAGCAACAATCAGTGTCTTAAATTCACAATAGGTGATAGACAACACCCAGGCGCTACCAAATGCTAAAAGGCACCTCAGTGGATACCATAACAACGGGACGCGACGTTGAGCACTTCAAACGTGCGGGGCAGCGTCAGGTTGCAGAGAGCAACGAATCGACAGAGCAAGCCTCAGCACGATGTCAGCTCCTTGAGACAAAGAATAAGTGTGCTTTCTACATGCCAACACCCGACAATTAAACAAGAATGATTGTTACAAAGGAGGAGAAGCAGCAGCGGTCTCAATCACGGACCATACGAGCAAGAATAACCAGGCTACTCTTCTCTCACCCCCGGGTACCTCCCGAGCTAGAAAACTGCAAAGCCAAAAACCGGATCGCGAGAGAAGACAGCGAACAGCTTGAAAATAAGAAACCGCTAGGGAAATAAATGGGGGCACAACAGAAGTACAACAATAATAACAAAAGCTAACAAGTAATAGACAGCGCATAGGCTAGACATTGCGAGGGAAAGGGGGCCAAGATACAAATAAAACAACAACGGTCCTCAAGAACAGGGACAATGCACACAGAAACTAAAAATAGTAGGAAGACCGGAACGGTCTCAACTAACCCAGACAGCAACACGAACATGGTAAAGGAGAGGCAGAGTAAAGCTATGTCCAATACAGGGGTGCTGCACTATCCCAGTGTTAGGCAGAATTGCAGGCAGTACCCTCTGGGAACACCACACACAATTAGGACTACATGTGTAAGCAAAAACCAACCGTTGGTATAAGTCTGTACCACACACTTCTGGTAGCGAGCTGAGCAGCCAGGCGTATCTCAAGAGGGAATGTGAGCAGTAGAAGAAGTTAAACAGAAGTATCACAATCACAGTGATTGAAGTAGACACTTACACTCAAGGTTTCTTGGTAAAAAATACTTATTTATTTACACAGTCATTTGGAAAACATTCACTAGTAGAAATCAACTCAATATGCAACACAAATATACTACAACACAAAACTAAGTTGTAGGGACAGTTTGAGCTCCCTGAAAAAGGAGCCAAATAGCACTTCAATACTATTAAATAGGAATATAAAGGCAGAGGTTTGTACGAGGGGTTATAAAACACTTCTTTCAGATAATGCAAAGGTTCAATGTACCAGGAGGGTCAGTTCAATTCAATAGGCCAGGCCAAAGTCAATAGTCTAGTGTTCTTGGATAGGACAGCACAATTCTGGTACTGATGGAGAGGTCTTTGTAAAAGTTTTTTGAAGGGGTTTAGATGAAAGCAAATGATATGCTGGGTCACAAGCTGATTAGGCTTGCAAGTTGGGAAAGTTTCACGAACTTTCACCGCAAGAGTTAGGATCTCTCAACCGGATGGCACAGTACCTTAAAGTGATGTAAAACGATGTAGCTGAAAACGTTGGTTCTTGGCAGTTCCTGCAGATCTCTCTGTTCCTGAGCCTCAGATGTGGGGACAAGAGGGAGGACGTCGGGCGACTCCGGCATTGCACGGGATAGTCGTCGGAGCAAACAAAATGGCATCATTTCATCTCAAGTAGCTGTGGCTTCCAAACACAAACTGGTGGCTTTCTCCCTGGTTAACCTTAACCAGCTCAGAGAATGGTGTTGAGGCGTTTGCTGAGTTGATTGATCCCACCAACTCAAAAGGGAGAAGCAGTCCTTGAAGGAGCTTTGCTGTTGAATGGAGATCTGGTGATTCAGAGGTGCAGCAGGGCTTCACCGGGCAAACCAACGCTCAGTAGTTGCACAGCCGTCCTCTTCCAGCTCGTCTTCGGTTCTTTCGTGCCAGTGGTCGACTCTGCCTTCCAGCCCTGGAGACTCGCCTTTTAAACAGTTTTCTCCCATTCATTCCAGCCTTGCTGTCACTCACGCAGCCGGCACCAAGCACAGGGAGTTTCGGGCACCTCCCTCACTTCCTGCCCACCCCAAACACTCAGACGCCAGAGGCGGTCTTCAGTCCTGAAGCCCGCAAAAGGCTCACAAACAAAGGGACCAAACCTGGTTTGGCACACAGAGTTAAACACCAGAAGGACCTTTCCACAAAGAAACGGCGAAAAAAGATGACCGGAGTCTGTTTTTACAGAGGGGTCTTGGGCGCCATATTGAAAAACATGGCAGCCTCGATTTTTAAATACCGATGTTCGGGAAAAATCATGGTAGTTCGTTATAAAACCACTGCCACCAGCCATTTCAATAGGAAAGGGTAGCTTTTGACAGCTACAAGAGTTCTTAGACATAGGGGATACTAAGTTACCCCTCCAGCACTCTATAGGAAGATAGTGTGTGCTGGGTCTATGAATTTAAAAAGACTAGTAAAGTCAATTTAACTTTACATTCTCTGGGGAACAGTAGTTCATCCCAGAGAAGGTATTGAACCTGGGGAAGTCCAAAGGACATCCCTGTACCACTGCACTAAATGTGCAGTGACAACAATGAAATGATGCCTATGGAGTTATCTAAAACTCCATAATCAAAGAAAATAAACACAGAAAAACAGAATTAAAAGTTCAAAGTCCCAAAGGTCAGCAAAAGAGCTGGGGGTATTAAGGTAGAGAGGAATTAGCACCTTTATGAAAATTCTTCCCAACACCAAGAAAGGGGACCGCAAATGCTAATCCCAGCCAAACACTACCTACCCCCGATATAAATATGTGGCAAACGGAGCACCTCCATGCAGCTCCTGACTTTCTCCAGGATATTTCCGAGAACAGAATCCAGTGCAGACAAGGAGCACCGCAATAAAAGGAATCCTATATGCATTACAGGCTGCCGGGAAAAAAGCAAGAAACATGCGGCTCCGCCCGAATAGCGCCATAATACGTCACATGGACGGAACAATATTCCGACTCCAAAACATACACGGCAAAAGTCAGTATCTCTATGTAAGTAATTTTATAATCAAGCTAGAATCCACATTATATATGACTGACAGAACACGACAGGGAAAGGTTGAAAGCCTGCCCCAGACTTTTAATTTAAAATCGGTCTTACACACACATTCTCTCATCTACTCGGTCCACAGTACTCCACAGTGGTATGGACTTTGAACAACAAAGGGAAAGAAGTACCAAAGGATCAGGAAGAATGGGGAGCCGCCCCACAGGCTATGAGCCAAGTGCTATGCACATTTATACTTGGAAGGCAATCATAAATTAAGTAAACCGTACACAAGGTGTTTTTTTTATCAATATAAGATTAGCTCATATAGCTTATGTTTTATTTTTCAGGGTTTAGCAAAAACGAGAGGTCCTGAAGACAGTTCAATCACTCCGCCGAAACGTCAAACAAAAAGGGTCACTTTGATCCCGCAGTTAGTCCTCCAAGATAATACAATAGACATTTCACTACCTTATTCTCTGTGATGTAGACACTGTTCTAGAAAAATGCTATGTAACATTTAGACATCAAGACACTTGTGCAAAAAACGTATTAATTGTCACTGAGGTGTTTGGAGGAATCACAATATAAAGTGAGAGCTAGGACTGTTTTCAATATTGTGTTTAGACTGTAGAGTTTACAATGTTTTACGTTGAAAAATGTTTGTCTGTTCATAAAAATAGACGTCAAATTATGCATATCTGTAGAAATGGAAATCAGTGTACTAACAATATATAGAATGGTTGAAAAGAAATAAATTACAAACCAAAGAAATGACATATCAATACAGAAAAACAAAAAACTACATCAATAAATAGATTTGGTTGTGATATCGTTTTCCAAGAACTATTATTTATTGCAATATGTACAAATAACTAAGAAAATTAAATTGAAGTTTGTTGGGCATACCAGTGTAAAGAAGTGTATAGACTTTCGGGCAGTAAATAAGGTCACACACAGATATCCTCTTCCACTCATCTCAGATATTGGATACAATTCAGGGAGCCGCAGTTTTTTCTAAACTGGATCTGTGAGGGTGTTGGCTAAGAATTGATGCAGACACACTGGGTGAGACTACACAACACTTATCTGCTTGGTATTAGGCAACCCACCTTTTGGTATAGGTCTGTACTATGTGAGCTGTAGAGCTTTACAAATGAAATCCGTAAATACAAGTAGCCAAGTAACACTTACACTCAAGGTGTTATAAATAGTTCTTTATTTAACATTAATTTTTAAATAAGCATTCTTTAAAAAGGCAATTTATGTAACAATGTAAATATACTTTTAACTTTACTTTTCAGAATCAGAACAAGTTAGTGTATAATCTTTGGATAGGCTTCTTACACAATTCCTACACCCTGAGGTGACTTCAATTCCAAGGACAGTAATGGCATTTATATATCACATTAGTTATCACACTAGTTATACTTTGCAGATTCTGACGTTGCAGAAAGGAAAGGTTTAGGGAAGGAAAAGGTTAAACAGGTTCTCAGTAAATGTGAGGACAACTAAATCGTCCAAATAAATCTAGATAATCCCAGCAGTAACAGTCTACAGCAATTCACCACCTACGAGGGGCAAACAATATCAAAGTCAATGGACTAGAAGAGTCTTCAGGGAGCCAGGACAGCAGAGTCATTTGGAACATAGTCTATGGAGCTGAGGCACTTAGATCAGAAAAACTCTTGCAAAGTTAAGAGTTTGTAGGAAATCACTTGTAGGGTCACAAGCTTTTAAGCCTGTGGGGAAAAAGAGCTGGACTCAACTCTAAAAGTAAGTCAATACTATTCCCAACTGAGAAAAGCACAGCTAAAAAGGCAATGAGGCAAGTACCCCAAGCTTAACATTTGCAGAAGAGGGGTCCAGCTGGATTCTGTCTTGCTAATGCGGTGCAGACACTTGTCCCCATGACTGAGGCACAGGAACAAGAGGGAGGACATCTGGAGGGCTCCTTTGGCGGTACTTGGGAGGTCGTCGGCAGCTACAGGCTCTTTTCGGTTCAAGGGCACTTCGTAGTTTCAGCACTTAGCAAACAGCACCATCGCGGATCTCGGATACCGGTTGGGCTTCCTTCACTCCTTAGGTCCTGCACTCTGGTGAGGGAACTTGGGATCTGGTTGTCCTGCTTCTGGAGGGTCCTTAGGAGAATCCTGGAGATTCCAGGCAGATTCACTACTGCATCAGACGTTTCACTCAACTACAGATTACTCGACACCTGGCATTCGGTTTCTTACATCAATAAAGAAGTACAGCCAGTCAGGCAAGATAGTCCAGTGGAGTTCGTCTCGGGGTAGTTGGTCCCACTAACCCAAGGGGAGAAGTCGTCCCTTCCAGAGCTTCTCTGTCAAAATGAAAAAGGAGTTTAAGCGCAGCAGCAGGGCTTCAGCAGGAAATTCAAAGGTCCAGGAGGATGCAGCAAGCTTCGTTCACAGTTTCTTCGTCAGGCGTTTCTTCCAGTGGTCGACTCTGCCCCTAGTCCCAAAATCCTCACCTTTTAAGCAAGTTTCTTCCATTCATGCACAGCCTAGGCTGTCAATCACAGCAGGGTGGCTGTCCTAAAAGGACAGCCAGCCAATCAGGACCGGATGCATTCAGGCATTCCTAGAGACAAAGGACAGGGGAGTTTCAGGTCCCTCCCTCACATCCTGTCCGTCCAGACACACTGGAGCAGGGGGCGGGCTTCAGGGCTGAAGCCTGCCAAAGGCAAGACAAACAAAGGGCTCGAATCTATCAAAAGCACAGAGTAAAACCCAAGAAAGACCCAAATAACCGAAAAGGGCAAAAAAAAGACAGGGGCTATTTTGATGAACTGGCACCCATGGGTGCTGTACTGCAGCTGAGGGTTCTGCCCGCTGTCGAAAAGCACAATGGTAGGAATAATTAAACCACTGCCACCAGCCATTTAACGTAGTGGGGGTAACATAAAAATGTTAATGAGAATGTAGGATAAGAGGCTACTAGGTAACCCCCCAGCAATACACAAGGTGGTGTGTGCTGGACATACAAAGAGAAAAGGTAAGTAAAGTCAATTTTACTTTGCTATTCTTGGGAACTGCAGTTCACACAAGAAAAGGTAGTTAAACCTTATGAGAAATCTAACAGGATTTCTCTGACACTGCACTGAAGATGCTATATCACCATAGAAAAAGCAGATGACTATGGCGTTTGTCAGACTCCACACAATCTAAATCAGGTAAAAACACATGAGTGAGAAAAAGGTGTCACTCACTCCAAGGTTAAAATTAAAAAGTCCTAAGTCCAGCAAATGAGCAGGGGGTCTCTAAGGTTGAAGGGAATTGGAACAGACATGAGAATTCTCCCTAACAGAGGGGCCTATCATTTGGTCAGTGTTTGAGAGGGGGATGAGTGGAAGACGGCCTTCAAGACTAGACTCGGCCTATTTCAGTATCAGGTAATGCCCTTCGGACTGTGCAATGCTCCGGCCGCATTTCAATATTTTATTAATGAGGTCCTGAGGGAGTTCCTAGATATTATTGTGGTGGTCTATGATGACATGACAATGCATTACTTACCGTAAAAGCATTTCTGATGGTTGTATCTGCTTAGATTCACATGCTGTGCATAGGTCCGACATCCAGTGGTCACTGCGGAGTATTGCATTTTGTTTTTCGTAGTCGAAAAGGGGACGTCGACAAGGCGTGTCTGTAACACTATCCCTATAGTGACGTGCATTGTACCCACAATCCCTCACGCGTCGAGGTCCCTCAGATTGTTTTTTTCCGCCCAGTTTCTGGTCGCCTTTCGCGGAGCTCCTAGAGAGACATTGCTAATACTTGCCACGGACCTCGGTCCTTTGTTATACTTAATATATTATTAACGATCCCTCCCCTCGACGTTAGCTGTGAAGCTGTTTCTCCGCCGAACAGATTTTCGACGGAGAGGAAGAGCGGAGGAGATCCTTCGGCGCTGCCGAACACGTGGCCTGGCCTCGACGGCCAACATACAGTAGGGAGAGTGGGGGTTCGAACTTTTATCTTCTCTTTGAGAATGTCTTTCTTTCTCCCCTTTCTTTCCCTTGGGGTTGTTATCGCCAGCTATTATTGCGTCAGCTATGGAGAGGACACCTTTTAAGTTCTGCCCACGCTGCAGGGGCAAATATACTTGGAAGGATAAGCACAAGCTCTTTAATCGTTGCTTGCCCCTCGATCACAAAGAGGACAGCTGCGCAGCCTGCAAGCTCTTGAAACCTAGAACCCTTAAGGAACGAAAAGTTAAAAGGTGGGCGGACTACGCGATGTCGAAGTCAGTTTCCTCACCCGCTGCCGCTGTTACTGAAAGTGACGAGGAGGGCGATAACTCGACGTCCGTTACGGAAGTCATGAACCCCCAGAAGGAGCGTTCCCGCTCCTCGACGTCCGTCCCCGGCCCCGACGGGCTCGGCTCACGCCCTGCTTATGGGGATGAACACCCCGGCGACAAGGACGCACATAAACCCCATAAGGCTAAACATACAACCCACGGCTCTTCTTCGTCGAGAACGAAGGATCCATCAGCGCCGAAGGGGACGCAGGGCACTCCGGCGTCTACCGCAGACCGTAAAGGTCTCAAGCCCCACCCGCAAACGCAGCCGCGACCAGCGATTGGGCTTTCATCTAACACGGGCGCTACCCCAAAAACATCCGACGTAACGCTCCATAGAGCGGCCGTCAAGGTACAACGCGCAACGCACACAACGTCGACACCAGAGCCCTCGACTGACAAACTCATTGTCGAGAGCCTAGCGAGAATTGTCTCCGAAGACAAACGTGCGCGGACGACGAAACAAACGTTGAATACCGCGACGAAAAAGCACAAAGGTAGCCAAGAACTGCCCCTTTCATCTAAGGACGCTTCTGAACTACCGGAGGGCTTTTCAGAAGGAGACGGTAACCTCTCGTCGACGTTGTGGGAGCGTTCGAAGCGGTTCGAAGGTGAAAACACAGATTTCCCCCCTCTAGACTATTCAGGGGTACCCCAGGAGACCCTTGAAAGACTCCATTCTTGCATGGAGAAAATGGAAAGGTTTCTAGGAAACCAAGACCCACCCACTCACAAAAGACAAAGAGAATGGCCCCAGGATGACCCTAGAGTCAAGATTCCTAGGCTGGTTCCCCCTTCCACAGATGTATATGACCTCACTGAGGAGGAGCAATACCTTCAGGAAGATGAGGAGTGTTTGGGTGGGCAAGAAGAAGAACTTGAGGAAGAGGGGTTCGAAGAAGATCCTTACACTAATTTCGAAGAGGATACAGCTACATCGCAGCCCTGGCAATCCCCGTCAGTGCAGCCGTGGCAATCCCCATCAGTGCACTCAGACCCTGATGCCTTTCACCCTTCTCCTCTCAAGGATTCACATATTGGGAACTCCTCTCCCATAGATGACCAACCTTCCCTCAATGCACTATTGCGCAAGGCAGCAGCGCATTTTGAGCTTGACACAGGGGAAGCTCTTCCAGACATAGACTTTGTAGAAAGATTTATTAAAGAAAAAGCCCCTGTTAGCCAGTCTATTCCACTCCTGGCTTCTATTAAGAGAAGAATTTCTCCTTCCCTTTCTAATCCAGCTTTAGTAAGAGGGGTCAACCCTAGAATAGAAAAGCTCTTCAGCCCTTCATCCTCTGACCCTTTATACATCAGAGGACACTCTATTTCGGACTCCATTGTAGTTACCAACACAAGGAAAAGAGCAGGGGTACCACTATCCACTAGTGAAGCACCACCTGACAAAGAAGGCAAGAAGCTGTACGCACTTGGGAAGAGAATCACGACCTCCGCCGCCTTCTCTACTAGAATTGCTAATAACAACTCCTTATTAGCTAGCTACGCAGATGCACAGTGGAGCAAGCTGCGCAGCGAGGCAGAGGACGCACCTGAACCCCTGCGGTCACGTCTGCTAACTGTAATATCAGAGGGAACACTTGTAAACCAGGGCATCGTTAAGAACTCCCTAGATGCCGCTGAAACTGCTGGCCGATCCCTGGTTCAGGGAATACTTCTCAAACGACACGTTTGGCTACGCAATTCAGGTTTTAAACCCGAAACCCAAGCCTCCCTCATAAATAAACCCATAGAACAGACGCATCTGTTTGGGAAGGCAGTTGATGAGGCACTAGAACATGCTAAGAAAGAGTTTGATACCATCAAGACTCTTGATCAAATATCTAGACCCCCTAACAGGCGAGGCTATGGTAATAGACGCTCCTTTCGTGGCCAAAGACAGCAGCAAAACCAACAACAATGTTACTCTGCTACCAACTGGCCCTCTAACCAGGGTAACACCCAGTTCAGTCAAAGAGGCCAACGGCGTGGCAGAGGAAGAGGTCGTGGCTCCAGCCCCAGAGGTTCCACGCCCAATACCAGCAAATGACCCGAAGATTCGGGTCCCCTCCCATGCATCACCGGTCGGGGGCCGCCTAACATCGTTCCTATCAGCATGGGAGGGAATATCGTCAGACCGATGGGTATTATCAACCATAACCCACGGATACTGCATAGAATTCAACGGTTACCCGAAGTACAAACCCCCACGAAACCAACGCAGATCACCGGAGCACCTCACCATTCTTTTACAAGAAGTAAAAGAACTGCTGAAAAAAGAAGCAATAGAACCTGTCCCCCTATCTCAGGTAACAGAAGGTATTTATTCAGTGTACTTCCTTGTACCCAAAAAGGACTTAACCATGCGCCCTGTATTAGATCTGCGCCCAGCGAACAACTTTGTCAAACCACAGAAGTTCCGTATGGTGACCTTGCAGGAAGTAATCCCACTGTTATCACAGGGGGATTACATGACAACGCTAGACATGAAAGATGCATACTTTCATATTTTAATGTTGCCAGCACACAGAAAATACCTCAGGTTCAAGATAGAGAACAAACACTACCAATTCAGAGTACTACCCTTCGGGATAGCTTCTGCTCCAAGAGTATTCACAAAAGTACTGGCAGTAGCAGCGGCCCACCTGCGAAGGCTATCCATCCCAATATACCCTTACCTCGACGACTGGCTCATAACCGGGGATTCTTACGAAACATGCTTCTCCAATACCCAAAAGACCGTAAACCTTTTGTACCAACTGGGCTTCTCCATCAACGAAAAGAAGTCCAGCTTAGAACCCAGCCAAACCAAACAATTTTTAGGGGCCCTAATTCAAACAAAGGACGGCCTCGTCTTCCCCTCCAACGAGAGGGTCCAAAACATGCTGTTTCAGATCCCCCATTATGTAACAGGTCGGGAGGTGACGGTACGCAAAGCTATGCGCTTGCTAGGGATGATGGCGTCATGTATTTATTTGGTACCTCACGCGCGTCTGCGCATGCGCCCAATGCAGGAGTGGCTCAACAGCCAGTGGTGTCAGGCCAGCGGACAATGGGACGATCTAGTGGTGGTCTCGCAGGCCTTAGTACTTTCGCTGAGGTGGTGGACAAAAGAAAACCTGCTAATAGGGAAGACTTTTGCCACACCCGCAGTAGAAGCCACTCTAACCACAGACGCATCCCGGAGCGTGGACTCCGAGCTTAGCATCCAAACATATAAACCTGCTGGAACTTCTAGCAGTGTTCAAGGCACTGAAAGCCTTTCAGAAACACCTGCAAGGAAAGACAGTAATGGT
The DNA here is from genome assembly GCF_040938575.1 of Ambystoma mexicanum. NCBI lineage: Eukaryota > Metazoa > Chordata > Amphibia > Caudata > Ambystomatidae > Ambystoma > Ambystoma mexicanum. The sequence goes on along the minus strand of NC_090932.1, from coordinate 1,154,977,244 downwards.
CCTCACAGACAGCACCACAGCCATGTACTACCTCAACAAACAAGGGGGCACTCACTCTCCAGGACTGTCCAAACTGTCCCAGAATATATGGAAGTGGGCTCTCAGACACAACATGTTTCTACTATCGCAACATGTACCAGGGGAACTCAATCTGCTAGCAGACAAGCTCAGCAGAGACTTCCCACTGCCCGAAGAGTACGAATGGCAATTGCACGAAAACATCGTCTTAGACGTCTTCACGCAATGGGGTTTTCCGGAAATAGACCTGTTCGCAACTATGGAAAACTCACAATGCCAAAGTTACGCCTCCAGGTACCCCCAGAACCAATCCAAGGGGAACGGTCTGTCGATTCAATGGTCAGGGAAATTTGTTTACGCCTTTCCCCCGACTCCCCTTCTCAACAAAGTGGTGCACAAGATGCACCAGGTTACCATGATACTAGTGGCCCCAATGTGGGCCCGGCAACCTTGGTTCGCTCACTTGATGGAGATGTCCCTATCTCCCCCAGTGAAACTTCCCTGCCCATACAACATGCTGTCACAAGACAAGGGCAAGACACTGCACCCATGCCCTCAGACCATGAACTTAGCAGCCTGGCTCCTGAGATCGTAGAATTTGGCCATTTACAACTCCCTCAGAGATGTATGGACATCCTCAGGGAAGCCAGAAAACCAAATACTCGCCACTGCTATGCTAGCAAATGGAAAAGATTTGTCATCTGGTGTACAAATAGGAGCATCAACCCAATTGACTGCTCTCCTACTGACATTGTCCTATACTTGACCCATTTACTGGATTCAGGTCTAGTGTTCAATTCTATTAAAGTCCACCTAGCGGCACTTTCTGCATACACCACTTCCCAACTTAAAGTGTCGTGGTGGAAGATACCAGTTATCAAAGCCTTCATGGAAGGGGTAAAAAGAATACACCCTCCAATAGCTAACCCAGCTCCCGGATGGGACTTAAATGTGGTACTTTCTAGACTCATGGGCCCCCCTTTCGAACCCATGCACAAAGCAACTCTTAAAGACCTCACTCTTAAGACCGCTTTCCTAAAAGCTATCACCTCCATTAGGAGAGTAAGTGAACTACAGGCTCTTTCTGTACTAGACCCCTTCGTAACAGTTCACAAAGATAAAGTGGTTCTACGCACACACCCAAGGTTTGCACCAAAATTCATCTCAAAATTTCATGTAAACCAGTCTATAGAACTACCAACGTTCTTTCAAAACCCTTCCAGCTTGGGAGAAAAAAGTCTGCATACACTAGATGTACGCAGAGCAGTCATGTTCTACATGGAAAGAACCAGACCACTGAGAAAGACTAATCAGTTCTTTGTCTCTGTGGCAGCAGGAAGAGAAGGAGATGCAGTTTCAAAGTCCACTATATCTAGATGGATTGTTCTATGCATCACTCTCTGTTACACTCTTGCTAAGAGAGAACTACCCTTCAAGCCAAGAGCACATTCCACTCGAGGCACTGGGGCTTCCATAGCATTCATTGCAAATGTTCCCCTTGAGTCCATCTGCAAAGCGGCTACCTGGAGTTCTGTGCACACCTTTACAAAACACTACTGTCTAGATACACACTCTAGATCTGACTCCCAGGTGGGACAGGCAGTATTAAGACATCTTTTCTCTACTGTTCCTTCTCATAACCCACCGCCAACTCCGGGTACTGCTCGCTAGTCTATGCACAGCATGTGATTCTAAGCAGATTAACAAACATCAGAAGACAATGCATTACTTACCGTAAAAGCATTTCTGACGGTTGTATCTGCTTAGATTCACATGCGCCCACCCTTCCTCCCCGCTCGGATGGAAGGAACATAGACACCTTTTTTATATATTCTCTCTTTTCTGTACTCACTCACGTCTAGAAGGCTCCCTCAGGGCAGAAAAATACAAACAGAGGGACCTCGACGCGTGAGGGATTGTGGGTACAATGCACGTCACTATAGGGATAGTGTTACAGCATCAAGATCATGTACGACTTGTCCTCCAGAAGTTGAGAGAAAATGTCAAATTGGAAAAGAGTGAATTTAATTCAGAGTCCATTGAGTTTCTGGGATTTGTGATTTCCCCTGAGGGGTTGAAAATGGATCAGAAAAAAGTTCAGGCAGTTCGCGACTGGCCATCTCTGACCAAGGTGAAGGAAGTGCAAAGCTTGCTTGGCTTTGCAAAGTTTTATCATAATTTATTGAAGTGTTTTCCTGTATAATTTCACTGATAACACGTCTCCTAAAAAGGTAGTTATTTTTTGCTGGACCTCAGACACTGAAGAAGCATTTCAGTTGCTAAAAGACCACTTTACTTCTGGGCCAATCCTTTAGCATCCTAATTCTTCAAAAGCATTTATTGTGGATGCGAGGCCTCGGATTTGGCCATTCTCAAAGAAGTTCTCCCCGGCTGAACGAAACTACACCATTACGGAGCGCGAATCAAGATCGCGTTCGGAGAATGGCAACACTATTTGTTGGGAGCAAGATATACAGTTACAGTTTTGACGGATCATAGAAATCTTCTCTTCTTAAAATATGCAAAGACTCCCACTCCAATACAGCTTAGATGGTCTCTTTTCTTCGCAGATTACGGTTTTGGGATTATGTTCAAGCCAGGAAACTTGAATGGCAAGGCTGATGCTCTCTCGTCAGTTTTCTGGAGGGGGACAAGAAGCACAACCCCAGATTCCTTCCGAATGTTTGTGGAGCATCGTATGAAGATGCTTTAAGATAAGAAATCGAGGAAAGCATGAGCAGGTTGGAAATGGAGGAATGGAAACAATTGGATCCGGCTCGAAAACAGATGGTCTGCCGTATTTGGACTCTAAACTCTTCCTTCCTAGTGAAGCTTTGAGGGAGAGAATTTTGAAGGAGTGTCACAAGTCAACGCTTGCTGGTCACCCAGGTTTTCTTAAGACTCTTGAATTGGTTAGGAGAAATTTCTGGTGGAGTACTATGCGAGTGGATACGCTGAACTTAATGAAAACATGTGAAGTTTGTGCACGATCCAAGAGTCAAGTTGGAAGACCTTATGGATTGCTGGAGCCACTTCAAATTCCTCCTTGGCATACCTTATCATTAGATTTTATTGTTCACCTTCCTAAAGACCATGTTTAAATGTTTTAGTGGTTGTTGATGTTCTTATGAAGAAGGAGCATTTCATTTCCATTAATGGGGAGGTTATGGCTCAGAGGTTGGCGCACAGTTTTCTACAAGAGGTGGTGGGTTTGCACGGTTTACCTAGTCAGGTTATTTCGGACAGGGGTGCTCAGTTTCTTTCCATGTTTTGGAGGACATTCTGTAAGGAGTTGGGGTAGAGGTGAAACGGACTTCAGAATATCATCCGGATTGAACAGCCAGGTGGAACGGGGTAACCAATAAATGGAAAAAATACTTAAAGGTGTTATCTGCAGGCGGGAGACAGCTGGGTGGATTTAATTTGGCTAGCTGAATTTGCTTACAATAATTCTGCTAAAAATATTCAATTTCTATGTCTCAATTCTATTGTAGTCAAGGGTTTCATCCACGCTTTTTGAGGGAGGAGATAGGGAGGGAGTCAGAATCATGCTGTGGAAGAGAGATTACAGGCTATGAGGTCTAATGTTGAAAGAGCAGTAGAAAGTTTGATAAATAGTAAAACAAGTTACAAGCGATTTGCTGATAAGAAACGTAAGAGCCGTCCTGAATACAAGAGTGGAGATTGGGTATGGTTATTTACCAAAGATCTGAAAATCAATTTAGTGCCAGTTTTGTTGGACCTTTTGAGGTTGAGAAGGTGGTAAATACACCTGCAGTTAGGCTAAAGATGCATTTTAGTTTGAGGGTGCATCCAACATTTCATGCGAGTTTGTTGAGGTCACTTCAGGAAGGCACCAGATAGGGATAAATCCCCCCCCCCATTTTAAGTGGATAATGATTCAGAGGAATATGAGGTGAGAGGCATTTTGGATTCTAGAAAATCTAGAGGGAGGCTTCAATATTTGATTTACTGGAAGGGTTTTGCTCTAGAAGTACGTTAGTGGGAGTCAGTAGTATATGTACATGCTTTGTAAGTGGTGGCTAGATTTCATAGGAGCAATCCAAGTAAACCTTGCCCTGGGACAGGGCCGAGTAGAGGGGGTACTGTCAGGTCTCGGGCTAAAACCGCTTGTGGGCATAGGGTGATTTTTAGATCAATTTTCTTTTTCACTGTATTTGTTTTCTTTGGATTGGTCCTTAACTCGGGTGTACAGAGGAGGGATGCTTTCCCTAGTCAAAATGTAGGAAGTGAAACTACATCCCGATTGGCTTCTGTCTGGATAAAGACTTGGTGCCCAACATTCCAAACTGCTTTTCATTAAACATTCTTTAGTGGTAGGTCATGTTTACTTTTATTCCCCCAAGTTAGGCTCAAGTATTCTTTCTACAAGATTTTGTCAGTGGGAGAGATCTGGAATAATCATGCGGAGGAGCATTGCAGGAAGGTGGAAAGACTACAGCAACTGCAACTCTGGGCAGCTAAGTTCAAGAAGAACAAGTTACTTACCAACTGGTAACCTTCTTTCGATTGGATGTTCCTCCAACGTATTCCATATCTTTGACATGTAATGTCCACAGCTGCGTACTTCGGAAACTTTTTCGGCAGAGGGCGTTCTGCACCGATGGAGTCTGGTCGATGTCCCTCGAAGGCCTTCATCGAGGACGTCGTCACAGGATGTTATAAATAGGACGCACATCTTCCGTAGCCTCAGTTTATGTTTTTTCCCCATAACGTGTGACATGCACATATCCAATGACTGCTTGACTGCCCATAGCCTTGCAGAAACGTAAGCTGCAATCGCATAGGAAATTCTCCAGAGGGGCAGGCTGGGAGGGCGATGTGGAATACGTTGGAGGAACATCCAATCGAAAGAACGTTACCAGTTGATAAGTAACTTGTTCTTGGAACGGATTGTGTCCTCCAACGTATTCCACATCTTTGACAGAATCCCAAAGCAGGACCAGAAACTGAAGGAGGGAAAAGAATTTAGAGTACCCAATCAGATGGCAGAATAAAGAACCGCCTTACCATATGCCATATCTTGACCATGGAGTGTATCCAGGGAGTAATGTTTAACAAAGGCATGGATAGAAGCCCATGTGGCTGCATCACAGATATTCCTAATAGGAATTCCCCACTGCAGGGCTGTGGAAGTAGCCACGCCCATAGTGGAATGAGCTTGCAACCCTTCAGGAGGGTCCTTTCCCGCCACACAGTAACTTTCAGTAATGGTGAGGATAATCCACCTGGACAAGTTCTGTTTCATAACAGCCTGGCCCAATCGGTGACCAGTACACCCCACAAAGAGTTTATGGTCCACTCTGACCCTGGACATCCTAGAAATATAAAAGCTCAGAGCTTTCCTAGGGTCCAACCTATGGATTCGCTCCTCTTCATTACCAGGATGAGGAGGAGGAGGACAGAAAGAAGGAGGAATCACCTTCTGGCTCAAATGAAATTCAGACACTACATTAGGTAGAAAGGAAGGACGAACCCTCAGTACAACCCTATCCTTGTGAAACACAGTAAAGGGTGGCTTAGATGAAAGTGCCTGCAATTTACTCACTCTGCGAGCGGAAGCAACAGCAACCAAGAACACGGTCTTGAAAGACAATCTCAAAAGGACAAGAGTGCAAAGGTTCAAACGGAGCACCCATAAGGAATTTCAAAACCAAATTCAGATCCCAAACAGGCACCTGGAAAGGGGACGGCGGGAACACATTAGTGAGCCCTTTAAGAAATGGGGAAATCAAATAAATCTTAAAGTAAGAACATTCTTCAGACGAGCGCTTGAATATAGACAGCGCTGCCAGGTAACCCTTAAATGGTACCCACCTGAAGGCCACTGTGGGCTAAAGAAAGCAAGAAAGACAAAACCACAGGAATGGAACACTGAAAAGTATCAACATTTTGTCCTCTGCACCAGTCACAAAACATACGCCAATGAAAACAGTACGGGGATTGTGTTGCTGGCCTCCTGGCCGAAAGCAACACCTCCATCACATCATCCGGGAGGTCCCAATCCTTATACCTCAACCTTTCAGATACCAAGCGTGAAGGTTGAGAGTCCGGACCTCAAGTCTTCGGCATGAGCTCCCCATCCTGTGAGGTCAGCGTCCGTCACTACAGTCACCTCCGGCCACGGTTGGCAAAACTGTTCCCCCTTTATCAGGTTCCCCTCGTTGGCCCACCACAGAAGATCCTGGGAGACAGAGATTGGAATCTGACCGGGATCCGACATCTTGCCTGAGAACTGCGACCACTGCATCTTGAGGACCCATTGCAGGGATCTCATCCTCAACCTGGCCTCTGGCACCAGAAAAATACAGGATGCCATGAGGCCGAGCAACCTTAAGAATTCGAAAGACAAGAGACCCTGGGCATGTTGAAACGTGTCCACCATCTGCACATTGTGATGAGCCCTTACCTTGGGAGGCGAGCACTTCCCCAAGGACGTGTCCAACACAGCCCTGATGTACTGGAGCTGTTGGGAAGGTGTCCGATGCGACTTCTTGAAATTGAGGGAGAAGCTCAGCTTGTGGAGGGAGCAGCAGGTGAGACCGAGGTGATCCAATGCTTGCTCGGGTGAGCAAGCACGGATCAGCCAGTTGTTCAGGTAGGGGTAGACATGAGTCCCGCCCCTCACCTGAGATACGCTGCCCCCACCACCATTAGCTTGGTGTAGACCCTTTGGCGCAGGTCAATCCGAATGGCAGGACCCGAAACTGAAAGTGCAAGTCGCCAACCGCAAACCTCAGGTACTTTGTGCTTGGGATGAATCAGTACATGAAAGTAAGCATCCTGTAGGTCCAGAGACACCAACCAATCCTGAAGTTGGAGGGCCTGGAGGACTTGAGAAAGAGTGACCATCTTGAACTTGGCCTTTCTGAGAAGTTTGTTCAACCAACGTAAATCCAGTCTTTCTTTGGAATCAAAAAATATGAGGAATACAATCCCTTGTTCCTCTCGCTACAGGCACTGGTTCTATAGCGCCTTTCTCTAGCAGGGTCAAGATTTTGTACACAAGGAGCGGATCTGGAAGCTTCAAAGAGAGATTCCCTGGTGGATTGTCGTGAGGCCACTGTAGGAAGGGAAGGCAGTAGCCATCGGCTATTGTATCCAGAACCCACGCATCCTAAGTAATATCTCGCCATTCTTCGAGATGCTGATACAGTCTGCCCCCAACCGGAGAACAATGGGACATGGCATCATAAATGTTTTGGAGCGGCTGTGGCAGCGACTGAAGGCAAAGAGGCCGCTGCCTGAGCAGCTTTGGCACTTCTATTTCCCCGACCACCATGCTGACCCCTTTGACTGGCGGCTCCTCTCTTTCTACCAACGGAGGAGTAGTAACAAAAATAACCTCCCCCTCCACTGCTGTCCCCCTAGGACGAAAAGGTGGAGATGACGCACAGCTGTTCTTAAAGATTTTGCCGCAGCTTTTGAGGTCTGCAACCACTCAAAGCTCTCGTCAGCCTTGCTGCCAAACAAATGCGCGCAATCAAAGGGCATGTTCAAAAGACTGGCTTGCACATCTGGAGCAAAAATCGACTTCTGCAACCACGCAAATCTGCCTATAACTGTGCTCGCAGTCATGGATCGGCTAACACTGTCGGCCGTGTCCAAACCCGACTGAAGGGATTCACACATGGCATCCTTGCCATCTTGCACGAGAGCAAGGAACCCATCCCTTTCTTCCCCTTCAGGAATATGCTCCGCTGCAAGAGAAACAATTCCACAGTGTGTGAAAATCTTGCTAAGGCACAAGTGGAGTTGGCCGATTTCAGCGCCATACTCCCCGGAGAAAACACCTTGCGTGCCCAACCGTTGAAGCGTTTGTCGTGCCTATCAGGAGGGATGACAGGGTACGCCGCCTGCCTCGAGGTGGCCATAGCCGCCTGAACCATCAAACTCTCGGGAGTGGGGTGAGATGAAAGGTAGCTGGAGTCGCTACCGGAAGGGCGGTATTTCTGAGTTAACGATTTGGTAGAGATTCTGGGGTCTGCCAAGCAGCCATTAGCCCTTTTCTGCAGGCTCAAATAAAAAGGGTAGCACCGGGTCAGAGTACGGACCTTGATCCAGAATATCCATCAAGTCATCCTGAACAAAAGCTTCAGGAGGAGTTGACCAAGATATTCTGTGACTCTAGCCATCAGTCTCCTATAGGACGACTCAGCATGAGCCCCAGGCTCAGGCCTGTCAAACTCCACCTCAGGAGAAGTCTAAGCCACTGGCATCATGAAGCGATTGCCTTAACACTTCCAAATGACTATCCACTGAAAAGACCGTAGCCACATCAGGCGCAACAGGGTCAAAATCTCCTCCTCATAGATGTCATCTAGAGGGAGGTAAAAGGCCTGTCTCGGGACAGCCGAAGGTCTGGAGCCGAAGGTCTGGAGTCCTTAACTGGCCTTACAGACTTGGAAGAACCCTTCCTTGGAGGATCCACCATACCGGGGACCTCCGACAGCAAATACCGGCCAAAAGACCCTGAAGGCGTCGAGGGCGCCGACAGCTTCGGCATCAATGGCGTACGAAGGCAAAGCATCGACATCCGTATCCGACTGAGTCGATGCCGACCTCAAGCCCTTAGCAGGTTTCTGCGGTCTCGCTGGGGACGAGGATCGAGACCTGGAAGCACGTCTCTTGCTACCATTCTGAACCTTGTCCGAACGGGACCTCGAAGGTTCCCAATGAGGATTGCGCCGAAGATGCCAGCCCCAAGGCGCACGAGCCACGGATCAAGACCGTTCCTTGCCGGCTTCATCAGAAGGCACAGACGGAACTGGGCACTGCGATTGAAAAATCCCTAACATCTGCTTTCTGAAGCCAGCCCATTCCTCCGAAGTCGAGGACTTTGTTGAACAAGCCACTTTCCTCACAGCACCATCCTCTGAGGACGGGGATGGCCACCAGTGATGCCGCTTCCTAGAATGCCGAGACGAGGACGATGAATGGCGGGAACCACTCCAGGACCGAGACCCCTGGGATTCCTTCCGACGCAGAGAGTCGCCCCTCGAATTGTTGGTGGACATCCCCCTTGGACTTCGATTTACAGAGCTTACTGGGTTTAGAATCCCTACATACCGGAAGCTTTCCCTTACGCTCCCGCAAGGCCTTAGCAGTCAACGACTGGCATGTGGAACAGTCGTCGGTGTCGTGACTCTCACTCAAGCCCCACAAACAAATTTGATGCGGGTCGGTAATCGACATCTTAGACTTGCAGTCCCAGCAAGTCTTGAAGCCAGACCGTGGCGTCGGAGGGTTTGACGAAGAAGACATTCACGAGGAATACACGAGGCGCGCAGAGTCTCCGAAGCAAACACGTTTGCGGAAAAAACAGAACTGAGGCTACGGGAGCCGTGTGTCCCATTTATAACATCCAGTGATGTCGTCCTCGACGGAGGTCTTCAAGGGACATGAACCCGACGCATGACGCCCTCTGCCGAAAAAGTTTCCGAAGTACACAGCTGTAAACATTACATGTCAAAGATCTGGACTAATACGTTGGAGGACACAATCCATTTGAACTGTATTTCTTTAGCTAAACATAGGTTTCATTTTTTGGAAGTTAAATGTATATTATTTAGCGAATGTCAGTTAAACAAAAAGATTGGTGTTAAAAGAGTAATTGAATTACTTAAAGACTTTGGCAGTGCGTGTTTACCTGAAAGCAGCATGTTAAGTTTAACATTGGGATATCTGAGAGAAAGCGTGAAAGTCTCCAGGCATATCGAGTTATCGATGCGCGTATTGAAATATGCTTGTAGCAGCAAACATTTTTTTATTGTTTATTTATATAGTGCTTATACACAGGTGAAGTGCTTCAAAGTGCTTAAAGGCAGTAGGAAGGTAACACAGGAATACAGTCATCATTTTTAGGCCTTGAAGATTCTGAATGATCTAAACATAAAAACTAGCATACTAGGCCTGACGACATTTCTCCTAGTGCAACTGCATATATTTGAGACAAAGCACGGAGGGTGCGGGGGGACGGAAAAACGGTGGGGTGCAATGAATGACAGTGTGGCTTGTGCAACAACATTTTCGGAAGCTAAAAGGTAGTTGTATTTTCTTTACGTCCCGGGAAGCCGCAGCGTGGCAAGCGCGGTGGCGGAGCTTCCACAGAAGCTTTCATGTTTTTAGGCCCTCTGGTGGGTATCCATGATACTGCATACATGCAGCAGTAAACCTTTTTGTTTGACTTCTCTTTTTCCTCGGAGTGTGGTTGCGCAGAACGTTTGATGGCTGCATTGATTGAAAAGGAAGAGTGAATGTCTTTAAAAACAAGCAAACTTTCAGAAAACTTTGCAAAAGAGTTTTCAGTTGTAAAACAGTTTGCCAGTTCAAAGGCAATTTAGTGAAGACTTCTCCATCTAGAAATCTGGCAATTGTCTAAGACTTTTACATGAAGACAAACAACCAGTAAGTCTTGCAAGAAACTATCCCTCAGGAGGTTTGTGCGAGAAATTCAGGTACAGTAAGCATATTCTAGGGGAAGGAATAGGCGAAGAGTGGTAGATTAAATAAGAATGTTTACTTAACATGCAACCTTTCTCATCCCAATTCAGATATTCACCAGAGTCCAGGCCAGGAATCTGATCCGTTTGTTATTTTATCCACTTCCGCTGTCCCTTGGAGGTGTTTTGGATGCAACACCTTTGAAGGACCATGGGGTCCAGCAGCTCCTGAGGACATCGGGTGAGAACACAGCCCTGACAGATCATGTCAGATGGTCAGTTACGGGCAGGCTCTGGGTTTTTACGACTTAGCACTATTATGGAAAGGAGATGCAATATTTTTAAGTACATGGGAGCTTTTTATTCATTGTCCAGGGGAGTCCCGCCATCTGTTTGGGACAGAGTAATAAACCTGGGGTGAAGGACACCTAAGGGCAGAGTTGACAAATACTTTATGGGTTTCGATAATTTTCTCAGGTTGTGTCCGGAGGCCATGTGTGCTGAATTGATAGTTGTTTAGATTAGAGTGAAACAAGGATGCAAGTAAGTGTTGGCGGGTAAGATAGTTATAGCCAGTCCAAAGGGAACTTGTTTATTTCTCCCCCCCCTCCACATATTGTTGAAATGTCCATTCGCATCAATCACGTCTGGAGTAGAAGGTCCCAGGCCAGCTGGAACTTGTAATGAATTATGCTTGCGTTTAAATGTGTAACTATGTGATGTTGTCATTGCCTACCATGGACAAATCCCCAAAAAGCTTGCGCTGTAAATCGGAGCTGATGCAAATATATGTTGAAAGGGGATGGTAGTTAAATAAATATGTCCAATGAAAACATGGAAATTAAATGAGATTACATCTGTGTAGGTTTGACACGTGTGGGGGATGATTGTAATAAAATACATGGAAGTGTTTTATGTGTTGCAAAATGTATATAATGTGAAACATTTGTGTGGTTCAGGAAGACTAAGGTTAGTTTGACTCTACAATGTTATCTGGCTCCTCCCAGACGTTTGTACAATAAACTTGCTTTACAGACAAACGTGCACTTGATTCTTGAGAGGTGGGCCAACTATGGGTTAATGTGTTTGGAAGCCCGCCCGCTCAATGTTGGACAGGGAATGTATTCATGCTACACCTGAAGCGTGGTAATGTCTATGAAGGACCTAGGGACACATTTAAAATTACTGTAGGCACATGGGGGTGGCAATATGACCTTACCTAGAGAAGCACAAATCCTTGCACCAGCCCTAGGCAGAGATCAACTACTTGAAGGCTGTACTTAAGATGCGTGCATAATTTCAGAAGTTCGTATAGCTCATTCTTTTATATGAAGCTGAATGTTTGGTCATGGTCATTGCTACCAGTTCTCAAGGTCTATTTATATTAGTAGATCTTCTGTAATGTCAGCCAAGGCACAATGGGCGAGAGAGCGTCTGAATCCAGAGGGACGTTTACAGAGGTTAGTGCTTTATCAGCTTTTTCTAAAGCTATATGTTAACTCCTTGTGCACTTTGCCTAAGAATTTATATTCCTTATCACCAACTCCAATTACAAGTGCTATATCAACTGCCCTCCTGTCAAATGCATGCGAACGACTAATCGACTATAGGGTGAAAAAACATTCCAACCAAATTCACTAGAAGCTACAGAACACCTATGGTCTCCGTTAGGGAGATATATCTGTTGTATGCTAAATCCCTTCTCCTAGGGAGAACACCAGCCACTTTTGCTGGACTTCTGGACCTTTTTCTTTCTATCCTGAATGAGGAGAGCCTTAAACCACCCCCCCGTCCCCCACCCACCCCGTTCATTCTTATTTGCTCCGATTTTTGGAACTCTGTTCTCTGTGTTTTGCCTTTTTTATGGAGTCTGTTTTCTTCCATATCTTTTTAAAGGCATCAGTGTTTAACTTTTGCAGCACGCAGCACCCTATGGGCAGTGTTGCTGGGAAACCTTTGGTTTCTCCTTTACGATTATTTTACTATCCTTAAAAACTACTGTTCTGAATGATAGAGGGATACTTTGTATCCTTCCAAAAAAGTTATTCTATGAGAGATTGGGGCACACCATCTTATGTGGAGTGGCATAGGGATACCTAGTATCCCCCTGCTCTCTGCTCCTGTGAATCTTTAGTCACAGTAACAACCCTACAGTTATGGCTGGTGGCAGTGGACATGTTCTACCAACTATTGTGCTATTTTGTACTGGACTGTATTCACAGTCCCGGTTGTGCACAATAGGGTCACCTATGTTCTAACATGGTGGTTCCTTTCTTTTTTTTGCCATTTCTCATGTGGTTGTCCTTTGTTAGCCCTTCTACCATTCTGGGAGGGGGAGGTCTGTGAGTGTGTTTGCCTTAAGCAGGAACCCTTAGGTCTCCACGCCTAGGCTCCAGTGTGTCTGCGAAGACAGTAAGCAGGGGTAGAGTTTTACACTCCCCTTTGTCTGCTAGAGTGCCTGAATGGAACCAGTTCCCACATCTATAAAATTATGAGTGGGTTTGTAGAGTGAGTGGGAAATATGAACATAAAAGGGGAGGTTGCTGAGGTAGAAGGTACGTCGACCATTGGAACAGAATCCAGAGCTGAAGACGATCAGAGATGCCTGCAGACCCTTCCAGTAACCGTGAAGCTACCACTGCTGTCCTGACCCTGTGTTCTTATTGACAGAGGAGCTCCGTAGAGGACACCTACCCTTTGGCTGAACCAGCCCCCAGACGAACTACAAGTCAAGCCACCTCCCGCTTTGACCTTCCAGGCCTGCAAACCGCGAACCCAGGAGACCTCCGACCCATTTGCGGTGCAACGTCTTCACATGGACAAATCTGCCCAGAACGTAGGTGAGCTCCAGAGGCACGATCCCACTCATCCAAGTTCCCTCACTAGAATGCAGGACTGAAGAACTGAGGAAGATCAACCAGGAGATAACCGTCCTTTGTTGAAGCAGATAAAAAATGCACCAAAACCACAGACCGGTGCAAGAGACTAATGAAATCCAAGCTGAAGGTCCTTTCTCTCGACTGCTGCTGTGACATCACATTCAGAGTCCTTCCTTACGTCACCAGACCGAGGAATCTGGAGACCGGGTCCATCACTGCTGCAAAGGAGAGAATCTAGCTGTTTACTTCTTCTAACCTAAGGTACTGTGGGGCTGAAGGTAGAATTTACCTTAAGCCAAAGAGTCGCTCCAGTGTGACTGTAGCACGTTATAAGGTGTTTGGTTGTCCACCCATACCTCTGGCCCAGGTTTGACTGATTGTGTCCCATTAGGGAGTCCTTCGCAGGGTCCCTACACTTGGGATATCTTACTAGGCATTTTCATTCTAGCGACTAAAGTACCCTGAGAAACTTTGCCTTTCCTGCTGTTACATACAACTTTTTTGCTCTACTCCTACACTGACTTTGGCTAGTAAGGAATTGAACTTACAAAGCATTAGGAGCCTTGAAAAGTATAAAATGCTCTAGTGTGAATAACACTACATTCCTTCCTACAGACTTTGTATGGTGTGACTTTGCTAAATTAATGCAACTACTGTTTCTTTGTATATCTATGCGAGTGTGCAGTAGTACCGTATGGTAGAACAGTCATTGGTGTAATTTCTCTAACAATTCTAACTGCGAGCAACTACATATGAAACAGTCACCTTTAAAAAGTTTTGTGACTACTTACTGTGTATTGGTTAATCTAATAGTGAATTTACTTACCTGCCTTGTGTATATAAAATAAATTTATATTTTACTATATCTTCAGTGGGTAAGAGTTTCTTTCGACTATTGCATTTACTGGGTTCAGTGTACTTACCTACAGCTCATATCCTCCTCCTAAGAAAGGTCTGGCTGCTCTGCCATTCTACCAAGATCCTTTGGGTAGCACAGACTTCTAAGAGTTTGGGACCTTTGTGCCAAGGGCCAGTTTGAGAATCTTACCTCAAGTGGGTTTTAGGAAAACTTCCAACAGTCCATGATAGCCATTTATTAACCAGTTTCAATAGCGTGTTTTTGCATCTCCCAAGTACAGGCTTAGCCTCACCCAGTCAGACACAAGACAGCGGATACAGGCAGCACGTTACAAGCAAACCTGAGATCTTCATTTTCTGAGTGAAATGCAGACAAACTCACCCCCCTGGGTCCTTCCACAGTGATCAGAGGAAACCCCAGGCAAACAACAGCCGTCACATACTCAAGGACTGAAACCTGTGGGGGGTGGGGGGAGAAAAAAAGAACATTTCCTCTTAAACAAACTCATGTATTCCGCCAATAAAAACAGACAGCTAATATGAGCATCCAAAACAAGACTAGCCTTCATGTAAAAGTAAACAAATACATCACTGCAGCACACTAATCATGGTTACTCCACCAGTAAAACTCAAATCGAACCCTTAGCAAAGCCCCACAGCATAAATATCACTAATGTAAAACCAAACAATCGGCTTATAACTACGAACAATATGGTAAACCACCCATAAAGCAAAACAGGTAGCTCATAACAGACAACCTCTGCATCCCTCCAGTAGAATCCCACAACTAGTTCATATCCACATATAAAATAATGCATTATCAACGAAGAACCATTTGCCGCATCTACATAGCAACCAGATTTTGTAAAACATTTCCCAAGTGGGAATCTTACACAATACCCAACTTTTCAAACCATATATTGTGAGGGGACCTTAATAAACCTCCAGGACCCACCCTATCCTGAGATGCGACGCAGCCTATCAAACCACATCTTGAGAGCAGGGTCTCTTCTCAACATCATTGAGAGTGTCAGTATTTCCTGTGGTAATAGCACCAAATTTGTTTCCACCTCTAAAAAAAATCAAGGTAAAACCACAAGATTGCAAGTGACAGAATGGCTGTGTTAATCCACATTCCCATAGCCCACAGGAGTCCATTAAGGATCTACCAGCAGGTGTTAATTCCAACCATGGAAAATAGTCTATTTTCTGGAGGTAAGCACAAGAGGTTTATCTTTTTACTTGACTTCTCAACTCAGAATTTGAAGGCGTGGAGAATTGGCAGCAGCAGAATTACCGTTGCTTCACTGCTACGTTTTGCAGCCAAGCCATCTCGTATTGATGACCCAGATCTTATCATACAGTATCCTGAAAGTTCTTGACTTCACAACACCCAATGTATCAAACCATATGCAGAAAGTTTGGCCCCTACACAATACCAGACTTATTAAACCATATCCTGAGCGTTCAATCACTGCACCCTGAACAGATCTATATTTAGCAAACTGTATCCAAAAGGGATGGGACAGCAAACTGTATCCAAAAGGGATGGGACCTGCGCCCTGCACATCATCCAACCCATCAAACCGTATCCAGAGCATGTGCCCTCTTCACCCCTAAGAGCACCAATCATAAATTGCTTTTCCCAGTAGGTCCAACCCCATTTCCAGAAAGTAAATTGTCCTCAAAGTAGCAGACTTACGTGGCAGGCCACCAATGCGCCAGTATTCCAGCCAATTAAAATGATGGGCTTGTGTGGAAAATGGCTGTGGATCTGTTTGGGAAAAGAAAAAAAGAATCGATTATCCTAGAAAAAAAAAAATATCAGATACCAGTTTGACTGAAGAGATTACATTTTTCCAGAGATTTTACCACAAAGACTGTCAGCACTCCCATACTATGGGTGCTTGTGTGTAAACCACAGAAGTTTCCCTTTGGGCATAGCTGATAACGAGCCTAAGAGGAAAGGAGGTTGAATATTAGATATACTCAAACACAGCAGAGCTATCAGGAGTAAAGGTCTGGCCTAAGGTTTTACTTCTCATTATTTCTTCTTTAATCTCAGTGCCACGTCCCAGGTCTCCTTTCCAAATAAACACCTCTGCTCTGTTTTTATCTCAAACCCGTGTTCTTTTTCATTGTGCAAGGTTAAACGCCTTAGAATGTACCCTCGATTCCCTGTATTTTTTTACTTTTTCTGGCTGATTTACCAACCGTTTTCCTGCAGATTTGTCCTAATCCAAGGCCTCAGTAGGAATGAAACTGAGGTGCCTCAGGCGTAGCTTCTAAGCAAGAAACCTTGTCCGAGTCTTCCTGCACAGTTAGCTGGGGCGAATTTGGTTGGTGACAGACATTACCTTATGTTAGGGGATTTTACAAAGGTCACTATGAGACAGTACTTCAAAAAGCCCACCTAGAGTGAACCGGAGTACACCTCTTAGGATCAACATGAACTTCCTAAGGTTATGGTAGAGTGGAAAGCAGCCATGCTTAGTATAAAGAGGGGGTGGGGGGGCTGTATTTCGGTACAAAGACCTCAGAGCATACCTTGGCTCAAGAACACACAGACACACTGAGGAGTTCTATAAAAAGAAATAGACATTTATTATATACTCTAAGGCACACTGTCACAATTCTAAGTTCAGGTTAAGTACTATAAACCAAACATATATACAGTATAGGATAACTTGCAATACTCTTTCAATGGGTAAACCTTAGATGTTCATAGGTAAGCATGCTAGATTAGCTTTCAGGATAACAAATCACATAGTAAGCATATATATAAACTTTCCAAACTCTGAATAACTTTTGATAATTTTTTCCTGCCTTAATAGTTCAACCTAACCTAGTACGAGTCTCTCAAAGCTCAGATGAGTCACTGAAGAGGCAAAATACAGTGTTCAAAGTAGAGTTGCAGGTAGAAAATCATTGGTTACAATTAGGCTCAGTGAGCTTAGGATGCGCCCCCCACACCCCCCAAAGGGATGTCCCAAGGACTAGTATCCGAGGACAGGCGGTTTTACTGCTAAGAGCACAAAAGGTTGTCCCCAATTACTCTACAGCGGTCTGAGGGGTAGCATGATACAAGCTATCTGAAGCACCCAGAGTAACAGAATGACACAAGCAGACCCCAGGTAGGTTATACCAGGGATGGACAGTATCTTGAATTGAAGAAGTCGTTGCTGCAGGACGGTTCCAGCTGTGAGGTACCAGCAGACCCAGTCTCCTGTTCTTCGGCCCTGGTGATTGGCAGAAGGGCATTTTGGTGGATCCGGTACCAGCACTCGCACAGGGGGAGGCCAAGCGACTGATCTTCAAGGTGGTGGCTGGTTGGTTCCCTTCTGCAGGTTCGGGTAACAGACTGTTTTCGTGTCGGTCAACTCCATTACTCCATTTCTTGAACATCGCCCCTTGGGAGGGGACTCTCCGGGACCAATTATAGTTGTTGCAGGCTTGGAAGGATGCCCTCAAAGTTGCAGGCAAAACCGCGCTTCCGGAGACGTTGCACTGACATGCAGCACAGGACCCCAGGTATTGGAGGTTTGCAGACCCTGGGGGTCGTAGATATTCAAGGGATGGTGCAAATTGTAGGTTGTCTCAAGACTGATTTGGCCCACCAGTCTATGGGAGGAAGTCGTCTTCTTCAGATCTTCCCTATCGATTGGAGTGACCAGGTCTGGACAGAAGCTGCGACTCAACAGGCTCTAGCTGTCTTTGGAAGTGCTGATGGTGTCCTTTGTCGTCCTCTTAACAATATCCTTATTTCATTGGTCGACTGATTTTTTCCCTCCAAGACACAGGATTTATCCAGTTGGGAGCAGGAACACTGGTTGAGTCCACCAATCCTGTACCATTCATACTTGGGGGTGGCTGTCCAATGAGGACAGTCAGCCTCCCAGTTTAACTGGTTTCAGCCAGGTACCCTGTAGTGCAAGAGGGAGAGGAGTGTCGGTCGACCTCCCCCACTTCCTGTCCTGCCAGGCACTCAGGGAACCTACACTTACTTTCCATGAGAAGCCCGCCAAAGACAAAGGAACCTTCCACCACCCAGAACGGTGGAAGAGGGCTTAAAAAAGTGTATTGTTGGTGTATGGTGTGCCTTATTGGGCTCCGAGTGCAGCCTGCAATGAAAAGTATTTCAATTTAAAAGTTGTGTAAAAGGTACACTGCCACCAGCCTGAACAGATGGGCTTGTCACAGTAACGAAAAGTTACTGAGAGAAGAGAAAAGGGATACAATGTACCCCCTCAGCACTTCATAGGGAGGTGTGTGCTGTTCTTGCACAAGTAAAACCCAGAACAAAAGTATCCCCCTGGGGGTGCGACTTGTGACAAAGTGGGATGGACGCATGTAGCCTGTGAGCTCGCCTGACGGAGCTTAACAAATACATTAATTATGTCCACAATGTGCTAATTGTACCTCAACTTCTGCCTCACACTCATTTACTTGGCTGGGGCACCTCCCGGTATCAGTTTGTATTTGTATTTATTAGGTTTATATAGCGCTTTACACCAAAGCGCTGCACATTGGAACAACAGGATACATTTAACAATAACAAACAGTAGAAGCAAATACAATTTTGAATCAGACCAACAAAACACTATGTAGAGCAATTCAACAGAAGAGAAGGAAGTGGTGGAGTAGAACTGGGAGGAAGAGGGAGGGATGGGAAGGAAGAGGAGGGAGACGGAGGGGTAAAGGGAAGAGGATAGAGTGGAGGGGGAAGTGGAGGGAGCCGATTATGGGGGCAAACGGGGGAAGGGAGGGATAGGGGGATCGGGAGGGGAATCATGGCGGGGAATGGAGAAGGAGAGATTTAAGGGACATGCAGAATGAGGAAAAGGTAGGAATAGAGCGGATTGAGAGAGGTAAGGAGTTCCAGTTAAGGGGAGCTAGGAGTTGGAAAGAGCAGAAACGGGAGGAGGCATAAGGGGACGGAGGAACAGTGAGGAGGAAGTGGTCAGCAGAGCGAAGAGGGCGAGAGGGAGTGTAGAAAGAGAGAAGGGAAGAGAGATAAGGGGGAACGAGATCATGGAGAGATTTGAAGACCAAGCAGAGAAAATGAAATTTAAGTTGGGAGTGAAAGGGAAGACAGCCAAGGGAGGATAGGGAGGCAGAGATGGAACTGCGGGAGGTGGGGAGAGTACGGATGGCAGAATGGTAGATAGATTTGAGGGGGGTGAGATGTGAAGTGGGTAGACCACAGAGTAAGGAGGAGCAGTAGAAGAGGCGAGAGAAGATTAGGGAGGAGATTAAAAGTTCAGTGGCATGGAAAGTAAGAGAGGGGCAGACTTTGTGAATATTATAGAGGTGGAAGCGACAGGCACGAGAGGCTGAGAGAGATATGATGATATTCCCTACATCTGTGTGCTTTCAATGTGTCTGCATTTCAGCTCGTGTTTAAGGCGGCAGTGACAGCTCAAAGGCCTGACAGTTGACAAACTCATACTACAGTGCAGCAGCTGGGATTGGTTGCCAACTGAACATTGGAGAGCTCCTTTGACTTTGCTATATGTTACTTTGTTAATTACAGCCTTGCATGATCTAAGTACTCCACTCAGCTGCTCTGCCGAATCCCCTGAGAGAATTTACAGCGTGATGCATTACAAGAGTTCATGGATGTTTTTACTGCTTTTTACTGCTTGCTACTGACAGCAAGTGAGATATACGGGTACTACCCATTGGAAATGATTTGCTTTACTTATTTTTTACTGCTCTTGCCTGGTTAAAGTGTAATTAGATTTTCCACGACACCAGATCTGGCGGACCATGGTTATTACAAATAGTCAATGGATCTCACTTCTATCAAAGGTATGGAGAACATTTTAATTGAGGTCTCCACTATCCAGTCATTCATATCAGTTCTAGATTCAAGATCAATACCTCTACAGAATGACTAATGGTTTTAAAATGAAATTCAAACAATTCAAGATTAACTGAAGTTGAGGAGCATGTGTCTTTTACTGAAGATAGAATGCAGTGTCTCGACCATATGCCAGAAAATTCAGAGCAGAATGACCCCATTAAATTCTTAACAGAGTGGCTTCTTAAACTTTTGAATATCCGTTCTCTCCTACTCTCGATGTTTTCAAAGGGCACTCAGAATTAATCCACGTTTTACCAGCAACAGCTTATCCCCAAGACTACTCATTGCCTGTGTGCTGTGTCAACAATCACGAAAAATCCTCCTAGCAGCTACAAACAAAATCTCTAAACCTCCAAGGAAATAAAATATGTATCCCTCCAGATTTCTCCGAAACCACTCAGGAAAAAAGAAACAGATTTTTGGACATGAGACCAACTTTGAAGACTCTGGACATTAAATATCACCTACTGGAACCTGCAAGAATGCTCATCACACCCCCTAATGGCATCACCAAAGAGTACCCGGATCCTGATAAGTTAACATGCTACGATTAAATCTCTTCACTCTTCTGATATGGACAATTCATCCTCCGTGGCATCTTCAGTGACAACAGGCCCTGGTCTGCAACAACCACTTCATGTACACAATTTATTCAGTCATAATAAGTTCAAATTTGGTAAAGCGCATCATTCTAGGAGTAGATCTGATCATAATCTGCCTTAAAATTCTTTCGATAGCCCAGACAAACTGAGACAAATCCAGATCTATCAAGCAAATCGATCCAGAGGCGGTGGGCCCAGTGACTTAGTTACTTGTTTTACAGCATTTGTAACTTGCTCATTCGTTGGTGTTGCGACCACTATTTGATCATTATGGGCAGGTTTGTTAATCTCATTACCTAGCCATCTCCGTTTGGGTCATAGGTCTACAGTGGACCATCTTGTTCTTGCATATGGCAGCTTCTAATGGTTATCTAATTTTCGCTTTGGTCATAATTTTTTCTAATTGTTCATATACTGCTTCTTCATTCAATAAAGGAACACTATGGTTATAACCTTTGTTGGGTTCCCTCCCCTTTTGTCTTTTTCCTACCCTCCAATTTAACTTTTCATACTCTAAAACCATCCATTCATGGTGTAGTTCTTTCCCAGCAAAAACGGTTTTCCAACTACTTACTTTATTCAACACAATGTACAGATTGGTTTACCGTTTAGGAAGCTTCATTGTCCATGATTCCAATAATATATTGCAATGAGTATTAAATGTATGTCTTGGATTGTCAAAGGGTTAAATAATCCTATAAAAAGAAAGAATTCTGAGCCATTCTGGGAAAAGTAAAGTTGGCGTTGCCTGCATTTAAGAAACGCATTTAGATTTGGAGCGAAAAAAATACCAAACTAGTTAGATTGTGGGCTAAGGAACAAGTTACTTACCTTTAACTATTGTTCTCACGCATGGGTCTGGCATGGAATCGCTTGCTCATGAACATTCCCTGTCAGACCAGGAATCCTTGGTAAAAGAAATAACAGTTTCACTTGCAAACTGTATTTCTCCTCTAAACCAATCACTGTACTTTGGGTGACACTGCCCCCAGCCAATGACTGCCCTCTCCCTAAGGCCCTCCTCTGGCAGCCATCTTCAGATTTGGTAAGCATGGAAAGTTGCACTATGACCAAGAAGAGCCGCAGAGGGGTCGGAGGGAGGGTTCGCATGTGAATTCATGCCAGACCCATGCTGCAGAACAATAGTTACAGATAAGTAACTATTTCCTTCTCCAGCTAGGGGTCAGGCATGGATTCACATGCTCATGAATAACAAATACATAGCAGTACAACATTACACAACCACGGGAGGTGGTTCCAACACGTGGCAGGTGTGCAACTCCCAGCTCAGGAAGTCAGCGATGGTGTTCTTGACTCCCGTCAGGTGAAAGGGGACGAGGACCATCTCTTGTCTGACGGCCCAGTGCCTTAAGTTCTGTGCCTATTTTGAAAGCGCTGGGGGATTGGGTGTCCCCCTGCTTCCTGATTTAGAACATTGTGGTGGTGTTGTCTATGAAAATTCTCACCACCTTGCCCTTCAGGGATGGAAGAAATGACTTGAGCGCCCAGAACATTGCCCGTAACTCCATGATATTGATGTGGAGATCTTTCTCCTCCGTCAGCCACATGCCTCTGGCGTGCAGACGTCCGGTGTGGGCCCCCTAGCCCTCCAGGGAAGCGTCTGCGATGACTGTCTCCTGGTAGGGAGGTGGGGTTTGAAACCCTGTGCCCCGGGCAATGTTCGAGTGTACGCCCCACCACCTTATCGCCCAGCGGAACTCGAGAGGGATCTTGCCCGCGAGGCTTCCGGACACTTGTATCCAGCGGGCGTCCAGGAACTCCTGAATAGGTTGCATTCGTAACCTGCAGAGCCAGATAAGGAAGATGCAGGACGACATCAGGCCAAGCAGCGACTTGTTGATCTGCACCGTGGCGGTCTTCAGTGGCAACACCTGATGCACTTTCCACAGCATGGCCGCTACCCTCTCCTCCGAGGGTGACGATAGGCAGGAGACCATATTGAGCCTTGCTCCTAAGAACAGTGCATTCTGCGATGGTGTCAAGCAGGACTTTGGATAATTGATGGAGAACCCCACATCTGTCATCAGCTGGACGGTCGTCTCCGAGTTCGACGGCTACTTCTTGTAAATTGTACCGGATGAGCCAGTCGTCGAGGTACGGGTACACGTGTATCCCTCGTAGATGGGCCTGTGCCAAGCACTTCGTGAACACTCTGGGAGCCGATTTTAGGCCGAAAGGGAGGGTAGTGCCTTCCCTGTACCACGAAGCTTAAGAACCTTTGGTGCTTCCTGTGAATGGGGACGTGGAAGTAGGCGTCCTCCAGGTCCAGAGAGGTGAAGTAGTCGCCCTCCACCAGTTGGCCGAGCATGTGCTGCAACGCGACCTCCTGAATTTTTGGGACTTGAGATACTGGAGACGCTGTAGGTCTAGAATGGTCCTCCAGCCACCGGTCTTCTTTTTGACTAAGCAGTATCTGGAGTAGACTCAGTCGTCTTGGAACTAGCTCTATCGCCCCTTTTCGTAGCATGGTCTATACCGTATGCAGGAGTTGAGGGATGTGCTGCTCATGCCAGGCCACCGGAATCCACAGACACTTGTGTTGAAACTCCAGGGTATGACCGTGGGCGAGAGTGCCCAGCACTCATCTGTCTGTGGAGATCTTCTCCCACTCGCTGAAGAATCCGTCAGCTGGCTTCCCACTGAAGTGCATGGGTTGGGGCCTGACGTCCTGGCCAGATCAATCTTGCTTCAGCGACTGTGTTCTGCCTTGGAATTGACTGCGCTGACGGAACAAGTTACTTACCTGTAACTGTTGTTCTCCAGCATGGGTCTGGCATGGATTCACATGCTAATGAATAAATACATAGCAGCACACACCTGTACAACCAAGGGAAGTGGCAAGGCTCAACATAAGCATCTCTTACCTCTTCACTAGGCTCACCTTCAAGTGAACAGGTTGCACAGCACTGCTTGGCCAACTCTGGACTCCTCCCTGGAATCCCTGTTGATGAAGTACAATTTCGTGAAGGTGTGCATCGACCTCCATGTCGCAGCCCTGCAGATGTCCAGCTGGGGCACAACAGACAGGAATGCCGTTGTAGCAGCAATCGCTCTGGTGGAAAGGGCTCTCGGATGGCCAGGCAGTGGTCAGTTTGCCAACCGGTGACAGTGGGCGATACATGGTTCACAGGACCAAAGTCCATAAAGCGCTAAGAAGTCTTGCGGAAACTCTTCGTGCAGGCCACATACAACTTCAGCGCTCTAGCCACATCCGGCGAGTGCAAAGTCCTTTCAGTCGACGACGAAGGCATCCGAAAAAAACACAGGCAATACCAAGGGCTCGTTTAGATTAAGGTCGACGGCACCTTAGACATGAAGGAGGGGTGCACCCCCAGCACCACCCTCGTCTCGTGGAAAGTCAAGTAAGGTGGTTTACAGGAGAGGGCCTGGATCTCCCCCACTTGTCGTGCAGAGGTGATGGCCACGAGAAAAGCAGTTTTCCATGGCAAAAACCTGAGATGCAGAATGCATAGGCTCGAATGGTGGTCCCATGAGCCTAGTAAGCACCACACTGAGCTCCCACGCCGGGGCCGGAGCCTTCCCCGGCGGGAACGAGCAGAATAGTCCATTGATGAATTCCTTGATCAATCGGTGCGACCACAAGGATGGTCGTCCTGGGGATCTGGTGTAGCGGGAGATAGCCGCCAGATGAACCTTGGAGGTGTGGGCCAGCCCCGATTTGGCAAACAGCAAATATGGAAGTACCTGAGGGGCCTTGACCCTCAGTGGGCCGATCTGAGAAAGTCACCAAATAGCAAATCTCTTCCACTTGAGACCATAGCATTTCAAAGTAGACGATGCTCTAGCCTTGGCAAGAACATCCTTGCAGTCCGCCTGAAGATCGCAGCCACCAAATTCTAGCGCTGCAGAAGCCAGGCCTTCAGGTTCAGGGACCCTGGCTTGTGGTGAAGAATGGCGCCTCCTTCCCTGGCGAGAACATCCGCGACCACTGGCACCTTGACTGGTGGAGACGCTGACATGCTGAGATGGTCCGGGTACCAGATCTGCCTCGGCCACACCGGTGCAACAAGGATCATCTGGCACCGGCACTGTTTGAGATGACTGATGGCTCGAAGTAACAACGGCAACGGAAGGAACGCATACAAAAAGAGGCCTTCCCAAGGGAATGAGAATGCGTCCACCATGCTCCACTGCTGTGGAAACCTGCTGGCAAACCTCTGGCACTTGGTGTTCATCGCCGTTGCAAACAAGTCGATCTGGGGATTGCCCCATTCGCCGAACAGGTTCTCCACTAGGTCCTGCCGAAGATCTCACTTGTGGCACGAGCGAAGTTCCCTGCTCAGAGAGTCGGCGATCTTGTTCTTTAATCCTGCCAGATGAAACGGAATGAGGAACATCCCCTGGGCGATGGCCCAATGCCATAAGTCCTGCGCTTCTTTGGAGAGTGCTGGGGACCTGGTGCCCTCCTGCTTTTTGATGTAAAACAGTGTTTGTTCGTTTGTTTTATTACTTGTATTGTGCACCAGACCCGTGGGTATTAGGGCGTATTGCATAAGATCACTCGCAGCTTAGTTACACATAAAAATGTACATTTACATAAAAACAATATGGTTACACACAGGCAAATTATATACATACAGGGTACATACAAACATGAGATTCAGACTATGGACTGAGAGCAGGCACGTGAGATCTTAGGAGAGTCACGGTTTGTACGATAGTAGTCTGTAGAGTGTAGTAAACAGTCAGTAGTCAGTAGATGACCAGTACTGGAGTATGTTCAAGGTAGTGTGCCAGTTAGTCTAGGTGTCATAGGTCTACCTAGAAGGCAGCGTCTTTAAGCCACTT
The DNA here is from genome assembly GCF_040938575.1 of Ambystoma mexicanum. Classification (NCBI taxonomy): domain Eukaryota; kingdom Metazoa; phylum Chordata; class Amphibia; order Caudata; family Ambystomatidae; genus Ambystoma; species Ambystoma mexicanum. The sequence goes on along the minus strand of NC_090932.1, from coordinate 1,154,951,728 downwards.
TATAAGGCTCCGGCGAAATTTTTGGTACGAATGCTCTACTCTTAGTGGCGAGGGTAGCAAATTCCACATTTGGGCTGCCTTGACCTGGAAGCTACCACCTCCAACTCTGGCCAACTTAAATCTGGGAATCAAGAGACAGCTCATATTAGAGAGTCTAGTTCTTGTTGCAGGTTTCGTAATAATTCTATCTGATGGGTAACGTGGTACTGCATTGTTCATGCATTTGTGTGTGAGAGAGGCAGCTTTTAGTTTCATTTTATCGTGTGTGGACAGCCACCTGTTGGCTCTTCTCGTCTCAGAGATATGTTCTCTCCTTGCAATTCCAAGTGCTGCTATGAGAGCATTGTTTTGCAAGAATTGGATTTTCTTGATAATTTGTTTGTTGGCCCCTATGTACAAGGCGTTGCAGTAGTCGAGCTTTGATAAGTGCTCTGGCAAGAGTGATGCAACTAGTATTCGACGGGAAAGCTTTGCCTGCTCTAATCAGTTAGCAGGTATATGCCGAGGCCATAGCGTTGACCTGTTTGTTAAAGGAGAGGTTTTTACCTCCTTAGCAACGTTATTGATATTTTGGTCTATGTTAAAGGGCGAGTATGTGGGACTCAATTTTTTGAGGGTTGATGGAGTGCCCAGGATGATGATCTCTGTCTTGTCATCTTTCAGGCATAGTCCATGGGTGGCGATCCATGTCTGAATGATGAGGTATACCCTGTTTACCAAGGCCAAATCCTTGTCGTAATCACCAGTAAGAGGTAGGAGGATCGGAGTATCCTCTGCATAATTAGTGTAGGCCTTACCCAGATGATCCAGATCATCATAAAGGGGCTTAGTGAAGATGTCGTATAGGGTGGGTGCGACAAGAACCTTGGGGCACTCCGCAGTGATAGGGATGGGGTCAGCTGCAGCCATAGGTGAGAAGACTCATGGTCCGATTACTTAAAGAAAAGATTGTAACCATGCTATGGCTTCTGTTGAGAAGTCAGCCGCCGAATCCAAGTGACTGCATAAGACCCAGTGATCGACCAGGTCAAAAGCGGCCGTTAAATCCAGGAGGAGAAGAAGGGCTGATTCCCCTTTGTCCCCAAGTTCATTGATCTGGGCATTCAAGTCTATTAGCGCTGTTTCGGTCCCATGCTGAGGCCAAAAACCTGATTGCCCTGCTCCTACTAAGGAGTTGGATTCCAAGTGTTTTTGTATTTGTGAGCAGACCATTTTGTCTAAGATTTTCAAGAGAAATGGCAACGTGATAGTGTTTTTTCAATAATGGGAGCACCCAAGATTCCTTAAGGTTGGATGGGATGGTGTTGGATGCGAATGACGCGTTGATGAATTTTGTAATAAAGGGGGCCAGGTCTCTGGCTGCATCCTTTATAAGTTGAGAGGGGCATTGGTCATCTTGACAGTTAGACAGTTTGAGTGATAATATAGTCTTTTCAGTTTCAATTATGGTGACTTTAGACAACTTAAAGCGGGAAAGTTTGACAGTGTTATTAGATGGATCTAAGGTGGTTCTATTGGGCATATTGCTAGTTAGTGAAGCTTTTTTCTTAGCTATTTTTACTTGTAGAGTCGTAACTTTATTGGCTGGTGCTTGCTGTATGTTCGAGCACCAGAGTTTATCCTTTATACAGTTGTCTGACACTGGGATGGGTGCTTCCAACTCTTTGAGAATGACAGAGTTCTTTCATACTTGAGTCATCTTGAGATATTCTAGCATTATAGGTTTCACGTTTGACTAGGAGTATTTCATTTTTGTATAGGGCTTTGATAGCGCTGAGATTAGTCTTGTTTTCTTCAGACTTTGCTTTCCAGGATGTCTTGCATGGCCTTTTTTTGGTACCTAGTTTTTTTTAGATATGGTGTGTACCAAGAGTTGAGATGGGCCTTGGGTTTGCCTTGGTCTTAATTTGAGTGGCGCTATTGAGTCTAGTGAGGTGGGCAGGATAGGATTATATTCCCTGACCAATGCGTTACTTCCCAAATTTTCCTGGATTGAATTAAGTGTCGGGAGGATAAGAGGGAGTAAGTTGTCGCAGGTAATATTCTTTTTATTCCGGGTGGGAATAGGAGGAGCTGTCGATACAGGCATGAAGATGGGTTTTTTGGTGGCTAAGGTGAAGGTTATAAGGTAGTGGTCCGACCATATCCGAGGGGATATGGAGGATATTGTGGCATTACAGTTATGGTCTGCTACCCAGTCCAATGTTCTTCCTTTAGTATGTGAAGGGTCGAGCACTTTCTGGGTAAAGCCTTGTTCCATTAGGATATTTGCCACACTTGATGCATCTTTCGGGTCGTTCTAGCCTAGATTTAGGTCCCCTAGTATTAAGACTTGAGATGAATTTTTTAAGTTATTGGATACAATATTAGATATGTCAACCTCAAATGTTCCGATAGGGCCTGGAGGTCTATATATCAGATGGAACATGAGAGTCTGCAAGCTGTTTATGTTGAGCTTGGCTGTCAAATTCTCACATGATTTAGTATCTGGGGATGGCACTAGTCTAATCGGTAGATATTGTCTCTCGCTATAATTGCGATGCCTCCTCCACGAGTATCAACTCCGTCTGATTTTAGGATAGTATATCCATTGGGAATAGCTAATGAGAGAGCTGATCCAGCGGTGCCATGAAGCCAGGATTCAGTGATCGCTAGGAAGTCAAGGTGTTCTACCTGGATGATATCTGCTATCTCAGTTGCATGAGCGACCATAGATCTCGCATTTATTAGAGCGCCCTTAAGACTAGTGTTAGCTGAGGCTGCTAGTAGAGGACCGGTTATAGTTTGGGTCTTGGAGGTAGAGTGGTTAGGGATGGTAGGTCTAGGCCAGCCTTTTGTTTTGGTAGTGGGAGTAACGAGATTAGGGTTAGATCTTTTGTTAATAGTAGCAAGGGTTCTAGCTAGCGGTTCATAGAGTTTGGATAGTCTCGAGCAGAGTCTTCCATTTCTATCGGTGGTGGTGCACGGTTGGCCGGTCCGTAAAGGTCCTTGCGTGATGAGTTTTATAGGCCATTGTTTACTTGTATGCATAGGAGGTAGGGCCATAGTAGAGTTTTGGGTGCTATGGTAGAGATAGTCTACCAATATGATCACTAAATACGCAGTGGCTGTCGCAATAGTGAGGAAAGGCAATAGACTCCTTAGAATGTGCATGTTTAGGTGTTGTTAAGGAATGGAGCTTAGTTCCTAGTGTAACAGTGAGAGGAGGTGAGGCATGAGATAGGATAAATTAGCTAAAATAGGTACAAGACAACGGCTACTTGGAATTGCCTAAAGTAAGCTTATTTCAACAAAAATGTGTTTAAGTGGGGAACAGTGTCACTAAATAAACAGAACATTATTGGTACTGTACTATGTTACACAAAGCAAGCAGAGTGAATCAAATATAGGTTAGCGTGAAAAAGTTTCACTAGGCCGCAAATGTGCACAGTTGATGTGATCAGCAGGCACTGTGTTCATCAGGTGAGTGGAGCAATCTCACTATGGGTAAACGAAAGGCAGTGATGCAGGTGGTAAGGAGCAGTCAAAGCAGTTCTAGTATGGTATGGGTTTGCCTCGTTTCACTTCAAAATCAATGCTGTGTCAAATTAATGTGGCAATCCAGTTAAAATAATCATAATGGCATGAACATTCACAGTGTTTCACTTAGTATCCGGTACAAAAGCTGGTGCACTTGATAATCAGTGCTAAATAGTCCATTAGCCCATTGCTCAATATAATGAGTGAGGTCCGTTCTAATAATATGCTCACATTGAGTGCAACATGTTATTAGACCATGAGCGGAGCACCACTTACAGCCAGAACAGGGTGCTGACACAATAGACACACGATTACAGTGATGTACACAAATATGATGCAATGTGTTGTGTGGATAAGAGCGGCATACTAGTGGTATAGGCAGAAAAGCATTATAGCAGTAATTGAACGGCAAGTGATGATTTCCATTCCGTAGTAAACTTTGTGATGCAGTTGTACAGTGCAATACGAAACAAATAATGGGCGGCCTATATTTAGGATAGATCTTATCTGATGTGTACTCTACTAGGCACAATATGCATTATAGTAGTATGGCATGGGCTCACATGGGTGCTGGGCAGTGCCAATGCTGCATGCGCAAACAAGTGATAACCACAGCTGAGGCAGAGTCAGTTTTTCAAAGCTTTAAAAGTTCCACATGGGGCTGTTAACCATTTGAAGTATCTATTACATGAGGGTCAATAAGTCTTAAAATGGGGCTTGAGTTCTTACTGCACGAGTGGTTTTGATGGTTGATTTCCGGATGCAGGGATTCAGGAAGAGCTAGATAGGGGACCTTTGGTGAAGTGCTTGTAAAGGTCCTGGGACAGTACGTCTGGGCGACCCTCCCGGCTCCGACAGGCTTGGGACAGGGGTTAGCCTTGCTTCTGTGCCTTTCTTCGTGGGCCGGCTTTGCCAGCCGGCGTAGCGTGATTGGTTGATGTAAAGCTCATCAGCCAATGCGCATTCCCTGGTATGTGATGAGGTAAGGAGGTCTGCTGAAAATCAGGCGACAGCCATCTTTAGGTGGAGAAGCCCTCGTGGGTCTCAATGGTGGTATTCTTTTTTTGCACTGCAGTAGGTGCAAAAAGGGACCCTGGCAGGGTCTCTTGGCGCCAAATCGTGTGCAGAGTAAAATCGAGGCAGAATCTGTTTCAAAGCATGACGATGCTCGGTATGTCATAGGTAACAAAATGAGCCGATTAGGTCGATTTTACCTATGGGGCGATGGGGAGGTGGTAGGAAGGGGTACACTGCTCCTGCAGTGTACGGGCGGACTCCTACTCCGACAAAGGCATCATCAGGTGTAGCTGAGGCTCTGGACAGGGGTTAGCCTTGCTTCTGTGCCTGTGAAGACCTGCACCACCTAGCCCTAGAGGAATGGCAGGGACGATGTGGGGGCCCAAAACACCGCCCGTAGCTCCAGAACGTTGATGTGCAATGTCTTCTCCTCCGGCAACCACAGGCCTCTGGCGTGAAGACTTCTGTTGTGTGCTCCCCATCCGTCCAGGGAAGCGTCCGTCATTACTGTCTCCTGGTGTGGTGGGACCTGGAAATCCATGCCTCTGGTCAGATGAGAGCGCTCGCCCACCACCTTATCGCCCGACGGAACCCCCTCGTCGAGAGCGATCTTATCCTGGAAGCCTAAAGAGGAAGCACCTGATGACTTCTTCTTGGCCGCTGTAGAGACCAGAGTCCGGTGACGGTTGTGCCCGCAAGCACTTGGGCGCAGAGTCCAGCACCCTGTATTTCTTCTATAGGCGGTGCCTCTTCGCTATGTCCGTAGAAGAGTTTTTCATGAGCGACAGGCCTTCGTCGCAAATGTCATTGAAGAGCAGGACTGAAAGGATGGTCTTTCTCTTCACCTCGTGGCGTTGGTATAAGAAGCCCTCCTTCTCCTCTGGCGTGAGCTGAAAGAGCTCAGAAGCCCTGGAGATCATTGCATGGAACAAGCCTATCTAGTCCGGAGGGGAGGATCTGTGCAGAGGCGATGGGAGGTCCTCCATCCCACAGTCGTCCGTGCCCATCGGCGCCCTGTCAGGATCCATCTCATCCCTCGGTGGCAGAGAGGGGGGAGAAGAAGGGTGGCAAGGAGGCAGTGGGTGCCTCTTCCTATTCTTAGCCGGCAGTTCCCCCGCTGCCAGAGGGTCGGCCAGCACAGGAGCTGCGTGAGGGGCCATCTGTGTAACCGGCATCATACTCTATCTCAGATACCAGTGTATGCAGAGTAGAGAGAATGTCCACCGAGAGGTCTCTCGGGGGCAGCTGAGGTGCAGGGCAAATAGGAAGCTGTGCGAAGGAAGAGAGCCAAGGCCCTAGTCCTGCTGCCCTCCTCGACGGTACCTTCGTTGTCACCCTCGTCGGCGCCCTTGACATTTCCCAAGGGCATTTTCCTCGTCGCCATCGCCCTCCTGGATGGTTTGAAGGTAGAAGAGTTCCTTCTCCGAGGAGATATCCGTGCCATGGAGGACCTCCTCCCATCCCCCCCTTTCTTCGTGTCCAGAGGGGACGGTCTTGGGGAGATGACCGGCATCATCTTCTCCGGTGTCTTCTCAATGGGCTGGAATGAAGACAACCTCCTAGCAGGGAGGGACACTCTTGGCTTCAGAAGGGGGTCCGCCCCCGTGGCCTTCGAAAGGGATGCCAGCACCACCTTGATAGAAGACGGAGCCATTGTCTGGTGTACCTGGGCCTTCACGGTCAGGACCGGTCCCTTGTCTTGCTTGGCCTTCTCCTTAGGGGGAGGTTCGGAGCCTCAGTCCCCCTTGGACCTGCTTGGTCATCTACGGGGCCACCTTGAGCTTGCCCGGATGGTCAGACTTCCTCTTGGACGAATATCCTGAGCACTGACTGGTGACTGAAGTAGCTGGAGATGTCGGACGTGCCTTCGCCGCAGAGGAGCCCGCTGCAGCAGCACTCCTGACGGTAGCAGACTTGCAGTGCTTGGCCTTTCGTTGGACCCAACGTGGGAGGGGCGCCCTCAAAGGACTTCGAAGCCTGTTCTGCTTTCCCGGACCCAGGAGAAGCATGCCCCTTGGATGCACCCGGGGCAGAGGCCTTGGCCTGCAGCTATTCCTCCAGTTGCTTGCGCCGATCCTTTAACATGCGCTTAGAGAACTTGCAGCAAAACACACAATCTTCCTCCTTGTACGTTGGGTGCAGGCAGTAGAGGCACTCGGAATGCTCATCGTCCATACAAACATTCCGCAAACCGCAGTCGGTACAAAGCTTGAAAAGAGGGGGAATCCTTCTCGTCCACCATGATCCACGTGGTGTAGACCTTGAAGAATCTTCTGGAGGCCTCCACGAAGAAACTCAATGAAATTCACCCTTGAGGGGCGCTGAAGAATCCGAAAAACGGGTCCCCATTAATCGGAAGGTTGATCGATGAAGCACAGGGGCTCTATTGACCAAAAAAAAAAAAGAGTAAAAAACTTCCAAAAAAGCAAAAAAAGCTCGAGGCCAAGCACAAACACTCCCAACACTTGAACGTGCAGTAAAAATCTGGAGATGGCTGCCACGGGAATGGCTTAGGTAGAGGGCAGTCATTGTCTGGGGCAGTATGACCTAGAGCCCAGTGATTGGTTGTTAGGAGAAAGACAGTTAAGAAATGAAACTGAAATTGATTTTTTCTTTTACCGAGGATTCCAAGCCCGACGACGGGGAATATTCATGAGCATGTGAATCCATGCCAGACCCCATGCTGGAGAACACAGCCCATTCAGTAATGCAAATCAACTTACCCCACAGCCTATTGACCTCATAGTACCTCACTTTCAGACTGCAAATATGATCCGCACTGTAACTTTCCCCCCTCCTGCAATGGTGAGCCTGAGTGTGACATTAGAAGGAGTACAATCAACGGGGTTGATTTGTTTATTCTGGCACCAAATTACGAATCGTTTCCATTTGTCATAGTAACAGTGCCTCGTGTTCGGTTTTCTTGACTCTCAAGATATCCATACATCTTTGCGGTAAATTAAGATGTCCGAACTCTATGACTTCAGGAGCTATGGTGCCAAGTTCATAGAGTTGGGCTGAGGATGCATTGTTAGCCCCTAGTGCTGGGAGAGTAGGTTGTACCGGCACATGAGTTTGGTGGGGTCGCACATCGCCAGTTTGCACAGGTGTGGATACCATGTTTTTTTTTAAATATAAAACTTTTATTGGTTTTCTCATTACACAATACAAATAAAACATTGACTCCGGTGGAGCCCATCAACCTTAACATTAAAACAATTCACAGGTCTCCGGTTCAGTAGCACAAAGCAATAGCAGTATTACAAGTCCACACTTTCTCGGCCGTTGTATGGAGCCTCTGGTATACAATTTCCGGTATCCTAATGAGCGTTCTCCCACTTCCCCCAGATCTTATCCAGGGCAGCCCCTGGATGCATACACTCGTCGCTCCATCACTAAGCATGCGTCTATGTCATTTAGCCATTGTACATTGTCCGAAGTTACATTAGACCCCCACAGTTTAGCTATGTTGCGTTTGATCAGTGCTGTGGAGGGTAAAAATCATAGCGTGACATTGCACCCTTGTCCTCTGCACCAAACGGCATCAGCTTTGGATCTCTGGCCACAGTACAGCCCAGCACCCTAGACAATGTATCACAAAATTGTTGTCAGTATAGTTTGATGTGTGAAAAGTCCCACAGTATGTGGAAGAAAGTGCCCTCCTCCTGGCAACAACATAGGCAATTAGGGTCTGTGATTTTACCCCAGCGATAGAGTGCTACCCTTGGGTAGTAAATTCTATGTAGAATTTTTAGCTGGATGAGGCGAAGTCTGGCTGATATGTCTGTCTTGGGTACATTAGGATTGTTATCCAGTCTTCTGATAGGATCTCTCCTACATCCCTCACCCACTTGGATTTCAGACTCAGGTGTAGCGAAGGAGGTAAGAGCATTATACATTACACAGGTGATTTTGGCATCTATTCGGTCTAAGACTAGGTTCCTCTCTATGGGCCTCATTACACGGAAGGCGGTAATGGTTAACGGCCACCGTTAATGGTAACGGTGACCGTTAACCATTACCGCCTTACTACGAGGTCCCTTAGCGGGTTGGTGCTTTAACGCCTGCTTTTTGCAGGCGTTAAAAACCAACCCGCTAAGGGACCTCGGAGCTAATTACGGCACCGCAAAATTGCGGTGCCGTAATTAGCGCCTTCCCCATTCCCATAGAGCCCTATGGGGCAGAAATGGGAATGGGGAAGGGCAATGGCGGAAGGGGGATTTACTGCACCTCCAACATTGGAATGGGGCGGTAAATCCCCTTTCCGCCAAGGTGGTGCCGGTATTTTACCGGCATGAACCATGGCGCTAATAGCGCCATGGCTCACCGCCTTCCGTGTAATGAGGCCCTATGGGAGTGCAGTCTGCCATATTGCTCAGATCAGGGAGGTTACGCAGTAGGGCATGACTTAGCTGTGTGTGTCGGTACCGGTCAGTAGCAGGGAGGTTAAATTTACCAACCAGCTCGTCGAAGGGTACGATCCCTCCATCCGTGAGCACATCACCCACTTTTGTTATCCCTGCTGCTATCCAGTTCTGCCATTTCGGGAGTTTATCCAGCTCAGAAATGTGTTTGTTTGCCCACAGTGGCTGCACAGGGGTGATTTTCCCTTCCCAGTTTATGTGTTTGTATGCCTCTGCCCAGATTATTGTCCGGTGGGATGACATCGTTTTGTGGGTGGTGGTGTTGGTTTTCCGATATAGGGACTCCAGTGGGGTTATTGTCGCTCTTCTTGTGACATCAGGTTTAATGTGTGGTAGCGATGGATCTCCGTGTAGCATGTAGTTTATTACTGCCATTTGGCTTGCCCAGTAGTATGTCTGTAGGCGCGGCAGCCCAATGCCTCCCTCCCAGATGGAGCGTTGCAGGGTGTTGAGTGCCAGTCTCGGGTGTCTGTCGTTCCATAGGAGTTTCCTGAGGGTTCCATCAATCCTGTGAAATTCCTGTGTGGGGATGTGTAGTGGGGCATTTTGGAAGATGTACAAGAATCGTGGCAAGGCCTTCATTTTAAATAATGCTGCTCTCTCTAGTAGGGTCAGCGGTAGGGCATTCCAGTGTTTGACATCTTCAGCAAATCGGTCTATGATTGGATGGAGATTCCTCGCTACATATTCATTCCAAGTTTGTTGTGATCTGGACCCCAGATATTGGAAATGGCTACTCTCAACACGAAAGGGGCAGTTTTGTGGAACAGCATTTTCTATTCCCTTCACCGATCACAGGATTCATATCTTTCCAGTAGAGCGTTACTGTTGGACAGGAGGATATGGGGTCGGACAGATACAGAAGCAGATCATCTGCGTATAACGAAATCTTATCCTCCCAGTTATCTGCCCATCGAAATCCCTCCCACGTCTGCGTGTCCTTTAAGAATATAGCAAGTGGCTCTATTGCCAGTGCAAATAGCATTGCAAATAAGGGGCAGCCCTGTCGTGTCCCTTTGCCCAGTCTGAAGGGTTTAGAAGGCCACCCATATACCCTGGTCTTGGCCCCGGGGGATTTATATAGTAGCTGTACCCATTCCATAAATTGCTCCCCAAATCCCATACGGCGCATTATTTCCCACAGTGCCTCCCAGTAGACCGAATCAAAAGCCTTTTCGAAGTCGATCGCTAATAGCGCTACGGGACCTTGAAGAATAGGGGACTTTTCTAGCGCTGCGCTCAGCCTATGTATGTTCATACGTGTGGATCTTTTGGGCATGAAGCCACACTGATCCGCATTTATCAGTGACATAATAACTTTCTGTAGTCGGTTCGTCAGTACTTTCGCTAAAATCTGGGTTTCACTGTTTATTAATGAAATCGGCCTATACGAGCTACATTTCTCTGGAGGTTTGTCAGGCTTGGGTATCACGATTATGGTAGCTTTCGTCAGGTCTGGGTGCAATTGGCCTTGTGTCTTATAGTGTGCGTACATGCGCAGAAGGTGAGGGACTACTTTGCTGGATTCAATTCTCTTCCATATTTCCACTGGGAAGCCATTCGGTCCCAGCGTTTTCCCAGTTTGAAGCTGTGATATGGCTAGCACCAGCTCTTCTTCTGTGATGTTCGCATCTAGTAGATCTTTTTGTGCGCTCGTTAGGTTGGGGAGCGTAATCTCCTCTAGTACAGAGATGTTAGCGGAGGTCTCAGGGGATTTATAAAGTTCAGCAAAATAAGCTGCAAAACCTTCCGCAATATCCTAGTCAGTTAACACCGGTTCCGCGTTATCGGGTTTTATCATTCTAACCCATTTGTGCCCTTCATCTCTGCGTTCCAGCCATGCTAGCATTTTCCCTGCCTTGTCACCTGTCCCGTATATTCTGGCCCGCATCGTTCTGTGAGCTTGCTTGGCGTTGTCTAGGGCAATATTTTGTCATTTCTTTTGGACGAGTACTAGTGTGCGGTTAGTCTCAGGTAGAGCTAGTGCCAGGTGCGATTGTTCTGCTTGCTCCACCTGTGTTTCCGCTTCCTTCACCTTCTCTAAGTGTACTTTCTTATGTGCCGTTGTCCAGGAGAGGATCTCTCCTCGCAGCACTGGTTTGTACGCCTCCCATAACACCCCTGGGTCAGGTCGATTGACCCTGCATTTAATTCGAAATAGGTCTTTGTGGTTTCTTGGATGTGTTCTACAAGTTCTGGAAAACCCAGATAATAGTTAAGTTGCCAGGAGGGCGGAGGAAGTGGCCTTATCGTTGTCAATTCTACTAGTAGGGGCGAGTGGTCAGAGATTCGGCGTGGCATTAGGGTAGCGCTGAACGCTTTGTGTAGATCTGTGGTTGGTAGAAAGAAATAATCCAGCCTTGAGAGGGAAGCATGGACGCCTGAGTGGAATGAGTATTCCCGGGTTTCAGGGTGGAGGTCGCGCCATACGTCTATCAGCCCCAATGCCGTGGTGAAGGTAGCCAGTTTCGTGCGAGTGTCAGGGTTTCTGCCCCTTAGGTGCGTGCAATCCATTCCCACATTCAAGATGTCATTAAAATCACCTCCAAGGATTAGTGTGTCTGAGGTATCATTGACTATCAGGGGAGTTATATCCGCCATGAATGTAGACATCAATGTGGGTGGGGAGTACACAGCTAATTTTGTTACGGTTTTGTTCCACAGTGTCCCGGTCACAAACATATCTACCCCCAGTGTCCTGCAACACCTTGGAAAGTATGAAGGGTACGCTTTTGTGGATCAGTATAAGGACCCCTCTCGAGCCCGTGCTAAAACCAGCATGCAGTGCCATGCGGTAGTTGCTGCGTTTAAATAGACTGCAGGTTGCGCCCGCTAGATGGGTCTCGGTGAGTAATGCCAAATCCGGCGAGTGCCTATTTAGAGCTTGGATGACAAGTTGTCACTTAATCCCACCACCCAGGCCATTGACATTCCATTTCAGGAGTCGCAGGGTTTTTGTGTCAGCGCCAGACGTTGCCATCTGAGGTAGAAGGGCTTCTGTTGAGCAGTATGTATGAGGTTTTTGAGAAGAAGCTCAAACTGTTGTCTCACAGAGTGGTGTAGCTTCGTAGGAGTAAGCATGCTGTGCATTCCAGGCCTATAAAAAACCATAGTTAAGAAATTCCCCACCCTCCTCCCTATAACCCATTCAACTTGCGGAATCTGATGCCTGAACAGAGGTCGACAACTTTTCCTATCCCCCTCCCTATACTTCCACCCAACCTGAAGTATCTGTCGCCCAAACCAGAACATAAACCATGAAACTAACAAGTTCACCCTCAATGTTCCATTCACTCCAGTCTAAAATCACTGGTGTACAGTAAATGGATAAGAGCGTTACCTATCCTATTCGCACTGTAACTGTAGTGGGGGCCCATTCGATTGGTCCGCCAACTATTCTGGTGGCTTATTCTACATCATTTTGATAGAGTATAAATATGACATTGCCATCGTTTACTTCCTGACGTGTATTATATTATCAGAGTGACTACTTTCTTGCGTCAGTTATTTTCTCCATTTGGCAGCAGTTCCGGTTCTTGTCGTGGTCTCAGGTGGTGCCCTCTCTGGTCGTGGGCGGTTTCTACCTTTGTCTTGCCTGCGGTTCGGTCTCCAGTCTCCCTCCAGATGATTTTAGTCCGAGTTACATGCCTCTCTGGGGTCTGTAAAGTGCACAGCCGTGCCATTGTCGTACATTTTCAGTTGTGCAGGGATTAGCAATCCATATTTTATATTGAGAGTCTGAAGGCGTTTAAGTGGATGGAAGGACTGTCTCGCTTTCTGTACCTCTCTGGTGAAGTCGGGGGAAGAAGGCAATCCTGGAGCCATTATATGTGATGGAGCCTTTTGTTCTGGCCATCTGTAATACAGCGTCCGATCCCTATAGTTCAGGAGTTTTTCTATAACTGTGCACAGGGGGGGGGGGGCTCCAGGTATTTGTCTGTCCGCTGGGATTCGGAGAGCTCTTTCGACAGAAAAGAATTTTGATAGGGTCTTGGGAGTGAACAGGTCTGCCAGCTATTGCTCGAGGAACAGCTCCATGCTCGGACCTTCAGACTTTTCTGGCAAGCCAAGGATCCGGTTGTTATTCCGTCTCGCTCTGCCTTCCCCTTCTTCCACACGCTCTTCAAGTGCCTTGAGATGGGCCAGTGTTTCAGCCATTTGGTGATTTACAGTTCTCATCTATCCTCAGTTTCTGATATGCGGCCCTCGGCTTCACCGGTGCGGGCCGTGAGTTTTTGCAGGTCGTGTCGCAGTAGCGATACCACTGTACATATGCCGTCCATCTTTTTTTCAATGGAGGTTCTGGCGTTGGCGATGGCATTCATAACATCCTTTAGGGATATAGCTCCTTCCTCTGCTTCTGGTGTGTCGCTCGCTTTAGTCTGCATCGGTTGCAGAGGCGGGGCAGAGATTGTGTATTGTTCCATCTTGCTCTGCATTGTCAGGTTCTTCGATCTGTCTTTCCCCATTGTGAACAATCTAGCTTTAATATGTCGTTATTTAGTTCCTCCTCAGTCATCTTCTGTGCCGTCACTAAAACCAACTAGGTGTACGCTCTGGGCGAGGTGTGTGGGCCAGGATGACTCCAGTTATCGCTGTTGTTCCAGGGTTTTGTGGAGATCAATCTATCAGATCTCCGTCTTTACTTATATCGCTCTCGCCAGTGCCTTAATCAGAGTTTGGTTGCCTGCATCTGTGGTACAGTGATAGTGACTGTTTGGTTCACTGTGTGGTTGGCTCTCCAGTTCCAGTGTATCAGTATCACCTTCTTTCTATGCAGGTAGCTTTTCATGCGGTTCAGGCTTGTGCATTATTCTTGGTGCCGCTCCCTCCACTCAGTCGGTAGTTTAGATGTTGAAGTCAGCAGTACAAACAATGTTGGGTTAGTGGGGTTGTTGCATGAGCGGGCGTGTCGTCTCAACCGCGTGAGTAGTGGCAATCAGGTTGTGTAGAACAGCATTTGGCCCATAGTGTTCGAGGGCGCACCGGTGACAGTTTGTCAGCTTATGTCTTGGGCGTGCACACCACTCCCAGTGCCTTTGCAGTAGATTGTTTTCACTGAGTTAATATATACGGTATGTGAGGGGGTCATGGACTAGGGGTGCAGGTCTTGTGGAAGCTGGGTCGGCTGCAGTATTTAGTGGCTAGCGCCGAGTGTTCTCACCAATGCCCTGTTGCTCAATGGTGTCTGCCACTTATGTTTACATACAGAGCAGCACCTAGTCCGACCGCCAGTTCGTAGTAAAGTGAGTGGCCACACGTGGTAGTATTGTAGGATGTACAGGTATACTTCACTTAGGTGTGGGCAAAGCGCTTGTTTTACCGTGTAATTTCTAGGCGCTCAACATTCATATCATGATGTAACTCAGCTTGTTCGGTGCGCCGATGAAATAAGATACTGCTTGATTTGTTAATGCCGATCAGTCACACATCACATGGAGCTCACCTCAGCGGTCTGCTTCCTGAGTACTGCAATCAGCGATCTCCGTAGCACCTCAGGCTTATATTCTTGGCATTGTAACGGTTTGTTTCGTCGTGCCGGGGTACAGGTGTTATTGCAGCTTTGTTTGTGAATTTTAATTCTTAAACACAGTTCTCTTTTCCCACCACTCACTTGCCGGGAAGATATGGGAGTTCCTTTCCCCTCTGACATTGCCCGCCCAGTTTGCTTACGCCCGCGGAGTCTTCTGGTTACAAAGGTGCATCCGTGTTACCAGTTATGTCTTTTAGTTTCGGGTGAACCACGTCGCCTCAGTGCAGTCGGCATGCACCGGAGGCAGATTGCATCTCACTCAGGCATTGAGACAGCGGCGGGGCCAGCTCTGTCACGGCGCTCCTGGCAATGGAGGACGTCCGCAGGTGCCTGCCTATGTCGGGCTTCACCTCGCCTCTCCACCGGCCTCCCTTCGGCTGGAACCGGTATTTGCTCGTCCTGGCCAGGCTGGGGAGTCGCGGCAACAGCCGAACCCACAGGGTGGTCGGAGCGACTGAGTCGCAACGTCTCTTATGCGCACTTCGCTCAACCCACAGTCCCGGCGGCCATCTTAGTTCGCATTCACTGGTGGTCCACGCTGTTTCGACACCGTGTAGCTCCCAAAGTACACACCTGTTTTGGTCCAAATTGCAGCGGCCCATTGTGGAGAGGTTCTGCTGTTCATAGAGCCTTTTTCCGCTTGTCTAGTGAATCAGGAATGCAGGATTTAAAAGCAGGATTTAGTTGGCGGCCCCAGGAGCGACGAAAGAATCACATCCTCCTAGCACGTCGCTGGCCATGCCCCCCTCAATATCATGGTTGTCTCGCCATATAGTAGCAACCAGGATGAGCGTCATCGATTCCCTGTGGATCTTGTTCACCACTTTCCTCATCAAAGGGGTTGGTGGCAAAGCGTAGGCAAATATCCCTGACCAATTCAGCCATAGGGCATTCCCCTTGGAGCCTGGCTGTGGGAACCTGGATGCGAAGTCTGGGTATTGCCCGTTTTCACTTGTGGCGAATAGGTCTACAGTGGGGGGAAACCCCACTGAGAGAAGAGGTCTCCTACGACCTCTTCGTGTAGTCGCCACTCTTGTTCCTCTGGGAGGGGATCTCTGCTCAGAGCATCTGCTAGCAAGTTGAGTTCCCCCGGAACATGTTGGGATGACAGGTAAATCTTCCGTTTGAGTGCCCATTTCCAAATTTTCTGGGCAAGCTTGGACAGATTGGGAGAACGAGTGCCCCTTGTTTAAGTAAAACATTGCAGTCGTGCTGTCTGTTAGGATCTGCACTGAATGGTTGGATAGGAGGGGTTTGAATGCCGAGGCACTCTGAAGACTGCCAGTAGTTCTAGCAGATTGATGTGGTTCTGAGCCACTGTGTGAGACCAGAGACCCTGAGTTGTGTGGTGAAGGTAGTGAGCTACCCACCCTGCCAGGGAGGCGTCAGTTGTGACGACAGCCTGTATCTCTGGATCGTAGGAGGGTTTCCCCTTAATCAGATTTTCTCTTGTCCACCAGCAAAGACTCTGTACTAGTGTTGGCAAAACAACCACTAGATCGTCCCACTGACCACTTGCTTGAGACCACGGTTTCGCCAACCATTCCTGCATGGGTCGCAGGCATGCGTGGGGAACCAGGTAAATGCAAGATGCCATCATGCCTAGCAAACGCATAGCTTTGCGTACCCTTATTTGGCGACCGGCCTGATACTGAGGAATTTGCAGCAACAACTTTCAAATTCTTTGTTCTGATGGAAAGGCCACCCCTCTCTTGTGTATTTAGGACAGCTCCTAAGAACTGTTTTGAGGTGTTTGGCACCAGGCTTTACTTTTTCTCGTTGATTGAGAAGCCCAATTGGAAGAGGAGGTTGATTGTTCTTTGGATGTTCAGTCTGCAAATTAGGGGGGACTTCCCTATAATGAGCCAGTCGTCCAGATAAGGGTACACTGGGATTGCCTCCCTGCCTAAGTGTGCCACCACCACTGCCAGTACCTTGGTGAATACCCTTGGAGCCAAGGCCATTCCAAAGGGCAGCACCTTGAATTGGTAGTGCTGGTTGTCTATCTTGAAACCAAAGAATCTTCTGTGCACTGGGAACATTGAAATATGAAAATAGGCATCTTTCATATCCAATGTTACCATGTAATCCCTTTTTTAGGAGAGGGATTGACTCTTGTAGAGTAGTCATGCAGAATTTTTGTGGCTTGACATACTTGTTTGCAGGTCGCAAATCTAGCACTGGGCGCATCGTCAGATTTTTTTTGGCACAAGGAAGTAGGTTGAATAAATACCCCTGTTTACCTGGTTGACTGGGACGACTTCTATGGTGTCCTTTGCTAGTAGAACAGCGATCTCCTCGAGGAGGATCTTCTGGTGTTCCAGCGAGTGTACCTTCTGTCGCAGAGGATGGTCGTGGGGGTGCCCTAGCAACTCTATACAGTATGCTTCAGACACTGTGGACAGCACCCATCTGTCCGAAGTGATCCCGTCCCATGCGTGTGTGAAGGTGGAAATACGCCCCCCTACTGGGGATGCATTGGGGGGGACCTGAAGCTGAAGGTCACTGCTTGTTGGGTGGCGTAGCTCCTCTGAGGAGGCTGCCTCTACCCCTAGAGCGGCCCCTGCGCTGCCCTCTGGGGAAGCCCTGTGAGGATTGGGATTGATTGTTACCCCATGAGGTTCCCTGAATCTGGTAATAGTTTGAACCCCTTTGGGAACCTTGGCCCCGAAAGTGGCGAAAATTGTTGTTTCCCCTCTGTCCAGAGGGTTTATTGGTGAGTTGGCCAAGAGATTTAATGGTCTCGTACTCATCCTTTGCCGTCTTTAAAGTTTCCTCCACTGCCTTGCCTAAAAGTACTTTAGGCTCCACAGGCATATCTACGAGGGTTGCTTGGGTGTGAGGTTTGAACCCCGACTGCCTCAGCCAAGCGTGACGCTTTATAACGGTGCCTTCAGCGATTAACCTTCCAGCATTATCTGCTGCATCAAAGTTTGTTTTTAGCATGCAGCCCGATACAGATCTTCCATCTGCTTCCAGTTGGGCCAACTGGCTTTTTAAGGGTGCGGAGGATACCAAAGCGGATGATGATTCCGACTCCTCCTCCAAGACCATTGGTCATCTATCAATGGAGGATCTGTTTCATCACAATATGAATCAGGGTTTTAAGGTTCAACCACAAAGAAGTCTGTGACCAAGCCCTGAGCCGGGGCGTCAGAGTGGAGTTTCTTAGGGGGCTGAGAGGACCTGGGTATTGCCTTAGACCCCAAAGGGGCAGAGGTAGCAGGGGTGTTGGAGTAACTATGAAAGTAATTGGGGTCCTTTTCATAGAAGTCAGCCATAAATGACATCCTTCTTGACCCTATCAATGTCTGCTGAGTTCCATTCTCTAGAGCTAGGAATAACAGGTCCTGGTTCCTCATCAGTGCCCATATCGTCAGTAGTGGGAGGAATGAGTTTCCCCTTTGTGGTAGGATCTGAGACCTTGGACTGCCCTATTGATTTAGGGTCATTCTGCTTCTCCTTGTGAACATGAGGTTCTGAAGATGACTTTTTGTGTTGTTTATCCCCCTTCCCGTGACTAGAGGAGTGTATTTTTTAGGGTCCGCCGAGGGATTTGACACCTAGCGTTGAGTTTCGGAGGTGGTATTCGAGATAGGACGTTGAATCTCGGGTGTAGACACTATGCTTCTTGACTGCAGAGGATAGAGGGCAGAATCGTCATCTGACGATCGGGCCTCGAGTACTATTGATAGTGCGACACCTTTATCAACCAATGACGGTTGGTCTTTGTCATGAGGCAAACAGGAACGCCCAGAGGACACAGATTTGTTGGACCGCTCTCTTGGTGTCTTCCGTTGCTGATCGCTTGACATGTGTGGAGTCGCGGCAGGTGCTGATGTGCTTAGTGGAGGTAGTAAGTGCAGCGCTTTTGCCGCCGGGTGTTGTCACCACAGCGTGGCCACCGGCCAGTCCTTCGGGGTCAGGGGCCTGCGCGTGGGTGTCCGAAGTCACCCCTCTGCCCTCTCCATCCAATTCGGCGGTGTTGCTGCCATCGCTGAATGTCCCCTCCACTACCACGGCCTCTAGCTGCCTGGCGTAGTGGGCCCAGTGTTTAGTTGAGCGGCACTTAAGGGTTTTCGGCTTGAAGAGCTTGCAAGTTTGACAGGTAGCCTCGGGAGGGTCTTGTGGGAGACACAGATTGCACGTATTGTGCTTACCCACCCTGGGAAACTTCCTATTACACTTAGGGCAGAATTCGAATGTAGTACTCTCCATATGTTACAAAATAGATATGTAGGGAAAAAAAAAAAGGTGAGAAAGAAGCCTGTATGACACTCTCCCTACTGTACAGGGCCGAGGCCAGAGGCCTTCGAAGGCCCGAAGTCCGTTGTGGCAGTCCTCGACGGCTGTGGGAGTGAAAGGGGACGTATATAACAGTAATTGTAACTATAGATGGCTAAGAGCCAAGGAAACTCCACAACATGCGCCCAACTAGTATGGCAGAAAAAAACAACAATCTGAGGGTCCTACACGCATGAGGGATCATGGGTACAGGGGACGTCACACTAGGGATAGTATTACTGGCACACCCTATTTCGACGCCCCTTTTCGAGTTTCGAAAAAAAACTAATACTCCGCAGCTTCCACTAGATGTCAGACTATGCACAGCATGTGATCCAAGCAGATTACACAAGCCTCAGAGATAGATGAGAATGCATTACTTACCGTAAAAGCATTTCTGATGATTGTATCTGCTTAGATTCACATGCTGTGCATAGGTCCGACATCCAGTGGTCACTGCGGAGTATTGCATTTTGTTTTTCGTAGTCGAAAAGGGGACGTCGACAAGGCGTGTCTGAAACACTATCCCTATAGTGACGTGCGTTGTACCCACAATCCCTCACGCGTCGAGGTCCCTCTGTTTGTATTTTTCTGCCCTGAGGGAGCCTTCTAGACGTGAGTGAGTACAGAAAAGAGAGAGATATATAAAGGAAGTCTATGTTCCTTCCATCCGAGCGGGGAGGAAGGGCGGGCGCATGTGAATCTAAGCAGATACAATCATCAGAAATGCTTTTACGGTAAGTAATGCATTCTCTTCTGATGTTTGTTAATCTGCTTAGAATCACATGCTGTGCATAGACTAGCGAGCAGTACCCGGAGTTGGCGGTGGGTTATGAGAAGGAACAGTAGAGAAAAGGTGTCGTAATACTGCCTGTCCCACCTGGGAGTCAGATCTAGAGTGTGTATCTAGACAGTAGTGTTTTGTAAAGGTGTGCACAGAACTCCAGGTAGCCGCTTTGCAGATGGACTCAAGGGGAACATTTGCAATGAATGCTATGGATGCCCCCGTGCCTCGAGTAGAGTGTGCTCTTGGCCTAAAGGGCAGTTCTCTCTTAGCAAGAGTATAGCAGAGAGTGATGCATTGAACAATCCATCTAGAAATAGTGGATTTTGAAACTGCATCTCCTTCTCTTCCTGCTGCCACCGAGACGAAGAACTGATTAGTCTTCCTCAGTGGTCTGGTTCTTTCCATGTAGAACATGACCGCTCTGCGTACATCTAGTGTGTGCAGAGTCCTTTCTCCCAAATTGGAAGGATTTTGAAAGAACGTTGGTAGTTCTATAGATTGGTTTACGTGGAATTTAGAAATAAATTTCGGAGCAAACCTAGGGTGAGTGCGTAGAACCACTTTATCTTTGTGAACTGTAACGAAGGGGTCTAGAATAGAAAGAGCCTGAAGTTCACTTACTCTCCTGATGGAGGTGATAGCTATTAAAAAAGCAGTCTTAAGCGTGAGGTGTTTAAGAGATGCTTTGTGCATGGGTTCGAATGGAGAGCCCATGAGTCTGGTAAGTACCACATTAAGGTCCCATCCGGGAGCTGGGTCAGCTATCGGGGGGTGTATTCTCTTTACTCCCTCCATGAAGGCCTTTATAACAGGGATCCTCCACCACGACACTTTGAGTTGGGAAGTGGTGTATGCAGAAAGTGCAGCTAGGTGGACTTTAATGGAGTTAAACACTAGACCTGAATCCAATAGGTGGGTCAGGTATAGGACCACATGTGTGGGAGAGCAGTCAATAGGGTTGATGCTTTTACTCCTGCACCAGATGACAAATCTTTTCCACTTGCTAGAATAGCAGTGGCGAGTGTTCGGTTTTCGGGCTTCCCTGAGGATGTCCATGCATCTTTGCGGGAGTTGTAGATGTCCGAACTCTATGATCTCAGGAGCCAAGCTGCTAAGTTCATGTTCTGGGGGCATGGATGCAGAGTCCTGCCTTTGTCCTGAGACAGCATGTTGTACGGGCAGGGGAGTTTTACTGGGGGGGATAGAGACATCTCCATCAAGTGAGCGAACCATGGTTGTCGTGCCCACATTGGGGCCACTAGTATCATGGTCACTTGTTCCTGGTGCATCTTGTGTACCACTTTGTTGAGAAGGGGAGTCGGGGGAAAAGCGTAAACAAATTTTCCTGACCATTGCATCGACAGACCGTTCCCCTTGGATTGGTTCTGGGGGTACCTGGAGGCGTAACTTAGGCATTGTGAGTTTTCCAGGGTTGCGAACAGGTCTATTTCTGGGAATCCCCATTGTGTGAAGACGTCGAAGACGATGTCTTCGTGCAGGCGCCATTCGTACTCTTTGGGCAGGGGGAAATCTCTGCTGAGACTGTCTGCTAGCAGATTGAGTTCCCCGGGTACATGTAGTGATAGTAGGAACATGTCCTGTTTGAGAGCCCACTTCCATATATTCTGGGCCAGCTTGGACAGGCCTGGAGAGTGGGTGCCCCCTTGCTTGTTGATGTAGTACATGGCTGTGGTGCTGTCTGTAAGGACCATTACTGTTTTGCCTTGTAGGTGTTCCTGGAAGGCTTTTAGCGCCTTGAACACAGCTAGTAGCTCCAGTAGATTTATGTGTTTGGATGCTACGTTCGGAGTCCACACTCCGTGAGCAGTCTGATGGGATAGGTGCGCCCCCCATCCTGTGAGGGATGCGTCTGTGGTTAGAGTGGCTTCCGCCGCGGGTGTGGCAAAGGGTTTCCCTTTTTCCATGTTTTCCTTTGTCCACCACCGTAGCGAGAGAACTAAGGCCTGCGAGACCACAACTAGATCCTCCCATAGTCCGCTGGCCTGACACCACTGGCTGTTGAGCCACTCTTGCATTGGGCGCATGCGCAGGCGCGCGTGAGGTACCAAATAAATACACGACGCCATCATTCCTAGCAAGCGCATTGCTTTGCGTACCGTCACCTCTCGACCGGTTACATATTGAGGGATTTGAAACAGCATGTTTTGGACCCTCTCTTTGGAGGGGAAGACGAGGCCGTCCTTTGTTTGAATTAGAGCCCCTAGGAATTGTTTGATTTGACTGGGGTCTAAACTGGACTTCTTTTCGTTGATGGAGAAGCCCAACTGGAACAAAAGGTCTACTGTCTTTTGGGTATTGGAGAAGCATGTTTCGTAAGAATCCCCTGTTATGAGCCAGTCGTCGAGGTAAGGGTAAACTGGGATGGACAACCTGCGCAGGTGGGCCGCTGCCACTGCCAGCACCTTCGTGAATACCCTTGGTGCTGATGCTATGCCGAAGGGTAGCACTTTGAACTGGTAGTGTTTGCCCTCTATCATGAACCTGAGGTATTTTCTGTGCGCTGGCAACATTAAAATATGAAAGTATGCATCTTTCATGTCCAATGTTGTCATGTAATCTCCCTGAGAAAGCAGTGGGATTACTTCCTGTAAGGTTACCATACGAAACTTTTGGGGTTTGATAAAGTTGTTCGCTGGGCGCAGATCTAATACAGGGCGCATGGTTAGATCCTTTTTGGGTACAAGGAAGTACACTGAATAAATACCTTCCGTTACCTGAGATAGAGGCACAACCTCTATGGCTCCTTTTTCCAGTAGTTGTTGTACTTCTTGGAGAAGGATGGCAAGATGTTCCGGTGTCATGCGACGTCCCCTCGGGGGTCTGTAGGATGGGGAACTGTTGAATTCGATACAGTATCCGTGGGCTACGGTGGACAGTACCCAACGGTCTGACGTTATCTCCTCCCATGCAGGAAGAAAGGATGTTATCCGGCCCCCGACCGGTGTTGCATGGGAGGGGACGCGAATCTTCGCGTCACTTGGAGTTGTTGGGGGCTTGGGAGCCTCTGGGGGTGGATCCCCGACCCCTCCCTTTGCCCCGGCGTTGGCCTCTTTGGCTGTACTGCCCACTATTGGTTTGGTAATTGGTGGCAGGGTATTGCTGATGTTGATTTTGTTGTTGGTGTTGGCGTTGGCCACGAAAAAAGCGTTTGTTGCCATAGCCGCGCCTGGTAGTGGGCTTAGAGATCTGGTCGAGAGTCTTGATAGTGTCGAACTCTTTTTTAGCCATCTCTAGGGCTTCATCTACCGCTTTTCCGAAGAGGTTAGCGTCCTCGACAGTTTTATTTATCAAAGACGCCTGTGTCTCTGGTTTAAAGCCTGAGTTGCGCAGCCATACATGGCGCTTTAGGAGTATTCCTTGTACTAAGGAACGTCCTGCTGTTTCTGCCGC
Organism: Ambystoma mexicanum; assembly: GCF_040938575.1. NCBI lineage: Eukaryota > Metazoa > Chordata > Amphibia > Caudata > Ambystomatidae > Ambystoma > Ambystoma mexicanum. The sequence goes on along the minus strand of NC_090932.1, from coordinate 1,154,928,753 downwards.
GTCCAGAGAGTTTTTAACAATGCTCTGGTTCACTTGGGTTCCTTCGCCAATAGTTGACAGTAGGCGCGTACGTAAAGGCTCCGGTGCTTCCTCGGCGTCTTTTCGCAGTTTGGCCCACTGCGCGTCTGCGTAGCTTGCAAGCAAGGAATTGTTGTTGGCAATTCTTGCTGAGAAGGCAGCCGAGGAAGTAACTCTTTTTGCAAGGGCATATAGCCTCTTGCCCTCCTTGTCAGGGGGTGCCTCACTGGTGGAAAGTGGTACCCCTGCCCTCTTTCTATTATTAGAAACCACTAGGGAATCAGGAATGGAATGTCCCCTAATGTAGAGGGGGTCTGAGGGTGAAGGAGTGAAAAGTTTTTCAATCCGTGGATTGACCCCTCTGATCATAGCGGGAGTGGACAGCGAAGGTATGATCCTTCTCTTTACTGAAGCGAGGAGTGGAATGGTCTGGCTGACCGGGGGTTTTTCCTTAATCACTCTTTCTACAAAGTCCAATTCTGGAGAGAGTTCCCCGGTGTCGAGTTCGAAATGCGCTGCTGCTCTGCGCAACAGTGCATTGAACGTCGGCTGATCGTCAATTGGAGACGTGTTCCTAACTGGAGAATTGTCCGGAGGAGTTAGGTTTAGGACATCAGTGTCGGAATACACTGATGGTGATTGCCAGGGGTGTGAAGGTCCCTCTTCTGGGTTAACCCCGAAGCCTTCTTCTATAATGTCTGTTCTGTCTTCCAGACATTCCTCCTGGTTCTGTTCTTCATTGTCCATGAAATCATCTTCTTCCTCGAAGTCTTGCTCCTCCCCAGTGAGGTCATATACATCTTGGAAGTCTGAGGCTGTGTCCTGCTGGGGATCGACTAGCCTCGGATTTTTGGCCCTGGGGTCCTCCTGAGGCCCTTCTCTGGTCCTCTTGTGTGTTTGAGAGGCCTGGGTGCTCATGAACTTTTCCATCCTCTCCATACAGAGGTGGAGTCTTTCCATAGTTTCATGGGGTACCCCAGAGCGGTCTGGCGGGGGAAACATAGGGTTATCTAACTCGAAATGGCTCGACCTCTCCCAAAGCGTCGAGGAAAGTGTCCCGTCGCCCTCCGAAAAACCTTCTGGTGTGTCGGGAGACTCCCTGCCTGAAGGGGGTAGTCCCTGCTTCCCATCGGGCTTTTTCGGCGTATCCTTTAACTTATGCGTAACGCTCGACGAAATCTTCGGCGTACGCTTTTGGGCGTCGGCTACAGCGATCCTTGCTAAGCTATCGGCGACTCGCTTGTCGGCGACTCGTTTGTCGGCGGAAGCTAGAGTTTTCGACGCTATGGGTATCGAACGCTCTACGGCGGTCTGCGCTTTCTGTTGATGCGCACCGGCCGATGGTTTGGTGGCAGCGCCCTTGTTTGCCGAAAGCCCAGTCGCAGGTCGCGGCTGCGGTTGCGAGAGGGGCTTCGAACCCGAACGGTCCGAGGAGGCCGCCGGTGGAACCTGCGTCTCCTTGGGCGCCGAAGGTCTTTTCGACTTCGTCGAAGAAGAGCCGTGGGTTGTGTGTTTATGTGGATCTTTGTGTGCGTCTGTGTCGCCGGGGTGTTCATCCCCATAAGCAGGGCGTGAGCCGAGCCCGTCGGGGCCGGGGACAGACGACGAAGCGCGTAAGCGCTCCTTAGAGGGGGTTTCGACTTCCGTAGCGGAGGTCGTGTTATCACGTTCCTCGTCACTGTCGGTGGTAGCAGCGGCGGGTGAACCTTCGGCCTTCGACATCGCGTAGGCCGCCCACCTTTTAACCCTTCGGTCTTTTAGAGTTTTAGGCTTAAGAAGCCGACAAGCCGCGCACCTTTCCTCCTTGTGATCGAGGGGCAAGCAGCGGTTACACCGTAAGTGCTTGTCCTTCCAAGTGAATTTGCCTTTACAAAGTGGGCAAAACCTAAACGGTGTCCTCTCCATAGCCGAGGCAATAAATCGCGATAAACACCCCAAGGGAAAGGAAGGGGAAAGGGAAAGGCATTCTCAGAAAAGACCCAGAGATGTCCCACGACCCCACTCTCCCTACTGTATATGGCCTGCGAGGCCAGGCCACGTGTTCGGCAGCGCCGAAGGATTTCTTCCGCTCGACCCTCCGTCGAAGATTCTTTTCGGCGGAGAACAGCTTACAACTGCGTCGAGGGAGGGATTATTAATATTAGAGAAAAAACGACCAAAGGTCGAGGAGTTGCAATGTCTCTCGAGGAGCTCCGCGTGAAGGCGACCAGAAGCTGGGCGGAAAAAAACAATCTGAGGGACCTCGACGCGTGAGGGATTGTGGGTACAACGCACGTCACTATAGGGATAGTGTTTCAGACACGCCTTGTCGACGTCCCCTTTTCGACTACGAAAAACAAAATGCAATACTCCGCAGTGACCACTGGATGTCGGACCTATGCACAGCATGTGATTCTAAGCAGATTAACAAACATCAGAAATATATATATGCATAGTGTTTCTTACGCTGTATTCTTCTGTCACCTGTGTATTGGTTTAAAATAAACATGGAAATAAAAATGGAAAAAAGAATCATGTACTGAAAAATATCATTTGCAATCTCCCTTTATCCTTTTTTCCGTGTCTTTCTTTTATTGTTCTTTGTTGGAGTCCATTTTCCTCTTACTTCCACAGTAAGTTAACAGACTTCGTATCCTTCTCCAGTTTGCTTCACGTGTCCCTTTGTCTCATACAACCCTCCAGTACTTCTACCCATATAACTCTCTCCATCTCCTGATGCGCTCTATAACCCAATCTCTATCTGGCTCTAACTCCCTCCCACCCTAAGCCATTTCTACATCTCTCACCTCGTCACAAAGCCGCAGTTTCCCTCCTCTTTGTCTCACTCCAATTCTCATCCGTCTCACTCTGCCTGCTATCTACAGTTCTCTCCCGCCTCATCTCCTTACACATCCTACTTTTCTCCCTTGGCTCGTCTTCCCCCCTCTCCTCAAGTGCATTTCTAGTCTTCTCACTCAATTTGTGCCCGTTAGGTAGGCTTTTCTTTTTGCCGCTTTCCTCCCACAGACATCCATGGGACACACTTTCTTTTTTGTTTTGACACAGGAATTAACTTTTTGGAGTAAAGTCTTTTGCTTTGCTTCCTTGTCGTTTTGCTCATTCTTATAGGGAAACTGATCCGTTCATAAGATCAGTACTGAGAGACTGTCTCAGTATGGATTTCTTGTATTTTTATAACTACACATCATCTGGTTAGGCTATATTGTAACCTTATTACTTTTTCTTGTGTGTCTTTTTCGTTACATTTACAATGTGTACACGATGGGCTGGTGGCAGTGGATATCTTTCTACTGTGTTTTGACGTTTTACTCGTACACCATTACATTTACTGCAAATGGCAACAAAGAGTGGCTAGACCTCTGAGATGGCTGTGCCCCAAGATAAAAGATTACTGGTCTGGCCTTTGTCCATATTGTTCTTTGGCCACCTTCCTGCCCTCTGGAAATTCCATATACGATGAGCTCTTCTCAGGCAAAGTGCAGTTTGTGTGTGAGCTTAGATGTGGGGCTGGGACTTTCTGGTACCAGTCCACATACAAATGCCTGTATGTCGGTTGCTGGGCAGATATTGTGGCCAGTTGATATACATGACTGGATAGCCACTGCCAGTTTGAATGGTGGAGATCCTTACAATTGGTGGACCTGGACGAGCTTCCAGTCCAGATCTTGGACAAGGAGGACTTCTGCAGCCCTTTGAGGGATCATGGTTGGAGACAAGACTACTAGGACTCCTGCAGCTGACAAGCATGAACGCCAGCAATCCCTGCTCCTCTACCAGATTTCAAGCAGCCCCTCATCAGTGCTTCAACCACTGGATTGGTCCGAACAAGCACTCTTGACCCATTGCCCAAGGATCCAAGCCTTATTAGCCTTCAGAAGTGTCCCTGAACCAAATGGAGGACTGTAAGCTCTCTTCTAGGCTACCTCGTTGCAGCCTGTTAGGCAAAGTTTGTATGCAGTACCCTTTGGGTGCACTACAACAACTCTGACTACAGGTATACGGACACCCAACCTTTGGTATAAGCTTGTACCACACAGTTTTGATAGCGTGTTGAGCAGCCAGGCTTATCTCAAGAGGGGTGAATGTGAGCTGTAGGGGAGTTACACAGAGATTCAAAGTGACTAGTTTAAATAAACACTTACACACAAGGTTTCTTGAATAAACACTTATTAATTTATCAGTCACTTAAAATAAGCCTTCTTCAGAAGGGAGCAATATAATAGCAACACACAAATACACTTCAAAACTGTACACTTTTAGTTTCTAAATCAGTAAAGACCCTTTTGGGATGGCCCACAGTCGCAACCTACACCTCCAGGTGACTTCAATAGCTAGGGTGCTGGGGACATTAATATCTTACTGTTTGCATTTAGAAAACTCTTAGAAGTTGGTAAAAGGAAAAGGTTATCAGAACAAACAAGAGACCACAAATATTCTTAAGCAGGCAAATACTTTCGGATCCCCTAAGCAGAGTCATTCAGTATAACATGCTAAGCCAAAGTCGATGGGCAAAAGTCTTACATAGGATGAAGCACTTCTGGTAGGTACGTAGAAAAGTCTTTGCACAATGTTTTAGAAGTCTGAAGAAAAGAAGAATCAAATGTTAGGCCACAAGCTGATTAGACTTGTGAGTAGAAGATGCAAGCAACTCTACAATGAGATGTAAGTTCTCTCAGACTTTACAGTACCTTTGTATTGAAGAAAAAGTGCAGCAGATGAATTCTGTTCCTGTACAGCTCTGCAGAGCTCACTGTTCCTAGGTCGCAGTCGTGGGCACAAGAGGGAGGAATTCTGGGGACTCCTGTACTGCAATGGGACAGTCACTGCTCGCAACCGGCGATCTTTCAAACAAGTGGCACTTCGGTGTTTCAGCTCCCCAGGACTACCGCAAATAGCAACACTGCAATTTCTGGTTGTCGAGATGGACTTTCCTTGCTTCTGTGGTCCCGCCACTGTTGAGGCGGCTCAGGCTTGGTCAGTCCTGCTTCATGGGAGTCCGGAGGATCTTCCTGGAGCTCTTAGCCAACTTAAAAGCAACGCACACAATCTGGTGTTCCTCTCCCTGGTGTTTCGGTTTCCAACAGCAACTCTGGAAATGCAACCAGCTCCGAGAGAATGTCCAGGTGGCTTACTTTGGAGTTGATTGGTCCCACCAACTAAGGGAAAAGTCGTCCTTGCAGGGGCTTCTTCGTTTATACAAATGTGGAGTTTCAGCACAGCAGCAGGGTTTCACCAAGCAAACCAATGGTCAAGGAGTGAATCCCGCCAAAGGCAAAGCGAACTATGGGACCAAACCTGGTTTGGCGCGCAGAGTAAATCTCAAGAAGGACCTTTCCACAAACAAATGTTGAAAAAAAGACGACCAGGGCCATTTTGACAAAAATGGCACCCTTGGGTGCTTTACTGTAGCTGCGAACGCAGCCCGTGGTAAATGCAAACCACGGTAGTTAAAATGAAACCACTGCCACCAGCCATTCAGGGAGGAAAGGGTAACAAAAATGTTACATGAGAAGCTAGACAAAAGGGGGAACTAGGTAACTCCTCCAGCATCCTATTGTAAGATAGTGCGTGCTGGGTCTAGAAAGTTACACATTTCACTTTACTGCTTTTGGAAACAGTAGCTTATCCAAGAGAAGATATTAAGACCTTTGGCAAATCTGGAAGACTTCCCTGTGTCACGGCACTGAAGATGCTGTGTGACACAATGTAAAAGATGATACCTATCGAGTTTGTCAGACTACACAATCAAAAGAAACAGTGTTCAAAATCACATTAAAATACATGAGTGGGAAAAAGGGTCTCACTCTACAGCTTAATAAACCAAGTCCTCAAAATCCAGCAAAGTTGTTGGGGGTCTCTAAGGTGGAGGAAATTAGCAAATTTCTGAGAATTCTCCCTAACACATCTGTCACTACAGAATGCATCCTTGGAACTTGGAGGATCTTGGGTTTGTACTACAAGATGCCTGCTCCTGCCTTTCCAACTATTTTGCATCAAGGGAAGGCATGCAGGACCTGTTCCTTTGTTGATCCATTGAAGATCGCCTGTCGCAGTTTTATTGCAGCGACTCCTGTGCAATGCATCTTCGCTTCCTGGAGGTATCCAGAGGTTGCCTACTCCACATAAGTCTTCCTCTTTTCTTTGCAAATGTGTTCAGCTGGAAGGTGCCTGGGACCAAGGTTCAAGCTCTGACAAAATAAATCCTGCATCCGAAAGTGACCCCCGTACCTGCAATCACTGGGCTTCCCTCGACCGGACCAAGCACAGAAGTCAAGGCCCCCAATGGAATCCAGAAGCTCAGCAGTGGTCTACGGAGAAATCAGAGTCAGGGGGCTAAGTTAACATACCAGTTTCTTTTCCACCTGTCCTCCCATAGGTTTACGTGGGGGTAAAGTCTGTCCATATCCCTCTCTTGCCTAACTCACATTGGTGGTGATCTGTTTGTTTTATTCATTTATAATGCGCAGCAGAACAGGATATGCGAAGCTTAGGTTACATATGGTTGTAGGTGAAAGGGTCGAATGAAAAGATTCGAAATAGAATTGTTTCAAATCAAAAGGACCGAAAAAAGAAAAAGAAAAAAATGCATTTTTGTTTCTTTTTTTTGTGGGTGGTTCCTTCCCCAAACCCCCTTTTTTGCCCAGAAACAACAATTTTTACGTATACCAAGCACCAAAAAAAAAAAACATTTAAAAAAAGGCATTCAATCATTTTTTTTTACGATCCTTTTGAGTCAAACGTATTGTATTCAACCCTTTTTCATTCAACCCTTTGACTGGACACAGTTACATATTTGCACATAATATTAAAAAATATACGGGCAGAGGCAGTAATACCATACAATATATACAGGATGTAATACAAGTTTCAGGTAGTATATAACAGAGGCATGGTACGGGCAATAGGGCACAGCGCAGTCGTAGCTGTACAGGCTGCATCTGTAGTCAAGAGAAGCAGGATTGTATGTGCAGGGGCAGGTAAATAATGCTATGCAAAGTTACAGATAATGTATGAAAAGTGGCAATACCGTTGGTGCTAGTTCACAGATTGGCGATATTCAGGGACTATCTGTGCAACAGCTGTCCGCTAATGGGCTGGAAAGGGGGGGGTAGCAATACTGGGTGTGGGAATGGCAACACAGGCGGTGGTGGGAGAAGGTTGCCAAGAGATTTGTAATACTTCACTGTACGGATCCTCTCCTTGGCCTATCCTAGTTTAGCAGGATTGAGAGATTTACTTACCAGAACTTTCCTGATCTTTTTGGAACGGAGTCGCAACCACTGGCATCGTCCAATCACACAGTAACCATTCCTGAAAAGTATAACTTTGGAACTGATGACTTTAAGGCACAAGGCCCCAAATCATCTTGGGCCTCTAAATGTTAGGGGACTGTTTTAGTGTTGCTCTAAAGTGCTCCTACTGTATTATATGCATCTGACTACTTACCTGCTTTACACTGATTTGATAGATCAAATAGATATGCTATTTCCATCTTCTCATAATGGTGAATGTATATATGCATTTTACAGTGAGATATTTGCCTATAGGTTTCCATTTGCTTACTGTGCATTTTAAAGAGCTAATAAATCATTGTAGATTTTTGTACTTACCGGTCTAATTGGAATTATTACTCTGTGTGCTCATTGTAGCCCTACACCACTCTCCCACACCTCCAGAGTCTAAGTTTTGCTGCTCTGCTACCTACCCTGATTAGTTTGGATAGACCTCAGCGTCTTCCTGTTCACCATGAATAGTTTGCCCCCCCCCCAAAAACAACCCTCAGGGTTGATTTTGGAAATCCTTCTCAAGAATGACCATTTTTATTGGTCTCCCTCGGTAGTTGCATCTCCCCCCCCCCCCTTGATTTTTTGTACACTCTGTGTTGCTTTTTATTTATATTGATCACTGTGTGCCCCTTCTTTTTACACCATCTCTATGTAGGCCTTCTTAATTTGAGTCTCCTGAATATCTGTCTCACTCCAGTTTACTATTCACTCTGTATCATTGTCTCCATTTGTGTTATTTTGACTCATTTTGGTCTCTCTTGGACTCCCTTCCTGTTTGTGTATCTATTAGGAGTTATTTCAGGACCACCCCTAACAGTGTAGGGCTATTGGAAGCCAACTTACTGGAACTGCAAAGGTTTCTCACAAAAAGGTCAAATCAACTCACTTGGTAACAAGGCTGGTCGTTAAGAGTTTTGGTGCAGATTACCTTTACAATAGAGACTGACACATAGAATGTCCACACACACATTTAGAAAATATGCTATTAAGAACACACTCTTACTAATGGCCAGATACAACAAACTAAGTAAAACAATATCAATCATTCCCCTTGTTAAGAGAGACTTCCAAAACGAACCCTGGTTGTAGCACAATCCCTTACCTACATTGATAGGCACATTCACTGTCCCTGAAAGAACAAGTTACTTACCTGTAACTGTTTTTCTCCAGCATGGGTCTGGCATGGATTCACATGCTCATGAATATTCCCCGTCACCAGGCTGGTAATACTCTGTAAAGAAAAAAAATCAGTTTCACTTCTGAACTGTCTTTCTCAACAAGCAATCACTGAGCTCTGGGTCATACTGCCCCCAGCCAATGACTGCCCTCTACCTAAGCCCCTCCTCTGGCAGCTATCTTCAGATTTGGTAGCACGTAAAGTGGCAGTAGGACCAAGAGAAGAGCCGCAGAGGGGTAGGCGGGAGGGTTCACATGTGAATCCATGCCAGACCCATGCTGCAGAACAACAGTTACAGGTAAGTAACTGGTTCCTTCTCTAGCATGGGGTCTGGCATGGATTCACATGCTCATGAATAAAGAATACATAGCAGTACACAAATGCACAACCACTGGAGGTGGCAAGGCTCAACATAAGCATCTCTTACCTCCTCACCAGGCTCACCTTCAAGCGAACAGGTTGCGCAGCACTGCTTGGCCGACTCTGGACTCCTCACTGAAATCCCTTTCGATGCAGTAGAGCTTCGTGAAGGTGTGCGCCGACCTCCATGTAGCAGCCCTGCAGATGTCCAGCAGGGGCACACCAGACAGGAACGCCGTAGTTGCAGCAATCGCTCTTGTCGAGTGGGCTCTCGGACGGCCAGGCAACGGTCGGATGGCCAACCAGTGACAATGAGTGATACAGCTGGAGACCCATCTGGAAATGGACGCCTTGGAGGGGGCCTTTCCATGGTTCACAGGGGCAAAGTTCACAAAAAGTTGCAACATCTTCCGGAAACACTTTGTGCGGTCCACATCGAAATTCAGCGCTCTAGCCACATCCAGCGAGTGCAAAGTCCTCTCAGCTGACGACGAAGGCGTCGGCAGGAATACAGGTAACACCAAGGGCTTGTTTAGATGAAAGTCAGACAGCACCTTGGGCATGAAGGAGGGGTGCGTCCGCAGCACCACACTCGTCTCGTGCAATGTCAAATAAGGTGGTTTACAAGAGAGGGCCTGTATCTCTCCCACTCGTCGTGCAGAGGTGATGGGCAAAAGAAAAGCGGTTTTCCACGACAAAACCTTCAGTGGCGCAGAATGCATAGGCTGGAACGGGGGACCCATGAGCCTAGTAAGCACCGCATTAAGCTCCCAAGCCATGGCCGGAGCCTTCAACGGCAGGAACAAGCAAAGTAGTCCTTTGACGAACTCCTTAACCAAACGATGCGACCATAAGGATGATCGTCCAAGAGATCTAGTGTAGCGGGAAATAACCGCCAGATGAACCTTGATGGATGCATGGGCCAGTCCTGCCTTGGCCAACGACAACATATACAGAAGCACCTGCAGAGTAGTGACTTGTACAGGGTCGATCTTCAGAGTATGGCACCAAACAGCGACCCTCTTCCACTTGTGTCCATAGCATTTGAGAGTAGATGAAGCTGTGACCTTGGCTTGCACCTCCTCACAATCCGCTGGGAGATCGTAGCCCCCAAACTCTAGTGCTGCAGGAGCCAGGCCTTCAGGTTCAGCAATCTGGGTTTGTGCAGAATCGCGCCTCTTTCCCTGGCGAGAAGATCTGCAACCACCGGAAGCTTGACTGGAGGGGACGCTACCATGTCCAGAAGGTCCGGGTACCACATCTGTCTCGGCCACACCGGTGCGACGAGGATCATCCGGCCCGTCTGAATTTATTGACTAGTCGAAGGAACAACGGCGGGATTGCATACAGAAACAGGCTGTCCCAGGGGAAAGAGAATGCGTCCCCCCCCATGCTCCCCGGCTGGGGAAACCTGCTGGCGACCCTCCAGCACTTGGTGTTCGTTGCCATCGCAAACAGATCGATCTGGGGATTGCCCCATCTGCGGAACAGATGATCCACTTGGTCCTGCCGAAGTTCCCACTCGTGGCAAGAGCGTAGCTCCCTGCTGAAAGTCAGCGATGGTGTTCTTCACTCCTGCTACATGAAACGGGATGAGGAACATCCCCTGGGCTACAGCCCAGTGACAAAAGGTCCTGCACCTCTTTAGAGAGCGCCAGGGATCTGGTTCCCCCCTGCTTCCAGATTTAGAACATTGTGGTGGTGTTGTCCATGAAGACCCATACCACTTTGCCCTTGAGGGACGGAAGGAAGGACTCGAGGGCCCAAAACACTGCCCGTAGCTCCAACACGTTGATGTGCAATGACTTCTCCTCCAGTAGCCACAGGCCTCTTGCATGAAGACTTCCAGAGTGCGCTCCCCATCCTTCCAGGAAGGCGTCCGTCGTGACCATCTGATGAGGAGGGGTCTGGAAATCTGCGCCCACAGACCGATGTGCATGCACTCCCCACAACTGTATCACTAGACGGAAACTCTCGTAGAGTATGATCTTGTCCTCGAAGATCCCCGCCACTTGCATCCAACGGGGCGTCGAGGAACTCCTGCAGTGGACGCATCCGCAGCCTGCACAGCTGAATGAGTTATATGCATGACATCATGCCGAGTAGATACTTGATGGACCTCACCCTTGTGACTTCCAGGGCCAACAGTCATTGTACCTTGTCCAAGATGGCCACGATCCTCTCCTCAGACGGAGACGCCAGGCACGACAAAGGGTTGAGTCGGGCTCCCAGAAACAGTGCGTCCAGTGATTGAGTCAAGCAAGACTTTGCAAAGTTTATCGAGAACCCAAAAGGTCCATCAGGAGATGGACTGTCTTCAACGTGTGGTCGACGGCTAGGTCCTTGGAGTTCGCCCAGATGAGCGAGTCGTACCGGTACATGTGAATCCCTTGTAGATGCAGTTGCGCCGCCACTGGGGCCAGGCACTTGGTGAACACTCGTGGCGCCGACTTCAACCCAAAGGGAAGGACCTTGAAATGGTAATGTCCTTGTTAGGCAGAAACCTGTGCAGTTCCCTTAGGGACCACTGCAAAAGGCTTAGGACTACAGGTGTTGGCAGTAAACCCAATTGGAAGCAGCCTGAACCACCCAGATTTACCTGGTAGCTGTGGCTGAGCAGCCAGACTTCTCTCAATTAGAGTTAGGCAGTATATAGAGTATACACATTAGGTACAGAGATACAGTAGCACAAGCAAATACTGACCAGAGCTTTGGTATAAAAGTATTTAATTATTTATTTAAAAACACACTTGTAAAATACACTAACACTAATATGGCAAGCAAGTGCAAACACAGTCACTATCAATATATATACATCCCTGATTACTTATTGAACAAGTCTTAGTTAAAACACCACTTATTTGCAGACATAGGTGAGCGCTTAACCTAAGATGGCACTTCAATAAGTTAGTTAAAAAGGGAGGGAAAAGGCAGAATTAGGAAAGCACACAATACCAACACTTTTAAAAGAACCACAGCAAGTCAGAAAAAGGCAGAGTCTACTGTTGAGCAAGAAAGTTCATGGCCAGGCCCACTCTGGGAGAGAGCAAGGCGGAATGTGTCCAAGATCACACAGTGGAATGATACTTTGAAAAGTCGTCGCGGATAGCTCAAAAAGGGTTGGATCAGTTCAGCAAAAGTTAGTTGGCTGTTCCCAGGTCACCCCAGGATAGAGAGTCAAGGATTTACGGGACACCTTGAACAGTCTGTTGCAAGGAAGACCAGGCGGGACACAGTACCTGAAATGGTGAGACAGCTCCAGCGGGGGCAGTTGTTCCTGGCAGTGGGTGCAAGTCGGTGCTTCGTCCAGGGGAAGAGAAGATCTCGACATGGAGGAAAGCTGGAGGTCGTTGCACTGCCAGGGAAGAAACCAGCCGCAGAGTTTCCTGGTTAAAAGGTACTACCCTTTTGTTTGCGGTAGTGGTGAAGAGTGGCTATCCGGCCGTCGAGGTGCTTGGCACGGGCGATTCGACCACGAGACGATCCAGGAAGGCGAAAAGAGGGCGAACTGGTTATCCCCACCAGTTCAGAGGAAGAAGACTCTCCGGGATGAAGATCTCCTCTGTCATCGGGAAGTGGTGAGGCGGTTCAGCAGGGCTCCACCGGTGGTGTCGTCATTGCAGGTCAGCTCAGCTTCTCCCTCTTCGGATTCTTTGGTCCTGTAGCGACTTCTGAGATTCCAGTCCCCAAAGCCCTGCTTTTATGCAGAAAACCCCCCATTCATCAGTCCTAGCTGTCACTCAAACATGCTAAGTGGTGAGCCGGGCGGCTCACCACTGGGCCAATCACACAAGAGTGCGACTTGAGTTGGCGAGGCAACTCAGTCCAGGGTGCCTAATCCCCCTCCCACACATCCTGTAGACCCAGACAGAGTGGCACCACTTTAGGAAGCTTCTGTGCAAAAGCCCGCCAAAAAGTGGAACAAAGGGCTCGACTTGGGTTGGAGTTACAGAGGCGAACACAAACGCCATTTTAAAACAGAGTCCTGGCAAAAAGACCCAACCGGGGAATAAATATAAAATAAATAACCCAGCGGTATCTTTAACATTGCACCAAAAAAAGTGGTGCGTTTAAAATGAATGGGAAAATCCCATAGGAAATATTCCGGTGGAATATTTCGCGTGGTAACCACTGCCACCAGCCAGAAACTCGACGAGGGGGGACTGCACAGTGCCCCCTCGAAAAACAGACCCAGGGGAAATCTAATTACCCCTACCAGTACTTCCACAATATGATGGGTTGTACTGGTTCTGTTCACAATTTAAGACTAGTAAAGTCAAGGGTGACTTTACATGCCCTGGGAGACAGTAGTCAGTCCCAGTGTATGGAGTCTATGTTTGGGGGTCATTATAGCACTCCTGTGTTACTGCACTGAGGGTGCTGTGTAACACTTACCAAAAACACATGAAACCCTATGGAGTAAAAGACCCCATAGCCCATAAAACACATTACAAAGTCAAAGGATCTCTCAAATCATGTCTAAGAGTGGGAGAAAAAGAGTCTCACTCTTAGCAGGAGAAAAAAATAAACCCCAAAAATCCAGCAAAGCTGCTGGGGGACTCACTAGGTTTGGGAAATTAGCCTTAACAGAGAATTCTCCCTAACAGTCCTTGAACCACAAAGCATAGGTACTTGCGGTGTCCCTTGTGTATGGGGATGTGAAAATGGGCATCTACCAAGTCGAGCGACGATAGAAAATCCCTCTTCCAGCTGTCCTAGCACATGCTGAAGAGTCACATCTGAAACTTTTGGGACTTTATGTATTTGTTCAGACGGCAGAGGTCCAGAATGGGCCTCCAATCGCCGGTCTTCTTTCTGACGAGGAAGTAATGAGAGTACACTCCGGAGCCTCTTTGGGACGAGCTTGATCGCCCCCTTTCTTAACATGGCCCATACCTCCAGCAGCAGTTTAGGGACGTGGTCTTCTTGACGGGCCACTGGTGGTATCCGTGGACACTTCCGTTGGAACTCTCAGGTGTGTCTGTGGTAGAGAGCGTCCAGCACCCAACGGTCGGTGGAGATTCTCTTCCACACGCTGATGAAGTTCGCCAGCCTCCCACAGGGGTACACGGGTGGGGGCCCGACTCCAGGGCCCGTTCAATCTTGTTTCGACGTCAAAGCGCCACCTTGGGGGCCTTGGCGATGTCAACCTCCAGAATTGGCGCGGCCCCTGTAGGTCTCCTGGGCCGATGAGCGGGGGGGCTGATCGTAGAATGAGGCACCTCTTCCGAATCCTTTAGAGGAACTTTGGGATTTCCCTCCAGAAGTCCGAAAGGACTGCCGTCGTTGTTGAAGCATGCCTAAGGCACGACCCGTCTCAGTGTTCGCTTTGATGGCCTGGAGAGACTCGTCCACACCCTCGACTGAACATCCTGAGGGAAATTAGTGGCCCTAAGCCAGCCTCGCCGACAAAGGCAAACTCTGTTGCCCATTTGGCGGAATCCCGTATCAGCAATGTCTGTGGCCACTGAAATGGCATGGTCATAGCATAGCAATCCCTCTTCACTGGAGCCGATGAAGGGTTCTTCATGAGGGACAACCCCTCGTCCCAAATTTCATCCAATAACTGGACCGACAGCATGGTCTTCCTCTTTGCCTTCCGGCGCTGGTAAAGGAAACCCTCTTCTCCTCCAAGATGAGCTGGAACAGCTCTGAGGCCCTGGAGATCATTAGGTGGAACGAGCCAATCTCGTCGGGTGGAGACGAACTGGCCGGCGGAGACGGTAGATCCCCCAGGCCGCTGCCGTCATCCGTGCCAGTCATCGCCGTGTCTGGTTCTGTGTCATCCCTCCGGTGGGGGGGCAGAGGGAAAGGCAGGGGGGGCAGAGGGGTGAAAAAGCGGAGGGGGGGGTGAACTCTCTTCCTCTTCGGTGGCGGTTCCTCCGAAGGCCTCTGCGCAGCGGGCAGGATCACCAGCGCAAGGGTCATCCTTGTCCGGATTTCCGAGCGTAGGGTATGCAGAGCCGTCAGAATGTCCACTGAGATATCCCCCGGAGGATGCTGGGGTGGAGGTGAAGGGGACCGGGGCAATTGCAGCTTAGGCTGGTCCGCTCCGTCGTCACCGCCCTGCTGCTCCTCGTCCGTCTCATCATCACCTTCGTCGTCACCCTTGTCGGGATCCCTCCCGTGGGGCCTGCTCTCGACGCATCCCCCCTCCTGGAGGACCGGGAGGCTGGTGAGCTCTTCCTCTGAGGAAATGTCCGTGCCCTGGAGGACTACTGTGCCCCCCCCTTCTCTGCGACCAAGGGAGACGGTTTGGGCAAAATGATGGGCTCCATCTTCTCCCGAGTCTTTTCTTTCTTACATTGAAGGTCTCTTCCCTCCCCCCCTGGCTGGCAGGGATAATCTTGCCTTTGTGGCCGTGCCCTGGGAATCCGACCCGGCGGCCTTCGTGAGGGACGCCACTACTACTTCGATGGTAGTGTCGTCCTTCGTCTGATGCACCTGGGCCTTCGTGGTCCGGGGCAGAGTCTCCAGCCTTCAACTTAGGGGGAGGGCCGGAGTCCCACTACCTCTTGGCCTTCTCCGTCGGGGCAGGCTGGGTCTTCTCCAAAAGCTTACCCGGTTGGTCCGACTTCCTATTCTTTGAAGAACTTGAGCGTTGGTTCGTGGTCGAAGGTCCTGGAGACGTAACTCGCCCTGGCCGCTGAGGAGCTGTCACAACCGCGCTCCCGGAGGCAGTGGAATCGCGGTGCTTAGCCTTATGTTGGGCCCCCACAGCAGGAGCGCCCTCAAAAGGTCTTAGAAGACCGCTCAGTTTTCTTTTTCTGGGCCGGGGAGGCATGCTGCTGGACTCACCCAGAGAAGGGGCCTTGGCCTGCAGCCACTCGTTAAGGCGCTTGCATCAGTCAGCCCGCGTGCGCGGCACCATCTCCCGACAAGCCACGCAGTCGTCCTCCACATGCGACTGGTCCGAATGCAGGCAGTAGAGGCACATGGAATGTCCATCGTCTGATAAGACGTTCTGTAGTGTTGCAGCCGAGGCAAATCTTGAAGGGTGGCGCCGAGTCCTCCTCCTCCTCCGCAATGACATGCAGTGTAGGCCTCGAAGAAGCTTCTGGAATCCTCCAAGAAGAAACTCTATTGTTGTTATCCGCCCTTGAGGGGCACTGAAGAATCTGAAAACAGGTCCCTATTAATCAGAAGGTTAATCGGTAGAGCTTGAGGCTCAATTGACTCTTAGAAAACGCAGGAAAAGCTCGAGAGCTATAGCACGAGGACTCCCAACACTTGAACGTGCGGTAAAAATCTGAAGATGGCTGCCAGAGGAGGGGCTTAGGTAGAGGACAGTCATTGGCTGGGGGCAGTATGACCCAGAGACCAGTAATCGGTTGCTAGGAGAAAGACAGTTCAGAAGTAAAACAAACTGATTTTTTCTTTACTGAGGATTCCCAGCCTGACGGGGAATATTCATGAGCATGTGAAACCACGCCAGACACCATGCTGGAGAACACGGCCCATTCAGTAATGCAAATCAACTTACCCCACAGCCTATGGACCTCATAGTACCTCACTTTCAGACTGCAAATATAATATGCACTGTAGCTTTCCTCACACCTGCAATGGCGAGCCTGAGTGTGCAAACATTTTACTCCGCAGCATGAGGCCTACCCTTTAAAATATTCACTTTCTCCTAAAGTCCTCAAAGTAGCAAATTCACTGTAAACCCAGCACTTTCACTCATGCACCTGCACAGATTCCATGTTACCTCAATCACTTTCCCTCGCAGCCCTCCAATCATGTGCTCCAAGCATGGCAGAATCCCAATGCCAACTCCATTATTAGCCAAGTGTGTGGCCACTGGAATAACCTGCAGATAGAAACAGATGCATCAGAAAAAGCAAGGTCCGGACCTAAAACAGAGGTGCAAAAGAGAACCAACAGTAAAAAGCATAAGCAATAGGCCATGGAGGAAGGGAGCTCTGGGTTAACAGATGAGCAATCAAAAGGGCCATCCGAGAAACAGTAAAAGTCACACACTGTGGTGATAGCTATTCTTAGCCCGTAGTCCGCATTTCTCCATAATGGGTGGCATGTCCTTGGTGCAGGGACTAGATAACCCTTCAATAGTGTTCTGAAAATGTAAAACCAACAGCTTTGCATTGCTAAAGGGAACACCTTTGGCCCTGCTGGTTTCCTCCCCAATCTTGGTCAGAGAGAATGGGAGGCAGTACTACAATGGCTTTCTAGACTCTGGCCTGGGGGACAGCATTTAGGAGGCCACCCAATTTATAGTGAACAGAGAGAAGCTACTGGAGTTTAGCCAAACCAATGAAGGTAGCATGGAGAGTGGCCAAGGCTAAATCTCAGGAGAGGTGACTGGGGTCCACAATGAGTTGACACAGTGAAGCAATGAAGAATTACACTTAGACAAAAAGTTATACACATATTAAATGTATTTTACGCCCAAAAACACATTACGAAAATGACTAAACGGGTAATGTCACACAATACTAATATGAAACATGTATACAATCACAGTCAGTGTGGAATAATCAATTCATCCCTGTAAGGACAGTTTTTTCTGACGTCCAACTAAGGGCTTAGCAAAACCATTGAACTGAGATAGTACAAGACGCCACTCTTAGTATATGACTGTTCCTGAGTATGGGGTAGCGTAGAGAGCAGCTAGGCGTATTTTAGGAGGGGGATAGGGCTGTAGGAAAGTACATACAACCTGTAGAATAGCAAAGACTCACTTACAATCTGAAGTATTATTAAAGATAAAGGATTGTTATAAAATACAAGTAGGCCAAGTGACGTATTAGAGTAAGTACTGATCAGAGTCAAACGCATAAAAACACACCACAATATTTGAAGGTGCATAGACCAATGCATAAACCTTGTTCAGAACACTAACAGCAATTCTAGTGAAGTCAGACCTTATCAAGACACATTTAGTATAGGACACACCTATTCATGGGGAGTAAAACCATAAGTTACTTTCCAATTACTTTACGTAATACAAGGGTAGTAGACCCTAGTAGCTGTGCAGTGACACTCAGGTACGGAATCACTTAGTAAACCAACCTGTAAGTATACATTTCTAAATAGTGGAACGCTCATTCAAGGGTCAGTAGAAATCTATAACTATTATTCAGGGTAGCAGTTATACTAGGCGAGTAACACTTGTTGGTGTAATATACAATTACAGTTGCTTTTCAGATCAGTGGAACACAGGCAAAGGTAAGCAATAATGTTCTAACTTATTTTGGGATGGCCCAAGGCAGACCAAGGTGAGTAAAACCCATATACTTTTTTAAGGGGGATCACAAGCAAATAGAGGTAGGTATAAACCCAAGACTGTTTTAGAATCTGCATAAAACAGAGCAGGGAAAGCAAAACCCAGTTGGTGAGTTTACATACTAATATTCTGAAAGAAACAGTTGAGTGAAGCCAACAGCATTACTTTTGGGAAGAGGAACAACCAAATCACAGGTGAGTAAAAAGTATCCAAAATGTCCCATGTAAAGCGCTTAGATGAAAGCGATATATAAAAAACAAATCCTCAGGTCCATGCATGCAGGTCCACGTTACTGTATCTGCCAGCAGGGCCTGGCCCTGACATATCTCGCCCTGCTGAGCAGATACAACAGTTGTTTCCTAACTTTCTTATTTGAGAAGCATGTGACGCACACGTGCTTCTCAAATGGGAGAGTTAGGAAACAACTGTTGTATCTGCCCAGCAAGGCCCAACTGCCGACATGACATCACACACACACACACACACACACACACACACACACACACACAACACTCGACTTACCTTGGGTAGCTCGTAGCTGTCAAGTAGAGTCTCCGTCTCTCTCTCCCTCCCTCCCTCCCTGCCTCCCTCCTCGATAACGCCATTAGCCGAGGCTGGTCCAGCCTTTAAGTTCTCAGTCAGCACAATGGGAGCATGCGTCGCTGCCTGGCTGCTCCCTTCATTCTGGAGAAAAATGCTGCTGAGGCTGCACTACAATGCACTGCGGCATGTGCAGTTTATTCCCTGGCAGCCCAGACACTTTCCAAATGCACAGGCGTGCGGCACGCATGAGCGAGCTGCGAGCAAATAAATGTACCTATAGCCTGCAGACAGTCTGCCAGAACCTTTGCACGCACACAGTGACGGCTGCAGCAGCCTGCAGACATTTGCAACTACAGACAGTTTGTGCACGACCCGACAAACTTTTATTCTGGGGGGATAAATGCCATTCTACCCCCCTCAGCCCCCCACTTAAAATTGTGCGGGGATGTGTCCCTCCTGTCCCCCCCACCCCATGAGCCTGTGGTAAATGCACACCATGGTAGTGAAATCGAAAACACTGCCACCAGCCATTCAGTGAGAAAAGGGTAACATAAAAAATGTTGCATGAGAAGCTAGACAAAGGGGATACTAGGAAACCCCTCCAGCACCCTATTGTAGGATAGTGTGTGTGCTGGGTCTATAATGTAACAAATTAAGTAAAGTCAATTTCACTTTACTGCTCTTGGAAACAGTTTATCCAAGAGAAGGTATTTAAACCTTTGGGAAATCTGAAAGACTTCCCTGTGCCACTGCACTGAAGGTGCTGTGTGACACAATGTAAAAGATGATGCCTATGGAGTTTGTCAGACTCCACAACCAAGAGAAACAGGGGTCAAAAATCACATAAAAATACATAAAAGGAGTATGAAAAAGGGTCTCACTCTCTCCAGGTTAAAAAAAATCAAGTCCTCAAAATCCAGCAAAGTTGCTGGGGGTCTCTTAGGTGGAGGGAATTAGCACATTTCCAAGAATTCTCCCTAACATAGTGTTAAAGGGTTGCCCTTTCGGCTCACCTTTTACTTTCTCTGGCTAACCTTGTGAGAACTACAGTTCCAGAGGGTAGAAAGCATAGTTGTAACCCTTCTACATTTTGTTAGATGAAAATCAGCAAACCCCAGCTTATGTGGAGTGCTGGTGAGATACAATGTATCCCCTTTCTCACTAGCTCTGTAAGAATTCTATTACAGGGACAAGCTTACCTTAAATGGCTGGTGGCAGTGAACCTTTTTCCTAATTCAGTGCACCTTTTCCACTGTCTGTTTTCACAGCTGCAGTAAAGATACCCAAGGGTGCCCATTTTACCAAAATGGCCCTGGTCTTTTTTGCCATTTTCACATTTCCTGTCCCTTTTTGGATCTTCCCCCTGCCCTCCAAGGTGGGAAATACCTTTGTATGTGTGTTATCTTCGGCGGGAGACCTCTGTCAAGGTCGCCCAGCCTCCAGAGTGACTGTGAAGGCAGGAAGCGAGGGAGGAGTCCAAAACGTTGCACCCCTTTGTCTTCTGGCCTGGCAGCGAGAATCCAGTTCAAACTGGGAGGTTGGTTGTCCTGAAAGTATTGCCAACCACCCAAGTTTGAATGTTGCATGACTGTGTGATTGGCTGGGTTTCTGCATAAGTCTGATCCTGGAATCTGAAGAGGTAGTCGACCACTGGACCTGAATCCGAAGAGAAGAATAAAGAAAAACGCAACTGAGACCATTCCCAGCAACCGGAGAGCCTAGTGTAACCAGAGCCTGCTGTTACCCTTACTTCCAAGTGACCTGGGTACTCCAAAATGGACACCCCTAACCCTGGTGAGATCCACAAGACTGAATACCTGCATTTTGAGCCATCCCACATCGTGCTGCAACCTTGCGGGCTGTAATACCCTGGGACCGCGAACCATCGTGCGATGCATTGTCTCCTGAATTCCGAATCGAGCGGAAACTTTGGTGGCCTCCTCCTGGCTCTCCAGACACGTGATTCCAGCCCTTGAAGTCCCCTCAGAGGGTTGGACCAGATCAGCAATGTGAGTTCAATCAGCGATATTCACTCTTCTAACTCCTGAAAAAGGGTGCCAAAACCACAGAGCCACATCCAGCCATGAAAAAACTCTTGACTGGAGCCTTCCCCGTTGATCCCTGCTGCAAAAGCCCTTCGAGTCCAGTCTTCACAACAAGGAACTCTGCAGATCCTGAAGTCTCCCCCGCTGTAACCTCTTCTGTGCGGAGTAAACCATGCAAACAACATCTTGCCTACAGCCTTCCCTGTGATCCCTGCTGCAAAAGCTCTTCCAGTGTCCTGTCTTCAGTCCTCATGACAAAGGAATTCATCGACCAGGTTTTTGGCTGCAGATCCTGAAGTCTTGTTGCTGCAAACTCTTCTTCTGTGTTAAGGTACTTGGTTGGCTGGGGTATTTACTTGCCTTAAGCCTTTGGGATTCCTGTGTAGCTTTGGGGTGTTTGCAATTGGGAGGTTACTCATCCAGTTCACCCACGCCCACTGCTCGAATTCTTCTAGGACGTTTCCTCAGAAGTCCCTGGACCCTTTCAACCTCTCTAAAGTTTAATACTTTTTGAAAAGGCTTACTTAGGATCTGACTTTTGCTAATCCTGTGCCTATCCTGAACTATCTGTTGCACACTAGACCCTAGTGACCACCCTTCTACCACCAAGAACACTCATGCTCCAGGAATAAGGGAAAGACTTTAAGGGTTGGGTCTGTTGCCTAGAAAAGAGAACAAGTGTCTAAAAGTGTACTTACTTGTAACCGAGTTGGTTGGTAACTAACAAGAGTGAGCAGTTACAAAAGTTCTTACTTACCTTGAATATGTGTTGTGCCATTCTGAAAAGTATATGTAAGGTTGTTTATTACTATTGTTACCCAATCGAAGTTGGTACTTTATTCATCTCAGCAGGATGTAAGGCTTGTTGGCCTTGCCAGTATTTGGACCTGTACCCGCACATCAAAAAGACTGATCCCGCTGCAGAAGCGGTTAACCCATTGAGCCAGCTGGCTGTCTTTTTCGCTGTTTTCATTCATGGGGTGATATCTTTTAAACAAGTGCGGGATCCTTATTTGTCCTAACCCAGTTTGTTGGACTGCTTTGCATTACACGGAAACTTTTCTCACAAAGGCCAGCAGTTTCCCAGCCTAGGCCTTATACAAAAACATGAACACAAGAAACTGTCTCTATTTTCCACTGTGCTCCCCCCACTCCCCCCCTCAACCCCGGGGGTTAGCTTTCTGCTGAATTTTAACATTTCCCCCCCTTATGCCTCCATAAGAATATCTGGGATCGCCAACTACGCGGGCACACCTATCCCGGTGTCCTTTGCTAGGGGGTTTTCAATGTCGGCATTCAATGTTCAAGGTTAAACTCATTTCCAATTGCATTACCCTGCATTCTGGAGCCTGTAACGCTTACTCCGGGGCAAATAAATTATAATCTATTATCCCATACATTTTCTGTACGGTGGCACGCCCCGATATGTTTTTTAAAAAAAAGCAAGCTGGTGAAGGGTGACCAGTTCATTTCTTCTGGGCCCTGGGGTTGTCATTGATGCTTGGAAGATTACCTTTCATGATCACCTAGCGGGCATAAAATGATATTTGTGATGCATATTTGCCCTTAAATGCAGCTTGTTGCATACGATTTTTTAAGTTTGGGGAAGAAGAAAAGCTGACCAAAACATGCATGTAACCTGCCGTTTCTATAGATTCACGAGGAAATAATGCTTAAATCCTTATGCTTTGGGGGCATAATATGATTAATGCATGCTGCCACATTTCATATAGCACTTCTAGATGCCGTAATCCGCCCACTTCTAAGTGCTATAAACCGGGGTGTCCTTTTAACGCCATTTTATTTTATTGCTTTTTGTTTGTCATCATTAACTTAGGGGTGCAGTTTGTACGTGGATAGCATAGAACTGTGCCACACTCTAAACCACTTCCCCAAAACACTATTAATTACACTTCAATGGTGGGGCCACTCGGAGCATCACCGGGATCCAGACCTGCAACACTCTACAGTTTTTAGCTTTGGGGCCAACGCGTTGTTCCGGAGCCATTTTCCCCAGCCCATCTCTAGAAACGAAACTACTCCTTGCAGGCCCCTTTACTGGCGCCATCGCCGTAAATGAAACATGCATGTTTATGATAACGGGACCCCCTGCCCTTTAACACTCACTTTTGCTGTGATGCTTGCAACAACCGGATGTGCATTTTCATGCGCCTCTGCTGCCTGTGCTCTTGACGCGGCTTACCCAAAGGCCCTGTTGTCGTCCTTCTTTAGTCTGCTGACTAACGTTGGCCAAATACTATCCTTTCCACTTCTCCATGTGCTCTTTGTAATGCTGAAAACGATCTTACTGCGACAGTTGCCTCGATTTGCTTCTACGCTAATTTTGATGAATTGTAACATTTCCCTGTGTTCACTTCAAACTTCCAACTTGCCGTATTTCGAATCCGCTGCCCACCATACCCAAATCGAGCGGAAGTGTGTGAGGAAAGGAACCGGGAGTCTGCCTGGAGTTGTGGGGTACACCGTACACGCCAAGATGACAGGGAATGTCAGCTAGTCGTTCTGGGCTCTGTGCACAGGGCCCATGCGCCCTGGTCTGGTTAAACTCTAGTCCCTCTAGGCAGGCGTAGCACCTTCTGGCCTGAGCCTGCTAGCATTGATTTAGGGTCCCCTTGCTGACTCCCAGCAGGTCGGACAGGTGCGAATTTGATCAGGCTCGTAGGGGACCAGTTACGGAAGCACAGAGGGGCTGGGGCAGAAAGATAAATGTGAAATGGCAAGGGCACTCAAAAGAGAAGAGAATGAAGGGCCTGTGAGATACGAGACAGGGATGAGACAGTAAAGGAAGGGACCTTTGTGTGAGGGAGTGAAACAGCTGCAAAACGAAGGGGATAGGGAAAGATGGTGTCAGGTCTCAGGGAAACAGAAGGCATTAGGTTAGACTTTCTCAAATGTTAATAGTGGCTAGCTAAGGTTAATTTCACTGAAAAGACATTTCCTTAATTTAACATTATATCAGCCAGCAACTATTGTCCCAACTCAAGATGGTGGAGTACTTCCTGGCCAGCAGTGATTGGTTAATGACTATTGTGATGCAGTTTGGAACCTAAAGAAAGGTTCTAAACTGCCTTTCATTCAAGATCAGTTAATGGATGGTCACAGCACTTTAGAGCTCCTGAGAAGTCTGAAGAAAAATTAAAGAAATCACAGGGTACCAGTATCAATTCAACGGAGAAAGCAGGAGAAGAGAAAACTCAGATAAGTGACTAAAGTTATTTTAAAAAACAAAACCTGTGAGGAATAGTTGTCATGTTACAATTAAGTTAGTTCAAGTTCACCTTTGGGAACTCATTTAATTTTCATTATATTGAAGAAAAGTCAAAAACAGTTGTTGTACAGCAAATGTAAATAAGTTCTGGAAAGGAAAAGTATTTCTATGTACTATTGAAAACTATTGAACATTTGTTTTTATTGTGTGTTGCGGTGAATAAACAATTGAATTCCTGCTTGCACGCGACTCTCGAAAGCATACTTGAGAAAATAGAAAGACGTTTGTGTATCGTCGCACGTCGGCCGCTTTAGAGGAAAGGACTCAAACATAAGGCGTCGTGTCCAGGAAGCTCTTTGCAGGCGTTGCGTAATACTTTTCATTCGGTTCATAGAAGGTTTAGTTTGAGACAGCGTGCATTCCTGATCACGTGAGTGAAAATTCAAGTAAACATCATTCTATGTCAGCTGTTAAAAGTAGAAAGCAGCAAAAGCGACCACCTTACTAGCGCCATGCAGTGACAGCACAGCATTTCAGGAGGCTTGTGCGCGCGTATTAAGCGACATTCAGAGATGTGCAAAATTTTACAACGTTTTATTTTTTGGAGCTAATCTAAAATTCTGAAATATATTACAGTACAGAAGAAGAATTAATAAAGAGATTCAGATATTTCTCACAAATCTAAGAGTTTCATGCTGTATTGAGAGATTAAATATTAAATCAGCAAAAACAAGAGGAAGCTTTCTAATTAACAGAATTCAATACAAGTTTAATGTTCATTAACAGGAAGTTCTGCACTATTCAGAAGACATCCAGATTAAACTGAAGAGATTGAAAAGTCTAAGCATCAATCAGAGAAAGGTTTAAGTCAACTATAAGGATTAATTCTTTCAAGAGTCTCTCAGTAAATATACAGAGACTGTCAGGTAATTAAGGGGTTTTGGAAAGGTTTATATTGGAAATGGTTAGTGAGAATTATTTCAGAATTTAATTGTTGCTATGTCATTTGCAGGTATCCAGAGTTCCGAGGTCGCAAGCAGTTAAGGACTCCAGTGTTATCCTGGCCGTTTGTTATTTTCTCCAAATCCCCTTTTCCCCCACTCTGGTCAATCCAATAATTGTTGGTTATACTGGTTTGAGGGACTGGGTGGGCTATTCATCTGCTCCTGCAGAAGATTCAGTGTTGGAACCTGATAGATGGGGAGGGGAAGACAGGAGGACATTCATTAAATCAACGGAGAAAGAAAGAGGAAGGGCAGTTTGAAGTCAGAGGTCGTTAAAGAGAACTCACTTGGAGAAGAGGGGGGAGCGGGCTAAGCACAATGCCATATCCTCGTTCCTTTCCTCGCTGCTTTTCTTTTTCTTAATTTTCTTCTGTTTTCTTTTCTTCTTTTTTGCCATTTCTTTGTGGAAAGGTCCTTCTTGAGATTTACTCTGCGCGCCAAACAAGGTTTGGTCCCATTGTTCGCTTTGAATTTGGCGGGATTCACGAGTGAAGCCCATCTCTGGCTCCAGGGTGTCTGGGTGGGCAGGAAGTGAGGGAGGTGCCCGAAACTTCATGTGCTTAGTCTCCTAGGAGACCCAAATTCACTCTGTAGTGATTAGCCGGCTGACTGTCCAGCAAGGACAGCCACCCTGCTGGGGGACTGACAGCTAGGCTGGAATGAATGGGAGAGAAAGGCAAGGCTTTTGGCTTGGAAGGCAGAGTCGACCAATGGACGAAGGAACCAAAGAAGAACTTGAAGAGGACCAACTCAGCACACTTGGAGGTTGAGGGTAATTGTGAATTCACAAGCGAACCCTCAGTGAAAGGGGAATCACCCTTTAACAATATAAACAGGCTTGTGAATTGAAGCTGTTTCAGTGGGGAAGACTAACACGACAAACACTACAGAGTCACATTTCAAAAAGTATTGAACAGGACATCACAGTGGAAAAATACATTTTAATAATGAATTCACAATTTCTAAAAACAAAAGCGTAGTACAAAGTGCTATGAGTACAACCTGCATCTCATCATCCCAGTAAACATATTGATTATGAGCAAATTACTACAGACACACCATACATTAAGAACAAGCTCTTTCTATAGCTAATTTCTAAAGTGACTCGTGCTGTGCAACTTCACACTGGTCATACCATGTTCTCCACTCATCCACTTCTAACACATCCGTACTACCATTCACAGTTATTCATGTTCCTACACAGTTCCATCATATATAAAAACCAAAAATGATCAGCCCAACATGTTTCTTTCCTAATCGTATCTGGGTTTCTTTCCACGGAAATTCATCAGGGGCTAAAACAATTATGGTGTTTTTGCAACAAGCAGGTTTAAGGTTAAATCTATCATCTAGATCTTTAGACAAGAAAACTAATATGTCATAATTGGTCAATCAGGTCTTCAATTCCTGGAGGGTTGTGGCTGTAGCTATACTGAGAGTCTTCCCCCTACAATAAAATAGCAAATAAATTGAAAGTCAATGTACATCGAAGACTGAATTCAGTCAGATTATCTATTGCGGTGAGTCCAAATCAATAATGATGCTTAAGAATAGCATTTACATTTTCAGATTCCATTGGTGTGGCACACTCACAATGTCTCAAAGATAAGAGGGATGAGGAATCTCACGCCTCTTGGCTCGAGGTAATGGATCAGAGAGTAAATCACTCAGCCAATCAAATTGGCCTGGTAATACTCCAGATATTATACATCACAGTTCAGGTCTGTTATACCTTTCAATTGCTTTTAAAACATTTGTATCTAGAGAGGAATTTTTAGTGAAAGCCGAGTGTAAAGTGTTACAGCCGTATGCAACCAAGAAATCACTATCAGGTTGATATCTTTCGCAGAGGGAGCCCTTTGGGTTTACAATTAGCATCTAGTTTCCTACTTCTCCCTTTCCTCCCCCTCTCTCCTCTCGCCCTTTTCCTTTGTCTTGACCGCTCACCTCAACCAAAGAATTCCTGTTGATCCAAGCAGTAAGTTTAGCATCAGTGATGTTGATTGCTGGGATTAGACGTCAAACTTGTTTAGCAGAAAACAAAGTCACAAGCATAGGAAGGTGAATCTTATCAGTCAATAGCTAAACAAGGAGGGGGAGGGGCAGAGAAGCACAGACCAACATCAATTAGGTTCTCATTGTTCCTCACTTCGTTTGGAGTTAGTTTCAAAAGGCCGGAATACACATCGGGTTGGTATACCTAAATTGGCTTCCATCTGTGCTATATTCGAGAGTGGTCCTGCATCAATCTCGTATGTTCAGAGTCCACACTCAGTCGCGTTATCATCGCTCACAAGGGTGTGTTATAAAACAACCCAGTTCAAATCTGGCGAGGTACTGTTCCAGAATGGATGGCAATTACTGTCCGGAGCATGAGAGAAAGTAAAGAACTTGAAGAGGACGCGTGCTGCAACTCCTGGACCATTGGTTTGCCCGGTGAAGCCCTGCTGCTGTGCTGAAACTCCAAATTCATATCGACAGAGGAGCCCCTGCAAGGACGACTTCTCCCCTTGAGTTTGTGGGACCAATCAACTCCAAAGTAAGACACATGGACATCCTTCTCAGAGCTGGTTGAATTTCCACAGAGTTGCTGCTGGAAACCGAATAGCCAGGGAGAAGACAACTAGACTGTGCGTTGCTTTTAAGTTGGCCAAGAGCTCCAGGAAGATCCTCCGGACGTCCCAGGAAGCAGGACTGGCCGAGCCTGACCCCCTCCCCCTCAACAGAGTGCAGGACCCCAGAAGCAAGGAAAGTCCATTTCGACAGCCAGAAACCACAGTGTTGCTATTTGCGGTAGTCCCGAAACACTGAAGTGCCACTAGTTGGCAGGATTTCCAGTTGCGAGCAGTAACCGTCCCATTGTAGAGCAGGAGCCCCCAGAAGTCCTCCCTCTTGTCCCCACGACTGTGGCTCAGGAACAGTGAAATCTGGCAGAGCTGCTTTAGGAACAGAAGTCATCTGCTGCACTTTTTCTTCAATACATAGGTACTGTAAAGTCTGAGAGAACTTACCTCTCATTGTAGAGTTGCTTGCTTCTTCTACTACTCACAAGTAGTATCAGCTTGTGGCCCTATATTCGATTCTTCTTTTCTTCAAAGACTTCAGAAACATTTTGCAAAGACTTTTCTACTTACCTACCAGAAATGCTTCATCCAATATAAGACTTACCCATTGACTTTGGCTTAGCTTGTTATACTGAATGACTCTACTTAGGGGATCCAAAGACTCTACTTAGGGGATACAAAAGTATTTGCCTGCTTAAGAATATTTGTTTTCTCTTTTTGTTCTAATAACTTTGACCTGTTACCAACGTCTAACAGTATTCCAAATGCAAACAGTAAGATATTAATGTTCCCAGAACCCTAGCTATTGAAGTCACCCGGGGGTGTAGGTTGTGTTTGTGGGCCATCCCAAAGGGTTTTTACTGATTTAGAAAGAGTGTACAGTACTGAAGTGTATTTGTGTGTTACTATTATATTGCTCCCTTCTGAAGAAGGCTTATTCTAACTGAATGATAAATACATGAATAATTTTTTATTCAAGAAACCTTGTGTGTAAACGTTTATTTGAATACTTGTCACTGTGAATCTCTAACTCCCCTACAGCTCACATTGACCCCTCTGGAGATAGGCCTGGCTGCTCAACACGCTAACAAAACTGTGTAGTACAAGCTTATACCAAAGGTTGGGTTTCCTATACCTGTAGTCAGAGTTGTTGTATTTCACCCAAAGGGTACTGCATACAAACTTTGCCTAACACGTCTTCTTCGTAGACAGGTGCTTCATCGATGAGGATGCTGTTTTAGAGGAAGGTTTAACCGTCGACGACGGCGTAGTCTTAGTAGACGGTGAAGTTAACTTAGATGTAGACAGAGTCCCCGTGGACGACCGCTTCGCCGACAAAGGAGAGGATAAAGAGAAATGTTTACCTTTTTGCGATTCCAGTCACCATGGCATCCTGGGTGCTTTAGAGGACTTTCCACTCCTCCTCTTCTTGTCCTTTGCTGGTGGGGAGTGTGCTCCGTCTATTGACAAAGCTCTCCTTTTGTGAGCTCGCTTCTCAGTGTGCCTGGAGAAGGTTGATGGTGCCGTCTTGCAGGATTCCTCATCTGAGGACATTTGCCTGCTCTCCAGATGTAAAAACAGTTTTCTGTGCCTGTCCGCCAGGGTTTTCTTGGTGAATGTCTGACAAATACTGCATCCCTGAATGTTATGAGGGCAGAGGCAGTGGATGCAGAGTTTGTGCTCGTCCCTCACAAAGATGACCTTCTTGCCACACCTTGACAGTCTTTGAAGAGAGAAGTCTTCTCCTTGACAGTTTGAACTTGTTGAGCCATGAGGAGAGAGCATTATTAGACAGAGTTTTTGGGAGTGTGTTGAGAAAGGAACAAGTTACTTACCTGTAACTGTTCTCCAGCGTGGGTCTGGCATGGATTCACATGCTTATGAATATTCCCTGTCGTCAGGCTGGGAATCTTCGGTAAAGAAAAAAATCAGTTTCACTTCTGAACTTTCTTTCTCCTAATAACCAATCACTGAGCTCTGGGTCATACTGCCCCCACCCAGTGACAGCCCTCTATCCAAGCCCCTCTGACAGCCATCTTCAGATTTGGTCGCACGTAAAGTGGCAGTAGGACCAAGAGAAGAGCCGCAGAGGGGCAGGCGGAAGGCTTCGCATGTGAATCCATGCCAGAACCATGCTGGAGAACAACAGTTACAGGTAAGTAACTTGTTCCTTCTCCAGCATGGGGTCTGGCATGGATTCACATGCTCATGAATAAAGAATACATAGCAGTACACACATGCACAACCACGGGAGGTGGCAAGGCTCAACATAAGCATCTCTTACCTCCTCACCAGGCTCACCTTCAAGCTAACAGGTTGCGCAGCACTGCTTGGCAGAGTCTGGACCCTTCTCTGGAATCCCGGTCTACGCAGTAGAATCTCGTGAAGGTGTGAGTCGACCTCCTCGTTTAGATGAAAGTCTGATGGTACCTTGGGCATGAAGGAGGGGTGCGTCCGCAGCACCACCCTCTCGAGGAAAGTCAAAAAAGGTGGTTTTCACGAGAGGGCCTGGATCTCTCCTGCTCGTCATGCGGAGGTGATGGCCACGAGAAAAAAAGTCTTCCACAACAAAAACTTGAGTGGTGCAGAATGCATAGGCGCGAATGGAGGTGCCATGAGCCTAGTAAGCACCACATTGAGTTCCCACATCGGGGCTGGAGCCTTCACCGGCGGGAACAAATGAAACAGTCCTTTGACAAACTCCTTAACCAGATGCTGTGACCATAATGACGACCGTCCCGGAGATCTGGTGTAGCGGGAGATAGCTGCCAGATGAACTTTGATGGAGGCATGGGCCAGTCCTGCTTTGGCCAACGATATCAAATAGGGTAGCAGCTAGGGTTGATCTTCTGTGCACGGCACCAAACGGCGAACCTCTTCCATTTACGTCTGCAGCATTTAAGAGTAGACGATGCTCTGGCCTTGGCAAGCACCTCCTTGCAGTCTGCTGGGAGATTGTAACCCCCAAACTCTAATGGTGCAGGAGCCAGGCCTTCAGGTTCAGCGATCCTGGGTCGTGGTGCAGAATTGCGCCTCCTTCCCTGGCGAGAAGATCTGCAACCACCGGAAACTTGACTGGAGGGGACGCTGATATGTCGAGAAGGTCCGGGTACCAGATCTGCCTTGGCCACGCTGGTGCAACAAGGATCATCCTGCACTGGGACCGGCTGAGTTGATGGACTAGTCGGAAGAAGCAACGGCAACGGAGGGAACGCATACAGAAACAGGCCGTCCCAGGGGAATGAGAATGCGTCCCCCATGCTCACCGGCTGGGGAGACCTGCTGGCGAACCTCCGGCACATTCTGATCATCGCTGTCGCAAATAGATCGATCTGGGGATTGCCCCATCTGTGGAACAGGTGATCCACATGTTCCTGCCAAAGTTCACACGCGTGGCAAGAGCGCAGTTCCCTGATGAGAGTCGGTGACTGTTCTTCACTCCTGCCAGGTGAAACGGGATGAGGAACATCCCCTGGGCAATGGCCCAGTGCCATAGGTCCTGTGCTGTTTTGGAGAGCGCTGTGGATCTAGTGCCCACTGCTTCCTGATGTAAAGTATTATGGTGGTGTTGTCTATGAAGACCCGCACCACTTTGCCCTTGAGGGACTGAAGGAACTATTTGAGGACCCAAAACACAGCCTGCAGCACCAACACGTTGATGTGCAACAATTTCTCCTCCAGCCTTCATAATTTCTCCTAGGGCAGCCACAGGCCTCTTGCGTGAAGACTTCCGGAGTGAGTTCCCCATCCATCGAGGGAGGCGTCCGTCGTGACCGTCTCCTGGTGCGGCGGTGTCTAGAAATATGCGCCTCCAGACAGATGTGCGCAAACTCTCCACCAACTTATTGCTCGACGGAAGCTCTCGTTGAGTGTGTTCTTGTCCTGGAAGCTTCCCGATACTTGTATCCAACGGGCATCAAGGAACTCCTGTAGAGGATGCATCTGTAGCCTGCATAGTCGGATGAAGTAGATGCATGACATCATGCCGAGCAGTGACTTGATGGACTTCACTGTGGCGACCTTCAGGGCGAAAAGCTGTTGTATCTTGCCCAAGATGGCCTCTATCCTCTTCTCCGACGGAGACGCGAGGCACGACACTGTTGTGTCGGGGTCCCAGAAACAGCGCGTCCTGCGATGGAGTCAAGCAGAACTTTGCATAGTCCACAGAGAACACCAGATCCGTCAGAAGGCGAACGGTACTCGCCGTGTGGTCGACAGCGATGTCCTTCGAACTGGCCTGGATGAGCCAGTCGTCCAGAAAAGTGTAGACGTGGATCCCCTGCAGTCGCAGCTGCGCCGCCACTGGTGCCAGGCACTTGGTGAAAACCCTTGGCACCAACTTCAATCCGAAGGGAAGGGCCTTGAATAGGTAGTGCTTCCCTTTTACCACAAAGCATAGAAGCCTGCAGTGCTCCTTTTGAATAGGGATGTGGAAGTACGCATCCTCCAGGTCCAGTGCCGGCAGGAAGTCCCCCTCTTCCAGCTGTCCAAGCATGTGTTGAAGCGTGACCATCCGGAATTTCTGGTACTTGATGTACTTGTTTAGTCGACGGAGATCAAGGATGGGCCTCCAGCCCCCAGTCTTCTTTTTCATGAGGATGTACCTTGAGTAAACTCGAGCCGTGGAGCCTCTTTTGGACGAGCTCCATCTAGCCTTTTCTTAACATGGCCCGCACCACCAGCAACAGCTGAGGGACGTGGTTTTCCTGCCGGGCCACCAGTGGTATACGGGGACACTTTTGTTGAAATTCCAGGGTGTGTTAGTGGGTGAGAGCGTCCAGCACCCAACGGTCGGTGGAGATGGGCTTCCACACGCTGAAGTTTGCCAGCTGGCCTCGCACCGGGGTGCACGGGTGGGGGCCTGACGCCACTGTAGGTTCAATCCTGCTTGGATGTCGAAGGGCCGCCTTGGGGGCCCTGGCAACAAGGATGTCCTCCTCCGAAGGCCTTGGCGCAGCCCCTGTTGGTTTCCTGGGCCAAAGAGCGGGAGGGTTGGCGGTAACTAGCAGAGCCCCCGCCGAAACCCTTGAATGAGCCTTGGGACTTTCTGTCTGAGGGCCGAAAAGACGGCCTCTGTTGTTGAAGAGTGCCCAAGGACTGCACTGTCTCAGTGTCCGTCTTGATGACACTCATCTACAGCCTTCGCAGACACATTGTCCCAGTCGAAGGGTATGTCCAACACCTTCGACTGAACGTCCTGACGAAAGTTGGTGGCCTTGAGCCAGCCATGACTAAAGGCAAACGCTGTGTTTCCCATATGGCGGAATCCAGCATCGGCAATGTCCATGGCCACTGTACTGGCGTAGAAAGAGAAAATTGGACGGATATGGCACACCCTATTAATGTGGGTAATAGTGTATTGGATTATTGTCTAAGTAGGAAATTTAAGGAAAATAGAAAATAGATATGAGGTGCAGAGGAGAGATAGGCAACCTTGACACCTAGGTTGCACAAAGTTATAAGAAACAAGATAAGTTCCCAATTAAGGAACTCACGTCCCCTGCACACTTTCCAATGTCTGGAAAACCAGACCAACAATTAGTTTGTATACTAAACAGTGTTTCTAATATCTTTTGAAACCATTGCATTAAACCAAATTTAAGAAGGTGATTTATTAAAGAAATCAACATTCAGGCAAAGTAGGTCACAAGAACCAAAATTAATATTTATTCTTGATGTTGAAACTGTGGATGGCCCAACGTGTTTTGAGTAGAACACTCATCATCAGGGGAAAATCAAAAATTCTAAGGAAAGATATGTACAAAATTTACATTAGAGTGATATTTTCCATTAACAACAATTTTGCAAAACAAGTCGTTTCTACAAACTTCAATTGCTATACAGGCTAATTGAATGAGCATAATAAACAGTAGATATCCAAAGTTCTGGGTACATTGACGCAACAAATTAACATGTTTTAACTGGACAGCTATCATAACATTTCTATTAGAATAAAAGCAGTAGATCGGTGTCATGGGATTACTTTATAGACTGTGCTGTGCACAAGGGTGACTATATGATTATCGAATAGATATAACCAGTGTAGACTAAAGAGTAACAGCAGATAGAAGTAGCTCTAACCTTGTGAATTTAGTAAAATATCTTCAAGCGAAGAGGTAGTAGGTCCGGGGAGAGTATCCCAGGTAATTGATGAGACAGTACAAGATGAGTATTGGCAACAGACTCATATCTGTAAAAGAGGAGTGAGTATCAGAAGCTAGTAAGAGGGTGCAGGAAGAGAAAACTAAGGCTAAAAAAATAATAATCAACTTACAACTGATGGCGATCTATCTGGACACTGAATAATGCGTATAGCCATGGTATAGTTCCCAAGGTTCTTAGTGGTCCAAGGAGGTGGCTTGAAAAACCCAGATTGTATCCAATATCTTTTTCAAATGTTCATCAGGTATCCACTGTCACTAAAAGAAATAACAATGGGAAGAGTGGAAAAAATCTTAGCGGGAAAAAAAAAAATTGGGAAGAGTGTAACTAAAGAGGTGCAGGACTTGGTGGGAAGGAGGTACTGCACAGAGAGGGCTCCTGTGCATATCAAGAACACCTTTGGTAGGGAAGATTTTACCTGTTTAACAATAGCGCTGCCAACTGGAGACCGGAGCCCAGAAGGAAAGCCGACGTCATTTGCAACACTGTGCGTGTTTATATTGTGTTCTAAGGCGTGACGTCATCACGCGGATGCGTGTGACGCGGCGTGCTCAAATTGGAGTATAATTAGAAGATATGCCATAAGTATTATCTGGGGAAGACATCACAATAGTGGAACTATTGTCACTGTCACAAAGTGAGTAATTGTTGCGGACAAGTGCGAGGCAGAGTAACGGAGGCCCGGGATGTTGATAACATGACGTCATCACGTTAGCGTGTGCATGACGTAATGTGTAAACAAACCCGAGACGGCTAACTTGCGATCCCTACAAGGCACATGGGAACTCAGTTGAGTAAAAAAGGCCCGTGAAAAAGATGCAGGAAAGCAAAGTACTTCTAGTTCGGCTGGAGACAAGGCCAATCATGCTAATGGTGTGAACGGCGCCACAACATGGCATCCGTGTCACGGAGAGTTAATGTAATCAGAGGAACATAAAAACACTATGTGAGCAACCTAGAAAAGGCCCCCAAAGAAACAACCTAATAATAATATCCGGGAGAGGGAGATCAAAATCGAGGTATGGTAAAAAACAGCTTGCTGTTACGTTAACCAGCTAAAAAAAGGCCCCTGTAGGGGGAAGAAGGCGGTACTCGTTGCTCAGAATGAAAGTACCAGAGGATATCCAGTGCACAGAACACAAGAGTGTTCTGTTAGAATAGTGAGGACTTTGTAGTGTAGGACCGCTGTAATTGGTCAATAAAGCGACCATTATGCAATTATTAGAGTAGTATATAGTGATTAGCACTGCATGCATGAATGATGTGACTGGAATTTATTAGAGTCCATATTGGATCTAAAAGAGGGGCGAAGGATCAAGGATACTAACCTAAAAACAACTCATATCAAGAGTCACAAGGTCTATTATTTATGCCCCTTCAAGATATAGTCATTTCCATAATTATGATGTATAGGCCAGACAACTTCACTGCCCATAAATGGTTCACAATTTGGTTGCAAATCAAGTGTCATAGAACATATGATCAATGACATAAATAACACTTGGCCGGTCATGCAGACAGACTATAATTTGTGTATAACCAAATTAAGAGGCGCTCTATCTGCCATCGGCATGGTGCACAATCTAAAGGTGGTCATACAGTCATTTAATCAGTTACATCTCTAGCCAGAACATATCAAGTGTGACTACAGGTGGTAATCAAGACAGAAAAAAAGAGTAATATGTTGGTGATTTTTTTTAATAAATGGACCAAGTAGTAGTCTTCGTTAAGCCCCAGGGGGGACATTGCATCAAGTCTATGTATCCAATATAGTTCTTTTTGTGCAAGTAGTTTTGGTAAGTCTCCTCCCCTGTGTAGGGGGTGCAATACTTCTAGTATTGCAAATCTCATCTGTGAAATACTGTGATTGTTGTCCCTAAAATGCCAGAACACAGGTGATTTGAGATTTTTGGTTCTGATCTGTCACTTATGCTCGATCCATCTTTACTTAACTTTTCTACTGGTCTTCCCCACGTAGTATTTGCCACAAGGGCATCTGATGGTATAGACTACATTTTTAGAATCACAAGTTGCATAGCTTTTCAAAGGAATCTTCTTGCCGTTATTAGGATGCCTAATGTGATTGCCTTTTATGATGTTCGAACAATGTTGGCAATTTTGGCAGGGGAAAGTGCCGTTTTTTGTCTTAGTAAGTGTCCTCTGAGTGGAAGTTTTAGGTCTTTCTGCTTTTATTAGCGCATCTCTGAAATTCCTTCCTCTTTTATACGCCAACATTGGAGGAGATGGAACGAGACGGTTAAGGTTGGGATCTGATTTAATAAGGTCCCAATTTTTAGTGATGATCGTTTTGACCTGGAAACTCTGTGCTGAGTATCTCAATGTGTAAATCAAGTTGGATTTAGTCTGTGTTGGTTGTTTATTCAGTAACCTGTCCCGAGGTTGAGATTCCGTTCTGGTGATGGCTTGCGTCACTACTTGTTCTGGAAATCCCCTTTCCAGAAATCTCGATCTCAGTGTCAAATTCGGTTTGTCGCTTTTCTGTGTTGGAAGTGATCCGTTTGGCTCGTAAGAGTTGACTGTAGGGAAGATTGTTCTTAAGATGTCTTGGGTGGAAACTAGTGAAATGTAAAGAGCTATTAACATCAGTTGGTTTCCTATACATTGTTGTTACCAATTCTGTGGTTTTCCATTCTACTGTTCCATCCAGAAAATTCACATGTGGTCTTCCAATCTCTATTGTAAATTTGATCCGCGGGTTACATTGATTGATGTAATGCCAGAATTCAGTCAATTCCTGTTCTGTGCCCTTCCAAATTCCAAAGACATCATCGATGTATTTTGTCCAACAGTGTAATTTGTTTTTCCAGTGTGGGTGATCCAAAACGTGGGTTTTCTCGAAATAGAACATGAAAATGTTCGCATATGAAGGGGCTACAGCTGAGCCCATAGAGGTACCCGAGATCTGTAGGTAATATTGGCCATTAAATCTGAAATAGTTATTGTATAGTATTAGATCAATCAGTTCGATAGCGAAAGTTTTTTGGATTTGAACATCATGTCTTAAAAGAAACCATTCCAAGGCAGCTATACCTTCGTCATGGGGAATCGAAGTGTATAGACTACTAACGTCCATGGAAAATATTAGGGGATCCGGAAAGTTGTTGATTTTCTGCAGAAAATGTGTAGTGTCCTTTAGGTAAGTAGGTATTTTCTGTACCAGTGGTTGCAATGCGGGATCTAAATAAACTGCTAGGGGTTGAAATATGCTGTCTGTGCCAGCGAAAATAGGCCTGAAAGGAGGATCTCAGGAATCTTTATGTATTTTAGGTAACCCGTAAAATACTGGGATGATTGGAGTTGTTTTGATCAGAAATTCTTCTGTTTTATCTGATATACAGTCCATAGTACTTGCTTTCTCAACTGCCTGTTTGATAATGATACTTATGTTGTTTGTAGGGTCATTATCCAATGGGAGGTAGGTCTGTCTATCATCAAGTAATTTCAGACAGCCAGCATTGTACAGTGTTGTGTCCATGAGTACTAGGGCTCCCCCTTTGTCAGCTTGTTTCATAGTGAGGGAATTATCATCCGCAAGGTCCTTGATTATTTTGAGCTGATGTCTCTGAATATTTTGTTTTGTGGAAGATTCATATTTAATCTTTCTCAATTCACGTGTGGTTTTTGTTTTAAATAGATTGATCAATGGATTATTGATTTGTGGATGAACGGTGCTCTGTTTCTTCATTTCCAAGTAGTCGTGTTCTTTAGCTGGTGTTGTTTGTCCCAGGTTATCAAAGAAAATCTTTAATTCCATTTTCCGTATTAGTTTGAAAAGGTTAATTTCTTCTTCAAAAAAAGTAGTTGAGTTTGTGGGAATAAATGAGATCCCAAGACTTAGTGTGTCAATTTGAGCTTTGGATAGCTGTCTGGAGGAGATGATGATCAACGGTGAATCTGTGTGTTCTTTTGGCGCGGTTTTCTTTTTCCCTCTTCTGGTCGGACGTCTCCTAAAAAAGGTTTTGGAGGAATTGTTGTAATCGTGGGATTGGTGTTTCACTAACCGTAGCTGTGGGAGTAGTTACTGGATAGGTTGCACACTGCTCTGTGTTGTTATCTGGGGTCGGTTTCTTAGGGCCGCCAGATGGTCCAGGTCGAGGTTTATATTTACTATAATATTCCTGCCATGTATAGACTATTTCTCTGGCATGGTCCAACGTGTCCCTACGAAATTTCCGATTTTTCTGCTGTTCGATGTCGCGTTTATAGTTCTCCAACTTGGTATTGGTGTCTTCCAAGATTTTATGAAGTTCTGCTGCAGATTTGAGTTTAGTGAGTTGTGTGGATACTTCTTTGATTTCTTTATTAATCGTATGAAGAGATTTTGCGAGTTTCTCTGTGCTGGCGTAGTCTGATGCTACCTCGCCTTCCTGCATAATTTCCAGAGCTTTCGACCTCTTGTCAGGTAGGAAGTCCAGGATGGAGGCGATCTTGAACCAGAGCTCCTGGTCATAGCGTGCTACGATGGCGAGGGCGTTGGTGGCCTCGGTCGTCGCCGCACAATAGATGATCTGTCGTCCTATGGCATCTAACTTCTTCCCTTTTCTGTCCAGAGGGGTGGAGGCTGCCGATGAAGCACCTGAGGACTTCTTGGCCACCGCTGACACCACCGAATCTGGGAGACGGTTGGACCCTCAAGCACTTGGGCACAGAGTCTGGCACCCTGTACTACTTCTCAAGGCAATCACTCTTCGCCAGGGCCGTAGAAGGGTTCTTCATAAGAGACAAACCTTTGTCCCAAATGTCATCCAGGAGCGGGACCGAGAGGATGGTCTTTCTCTTCACCTCGGATGCTGATGTAAGAAGCCCCCATCTTCTGGAGCAAGCTGGAAAAGTTCAGACGCTCTGGAGATCATCTAGTGGAACAATCTCATCTGGCGGTGAAGATCTGGGGGCGGAGATGGGAGGTCCCGTAACCCACCATCATCCATGCCTGTCGTTGCCGTGTCCAGTTCCATCTCATCCCTCGGGGGGGACAGGGGGGTGAAGAGTGGCAAGGAGGTGGAGGTGAACTCTCTTCTGCTTGGCCGGAAGCTGCGGGAGGGGCAGCCGGTGCGATAGGCATCCTTGTCTGCATCTTCAAGACTAGCATATGCAGTACTGATAGAATGTCCATCGAGAGGTCTCTAGGGAGGTAGCTGAGGTGGGGGTGGCAGCTGAGGAGTAGGTGGAATAGGCCGCCGAGGCACCGGTTGGGAGACCCGGCCTCGTCGACTTGCTGCTCTTCCTCGACAGTGTCCTCGCTGTAGTCACCTTCGTCCTCGTCGCGCTCATCTTAGGGCATGCTTCCTATGTTTTCCTGCGCATGGATGGCTTGCAGACCGGTGAGCTCCTCCTCGGAGGAGATATCCGTACCCAGGAGGGCCAGCGCACCTCCCCCCCCCCTTCTTCACCTCCAGAGGGGAAGGCCTCGGGGAGATCTGCTTCTCCAGGGTTTTCTCTATGGGCCGGAACACAGCCTCCCTCCTGGGAGGAAGGGACACCCTTCGTTTTAGGGGTTGTGCCCTGCGAAGCTGTCTGGGTGGCCTTCGTAAGCGACGCGGCCACCCCTTCGATGGAAGGCTGGGCCTTCGCCAGGTGCACCTGGGCCTTCACGGTCAGGACCGTAGCCTTGTCCTGCTTGGCCTTCTCTTTAGGGGGAGGGTCGGAGCCCAGATCCCCATTGGCCTTCTCCGGCATGACAGACTAGGGCTTCTACTTCAGTTTGGCCGGATGATGCGACTTACGCTTGGCCAATCATCCTGAACGTTGACTGGTGACAGAGGCAGGAGACATCGATCATGCTATGGCCGCCGAGGAGCCAGTCGAAACGGTGCTCCCGGTGGCAGTGGACTTGCAGTGCTTAGCCTTTTGTTGGACCCCCACGGGAGAGGCGCCCTCAAAGGTCTTAGAAGCCTGCTCGGTCTTCTTGGAGCTGGGAGAGGCATGCTGCTGGGACCCATCCAGAGCAGGGGCCTTGGCCTGTAGCCACTCGTTCAGCCGCTTGTGCTGGTCCTTCATCGTGCTAGGGGCTATTTCCTGGCAGAACGCACAATCCTCCTCCTTGTGCGTCGGGTACAGGCAGTAAAGGCACTCGGAATGCTTGTCTGAAGACATTCCGCAAGCCGCGGCTGGAGCAAATCCTGAACAGGGGAGCTGAATCCTTTTTCCTGCAACATGGTCCATGCGGCGCAGGCCCGGGAATCTTCTGGAAGCTTCCACAAAGAAACTCGATGAAATTCGCACTTGAGGGGCGCTGAATAATCAGAAAAACAGGTCCCTGTTAATCGGAAGGTTGATCGATGGAGCACAAGGCCGGAGCACAAAACGCAGTAAAAGCTCGAGAGCTAAACACGAGGACTCCCAACACTTAGACGTGCAGAAAATATCCGAGATGGTTGCCAGAGGAGGGGCTTTGGTAAAGGGCAGTCATTGCCTGGGGGCAGTATGACCCAGAGCTCAGTGATTGGTTATTAGGAGAAAGGCAGTTCAGAAGTGAAAAACATTTTTCCTTTACTGAGGATTCCAGGCCTGATGACAGGGAATATTCATGAGCATGTGAATCCATGCCAGACCCCATGCTGGAGAAATACAGGCTTGTGTGAGTAGGGCTGTTAAGCTATGAAGAAATTCAAAAAAGCTCAGAGTTGAGAGGTTTCCCCTGTGCTGTAAGACACAGCGACCAATCTGAAGATGGTTGACTGGGGTCGGGTTAGGGTCTAAAAATGACCAGAAGCAGGTGGAGGGACCCCACAAGTGAAAGGCTACACAAACCCTAAAGGGCCCTGTGGGTGTAGCTTTCTTTTCTTTCCCAAGGGAATGTTTTAATATATTAATATATATTATTTAATTTATCGAAGATTTCCAGTCTGACGAGGAATGTTCATGCATGTGAATCTATCAAAGATCCAATGCTGGAGTAGTACACTGAAAAGATACCCTTGTTTACTTGGAGAATGGAGACGACTTTGATGGTACCCTTTTCCAGCAGGACCTGAACTTCATCCAGCAGGATGCACAGGTGTTCTGGCGACAGGCTTCTGCTTCTTGGTGGGTGGCAGCGAGGTGGTCAGAGAAACTTGATAAGATATCCGTGGCCAACGGTCTTTAGTACCCACTGATCTGAAGTGATCCCCTCCCAGGTGTTGATTGAAGACAGACAACCCCCGACTGGGGAAGCGTGGGAGGGGACCCGTACCAGTGAGTCACTTTGAGGTGGAGGCCAGGGAGCCTCTGGGAGTAGAGTTTCTGGCTCTACCCGTGCCCCTACAAGAACCTCTTTGCTGGTACTAGAAGTTAACAGAGGAGCCTTAACCGGAGGACCAGGCGAACCCCTCCCTCCCCCAGAGCCGTAGGGGCGAGCAGGAGAAGGATTGGCCACGAAAGGACCACCGTGCGCTAGAGCCTCCACGCTGGTGAAAGGGTTTAGCCGTAATCTGGCTAAGTGACTTTCGAGTCACGTGTTCTTTCTTTGCCATACATAGGGCGTTGTCAACCGCTTTCCCAAAAAGGTTGGATTCCTCCACTGGTTTGTTAGAGAGACTTGAGTCTCAGGTTTGAACCCAGAGTTTTTTTAACCAGGCATGCCGCTTAAGCAGGGTTCCCTTGTCGAGGGTGCAACCAGCGGTTTCAGCTGAGTCCAGCGTGTTCTTCGGTATATTCTGGGACACTTGTCTGCCTTCAGCCACGACCGCCAACAAGTTTGATCGGGTGGGCTCTGGAACTTCCTGAAGACCATCCTATACTAGGCCCCACTGAGCCTAACTGCAGCTCGCCAGGAGCGTGGCGTTATTGGTGATTCTTGTGGAGTAAGCCACAAAGGCGGTGACCAGTTTACCCAGAATTTTGCAGTCCTTATTCGG
Organism: Ambystoma mexicanum; assembly: GCF_040938575.1. NCBI lineage: Eukaryota > Metazoa > Chordata > Amphibia > Caudata > Ambystomatidae > Ambystoma > Ambystoma mexicanum. Next base: position 1,154,887,262 of record NC_090932.1, on the reverse strand, counting down.
ATGGGATTCTGCGAAGGATAGTGGTACCCCTGCCCTTTTGCAAGTGGTTGTATTTCACAAGGAGTCCAGTGTGGCATGACCCCTAATGTAGAGAGGGTCAGAGAGGGCTGGGTGGAATAATTTCCCCACCCAGAGGTTGACTGACAGTAAAGAAGGGGCCAGGTGTATTTTAATAAAATTTAATAAAGGGATGGCTTGGTTAACTGAAGTCGTTTCCTTGAGGATGTCCTCCATGAAGTCTGAGTCTGGAGCAGCACTGTGCGTAACAATTTTAAAATGATTGGCTGCTCTTTTAAAAAGGGAGTTGAACAGCATCTGGTCGTCAACGAATGACTAATCTATTTGCGGAGGAGTAGTACGGGGATCTAAACAGATGACATCCGGGTCAGTGGTACATGGCGGTGTGTGCCACGAGTCCTAGTCCTTCCCCTCTGATCCCAGTCTGGGTCTTGATAGACTGTGTTTTGATCATAGAGGTTAACTCCATCATAGGCAGCCTCCTTTGTCTGCTCTTCAGGGACATCCCCAAATATATCCTCTTGGTATTCCTCTGCTTCCTCCAATGAGAGGAACTAGGCACAAAGGGAGGGGAGTTTCTGAAATTTAGAGGGGGATAGGGCAAGAGTCCACTTCCCTGGGTCTCTTCAAGGCTTTATCACATTGGTCTTAAAAGTCAATGAACTCCGCCATCTTGGTCATAGTTAGGGAGAATTTTCTGTTTAGCGCTTAAATTCCTCCCACCTTAGAGACCCTCAGCACTTTCGCAGAACTTTGTACTTTAATTCCATGCGTCTTCTGTGTTTCTTTGTTAGTATGGAGTCCGACAAACTCCGTAGGCATCATCTTTACATTGTGTCACACAGCACCTTCAGTGCAGTGGCACAGGGAAGTCTTTCAGATTTCCCAAAGGTTTAAAAACCTTCTCTTGGATAAACTACTGTTGCCAAGAGTAGTAAAGTGAAACTGACTTTACTTACAATTGTAACTTTCTAGACCCAGCACACACTATCTTACAATAGTGTGCTGGAGGGGTTAGTTTGTATCACCCTTTGTCTAGTTTCTCATGTTGTAACATTTTTATTTTACCCTTTCTACAATTAATGGCTGGTGGCAGTGGTTTACTTTTTACTACCATTGTCTGTTTTTACCGCGGGCTGCAATTGCAGCCTTGGTAAAGCACCCATGGGTGCCCATTTTGTCAAAATGGCCCTTGTCTTTTATCGCCATTTCTTGTTGGAAAGGTCCTCCTTGAGATTTATTCTGCGCGCCAAACGAGTTTGGGACCCTTTATGTTTTGTTCTTTGGCAGGATTCACGAGTGAAGCCCGCCTCTGACCCCAGAGTGTCTGGCAGGGGCAGGAAGTGAGGGATGTGTCCGAAACTCCCTGTGCTTAATCCCCTTGGTTACACGAATGTACCCAAAGGTGATTGGTGGGCTGGCTGTCCGGCAAGGACAGCCACCCTGCTGTGCGATTGACAGCTAGGCTGGAATGAATGGGAGAAACCTGCATAAGAGGTACGGCTTTTTGGCTTGGAAAGCAGAGTCGACCGCTGGATGAAGGAATCCGAAGAAGAACTTGAAGACGCCTGCTGCAACTCATTTGCCCGGTGAAGTCCTGCTGCTGTGCTGAAGCTCTGAATTATTTTCGACTAGAGAAGTCCTGCAAGGACGACTTCTCCCCTTGAGTTGGTGGGACCAATCAACTCCAAAGTGTACTCATCTCGACATTCTCTCTGAGCTGGCTGTACTTCCTTGCTGCTGCAGGAACCGAAGTGCCAGGGATAAGAACACCAGATTGGAGTGCATCACTTTTAAGTCAGACTGGAGCTGCTCCTAGTAAGCAGGAATGACCAAGCCTGAGCCACCTCAACAGAGTGCTGGACCCCAAATGCGAGGAAAGTCCAGAGTGTATCCGATAGTCTGCGGTGGTGCTATTTGCTGAGACGCAAGGAGCTGAAACCGCAAAATGCTGCTGAATAGAAGTTGGTCCTTTTCTGTCACCGACCGTCCCGTTGTGTTGCTGGGGTCCCCAGAAGTCCCCCCTCTTGTCCCCACGACTGAGGCACAGGAACAACAGGATATGCAGACCCACACGAAACAGAAGCCATCTGGAACCATTTCTTCTAACCAAAGGTATTGTACAGTCTAAGAGAACTTACCTCTTGTATAGCCTTACTTGATCTCAGTTGAGTGTTGTCTTGGTTGCTTTTGTAGAGTTGCTAACAGCTTTTTACCTCACAAGCCTAATCAGCTTGTGGCCCTACATTGATTCTTCTTTTCTAGAAAGACTTCTTACAGGTAGGCAAAGTCTTGCACAATGTTTTAGAAGTGCTTCAGCTCACCTGGACTTTTGCCCAATTGACTTTGGCCTGGCTCCCTGAATGATTCTGCTCTCCTCTGTGTGTTTACCTTCCTTCCAGGAAAGGGTTAACTTGCTCTGAATTGGGGGTTCAAAAGTACTTAACCGATTCAGAATAGTTGTGTGACCTTGTTTTATTCTAATAACCCTTTTTCTTTGCCATACTTCTAAGTACTGCTCTAAATGCAACAGTGATGCATTAATGTCCACAGCATCCTAGTGTCCGTGAAGTCACCTGAAGGTGTAGGAAGTGTCTGTGTGCCATCCCAAATGGGTATTTGCTAATTTAGAGAATCTAAGAGTGTATATTTTGGAGTGTATTTCTGTGTTACTATTATATTCCCCCTTCTGGAGAAGGCTTATTCAAACTGACTGGTAAATTAATAATTGTTTAATCAAGAAACCTTGCGTGTAAGAGTTTATTTGGATACCTGTCACTGCGAATCTCTGTGCAACTCCACTACTGCTCACACTGACCCCTCTTGAAGTAAGCCTGGCTGCTCAATCATGCTACCAACCTGCATAGTACAGACTTACACCAAAGGTTGGGTTCCTATTGCCAGGAGGTCATGGTTGTTGTAGTGCACCCAAAGGGTACTACTCCAAATCTTGCCTAACATTGGTGGCAGGGGGTGAGGATCCATTGTAGAGTGGTTACATTAAGTATCTGCTTTTCTTTCGTTCAACTAAAACCTTCACAAGGCTAAGCTCCACCAGAACAGCAATTGTAACATGCCAAATATGGATAACTTCAGTCAGGAAGCCCTAATCATTTTAACAGTAGAACAACTGAAGGAAATGTGTAAAGTCAGGAATCTCCCTGTCAAAGGAAAGAAAAATTAATAGATTGCTAGATTGTTGAATCTTCAAAGTCTGGGTAGTACCTACTAACCTAGGAAATGTGGAAAATGACAATGAGGATGATAATTCAGAGTCTAACTCTAATGTTATAAAAAAGCCAGGGGAGGGAGAGGAGTCTCAGGAAGGGAACCCCTCTATGCCTCAACAGGCCCATTTGCCACAATCTGTATCCACTGGGACCCCACAAGGACCATTACTAACCCCAGAATTTGTGTCTCTTGAGAAAATGAGACTTGAGTTAGAATTCAAAAGGTTACAAATCCAAGCTGAAACTAAACATCAGGACATCAGACTCAGGGAATTAGACATCCAACATGCTCTTGAAATGAAATAATTGTCTCTTTAAAATGGCTCTATCCCAGAGTCCTCTAGGTCTTCCGGTCCCAAGATGCCTTGCATGCCCAAAGAAGCAGTGAGTATGTATGATGTGAAACTTGATATTTTGGATTGGTTGGGTGCTTTTGAATACAATTATGGGATTCAGGGTTTTTTAAGGAATCAGTTGATTCCTTGGCTTTTGTCTAGGCCCCCCCAGGTTGCAACTGATGCTATAATGGCAGTGTGGGAACTTGAAAGATTGGAGTATGAAAATGTGAAGCTAGCTTTGGGGAAACTCCTTCCTAGTACCTTAAGAGGTTTAGGATCCCCAAAAAGACTGATGGTACCCCTTGGGCTACCTGGGTATGTGAATGTTTGAAAAACTTAGATGGTTGGGTTAAGGATTACAGAGTGAACACCTTTGAAGGAATGACAAATCTATTTTTGTTGGGATCTATTTTTGATGCCTGCTCTCCTGAGCTGAGACAGCATTTGGATGACTCAAAGGAGAATGATCCCAAAATGTTAGCAAGAGCAGCTGACTCATAGGTAGCCAACATGGCCACTCATAAGGATTCTGGGGCCACTCACAAAAAGGAGGGAAAGCAGCACATAGTTGAGAATAAAGATAGTTCTAATTCCAACCACCCAGAAGAGGCCCCCAAACCACATACATCCCATGGGAAACCTGGTAGGTCTAGTGAACTCCCTGATGCCCAACCAGAGGGAGGTCAGCAGAAACCCCCATTCCAGAGAGCATTCAGTAAATGCTATGGCTGTGGGTCAACTGACCATATGAAAGGAGATCCCAGATGTCAGGGTAAACCTGCAGGGGTCAGAACTGCCTCCTTAGCCTTCATCCCTGAGGGAGAAGTACATATGGCTAGTGCCCACTTTCACCTGCTGGCTGAAGAACCCTTTGGCGTTCAGGCCAGTGTATCCTTAGAATCCCTGGGTCTGTACAAAAATCAGAATATGGATGTATATGGCTCCATTCCAGACAATTCCAATAAGTATTATATGGACAGTGTTCTTGTAAATGGCCAGGACACTCCTGCCATGAGAGACACTGGGGCCAGCAGAACAATTGTGGATGAAAGCTTTTTCAGGCCTGTGGATGTGGCTAAGGCACCCAAAGGTCCCACTAGATTTGCTGGAGGCTCTGTCCAAATGGTTCCAATTCAACCAGCTCTCATTCAGTATAACAATATGACAGTGAGGATTCCTGTCAGTATTCAGAATGAGGTGCCTGGGAGAGTCCTGTTGGGGAATTACTTAAAAACTCTAGGAGTAGTGTCCAGTACCCCCAGGCCTCCCAGTAAAAGGAAACAGAACCAAACCAAATTGGCTAGAGAGGAAACCATAAGAGACCACTCTGGGCCTGTGGGATCCTCTACAGAGACCCCCCCCCCCACTGGAAGTCATTGTGTTAGTAAATTGACCTCTAACCAAGGAAAATCTGAGACTAGAATATTAGGGAAATGGGAGCCTCAACCATGCTCCATCATTGCCAATCCAGTTGTAAAGTCTTTGACCCACCCTGTTTCTGAGGAAGAGGTGGATAGACAAAATGGACCCCTCTATAGGCCTGTGAGAAGGAGCAAGTCACTAACCTATAACTGTTGTTCTCCAGGATGGTTCTGGCATGGATTCACATGTTCATGAATATTCCCCGTCAGGCTGGGAATCCTCAGTAAAGAAACAAAATCAGTTTCAATGTAATTACTGAACTGTCTTTCTCCTAACAACCATAATGTTAGGATATAATGCCCCATCCAATGACTGTCCTCTACCTAAGCCCCTGCTCTGGCAGCACGCAAAGTGGCAGTAGGACCAAGAGAAGAGCCGCAGAGGGGTAGGCGGGCGGGTTTGCATGTGAATTCATGCCAGTACCATGCTGGAGAACAGTTGCAGGTAAGTAACTTGTTCCTTCTCCAGCATGGGGTCTGGCATGGATTCACATGCTCATGAATAATGAATACATAGCAGTACACATGCATAACCACGGGAGGTGGCAAGGCTCAACATTAAGCATCTCTTACCTCCTCACCAAGCTCACCTTCAAGCTAACGGGTTGTGCAGCATTGCTTGGCCAGCTCTGGACTCCTCCCTGGAATCACTGTCGACACAATATAACTTCGTTAAGGTGGGCGTCAACCTCCACGTAGAAGCCCTGCAGATGTCCAGCAAGGGCACACCAGACAGGAACGCAGTTGTAGCAGCGATCGCCCTGGTGGAATGGGCTCTCGGACGTCCAGGCAGCGGTCGGTTAGCCAACCGATGACAGTGGGCGATACAGCCGGAGAGCTACCTGGAAATGGAAGCCTTGGACAGGTCCTTCCAATGGTTCACAGGACCAAAGTTCACAAAGAGCTGAGAGGTTTTCTGGAAACTCTTCGTGCGGTCCACATAAAACTTCAGCGCTCTAGCCACATCAAGCGAGTACAAAGCAGGCGACGAAAGCATCTGAAAAACTCCAGGCAACACCAAGGGCTTGTTTAGATGAAAGTCTGATGGCACCTTGGGCATGAAGGATGGGTGCGTCCGCAGCACCACACTTGTCTCGTGGAAAGTCAAGTAAGGTGGTTTACAGTAGAGCACCTGGATCTCCCCCACTCATTGCACAGAGCTGATGGACACGAGAAAAGCGGTTTTCCACGACAAAAACTTGAGTGATGCAGAATGCATCGGCTCGAACGGTGGTCCCATGAGCCTAGTAAGTACCACATTGAGCTCTAACGCCGGGGCCCAAACCTTCACCGGCGGGAAAGAACGGAATAGTCCCTTGACGAATTCCTTAACCAATCGGGGCAATCACAAGGATGGTCGTCCTGGGGATCTGGTGTATCGGGAAAAAGCCGCTAGATGAACCTTAATGGAAGCTTGGGCCAGCCCCGATTTGGCCAACAACAGCAAATATGAAAGCACCTGAGGGGCCTTGATCCTCAGACGAGGGTTGATCTTCTGGGAACGGCACCAAATAGCAAACCTCTTCCACTTGAGCCCGTAGCATTTCAAAGTAGACGATGCTCTAGCTTTGGTGAGAACTTCCTTGCAGTCTGCTGGGAGATCGTACGTAGCCACCGAATTCTAGCGCTGCAGTAGCCAAGAATTCAGGTTCGGAGACCCTAGATTGTGGTGAAGAATGGCGCCTCCTTTCCTGGCAAGAAGATCCGCGACCACTGGCAGCTTGACTGGTGAGGACGTGTCATGGTCATGAAGTCAGGGGCACAGACATGCAGGGGCGCATGCACAGGAGACCTGGGTGGACACTGTTCTGGCGACTTTGCCACCAGGCTCACGAACAAAAGTAAATAAGAGCATCCATTTAAAACCAAAAAGCTTTTATTATGGACATAGCACTTCAGATGCATTAACCTTGAACATTCCATCCATTAAGCAGGATGCATTAACCTTGAACATTCTATCCATTAAGAAGCCCCAAGTGTATACTTGGGTGTGGCTGCTAATGGATTGCCTTTGCATGTGCTCACTCTCTAGGAGTGGCAGGGTGTGGCTGGTCAGCCGGCCCTAATGGGCGTGCCCATGATCCTCAAGACAGACGCTTCACGTTATTCTGCACTTGTTTGTTTGTTTATTTAATATAGCGCAAAACCAAACCCGCGGGTAGCCGGGCGCAAACATTACAAGGATACTTGAGAACTTAGTTACAGTGACAGACACAAAGAAGGCAGTAGGACAGTTCAACAACATTACAGTCTGAATATACTTATACAGTTAATGCCAGGTGTCGGAAGCGTAAAGAGCTAAGTAACAATCAACCACAGTTTTGTAGTCCTGGTAGGATCCAGTGAAGTTCATAGATACTAGCAGTGGTAGTCGGAGGTCCCTATGGGGGGACAGGTTAACAATGGGCAGAGTCGGGAGGTTTCACTCAGGACGGGTGGTTCTAGTAAAAGAGGGTGATCACATTAGATTGTATTCATGAAAGAACTTTATCCCTGAAACTTAGGTAACGTTGGTCCTTTCTAAGTTCTAAGGGGAGTTTGTTCCAGGTTTGGGCAGCTATGACTGGAAAGCTAGCGCTGCCAGCTGTACTCTTTTTGTATCTAGGCACCATCAAGGTATAAGCGTTAGTCATTCTTGTGGGGCGGTTTGTTGATTCTGTTTGCTAGATAGGGAGGAGCTATATTGTTGAGGCATTTGGACGTGAGCGAGAGAATTTTGAGGGTGATCCTGTCTTTAATTTTTTGCCAGTGGATATACCTTCTGGCGGTAGAGACATGGGCTCCGCTAGCAATGTTTAAAGGTACTCTAAGAGCGTTATTTTGGAGTGTTTGGAGTTTAAGGATATACTTGTTAGATCCCGCATATAGGGCATTACAATAGTCCAATCTGGATAGGATAAGTGCATTAGCTAAGGTAATACATCTAGCCTCTGTTAGGAATGGTCTACATGTTCGGATCAGTTTACAAGTATAGGCTGTGGAGGAGGCTAGGGAGTTAATTTGTTTCTTAAAAGTGAGTGCTGAGTCCAGATAGACCCCAAGGGTTTTGACATGTTTGTCAATGTTAAACGAGGCATAGTTAGGGTCAAGTTTTTTAATCACTGTCTCCGTACCGAGGATCAGAATCTCCGTTTTGTCATCATTCAGACAGAGGCCATGGGATGCCATCCATGCCTGAATGAGGAGCTATATCTTATTTACCAAAGCTGAGTCTTCCAAGAAGTTACCCGAAAGGGGGATGAGGATCTGAGTGTCATAGTTAGTGTAGATGACACCCAGTCTATCCAACTTGTCAAACAAAGGTTTGGTAAAGATGTTGTACATAGTAGGGGAGACGCATGATCCCTGGGGGACACCGCAGGAGACTTGTATGGGATCAGCAGCTGCTAGGGGGGAGAAGACTCTCATAGTCCGGTTAGCAAGTAAGGATTGAACCCAGGTTATGGCATTGCTTGAAAAACGGGCAGCGGAGCCGAGGTGATTGCATAAAACTGCATGATCTACCAGGTCAAAGGCTGCCGAAAGGTCAAGGAGGAGTAACATAGCTGATTTTCCATTATCCTTCAACTCGTCAATTTGAGTCTTAAGATCAATCAGGGCTGTTTCAGTGCCATGAAGGGGGCGGAAGACGGATTGTTGTGAGCCTAGAAGGTTATTAGTTTCAAGGTAATCCTGGATTTGCAGGTAGGCTACCCTGTCGATAAATTTGAGTAGGAATGGGACGGTAGTGATGGGTCTGTAATTTGTCGGGATGGAAGGGTCGAGAGTTTGTTTGTTTAGCAGAGGTAGGACCCAAGACTGTTTAAGACTAACCTAGTGCCCAATAACCTTAAAGGAGGCATTGATCAGTTTAGAGATGAAGGGAGCTAGGTCTCTCGCTGCATCTTTTATAATTTGAGGAAGGCAATTATCTCCTTTACAATTAGAAGGCTTTAGGGAGAGTATCATTTTTTCAGTCTCTAGTATGGTTATTTGTTTGAAGCTAAAGGGGTGAGGAGTGTTAGTGGACTGGTTTAGGGAGGGCTGTACACCTTGGGAGTAGGCTCCGTTGGCAATAGCAAGGCAGCTTTTTTAATTGCAATTTTGGTTTGAAGAGAGCTAATTTTTCCTGCGAGGGCATTGTATATTAGTGCACCAGAGCTTATTTTTGGGAGTATTATCAGTTTGCGGTATGGGTGATTACATTTCACGCAGGATGGAGAATAATTCCTCAGTGTCAGATTTGGCTTTAGCTATTCTGTTGCAAGTGTTCTTTTTTGTGCTAATAATTTCCTTTTTATATCGTTTGGCATGGGTGGCTAACTTGATTTTGTTCTCCTCAGTAGGCGAGTGTCGCCATATTGATTGCAGTTTTCATTTTTGAGTTCTAAGGTCTTTCAGTTGAGGTGTGAACCAGTTATTCAGGTGGGAGAGTTGTTTGCCTTTACGGATTTTGGTGGGGGTGATCAGATCTAGTGCCTTGGTCATGGTGCTATTATAGGTTTCCACAAGTAAGGTTGGGTCTGTAATATTATCTACATTGCTAAGGGTGGGGAGGAGGTGTGGAAGGAGTTGTTCTACTGTGATGTCTTTTTTACTTCTAGTGGGGAGTGGCAGGGCCATAATTATAGGTTTAGGATGGGTAAGGTCAAGTGAGGCAGAGAATGACATTAAATGGTGGTCTGTCCATATTTGAGGAGTTATACTGGTGATACTGATGTTGCAGTTCAAGTCAGCAACCCAATCTAGAGTCCTGCCGTTAGAGTGTGTAGGGGTAGTGGCTTTTTGCGTTAATCCATAATCATGCAGTAGTGCGGCGACGGATGTGGCATGTTTGTCATTACAGTCATTGAAGCCAAGGTTGAAGTCTCCTAATAGTAGGATTTGCGCATGGTCTTTTGTATTGTTAGTCAGGATACTAGTTCGGTCGTCCTCGAAGGTTCCTAGTGGTCCAGGTGGTCTGTAGATCACATAGATGGTGAGAGTACGGTTACATGAGAGTTGGAGTTTGGCAATGAGGAGTTCACAGGACTGAAATGGCGTAGTAGTAGCTAGTCTGATAGGCAGGTTGGCTTTGTGGATAATAGCTAAGCCACCTCCTTTGGTGTTAGGTGTGTCAACTCTTAGCAGTTGGTAGCCGTCTGGTATTGCTAGCATAATAGCAGGGCCAGCAGCCTCATGGAGCCAGGTTTCAGTTATGCATAGCAGGTCTAGGTTCTCATAGTTAGGGTGTCTGAAATCTCAGTGGCGTGGGCTACCATGGATCTAGCATTAATGAGGGACCCAGTTAGCAAAAGGGTGCTAGCTGGTATGGTAGTAGAGGGTTGCATCTTTTTAATTAAAGTATCTACTTGAGATAGTAACTGCTTGGTAGGTGAGGCGCCTAGGGGCAGAGGAGCGGGCTTGGGGTGTTGTGAACATTTGTTCGTTGGGTTAGTTAGGTTGGTATAGCCCCTAAATGTGTGGTACGATGATGGTTCATGTAGAAGGGACAGTCTAGTCCTTAGTCTCATGTTTCTATCTTTAGTTGGGCAAGAGGCAACGGGTGCAAGTGCCATGATAGTAAGGAGGCTCTATGCAAAGTGTGCTGTATGCTTTTGGGAAGTTTTCATTATGGTTGTGGGCAATGAGTAACTAAGTTTGCTGGTAGAAGTTAAGCTACGACCTGGCCTTGCATGGACATGTGTAGTTTAGACAATGTGCTGGAAGTTGGGTGGACTAGGCACAGGCAATTATACTATAAACTACAAAGGCCTAGACATATGCGGATTAGGCAAAGTACTGGACATAAGGCTGACTAGACAAATACAGATATGCTATGAACTGCAGAGGCAAGGTCAAACACAGTCACAGATTAGGCTAAAAGCACTGTGCAGGCAGGTAAGAACCAGTATGGCAACAGGGTCTGTCTAGGTTTGACAATCACAAATTAGGCTAAAAACACTGTGCAGGCAAGAACCAGTATGGCACCAGGGTCTGTCTAGGTTTGACAATCACAGATTAGGCTAAAAACACTGTGCAGGCAGGTAAGAACTAAGGCAAGCAAGCAGTGTAACGCTCACCGTTGCCCAAGGTCAGACTTTCCTTTGAAGATCCTGCTTCCTGGACATCCTGCTTCCTGCCAGCATACTTACCAACTGGGGGAAGCTGTTCTTACCTATACATCTCTTCGGCGAACCAAGTATTCATCTTTACACTTTCCGGAACGCCGAAATCTTCATCTTGGCACCGCAGCACGACATGCTCCTTCGTTGACAGCAGTGCCTGCAAGCAAAAACAGAAGACAAGGTTAGACATCGAAAAAACAGTCAGTTTAAGGTTGCGCTTCGCCATACTTTGCGCTTTCCTTAAACCATCACTTACCTGCTGTCGAACATTGCGGTAGCATCCATCTTCCATCCAGCCGCGTCTCCCAGCTGCGTGGAGGCCACATTTCCAACCAAGGGAAGAAAACGGAAGAGAGAAATTATTGCAGGCATAAATAGGAGCAACATATAAAGACAGTAAACAGAACGAACAGCATCACAAGAGCACAAGAAAGACTTACCAATCATAAGGAGAAGCACAGTCGCAGCTGGACTGGACTAATCCTCATCAGGTATCAGTGAAGGAACTAGATCATATTCGACGCACCCCTGCCAGAAGTAGCAGGACAGAGAGCTTATCTTCCATAATTCACAGGTGAGCTTTATGGGCTGGCGTATGCGCACAGAAACCGTACTTTGGAGTGAAGGGTTCGAGAGGGTCAACAATCAGATTGGCACACTCACACACTCTTATCTCCACGCAGGAGCAGTATCACCACGTACCACCGCTCACAGCTTTTCTACTGAGGGAGAGGCAACCGTGCCCCAACGCATCCGCAGAGAACAGGTGAGCGTAACAGGACGCTGACATGCTGAGAAGGTCCGGGTACCAGATCTGCCTCGGCTACTGCGGTGTGACAAAGTTCATCCGGCACCGTTTGAGTTGACCGATTACTCAAAGTAACAACGGCAAAGGAGGGAACGCATACAAAAAGAGGCCTTCTCAGGGGAATGAGAATGCATCCCCCACACTCCCCTGCTGGGGAAACCTGCTGGCAAACCTCTGGCACTTGGTGTTAGTCGCTGTCGCAACCAAGTCGAATTGGGGATTGCCCCATTTGAGGAAAAGGTTCTCCAATAGATCCCGCCGAAGTTCCCTCTCGTGGCAAGAGCGCAGCTCCCTGCTCAGAGAGTCGGCGACTGTGTTCTTTACTCCTGGCAGATGAAACGGGATGAGGTACATCCCCCCCGAGCGACAGCCCAATGCCATAAATCCTGCGCCTCTTTGGAGAGCGCTGGGGATCTGGTGCACCCCAGTTTCCTAATGTAAAACATTGTGGTGGCATTGTCTGTGAAGACCCGCACGAACCACCCTGCCCTTGAGGGACGGCAGGAACGATCTGAAGGCCCAAAACACTGCCCATAGCTCCAGAAAGTTGATGTGCAACGTCTTCTCCTCGGGCACCCACAGTCCTCTGGCGTGAAGACTTCCAGTGTGGCCTCCCCAACCTTCCTGGGAAGCGTCCATCGTTACCGTCTCCTGATGCGATGGGGCCTGGAAAACCACGTCTCCGGTCAGATGAGAGTGCACGTCCCACCACCTTATCACCAGACGAACCCCTCGTTGAGAGCAATCTTGTCCTGGAAGCTTCAGACACTTGAATCCAACTGGCGTCGAGGAACTCCTGCAGTGGGCGTATCCCTAATCTGCATAGTTGAATGAGGTAAATGCATGATGACATCATGCCGAGCAAAGACTTGACAGCCCTCACCGTGCGATCTTCAGAGCGAGCAGCCATTGCACCTTGCCCAGGATGGCTGCTACTCTCTTCCGACGGTGACGCTAGGCATGACACCGTGCTGAGTCAGGATCCCAGGAACAGCGCGTCCTGCGATGGAATCCAGCACAACTTTGCATAATTCACTGAGAACCGTTGATCCATCAGTAGGCAGACGGTTCTCGCCGTGTGGTCAACAGCGATGCTCCTTGAACTGGCCCAGGCGTCCAGGGGTAGATTTGGATCCCTTGCAGTCGCAGATGGGCCGCCACCGGCGCCAGGCACTTGGTGAAGACTCTTGACACCGAATTCAGTCCTAAGGGAAGGGCCTTGGATTGGTAGTGCTTCCCTTGGATGACGAAGTGCAGAAACTTGCGGTGTCCCTTGTGAATGGGGATGTGGAAGCATGCATCCTCCAGGTCCAACGACGACAGAAAGTCTCCCTCTTCTAGCGGTCTGAGCACAAGTTAAAGCGTGACCATGCAGAACCTTTGGGACTTTATGTATTTGTTTAAACGAAGTAGGTCGAGGATGGGCCTCCAGCCCCCGTTCTTCTTTTGCACTAGGAAGTACCGTGAATAAACTCCTGAGCCTCGGAGTCGCTTTGGAGCTAGCTCTATCGCCCATTTCTTTAGCATGGCCCGAACTTCCAACAGCAGTTGAGGGATGAGGTTTTCCTGCCGGGCAACCAGTGGTATATGGGGACACTTCAATTGAAACTCTAGAGTGCCTGTGGGCCAGAGCGTCCAGCACCCAACGGTCAGTGGAGATGGTCTTCCACACTCTGACGAAGTTAGCCAGCCGGCCTCCCACCAGGGTGCACGAGTGGGGGTCCAACGTCACGGCCGGTTCATTCTTGCTTGGAGGGCGACGGACCACCTGCGGGGCCTTGGCAACGACGGTGTCCTCCTCCGAAGGTCTTGGAACGGCCCCTGTTGGTCTCTTGCACTGAGGATCGGGACAAAGAAGAGCCCCCGCCGTAACCCTTCGAAGAACGGGGCAATTTGCCTCCTGAGGACTGAAAGGACGGCCACCGCTGTTGTAGCATGCCCAAGGCATGTGCCATCCCAGTGTCCACTGTGATGGTTTGTAGAGACTCATCTACAGCCTTCCCGAACAGATTTTCTCTATCAAAGGGCATGTCCAAAACCCTTGCCTGGACCTCCTGTCGAAAGTTGGTGGCCTTGAGCCAGCTACGGCGACGAAGGCAAACGCTGTTGCCCATCTAGCGGAAACCCACATCAGTGATGTCCGTGGCCACCGTGACGGCATGGTCTGTTAGGCAGAATTATATGCAGTACCCTTTGGGAACACCCCACACAATTAAGACTACAAGTGACAGTACGAATTCACCTTTGGTACAAGCCTGTACTACACAGTAAAGTGGTAGCGATGGCCGAGCAGCCAGACTTATCTCAAAAGTGAGCAGTATCAATAGCTACACAAAGGATAGCAATTACTATGATTCAAACAAACACTGACTCAAGGTTTCTGAGTAAAAGAATATGCATTTATTTACACATCAGTTGTAAAACATTTCACTTAAGTAAAGCAGTTGAAAAATCACACTCTTAATAGACTACACCACACCCAATATATTCTGGACAGGTTAGGCTCAAAATGAAGTGAAAGCAAAATGGCAATCCAGCAATTTAAGAGGGAGGGAAAGACAAGGTTAGGTAGAAATTGAGTAACACCAACAAGTAAGTAAGCAGGGCAATCTAGAAAAAGGAACTACAGTGTGAAATCATATTCAAACAGGGCCGGGGTCAGAGTCTTTTGCTAAAGATCACACAGTTCAGGGTAGTTTGTGGTTAAGTCTTTGGCAAGAGTTCCGGACAAAGTTGGTTGGCAGAAAAGTTAGTTTAAAGAATGGAGAAGGACAAGCCCTAGGATTGGCAAAAGGTTTCACACACTTTCACTGCGGCTGAACGAAACGAACAACCGGATTTGAACAGTACCTTAAATGGAGAAGAAGGCTGTAGCCGAGGCGGATGTTCCTGGCAGGTCCTGCAGGCTCACCGTTCCTGAAGTGACTGTCGGACTGACACGATGTAGGAAGACTGGAGGGTCGTGCACTGCCCAGGGAAGAAACCAGCAGCAGAGCAAAGCAACAAATAAAAAGGTGCGCTCCTTAAAACGCAAGCAGGGTCCGTTCCTCCTGGCTATCTGTTTCACTGTAGGTCTGTACAGCAAATTCGACCAGAGAAGGGAGACCTGATGAGCAATTTGGTAAACTGGTTGTTCCCACCAGCGCAAGGTGGAAGATTCCTTGAAGATCTTCCCAGTCATTGGAGTATGAAGATTCGGACCTGCAGCAGGGCTTCACCAGGCGGTTCAGCCGATGTAGGGGTCCTCGTCTGTCAGCTCCTCTTTGGTTCTTTCGTTCCAGTGGCGACTCTGCCTTTCCAGACCCAGAAACCTGCTTTTTATGCAGTTTCCACCCCATTCACAAAGCCTGGCTGTCAATCACACATCAGGGTGGCTGTCCCGCTGGGACAGCCACCAAACCCAATCATATCAGAGTGTGACATGGGTTTCCAAGGAGACCCTGTGCAGGGAGTCCTAAACCCCTCCCTCACATCCTGCCCCCCCCCCCAGACATACAGGCACCTAAGGAGGGCTTCTGTGTGGATGCCCTCGAAAGGTCGGCAACAAAGGAACCAAACCTGGTTTGGCACGAGAGTAAAACACGAGAAAGACTTTTACAAAAGGAAATAGCGAATAAACCCAGCCGGAGCCGTATAAAAACGTATAGGGTCTAGCGGTTTTAAGTTCAAGGCTACCAAGATAGCCTAAAACAATACCAGGGTTATGGAACAAGTTACTTACCTGTAACTGTATTCCAGCATGGGTCTG
The DNA here is from genome assembly GCF_040938575.1 of Ambystoma mexicanum. Lineage (NCBI taxonomy): Eukaryota > Metazoa > Chordata > Amphibia > Caudata > Ambystomatidae > Ambystoma > Ambystoma mexicanum. The sequence continues at coordinate 1,154,871,613 of NC_090932.1, read as the reverse complement.
GCATGGATTCACATGCTCATGAATAAAAGAATACATAGCAGTATACACATGCACAACCACGGGAGGTGGCAACAGGCTCAACATTAAGCAATACAACAACTCAACATTAAGCATCTCTTACCTCCTCACCAGGCTCACCTTAAGCGAACAGGTTGCGCAGCACTGCTTGGCCGACCCTGGACTCCTCCCTGGAGAATCTTGTGAAGGTGTGCGTCGACCTCCACGTAGCAGCCCTGCAGATGTCCAGCAGGGGCACACCAGACAGGAACGCTGTGGTAGCAGCGATCGCTCTGGTCGAATGGGCTCTCGGACGGCCGGGCGGCGGTCGGTTTGCTAACCGGTGACAATGCATGATGCAGCCGGAGAGCCATCTGGAAATGGAAGTCTTCGAGAGAGCCTTCCCTTGATTCACAGACCCAAAGTTCACAAACAGCTGTGACGTCTTCCGAAAACTCTTTGTGCGGTCCACGTAGAACTTCAGCGCTCTAGCTACATCCAGCGAGTGCAAAGTCCTCTCGGCCGGCGTCGAAGGTAACACCAAGGGCTCGTTGAGGTGGAAGTCCGACGGCACCTTGGGCATGAAGGAGGGGTGCGTCCTCAGCACCACCCTCGTGTCATGAAAAGTCAAGTATGGAGGCTTGCAAGATAGGGCCTGAATCTATCCCACTCGTCGTGCAGAGGTGTTGGCCACGAGGAACGCTGTCTTCCATGACAGGAACTTCAAAGGCGCCGAATGCATAGGCTCGAATGGGGCTCCCATGAGCCTGGTCAGCACCACATTAAGCTCCCACGCCGGGGCAGGAGCCTTCACCGGCAGGAATGATCGGAATAGTCCCTTCATAAATTCCTTCACCAGGCGATGAGACCACAAGGACGCCCGTCCCGTAGTCCTGGTGTATCAGGAGATGGCCGTCAGATGTATTTTGATGGAGGCGTGAGCCAGTCCAGCTTTGGCCAGCGACAGTAGGTACGGCAGAACTTGAGGGGCCGTAATCCGTAGAGGGTTAATCTTCTGTGCACAGCACCAGACAGAGAACCTTTTCCAATTGTGTCCGTAGCACTTGAGGACGCCCTGGCCTTTGCAAGAACCTCTCTGCAATCAGCCAGGATATCATACCCTCCAAACTCTAGTGCTGCAGTAGCCAGGCCTGCAAGTTCAGCGACTGTGGGTCGTGATGGAGAATGGTGCCTCCTTCTCTGGAGAGAAGACACGCGTCCGCCGGCAGCCTGACTGGCGGGGACGTTGACAAGTCCAGAAGGTCCGGGAACCAGATCTGCCTCGGCCACGCCGGTGCGACGAGGATCATCCTGCACCTGGACTTCTTGAGCTGGTTGATGAGGCGGAGCAGCAACGGCAATGGAGGGAACGCATATAGAAACAGGCCGTCCCAAGGAAACGAGAAAGCATCGCCCATGCTCCTCGGCTGTGGGAACCTGGTGGCAAACCTCTGGCACTTGGAGTTCGTCGCCGTCGCGAACAGGTCGATCTGGGGTTTGCCCCATCGTTGGAAGAGTCGATCCACTTGATCCTAGCGCAGTTCCCACTTGTGGCACGAGCGCAGCTCCCTGCTGAGTGAGTCGGTAATGGTGTTTTTTATTCCTGCCAGGTGGAAGGGAACCAGAAACATCCCCAGGGCGATGGCCCAGTGCCACAGATCCTGGGCCTCCTTGGATAGGGCTGGGGATCTGGTGCCTCCTTGCTTCCGTTTATAGAACATCGTGGTGGTGTGGTCGGTGAAGATCCTCACCACTTTGCCCTTGAGGGACGGAAGGAACGACTTGAGAGCCCAGAACACTGCTCAGAGCTCCAGAATGTTGATGTGGAAAGACCTCTCCTCTGGGAGCCAAAGGCCTCTTGCGGGGAGGTCTCCGGTGTGGGCCCCCCAACCCTCAAGAGAGGCATCCGTTGTCACCGTCTCCTGTACAAGATAGATGCATGAGGACATCATCCCGAGGAGGGACTTGATGGACCTCACCCTGGCCACGTCCGTGGCTAGCAGGCGCCGCACCTTGCCCAGGATGGTCTTGGTCCTCTCCTCTGAAGGGGAGGCCAATTGCCCCACTGTATCGAGCTTTGCTCCCAGAAACAGTGCTATCTGCGATGGAACTAGGTGGGATTTGGTGTAGTTGATGGCGAACCCCAGCTCCGTGAGCAACCGGACGGTCCTCGCCGTGTGTTCGACGGCGAGTTCCCTTGTCCTTGCCCGGATTAGCCAGTCGTCCAGGTAGGGGTAAACGTGGATCCCCTGCAGGCGCAACCACACCGCCACTGGTGCCAGGCACTTGGTGAAAACCCTGGGTGCCGACTTTAATCCGAACGGTAGGGCTCTGAATTGGTAGTGGCATCCCTGAACCACGAACCTGAGGAACTTCCTGTGCCTTTTTAGAATAGGGATGCGGAAGTAAGCATCCTCCAGGTCCAAAGACGACAGGAAGCCGCCTTCCTCCAACTGTCCCTGCACGTGCTGGAGGGTGACCATCCTGAATTTCTGCGCCTTGATGTACTTGTTTAAGCGACGCAGGTCCAGGATGGGGCGCCAACTGCCTGTCTTCGTCCTGACGAGGAAGTACCTTGAGTACACTCCGAAGCCCCGGAGCCTTCTGGGGACGAGCTCGATGGCACTTTTCTTGAGCATCGCCCTTACCTCCAACAGCAGTTGAGGGATGTGATTTTCCTTCCTGGCCATGGGAGGAATGCGAGGGCACGTCTTTTGGATTTCCAGCGAGTACCCGTTGGCCAGGGTGTCCAACACACAACGGTCGGTGCAGATCGACTCCCACACGCTGACGAACTTCGTCAGGCGGCCTCCCGGGGTGCTTCGGTGGGGGCCCGACAACACAGCCGGGTCAGTCTTGCTTGGAGGCAGCCTTGCCGCCTTGGCCTCCTTGGCGACGACGGCAGGATCCCCCTTGCTTGCCGCGACCTCTGTAGGCCTCCTGGGAAGAGGAGCGGGCCGCCTGGTGGTAAGTGGAGGAGCCACCACTGGAACCTTTGGAGGCACCCTGTCTGCCTCCGGAGCTCCAAAAGGGCCGTCACTGTTGAAGCACCCCTAAGGCCCGGGCCGTTTCCGAGTTGGTCTTGATGGCCTGTAGCGACTCGTCCACCGCCTTACCAAAGAGGTTGTTGCCGTCGAACGGCATGTCCAACACTCTGGTCTGGACGTCCTGGCGAAAGTCTGTCGCCTTGAGCCATCCTCGTCGTCGGAGGCAAACTCCGTTGCCCAGTTGGCGAAATCCGGTATCGGCAATGTCCGCTGCCATCGTTATGGCGTGATCCGACGCCACCTCGCCTTCCTGCAGAATTTCTAGGGCCTCCGCCCTCTTGTCAGGTAGGAAGTCTAGCTGGGGAGCTATCTTGAACCAGAGCTCCCTGTCGTAGCGGGCCACGATCGCTAAGGCATTGGCCGCCTTAATCGTCGTAGCCGCCGACGAGATGACTCGTCGTCCCATGGAGTCCAACTTCTTGCCCTCGCTGTCTGGCGGGGAAGTGGAAGTTGAAGCCGCCGCACCCGCTGCCTTCTTCTTAGCCGCTGTCGAGACGACCGAGTCTGGCTTGGGCTGGGCCCTGAGGCACAAGGGTGCGGCATCGGGGACTCAGTACTTCTTCTCGTACCTGTCCCTCTTGGCTGGTGCCGTGGAAGGGTTCTTGAGGACAACAAGCCCTCGTTCCATTGTCGTCGAGCAAAGGCACCGTGAGGGCCGTCTTCCTCTTGGCCTCTCATCGTTGGTACAGAAACCCTTCCTTTTTTTGTTCTTCAGGGCAGTGCTGGAAGGGCTCGGATGCCCCGATTATCATGGCATGGAAAGAGCCAATTTCGTCGGCTGGGGAAGCCCGCGGGAGTGCGGGGGGGTGGAGGGGGAGGGTTGATGACGGGATGTCCGCTGTGTCATCGCCGCCGTCATCATCCGTCCCAGTCGCTGTGTCTGTCGCCGTATCCTCTCTAGGGTCCGTCGAGGACGAGGGGTCCACAGGTATCGCAGGCACGAAGGGCGGAGCGGGATGGTCTCTCCTCCACTTGTTCAGAGGGCTTCCCGACGGGCCCGGTTCTGGATCCTCCATCAGGGTCCGTGGTAATCTCGTCCATCTCGGTACATAAGGATTGGATTGCCAACAAAATGGCCGCCGAGTTATCCTGGGGCTCGGGTAATGGCTGCGACGGACGGGATGGCCGTTCCACTGGGCCCTCTACGTCGCCATCGTCGCTATCTTCGATCACGTCAGCGGGGACCGTCCCCTGGGATCGAACCTTCTCGAACCTCTCGCTGAGGCCTATGAACCTCTCGTTGAGGACCTTGTCGGCTTCCACCAGCTCCTCCTCAGAGGCTGATTCCGAGTCTGTAATGGCCACCGCCCCCCCTCTTTTTCCGCCGGGGGTCTTAACGATGGGCTGGAAAGAGGACTCCCTCTGTGGTGACAGGGATACTCTGGGCCCAGAGGCCGTTTCCACTGGCGTAGTCTCAGCCGGCTTCGCCAGGGTCGCAGCGACCACTTCGACAGAGGCCTTTGCCGGATGGATCAAAGCCCTCACCATCTCAGGTGCGTCCTGGGCCTTCGCCTTGGGGTGAGGGTCAGCGCCACGCTCCCCCTTCGAGATCGACCGGGTCCGCTCCAGCGGCTTACCCGGGTTCTCGGACTTCCTCTTCCCCGAACCGGAGCGCTGGCTCGTGGTCGAACGTGCCGGGGAAGTAGCGCCCTGTCTGGCAGCCGAAGAGCCCGACCTTTCGGCGCTCCCGGTGCCCGCGGACTCGCGGTGCTTGGCCTTCTGTTGGGCCCCCGTCGCCGGGGCGCCCTCACAGGACTTAGAAGCCAGCTCAGACTTTTTCTTCGCCTTCTCACCTGCTGTGCCCTTCTCCAGCCAGCCGGCGAGGCGGGGACGACGATCTTGTTTGGTCCGTTCCGAAAGGTTCTTGCAGAACGTACATTCCTTCTCCACGTGCGTCTTGTCCTCATGAAGACAGAGACAATGCGAGTGCTCGTCCTCCTCCAAGAAGTGTAAACTCGACGAAAACTTCACCCTTGAGGGGCGTAGAAGAAATCCGAAACGGGACCCCGTTATCGGAAGTAGAAACGGTGGAGCTTGAGGCTCGATTAAACTGAAAAAATGAGAAAATCTCCTGAAAAATGCGTAAACGCAGCAAAAACTCGAGAGCTAAAGCACGAGGACTCCCAACACTTGAGCGTGCAGTAAAAATCTGAGGATGGCTGCCAGATGCGCGTCTTAGGGAGAGGGCAGTCATTGGTTGGGGGCAGTATGACCCAGAGATCAGTGATTGGTTACTACTAAGAAAGACAGATCAGAAACGAAACTGATACTGATTTTTTCTTTACCAAGGATTCCCAGCCTGACTGGGAATATTCAGGAGCATGTGAATCCATGCCAGACCCCATGCTGGAGAATTAAGAACCATGGTAGGAAAAATAGGGTAGTTACCACTGCCACCAGCCAAGTCTTAATGAAAAGGGAGCGAAACAATGCCCCAAGAGAAACAGTCAAAAAAGGATAAGTATTAACCCTTTCCAGAACTCTAGTTAAGATAGTTGGTACCTGGTCTGTGAGTTTTAAAAGAGATTAATAAAGTTAATGGCAACTTTACATGTTTCTGGGAGACAGTAGTCGGACTTCCCAACTCCGACTCCATTTTTCTGGGACTAAGACAACCCTGCGTCACTGCACTGAAGGTGCTGTGTAACAGTAAAAAGATGATGCCTATGGAGTAGGTGAGGCTCCGCAGTCTATGAACACAAGAAATAGTTAAACACACAGCAAAACACATGTAGGAGTGGGGAAAAAGCCTCACACTCTTAACCGGTGAATAAATAAATCCTAGAAATCTAGCAAAGCTGCTAAGGGACTCAGTAGGTAAGGGAAATTAGCCATTCTGGAGAATTCTCCCTAACATGGTCCGACGCTACCTCACCCTCTTGCAGAATCTCCAACGCTTCCGACCTCTTGTGGTCAGGGAGAAAGTCTAGTAGAGGTGTGAGCTTGAAACAGCTACCAGTCGTAGCGCGCTACAATAGCGAGGGCATTGGCAGTGTTGATGGTCATTGCTGCAGAGTAGATAACTCATCGTCCCATAGCATCCAACTTCTTCCCCTTGTTGTCTAGGGTGGGGGGGGGATGAAAGCTGCTGAAGAACCCGACTACTTCTTGGCTGCTTTGGATACTACCGAATCAGGCGACGGTTGGGCCCGCAAGCACTTGGTCAGAGTCCAGGACCCTATATTTCTTCTCGAAGTGGTCCCGCTTTGCTGTTGCCGTGGGAGGGTTCTTCATGGGCGCCAGTACTTCGTCCCAAATATCATCCAAGAGTGGGACCAACAGGATGGTCTTTCTCCTCACGGCGCTGGTATAAGAAACCCTCCTCCTCAGGAGCGAGCTGGAAGAGCTCAGAAGCTCTGGAAATCATTGCATGGAACAAGCCGATCTCGTCCAGCAGAGCGAATCTGAGGAGGCGACGAGAGGTCCCCCCATGCTGCCGTCGTCATCCGTGCCCGTCGTCATTGTGTCCGACCACGTCTCACCAGTAAAGGGCCCAGGGGAAGGAGGTGACGGGTGGCAAGGAGGCAAAGGGTGCCTCTTCCTCTTCTTGGACGGTGGTTCTCCCATAAGCGGGGTGGACGGCACCGGAGCCACTGGGGGAATGGGAAGCGGCATCGCCAGCATTGTCATCTGTATCTCCGCTACAAAGGTATAGAGGGTTTGCAGAATGTCCACAGACCGATCTCTGGGAGGCAGCTGCGGTGTAGGAGGCTTCTGGGGTAAGGACGCAGTATCCGGAATCTCGTCCAGAGGATGTCGGTCTTCCTCGACGGCATCCTAATCGGCGCTCTCGTCGTCTCCTTCAACGGCACCCTAGTCATAGGGCGTGACCCCGACATTTCCGTCATCGCCGCTGACCTCCAGGATGGTCTGGAAGAAGACTAGTTCCTCATCTTCCACAGAGGAGATATCCATGCCGCCCCCCCCCCCCTTTGTTCGCGTCCAGAGGGGCTGGTCTCGGGGAGATGACCGGCAACTTCATCTCTGGGGTCTTCTCAATGGGCTAGAATGCCGTTTCCCTCCTGGGAGGGAGGGAAACTCTTGCCTTCGGAGGGGTGCCCTGAGGGTCCACCCACGCGGCCTTCGAGAGGGACACTACTACCACCTCAATGGAGGGAGCCGTCTTTGTCTGGTGTACTTGGGCCTTCACGGTCAGGCCAGGACCCTTGTCCTGCTTGGCCTTCGTGGTAGCTCCAGACACCTTCTCCTGCTTGGCGTTCTCCTTCGAGGCCTTCTCTGTAACGGTGAGGCCGGAAGCCTTACACTGCTTGGATTTCTCCTTGGTCTTTTACAGAGCCACCTTCAGCTTGCCTTGGTGATCCGAGTTCCTCTTGGATGACTACTGTTGGCTGGAGATAGATGCAGCAGGAGATGTAGAACACGCCCTGTCCGAGGAGCCCGCTGCAGCGGCCCTCCTGGCAGTAGCAGACTCGCGGTGCTTAGCCTTTTGTTGGACCCCCATTGGAGGGCCGCCCTCAAAGGACTTAAAAGGCCGCTCAGCTTTCCTGGCCTGCTCCTGGGACCCACCCAGCATAGAGGCCTTGGCCTGCAGCCACTCATTCAGCCGCCTACGCCGATCCTTCAAAGAACGCACCGTGAATGTGTGGCATAATGCACAATCTTCCTCCTTTTGCGGGTACAGGTAGTAAAAGGCACTGAGGTGGTTTGTCCTCCGTGAAAACATTCCATAAGCCGCAGCTGGAGCAAAGCCTGAAGAGAGGGGGACCACTCTTCTCGTCCGACATGGTCCACGCAGCTTAGGCCTGAAGAATCTTCTGGAAGCCTCCACTAAGAAACTCGACGAAATCCGCCCTTGAGGGGTGTTGAAGAATCCGGAAAAACAGGTACCCGTTAATCGGAAGGATGATCGATGGAGCACAAGGCTCGATTGACCGCAAAATAGGGTAAAACTCTTCCAAAATAGAAAAACGCAAAAAAGCTCAAGACCTAAGCATGAGGACTCCCAACACTTTTTTTTTTGTTTTGTTTTTTGTAAATATTTTATTCGTTTCGTAACAAACAGTGCACCTTAACATGGTGCATAAACTACTCCAACCCCAACGCCCTGCTTTTTCTTCCCCTCCCCATCTTTAGAGTCACTGTAAAAGGCCAACACGGTCCACTAGTCCACAACTGTCTCTTCTTCTCCATAATCCAGGGAGCTATCAGTGTCCCATTCTTCGGGTCCCAGGCCCGTCAGAGATGCAATCAGATGCTTCCATGCCATCAATGTTTCTGCTTCCTCTTCACCCCCTCTACATGCGGTCTCCCTCCAGACCACCGTTTCAACCTCAGCCCACTGCAGGAGGTCCCTCCACCAGGTATCTACCTTGGGTCTCGCAGAGCTTTTCATCCCATGGCTGTCCTTCGTGTCACTAGAATATAGGCCAGGTCTTTGAGCTTGCACACATGCTTGAGTTTACACGGTCTAGGAAAGCCCCCCACCATACATGCCCACAGAGAGTCTACCACTAGTACAATCCCTTTGGAAGCCAGTCGGTCTGCCATTTCCCTCCAATATCTCGCAGTTTCGGGACAAGCCCAAAACATGTGTACCATCCCGGCATTTTCTGCCCCACATTTCGGGCATTGCTGTATAGCCGCATTTGTGAATTTAGCAATTCTCTTGGGGGTCATGTATGCTCTATGAGTAATATACAGTTGAATCTGTTGTAATCGGGCGTTCAACACTTTTTTGTGGTACCCCACTTTCCTCTTCCCAGTCCCGTCTCGTCTGAACCACCTCCTTTCCCACTTTGGACATCAGTATTCCGTAAATTCTGGAGACCACCAACTGACACTGCTTGGAACGTTTCTATTGCCTCGTCTGCCTGTTGGGCCAGCTCTTCTGACCACGTCTTTTTTTAGTGTTGCCATCAGCCTCACATATGTGATATATTGCCTGCTATGTAGGCCTGTATCCTCTCTCAAGCTGTCAAACTCTATTCTGCCGTCTCCTTGCCACACATCCCCTACTGTTGCCACTCCTACTGGCTCCCAGTGTTCTCTTATGGCGCGTCTCAGCTGATCATCTATCCCCGTCAATGTAACCAAAGGGACCTGCTGGGAGCACGGTGTCCGGCATCCCAGCATTATACAGGTCCTATGCCATATCTTCCTTCCCAGGGTCAGTAATGCCGGTCTCCTACTTTTCGGGGGCTCAGTTACCCACATCCATTCATTCAAAAAATATGGTGTACATTCCACCCTCAGTAGTCTGGATTCTGATGTGGTGTCTTCGGAGAGCCATCTAGCTACATATTGCAGTTGGCCTGCTAGGCAGTAAACCTCAAAATTCGGGTAGTTTAATACCGGCCCTATTGTGTGAGTTTTGTAGTTTCCATAGGGCTACCCAATTTCTAGCATTATGCCAAATTAACCCTCTACACATGTTGTGGAGTTTATTAAAGAAGCGTTTTGGTGTCAAATGCGGGACATATGCAAAATTGTGTAGCAGCCTAGGCAATACTATCATTTTAAGCAGTGCAGTCCTCCCCATCATGGTTAGGGGCAACCTTGTCCAGAATGTCATGCTGCGTTGAATCCCCTCTACTGCTTTCTCTGTAGTATTCTTGTGTTCTTCTTCAACCTTGTTATACACATTTATCCCCAGGTATCTAAAGGTGTCCACCGCCCATTCAATCTGTAACACTGGCAACGTACCTGGAGGCATTCCAATATATCTCCCTAGCGGGAATATCACAGACTTCCTTGGGTTTACCGTTATACCCAATCATAGTGCATATCGATCTAATGCCTCTAGTATATATTGTAGGTTTTCTTCAGGGTAACTTAGATACAATAGCATGTCATCCGCATACAGTGATATCAAGTGCTGTCGACCTTTCGTTGTAATACCTACCTCTCCATATTGATATCTGAGGTATGCGGCTAGTGGCTCCAGCGCTAGAATAAACAGCATTGGGGACCAGGGGCAGCCCCGTCTAGTTCCTCTGCCTAGCGTCCACTTTTCCGAGACCACCGACCACGTCCGGACCCTGGCAATCGGCACGCTATACAATAATTTCACCCACTGCAGATACACCGGTCCTATCCCAAACTTCTTTAGGACCGCTGGTAACCAGGACCATTTAAAAGAGTCAAAAGCCTTGCCTGCGTCTAGTGAGACTACCGCCAATTCTTGGGAGCTTCCAGCAGTCTGGTCTCGAACATGGTGCAATCTCCTGAGATTATCAAAGATGCTCCGCTGAGGGACATATCCTGTCTTGTCATGGTGTATCAGGGCACCTACCAGTGGTTTCAATCTGTTTGCCATCACTGCGGTAAGGATCTTATTGTCCTGATTTAACATCGACAACGGTCTATAAAATCCGCAGTCAGTGTCTATTTTACCCAGCTTGAGGAGCTGGATGATGACCGCTTCCCTCAAAGTCTCTGGCAGCTTACCCCGTTCAAAAGCCTCATTTAGCATAGCCAACAGAGGTGGGAGCAAATCTGCCATATATGTCTTATAAAATTCACTTGGGAGGCCATCCGCCCCTGGCGTCTTATTGGTGGGTAGGTTACGGATTACAAATTCCAGTTCAACAATTCCAGTGGTGCCTCAAGGCTTTCTCTATCGGCCTCCTCTAGCCTGGGTAGGATAATGTCTTCCAGCACATCGTTTATGTCAATTTCTTCTTCCCCCTGTTTTATCGGTGTACAATTTACGATAGTATCTCTGAAAACACTCAGTTATGCCTTGTGTGTCCTCGAGTAAGCCATCCTCTCGGCGCATCTCTCGGATCACCTGTCTCAGGGTTTCGCTCTTACATAACCAGGCTAGTAATCTGCCTAGTGTATCCCCTTCCACATATTGTCTCTCTATATATTTCCTATAGTTGAGGTTACATGATCTCTCCCAGTGGGATTTACATTTTTCGGTTAACTGTCTTATCGCCTTAGTCTTTTCTGGGGAGTCCGGCCTCTCTTGCATTTTATCCTCAATCTCCTTTTCTGTGGTTTGTAGGTCTGCTGCTATGCCCCCCAGTAGCCCAGTCGACTTTGATATCGCTGCCCCCCTTATTACTACCTTAAATGCTTCCCAGAGTGTGCCAGCTGATGCGACACTCCCGTTATTTGCTTCAAAATACTCTTGTACTGCTTTCCACAGGTCTTTCCTGAACATGGTATCCTTAAGTGCCTCTGCTCGAAGTTTCCATGTCGGTATCCTAGGCCTAGGCGGCGATGTCTGCCATGTCACCAACAGTGGCATGTGGTCTGATAGTACTGCTGCTTTGTATTCTGCATCCCTAATCTCCTCCACCATGGAACTAGACACTAGTATTTAGTTTAACCTGGTGTATAAGTCTTGTGGGGCTGCATAATCGGAGTACCCCCTACATTCGGGGTGAAGCTTCCTCCATATCTCAGAGAGCTGGAAATCTCGTACGAGTGCGGACAAGGCCTTTGCAGCTGGGCTAGGCTTAGTTATTTTGTCGTCTGATCTATCCATCTTGGGGTCTAGTGTGCAGTTAAGGTCCCCTCCAATTATGACCGCTCCTTCCATGTATGGGCTAATAATGGCAGACAGATTCCTGAAATAAGGTGCAGTATCATTGTTCGGGGCATAGATATTAATCAGGTTGACTACTTTATTGCCCACTGTACCCTTTACCAGCACCATTATCCCATCTGCTCTCATTTCCTGTTGCAACAGTTTGAACGGGACGTGGGGCGCATACCATGTAAGGACCCCCCTAGCATATACTAAATATGTGGCCCCTATTGTGGTCTCTTTCCACTTTCTCTTCATCAATTCTAGTTTCTCTTTAGTTAAGTGGGTTTCCTGTAGCATTGCTATAACTATCTTTTGCCGGTGTAAATACATCATAACTTTGTTGCGCTTAATATAAGTGTTTAACCCGCATACATTCCAGGTCACAATTCTAAGGTCCCCCATTTCAGATATATCATACTCCACCCACCCTCTTCCCCAACCTCTTCCTGTACAGCTTTAGTTGTGTTTGTAGACGTCCCGTGTTCTGCTCTTGTGCCATCTTAGTTGTTCCAACCCTCCCCCAAACCAAACTCACCCTACCACTACTACCCCCGCCACCCACCCCTTTTCCCAACTGTTACCCAGCTCCATCTCTGGATCTCAGGCTCCGCCGCATCTCAACCCCCACCCTGGGTCACTGGTGTAGATGTCGCTGCGGGTGGATACTATACTACAATATTCTACCTAATCTAACCTCTGAGGGTGAAGTGTTCCATGGTATTGCTCCTTTAGGTTCGTTTCAGTGCTACTTGCCAGTTATCTACCGAGCTTCTCCTATTTTATCGTTCCTTTCACTATACCAAGTAATCTAGCCGAATCCCATGCGCTTCCCCCCTCATGACCCATATTGGGGTGATGCTCTGGTTTACCCCACTGGGGCCCCTCTTTGATGAGAAAATAAAGCTGGTCACTTATCTTTTGCCGTCGGCTCCTGGTCACCGTCCCCGTCTGGACAGTTTATCCCGTCCATCCACCGCGCTGCATCTTCCAGGGTGTCAAAGTTCTACATAGAAGCAAACCGCTTTTCTTTTCTTTAAGTCTTGCCAGATAAAGCAGTCTGTATTTCAGGTTGCAGTTTCGCAGTCTCCTCTTAATCGCCACAAAGTTCAGACGTTGCTTTTGCACCAAGATTGTATAATCCAGGTATGCCGTGATGGTCGCTGAAGCCCTTGAGATAGTTCCGCCTTTTCGAAAGTACTCCAGTATTTTCTCTCAATCTCTGTAGCTCAAGATCTTGGCTATGATCGGTCAGGGCAGGGCTCCTGGCGGCGGCTTCCTTGTCTGGGCCTTGTGTGCATTTTCCACTGCAAATCCCTGGGACAGCGTTCCTGCCCCCATCTTTTGTATTATCATGTTCTCAATGTACTCCGTGGGGTTGGGGGTTTTCTTCCCCTTCTGGAAGCCCTACAATTTGGATGTTGTACCTTCTCGCCCTTCCTTCTGCTTCTTCAGCTCGGTTTTCCAGGTTCTCCACTTTCTGATGTAAGATATATATCTTTTTGCTGTTCTTACTAGCATCCGCCGTGGCCTTCATCTCATTCTCCAGTGTGCCAGTTCGTTCAGCTATGGTTCCAACGTCCTGCCGCAGGCAGTTTACGTCGATACTGACCGCGTCTATCTTAGCCTCCAGGGAAATTTTTAGTTCTTCAAGTTTGGATTCCCATGTGGTTTTCAGAGCAGCGATAGCTTCTAGGATCTGCTGATCACCTCTTTGAGGCTCGCTTTTGCCTGGCGTGATTTGCCCCGACTGGCTTGTACCTTCCCCAACTTGATTAGGCTTGGCGAAAATATCCAGCGAGGATTGTTTCGATTTGGTCACCTTGGATGTGATTGTGTTTGCGATCTGTGTCGGTGACCTTACCTCCGTGACCTGTGGGTTTGGGTTTTCTTCTGCGAATAGCTACTTAGGCGTCCTAGCAGAATGCGCCCCTCGCCCAGCCTGCGGCCACTCTGGTTTGTCTTGGTGTGTGCTTGGTTCATCTTAATATGTCTGGGAGACTTCTGTCCTCGCTTCTTTGTGCATCTGTGTCGCTATCCGAGTCCGGGCCTCAGCGGTACCCTTTTGTGGTTTCTAGGCGCTCAGGTTAATTCGGTCTGCTCAGGTTATGCAGCTTCCCAGGTTTCGTTCCTGTTAGGGAGAATTCTCATTTATGGCTAATTTCCCTTCCCTAGTGAGTCCCTCAGCAGCTTTGCTGGTTTTCTGGGGTTTATTTTTTTCCACCTGGTAAGAATGCAAGCCTTTTTCCCCACTCTTACAGTGTATTTTTTGTGTGTGTTGTACTTTTTGTGCTCATGGACTATGGAGTGTCACCAACTCCATAGGCATTATCTTTTTACTTATGGGTCACACAGCACTTTCAGTGCAGTGACAGAGATGTCTTTTAGACTTCCCTTGTGAACTCCATTTCTGGGGAGGAATACTGTCCTACAGAAACATGTAAATTCACCATTGGCTTTACTAGTCCTTTTAAATACAGATCCAGTACAAACCATCTTACAATGGAATACTGGAGGGGGATTATCTTTCCCCTGTCCTTCTGTACCTCAAGGGGCACTTTGTGTCCCCATTCCCGACTCGACATGGCTGGGTGCAGTGGTAACTATCATTTTTACACAGACTCCCGTGTACGTGTTCTGGCTGTGGTGACAGACGTGAAAATAAAACTGGCTACCCCATATCATTTTTATTTTGGGTCCTAGCGTGGTTTTTCGCCATTTCGTGTTGGAAAGGTCTTTCCTCTTGTTTGCTTTTCGCGCCAAACCAGGTTTGGTTTCCTTGTTCGCCGTCTTTTGGTGGGTTTCTGCAAAGAAGCCCTCCTTTGACGTCTGGGTGTCTAGGTGGGCTGAATGTGAGGGAAGGGTTTAGTAACCCCCTGCACAGGGTCTCCTTGGAGACCAAGTCGCACTTTGTGTCCATTGGCTGAGGTGGTTGTCTGGGCTAGACAACCCCCCCGGCTGTGTGATTGACAGCCAGGCTGTGTGAATGGGGGATTTTGGCATAAAAAGGCAGGACTCTTGGGCTGGAAGTCAGAGTCGCCACTGGAACTACAAGAACCAAAGAGAAGTGGAGAAGAAGACGGTTGCTGCAACTCCTGGATCCCGGTGAAGCCCTGCTGCAGTCCTGAGCCATCTACCCTTCAACGAAAGAGAAGATCCAGTCCGGAGTCTTCTTCCCTTGAGCCTGGTGGGATCAACCAGCTTACCTTCTACAGCCAGAGAATCCTCTTCTGGATCGAAATCACTGCACTGAGCTGTAGTGGTCCGGATAGCCATCAGAAGAGCCCTCTCCTGTTTTTCAGGAGCGCACCTTTTATTCATCGTTGCTTTGCTGCTGCTGGCCTCATCCCTAGGTAGTGCAGATCGCTCCAGATGTCGTCCTTGTCCCCATGACTAAAGCTTCAGGAACAGTGAGTCTGCAGGAACTACCAGGAACAACTGCCGTAGCACCAGCTTTCTTCATCTGAATAAGGTACTGTGTCCATTTGGTTGTTCTCTCCGTCCGACCTTGAGGAATTGGGGTGAACCCTTTTCCTTCCGTTTTATAACTTTTGCCTCCCTTTGACAATATCCAGTACTCCTGGCAACGTTAATCTTGAACTGTTCTCACTGTGTGATCCTCGACAACAGAGCCCTGCGCCATTTGACACTGGTGCAGGCCTATTGACTTTTATCTGCCTCTTAGAACAAGTCCTCTGATTCTATTGCCTTGACAAAAGTATTGCCTATGATTTTTATCCACTATTCCCTTGTTTTAATTCTTTATGCTAAGTGTGTTTGACTACGATTAGATTTCGTCCTGCGGGTACGCTTTTCTTTCCTAAGACCGAACTGTCATTACTGTCAAAAAGTGATCGCGTATTAACCCACAGTAACGTCTTTGTTTCAAAACACCGGTCTGTCAAATCCTAATGTACTTACCTTGAATTGACCTGAACAAGAGGAATTGGTTGTGTGTAGTATATTTAGAGTGTGGTTTTATTTAAAAGAAGTGAAGTGTTTTGTGAACAGATGGTTTGAAAATAAATGTACTTTAACTTTTTTTAACCAGAAACCTTGAGTCAGTATTTGCTTGAGTCACAGTAATTGTAGTCCTTTGTGTAATCCCTAGTACTGCTCATTTGCTCTTGAGATACGTCTGGTTGCTCAGCCATCGCTACCACTTTACTGTGTAGTACAGGCTTGTACCAAAGGTGAAATTGTACCATCACTTGTAGTCCTAATCGTATGTAGTGTTCCCTAAGGGTACTGCATATGATTCTGCCTAACAGTTCCCACTGCTGATCTCGCCCTTTCAGCTATGCAACATGATCATCCTTGACTGGCTGACTCGGTTGGATGCCAGCATTACCGTGGGTCTGGTTTGCAGCCGGCAACTTTGTGTGCTGCACATGCACACTCTGTCTGCACTTCCCGTTGTCTCGTGTGTGCGCGGTAGTCTGCTGTGAGGTCTTATGTATACCTCCGCGCTTCCCCCTCTTTGGGATCCATGTCCAGTAGTTTGGCTTTAGTTGATTCTACCTCAGTCTGTGCGTCTACCGTGAGGAGCCCTCGGTTTTGTCATAAAGCGCAGTTCACTTACCCGCTGGAACCAGCCTTGGTGGGGGTCGTAGGGAGGATTTTCCCTTCTGTGCGTAATTTGCCTTACTGCTGGCCTCCCGTGTCTCCATGTGGCCTCTTTGACTTTGTATGCAGGGCTCCTCCATCCTGCACTGTATGCAGTCTTCCCTGCTCCTACTGCGCGTGTATGGCGAGCATGAGTGAGGGCGACCTTGTTCACGCTGCTCTCTGTTATAGCTCCGCTCAGATCGAGCTTCGCGCCCTGCACACCGATTGTTGCGAGACCGATCAGCCTTATGTCGCTCGCCCAGTATCCTGGCAATACACTTGTCTCTTCTCCACCTCCACTGTGAGCTCCCAAGTTGGAGGCGTGCCACTGCGCTGCTGTGTCGGTGGCCGTGTGCCCCTGCGGCCAGTTTCGTAACTGCAGATAGGCCAGTGCTGAACAAAGGAGCCTAAATCACACAGTCCATTGTGTACCTAAGTGCGCCTCAATTTGGCGTCTCATCCCATCCAACCCTGGGCAAATACACTGCTGTGACTCTCTGCAGTTCATCTCCCATCAGATTTATTGACTGTGCTCACAATAAATAAAGCTGCACGCAACGTGCCTGCACCACAGTTATATCAATTTTTACTCAGCTAGCCCATGTATCAGCAGCCGACGTATTATGCCCCAGGCTCCATCAGCGCTACTTCTGGAGCACGACTGTGTTCAGCAAACCTCCATTCCGTTCTGTTGTCGCTGCTCCTTTCACCCGAGCTGGCAACATTAGTTTATCTTCAGTGTGCGTGTCACAATGTATCCGTCCCAATGTGATTGTTTGCAGCTGCTCCTGTGTCGCCCACCTGAAACACCGGCAATCCACAGAGTTTGCAACAGTAGCAAGCTCCCGTCAGCGAGCCATCTCGTCTTCATGGGCACCTCGTAGCTCCGTCCCTCGTTCTGGTGTAGACACTCTTCTCCTGCGATGGAACCTACATGAGTGCTTTCAATAATCACCTTTAAGTTGCACCAGCCGTGCATCACTCTGCTGCTACTTGCTGCCAACAACTTTTGCTGCCATTAGTGGTCTTGGCATGCACTCCGGTGGCGATTCTGTTTCAACCTCTTATATCTCATTCCCGTCTCTTTGTTCTGAGCGGGTCGCCATTTTGGTTTCACCTCCGGCGAGCCTCATAAATTTCCTATTACTCGTAATGTATGCATCCGAGCGCTGATCATTGCAATTCCATGCTGCTGTGTGCCGCAGATCTTCATACAGCTGCTCCTTCAAGTTTATGTTCCGTCATGCATTTTCTTGCACAGTACTTGTCTGTATCATGTAGGATCAGCAGGAGCTCCCCCAAAGGCACGTCCTATCGCATGGCACTGTAGCTACGCCCCCTGAGGACTCCCAACACTTGACCGTGCGGTAAAAATCTGAAGATGGCTGCCAGAGGAGGGGACTGGGTAGAGGGTAGTCATCGGCTGGGGGCCGTATGATCCAGAGCTCACCGATGGTTGTTAGGAGAAAGACAGTTCAAAAATTAAACTGAAAATGATTTTCTTTCCTTTACGGAGGATTCCCAGCCCGACGACAGGGAATATTCATGAGCATGTCAATCCATGCCAGACCCCATGCTGGAGAACTGGCAATTCCCAAAGCTGGTGGAAACCAGGAAAAATAGGTGCAAGGCTAAACCCCTTAAGACTGTTGATCTTCTACTGAAGACTCCATTGTAAATCCTAGTGCTAGGAGGGAAACATCTAACCAGGTAAAATGAGATCTCAGAAGAAGTGGAAGTATACACCCTGCTTGGCCACAATCCCCCTCCCCCTCCCCCCAACCAAGAAACCCAAGACCAAACTTGCTCTTGTGAGAGGTGGTGAGGAACCATGGAGGCCCTTGCTAGGTCTAAGAGATTCCTTTCTAGGAATCCATTGAAAAAGCCTATTGTAGGATAAGATCCCCTATACCTTAAACAAGAGAGATGTACCAAACAGGATTTGTAGGACACATAGCTTACAAATGAAAACACATGATAAAAAGTGCCATAGCAAGGGTTACAAAAGGTTTCTGGTGTACTCAGCAGGCCGTTTAACCGACTTGCAACAGGAGATCCATCCTGGTGGGGATTAGATCCTCCTGTCCCTTAGTCTGGGGGGTGGAGGGGCATTGGGGGGCACAAGTGTTGGGGAGAATTTTCAGTTTAGTGCTAAAATTCCTCCCACCTTAGAGACCCCCCAGCTCTGTTGCTGAACTTTGGGACTTTGTACTTTTAATTCTGTGTGTTTTCTGTGTTTCTTTGTTATGGAGTCTGACGAACTCCATAGGCATCATCTTTACATTGTGTCACACAGCACCTTCAGTGCAGTGGCATAGGGAAGTCTTTCAGTTTTCCCAAAGATTTAAATACCTTCTCTTGGTTTCCAAGAGCAGTGAAGTGAAATTGACTTTACTTACATTTGTTACTTTCTAGACCCAGCACACACACTATCTTACAATAGTGTGCTGGAGGGGTTATTTAGTATCCCCTTTGTCTAGCTTCTCATGTAACATTGTTATGTTACCCTTTCTACAATTAATGGCTGGTGGCAGTGGTTTACTTTTTCCTACCATTGTGCGTTTTTACCACGGGCTGCAATTGCAGCCTTGGTAAAGCACCCATGGGTGCCCATTTTGTCAAAATGGCCCCAGTCTTCTTTTTTTGCCATTTCTTGTTGGAAAGGTCCTTCTTGAGATTTACCTTGCACGCCAAACCAGGTTTGGTCCCTTTATTC
The DNA here is from genome assembly GCF_040938575.1 of Ambystoma mexicanum. Taxonomy (NCBI): domain Eukaryota; kingdom Metazoa; phylum Chordata; class Amphibia; order Caudata; family Ambystomatidae; genus Ambystoma; species Ambystoma mexicanum. Next base: position 1,154,852,748 of record NC_090932.1, on the reverse strand, counting down.
GTTTGGTCTTTAGCAGGATTCACGAGTGAGTGAAGCCCGCCTCTGGCTCCAGAGTGTCTGGCAGGGGCAGGAAGTGAGGGAGGTGCCCGAAACTCCCTGTGCTTAATCCCCTTGGTTACAGGAATGTACCCAAAGGTGATTGGCCGGCTGGCTGTCCGGCAAGGACAGCCACCCTGCTGTGTGATTGACAGCTAGGCTGGAATGAATGGGAGAAACCTGCATAAAAAGGCAAGGCTTTTTGGCTTGGAAGGCAGGGTCAACCACTGGATGAAAGAATCTGAAGAAGAACTTGAAGATACGTGCTGCAACTCGTTTGCCTGGTGAAGCCCTGTAGCTGTGCTGAAGCTCTGAATTTGTTTCGACTAGAGAAGCCCTGTAAGGACGGCCTCTCCCCCTGAGTTGGTGGGACCAATCAACTCCAAAGTGAACTCGATTGGACATCCTCTCGGACCTGGCTGCACTTCCTTGCTGCTGCAGGAACCAAAGTTCCATGGAGAGCAACACCAGATTGGAGTGCATCACTTTTAAGTCGGACCCAAGCTGCTGGAAGATCCTCCGGACTACTAGTAAGCAGGACTGACCAAGCCTGAGCCACCTCAACAGAGTGCTGGACCCCAGATGCGGGGAAAGTCCAGAGTGGTATCCGAAAGTCTGCAATGGTGATATTTGCTGAGACGCAAGGATCTGAAACCGCAAATTGCCACTGAATAGAAGTTTGTCCTTTTCTGTCACAGACCGTCCGGTTGTGTTGCAGGGGTCCCCAGAAGTCCTCCCTCTTGTCCCTACGACTGAGGCACAAAAACAGGATCTACAGACCCACACAGGAACAGAAGCCAGCTGGAACCATTTAGTCTAACCAAAGGTACTGTACAGTCAAAGAACCTACCTCTTCTGTAGCATTACTTGATCTCAGTTGAGTCTTGTCTTGGTTGCTTTTGTAGAGTTGGTAACAGCTTTTTTACCTCACATGCCTAATCAGATTGTGGCCCTACATTGATTCTTCTTTTCTACAAAGACTTCTAAAACATTGTGAAAGACTTTAACCTACCTGTAAGAAGTGCTGCAGCTCCCGTAGACTTTTGCCCAATTGACTTTGGCCTGGCTCCCTGAATGACTTCTCTCCTCAGATTGTTTTTTTACCTTCCTTCCAGGAAAGGGTTAGTTTGCTCTAGTTTGCTGCTTCAGAATAGTTGTGTGACCTTGTTTTATTCTAATAACCCCTTTTTCTTGGCCATACTTTTAAAGTACTGCTCTAAATGCAACAGTGATATATTAATGTCCACAGTGTCCTAGTTATTTAAGTCACCTGAAGGTGTAGGAAGCGTCTTGTGTTCCATCCCAAATGGGTATTTGCTGATTTAGAGAAACTAAGTGTATTTTGGAGTGTATTTGTGTGTTACTATTATATTGCCCCTTCTAAAGAAGGCTTATTCAAACTGACTGTTAAATACATCAATAATTGTTTAATCAAGAAACCTTGCATGTGTAGTACAGACTTATACCAAAGGTTGGGTTCCTATTGCCAGGAGGTCAAGGTTGTTGAAGTGCACCCAAAGGGTACTACTCCAAATCTTGCCTAACAGTCATACATCCACTCACTGTACAAACCTCACCCTAATCCATTCTGAGAAAGCTGAAGGGTCCAGAGGAGGGAAAGGCTGCTTAGAAGGGGAGGAATTTCCATGTTAGTCCTTAGAAGGAGGCGGGGGGGGGGGCTCAGAATAGTCCTCTCGGGGAGAGGGGGTGCCCTTGTACTCGGTGCCGCTCAAAGGATGTCCGAAAGCTTCTCGCAAAGCTAGAGCGCCCTTGGATGGCGGGTCGACGACAGTGGACTTTTTAGGAGGATCGCCCAGTCCGGAAGGTGCTTTATGCCCATTCGCATGCTGCAGCTGCTGTTGCTGTTGCGTGCAGGGCACTGAACCACGATGGCCGGAAGGTACCATCGAAATCTTTGGCGGATCTGCAGGCGTTGAGGGCTTCGACGACCCAGTCGAAGAGGACTTAGGGTTTGTGTGCTCAAGTACACGTGGTGCGTGGGTGCCCTTATTGCTGGGGTGTGACTTCCCCATAACAGTGCCAGCGGCCTGTCTATCTGGACCGGGGACGGGCATATAGGAGCACGTAGGCACTGCTGAAAAGTCGATGGCTTCTGAATCGGAGCCATGGCTGCTGACGGATTCCTCATCCTCCGATGCAGCGGCACCAGCAGGGGGGGGAAAGGTTTTCGGCCTGCATAGTATAGACCGCCCACCCCTTAGTATGCCCTTCTTTCAGCGTCTTCAGCCAAAAGAGTTTACAGGCCTTGCATGAGTGCTTGTCGTGGTCACAAGGAAGACACCTATTGCATCATAGATGGGTGTCTTTCCACGGAAAATTTGCTGTTGCAAGACGGACAGAATTTAAAAGGAACCTCTCCATATCAGAGGGTAGCAGCAGCCAGACCAAGAAGAGAAAGAGGAGTGAAGGAAATGCATTCTCAGAGAAAAGAAAAACAGGGCCCCACTCTCCCTACTGTAAGGAGCAGGCCTGAAGGTCGAGGCCATGCGGTCAACAGTTGACCAAGCAGTTGTAGATGTCGGCAGGAAACCCACAAAGCAGTCATCGAGAAGGTCGAAGTTGACTAGATGACCGAAGGCCATGTGAAAGGATTTAGCAATATAAACTCTTACCAATTAGGTGAGGAATTTTGGATACACTACACCTCACGTTGGGGATAGGGTTCCAGTCACATCCATGTCGACGTCCCTTTCGATCTTCGAAAAAAAAATGCAATACTCCGCGATTACCACTAGATGTCAGACTATATGCACAGCATGCGATTCTAAGCAGATCCACAAGCATCAGAAGTATCTACCATCAAACAGTCTCTTGCTACTGTGGGCCTGATGTAGCAAAGTAATAAACGGAGTTCCCTTCTGCTTGTACATTGAGTGATGTCCTTCACCTTTGGATCCCCCTCTTCTGGGTGCAGATCCCTTAGAAAGTTCCTTAATTGATACTAGGACCTCTGAAAGATATGTGAGGGCCTGTGGTTCAAAATAATAAATAAATGTTCAAAGCTCCTTTCTGTTTGCACGTAATCCTCGGGTGGCGGCTGCTGACCCCTTGGGTCCCCCTCGTTCGGCCTCAGACCCCTATCGATTGTTCGCCTCCCTCGTTCAGTGTTCATTGTGGAGTTCTTCACATGTCTTAATATCTTTTTGTACAGTTCACTGTGGACATCCCTCGTTCAGGTTCAACCTTGTCAATCTGGTCAATCGTGCCTTTTCCATTCAACTCTTACAATGCAGGATTCACTTCCCTTAGCTTCACAATCATTTGTCGGTCAAAGACTTTCAACTGTACAGAGGATTTTACACAACCCCTGTATGACCACTTTGACCCTTTTCCTCGCCTTTACCAAGGACTTCCGGTGCTGGTAGTTTTAACAATCGGGTAATCGCCCAGAGTTTTCCTGAGTGATCACCCACGTGGTGCCGGACTCCGCTGTTGCTGGTTTTCCCCCCTTTTTACATCAGTTTTATGCTTTCAAAGTTCAATTAGCTACTTTTCATACAACACAGTTTGGTTTCTTATCGACTTTCCCCTCGACTCACCAGCTGATGAACCACTTGGTTTTCTCTTTGAAGTCAAGGTTGGTACCACAGAGACAAGCGTCTCTCCCTGGTTTGGTTAGCAGCAGGGGAGGGTCTTGTGTACCATTGGCATCTGCTGCAACACACGCTGGCTGTTGTTCGCCTTCTTACAATTCCTTCTGCAGAGGTCTCGCAGGACTTGGTCGGAAAGGGCAACGTCGCTTCTCTCCTTGTCACCCTCTCGGTGTGCGTCGTCTTTCTCCTCCGCTTGAACTGCTGTGCCGAGTTAGCTCCCTGGACGTGGGGTCTGCCTCGCTCGTGTTGTGCTCCATCTTCTATCCCTGTGTGGATGGGGAGTGTGTGTAGTGTGTGGAGTGTGTGTGTGGAGTGTGGATGGGGAGTGTGTGGAGTGTGTGTGTGGAGTGTGGATGGGGAGTGTGTGTGTGTAGTGTGTGGAGTGTGTGTGTGGATGGGGAGTGTGTGTGTGGAGTGTGTGTGTGGATGGGGAGTGTGTGTGTGGAGTGTGTGTGTGGATGGGGAGTGTGTGTGTGGAGTGTGGATGGGGAGTGTGTGTGGAGTGTGGATGGGGAGTGTGTGTGTGGATGGGGAGTGTGTGTGTGGATGGGGAGTGTGTGTGTGGATGGGGAGTGTGTGTGTGGATGGGGAGTGTGTGTGTGTGGATGGGGAGTGTGTGTGTGGATGGGGAGTGTGTGTGTGGATGGGGAGTGTGTGTGTGTGGATGGGGAGTGTGTGTGTGTGGATGGGGAGTGTGTGTGTGTGGATGGGGAGTGTGTGTGTGTGGATGGGGAGTGTGTGTGTGTGTGGATGGGGAGTGTGTGTGTGTGTGGATGGGGAGTGTGTGTGTGTGTGTGGATGGGGAGTGTGTGTGTGTGTGTGGATGGGGAGTGTGTGTGTGTGGATGGGGAGTGTGTGTGTGTGGATGGGGAGTGTGTGTGTGTGTGTGGATGGGGAGTGTGTGTGTGTGGGGAGTGTGTGTGTGGATGGGGAGTGTGTGTGTGGATGGGGAGTGTGTGTGTGGATGGGGAGTGTGTGTGTGGATGGGGAGTGTGTGTGGATGGGGAGTGTGTGTGGATGGGGAGTGTGTGTGGATGGGGAGTGTGTGTGGATGGGGAGTGTGTGTGGATGGGGAGTGTGTGTGGATGGGGAGTGTGTGTGGATGGGGAGTGTGTGTGGATGGGGAGTGTGTGTGGATGGGGAGTGTGTGTGGATGGGGAGTGTGTGTGGATGGGGAGTGTGTGTGGATGGGGAGTGTGTGTGGATGGGGAGTGTGTGTGGATGGGGAGTGTGTGTGGATGGGGAGTGTGTGTGGATGGGGAGTGTGTGTGGATGGGGAGTGTGTGTGGATGGGGAGTGTGTGTGGATGGGGAGTGTGTGTGGATGGGGAGTGTGTGTGGATGGGGAGTGTGTGTGGATGGGGAGTGTGTGTGGATGGGGAGTGTGTGTGGATGGGGAGTGTGTGTGGATGGGGAGTGTGTGTGGATGGGGAGTGTGTGTGGATGGGGAGTGTGTGTGGATGGGGAGTGTGTGTGGATGGGGAGTGTGTGTGGATGGGGAGTGTGTGTGGATGGGGAGTGTGTGTGTGGATGGGGAGTGTGTGTGTGTGGATGGGGAGTGTGTGTGTGGATGGGGAGTGTGTGTGTGGATGGGGAGTGTGTGTGTGGATGGGGAGTGTGTGTGTGGATGGGGAGTGTGTGTGTGGATGGGGAGAGTGTGTGTGGATGGGGAGAGTGTGTGTGGATGGGGAGTGTGTGTGTGGATGGGGAGTGTGTGTGTGGATGGGGAGTGTGTGTGTGGATGGGGAGTGTGTGTGGATGGGGAGTGTGTGTGGATGGGGAGTGTGTGTGGATGGGGAGTGTGTGTGGATGGGGAGTGTGTGTGTGGATGGGGAGTGTGTGTGTGGATGGGGAGTGTGTGTGTGGATGGGGAGAGTGTGTGTGGATGGGGAGTGTGTGTGTGGATGGGGAGTGTGTGTGTGGATGGGGAGTGTGTGTGTGTGGATGGGGAGTGTGTGTGTGGATGGGGAGTGTGTGTGTGGATGGGGAGTGTGTGTGTGGATGGGGAGTGTGTGTGTGGATGGGGAGTGTGTGTGTGGATGGGGAGTGTGTGTGTGGATGGGGAGTGTGTGTGTGGATGGGGAGTGTGTGTGTGGATGGGGAGTGTGTGTGTGGATGGGGAGTGTGTGTGTGGATGGGGAGTGTGTGTGTGGATGGGGAGTGTGTGTGGTGTGTGTGGATGGGGAGTGTGTGGGGAGTGTGTGTGGTGTGTGTGGATGGGGAGTGTGTATGGGGAGTGTGTGTGGTGTGTGTGGATGGGGAGTGTGTGGATGGGGTGTGTGTGGATGGTGAGTGTGTGTGTGTGTGTGTGTGGATGGGGAGTGTGTGTGTGGATGGGGAGTGTGTGTGTGGATGGGGAGTGTGTGTGTGGATGGGGAGTGTGTGTGTGGATGGGGAGTGTGTGTGGATGGGGAGTGTGTGTGTGGATGGGGAGTGTGTGTGTGGATGGGGAGTGTGTGTGTGGATGGGGAGTGTGTGTGTGGATGGGGAGTGTGTGTGTGTGGATGGGGAGTGTGTGTGTGGATGGGGAGTGTGTGTGTGGATGGGGAGTGTGTGTGTGGATGGGGAGTGTGTGTGTGGATGGGGAGTGTGTGTGTGTGTGGATGGGGAGTGTGTGTGTGTGTGGATGGGGAGTGTGTGTGTGTGGATGGGGAGTGTGTGTGTGTGGATGGGGAGTGTGTGTGTGGATGGGGAGTGTGTGTGTGTGGATGGGGAGTGTGTGTGTGTGGATGGGGAGTGTGTGTGTGGATGGGGAGTGTGTGTGTGTGGATGGGGAGTGTGTGTGTGGATGGGGAGTGTGTGTGTGGATGGGGAGTGTGTGTGGTGTGTGTGGATGGGGAGTGTGTGGATGTGGAGTGTGAGTGTGTGGATGTGGAGTGTGAGTGTGTGGATGGGGAGTGTGAGTGTGTGGATGGGGAGTGTGAGTGTGTGGATGGGGAGTGTGAGTGTGTGGATGGGGAGTGTGTGTGTGTGGATGGGGAGTGTGTGTGTGTGGATGGGGAGTGTGTGTGTGGATGGGGAGTGTGTGTGGATGGGGAGTGTGTGTGTGGATGGGGAGTGTGTGTGTGGATGGGGAGTGTGTGTGTGGATGGGGAGTGTGTGTGTGGATGGGGAGTGTGTGTGTGGTGTGTGTGGATGGGGAGTGTGTGTGTGGTGTGTGTGGATGGGGAGTGTGTGTGGATGGGGAGTGTGTGTGGATGGGGAGTGTGTGTGGATGGGGAGTGTGTGTGGATGGGGAGTGTGTGTGGATGGGGAGTGTGTGTGGATGGGGAGTGTGTGTGGATGGGGAGTGTGTGTGGATGCGGAGTGTGTGTGGATGCGGAGTGTGTGTGGATGGGGAGTGTGTGTGGATGGGGAGTGTGTGTGTGTGGATGGGGAGTGTGTGTGGTGTGTGTGTGGATGGGGAGTGTGTGTGTGGTGTGGATGGGGAGTGTGTGTGGTGTGGATGGGGAGTGTGTGTGGTGTGTGGTGTGGATGGGGAGTGTGTGTGTGTGTGGTGTGTGTGGATGGGGAGTGTGTGTGTGGAGGGGGAGTGTGGTGTGTGTGGATGGGGAGTGTGTTGTGTGTGGATGGGGAGTGTGTTGTGTGTGTGTGTGTGGATGGGGAGTGTGTGTGGTGTGTGTGGATGGGGAGTGTGTGTGGATGGGGAGTGTGTGTGGATGGGGAGTGTGTGTGGATGGGGAGTGTGTGTGGATGGGGAGTGTGTGTGGATGGGGAGTGTGTGTGGATGGGGAGTGTGTGTGTTTGGATGGGGAGTGTGTGTGTGTGGTGTGTGTGGATGGGGAGTGTGTGTGTGGATGGGGAGTGTGTGTGTGGTGTGTGGTGTGGATGGGGAGTGTGGTGTGTGTGTGTGTGTGTGGATGGGGAGTGTGGTGTGGATGGGGAGTGTGTTGTGTGTGGTTTTTTTTTCAGGGTCAATTGCCTGACTTTGCCTGACCCTGGTGTTGGGACATGTCAGGTTAAATAGCTTGAATGTTAGTCCGTCCTTCGTAATGTGCAAAAGTGATCATGTCGTAAGGGGAAGGGGGGGGGGGTAAAGAGTTTGTGTATCCTACGTGGTAGGTTGGGGAAATGTTGTTGGAAGAAGGGTGATACCACGTCTCACCAGTCGATGTGCCACTTCCACTCCCTGAGGGCCCCTCATCCAGGTGATGCTCCCCAACTGGTCCACCCCAGGGACTGGATCCAATAGCAATGGCCTTGTCCTGGCCACCTGGATGACAGACCCCCAGGGACTTGTCAGGGAAACACCTTCATGTTTCTCACAGTACAGGGAAAAAGGTTCAGGGGCAGAAAAGTGTTCAGATGGATTTCTAGAATCTGGCCTGGTGGACAGATTTTAGGAGGCCACCCTAGTTTTAGTGAAAGGGTAAATCAGAGGTTAGCCAAGAGCAGTCAACGCTCTTCTCAGTGGAGTGCGAGCAGCGTCAGGGGTCCACATTCAGTCCACACAGTGAAGCACACAATTTAATTTAGACAGTAATGTATACAAATACAATATTTATTCTAGGAGGGCTTAAACACATGCAAACAAATGAAACTAGCAGGTGATATTATATACTTACATATATACATTCACCACAAGTTCTTAAAATGCTTTCACTGACACCATAAGAGGTAAGTAAATGAATGCAGTTCAGATGGAACCAAGGCACAAGTGTATTTCCCTAGCTTCATCAGTTCAATCCCCAAAATAATGGGACATTTACCCAAAAGTCACAGGAGCCACAATGCTTATCCCCAGAATGTATCTGTAGCAGGTAAGTTACATGTGTTCGTGATTGTTCAAAAGAAGAAATGCAACAAAGTTACTAGGTAAGTAAACGACCAAAGGGCAGTGGAATGCAATGGTAGGACACAAGGGGACTGGTTCCCAAAGTTATCCTATGAAGGACAGGGATGGCGGGGGAGACAAATGCTTTGCGTTTACTTAGCCCCTTGACACCTATTTTCCCCAGAGGATTTGATGGGTCGAGTGGGGGGGGGGGGTTGGTGATGTGTCCATGCACACTTCAACCCTTTGTTGACAATAACCTTGAAGATGAAGATTGAAAAGAGGTGGCTACCTCCCCCATTAAATAGTGAATACCATGGAATCATCAACCTAGCAGCTTGTCCCACCCTCAGCTGTGTATAAATTAAACCTGGGTGGAGCTAGAGCTTGCCCCACCTCACCCAGACTCATCCATATAGAATACGATCAATCCTGGATGTGTCCAGGCATGGGTTGGGGGGGGGGGGGGAATTAGTGAGGTTGTCACTCTGCATTTAAGTAGCCTTGCTTCATTCTTCTTCCCTATAAGACTCTAAAACTGAAAAGAAACGGACCCGCCTTGACACAAAGGGAAAGGATGAAAGCACAAGAGGACAGTCATTTTCATCAACTAATCTAGAAGAGCTTCTGATCCACACAAACATAATATGTAGACATTTGAGGCAAACATCACTAACAAGTGGTATACATGTGGGAGTCTTCTCATCACTGGACTGTTAAAATGTTGATCTTGAACATATGAACTCCAGGGCACACCCTGGCCTGGAGTTCATAGATTACAGATCAAAAGTCCAGGTAGGAGAAAACTCACATGCATATGTTTGCAATCCACCCATAATGCACTGTGTAACAATTTCTTACGTAACACTAAACATTTTTGTCCCACTTGTATTGCACGAAACATGGAAGGATTGAATTAATTATTCAGAACAGATGAGCCCTGCCATAATAATGTGTTGTCAGTCTGCCATTCATCATCTTTACCTTTCCCAGGCATGAGAGCTGAGATTGCCAAAAGCGGTGACGTCTCGACGTGGGAAAGAATGAACTGGCTGGTCCTGAGGGAGCTATTAGAATCAACGGTGAACCAGGTAGCTTACTCTGAAACGTAATGAGAAGCATAACCAAAGTCAGACAAACGATGTAGAGAACATGAAACAGAACATTTGACATAGGAATACTCTTGCAGAGTAAAGATAAACACTTCAATGACTGGTTTCTCTATGTCTGGGGTAAACAGAAGCCCAGATAGATGTAGGCCTGGCAGAACAAAGACAAACACCACTGCAAACAGACCAGGGAGCAAGTAGAAACGGAACATAAAAAACAATAGGGTGGGGGGATAGATTAATTGACACAGCAAAGCAAACCGGAAACATGCAAGAATGAGGCCAGGCAAACTAAGGAGAAACCGACAAGTGGAATTCCAGGGGAAACGGCTCAAAGACAAAAAATAATCCAACAGACAAAACAGGAACAGAATATGAAACATCGCAAGAGCACACATTATTAACCATTTTCAGCTCCATTTCCAACCATGAACGCAAATACTTCATACACCTCTAAATAGGTGTGCACAAATCCCAACAATTTGGCGACACACATGCACAAATACATACACAATATACCAAGCACTCATAAGCGCCCAACACACCGGTTTGTTATGAGATAAGACTCCGACTGCCGGATCCCAGGGTCTCTTCAAAAGCAGGGACAAGGCTTCGGCGCTTGCACCACCAGTCTTTGCCGTAGAAGATGCCAGCATTCGGTCAATCAGTGTTGGAATCTGAAGCAAAATAGTTCAAATGGTCACAGGAAGGGAAGAAAACACCTGCAGGGATCGAAGCTACAGGCAGCTATTTAACTCCTGAAGCCTTGAAGAGTCTGGCTAGCTTCACATCAACAGTACTAGGAGCTACTACGTACTCCTCAGGCAAACTGGGGTCAAACAAACATACCAACATGACATTAAGTCTGAATGCAAAGGAATGTACATATTCTGGGTTTTTACAAAGGTTACTGTCTGGAACAGAACTTAAGAAAGGCCACCTTGGGTGAACAGGGTTACACTTCTGAGGTTTGGCCCGCACTACCCAGAGGCGGCGAACCAATCCTAGGCCATGCAACATTCAGATCGTGCAAGTGCTGTAACGAGACGTTCATGGGGGAGGGGAGGTGGAGAAGTGCAGGGACTGGGTGGAGGGCCCTTGAGAAGGAGAGTGCCAGGGAAGGCCAGGTGGTCAGTGCCAGGGGGAAGCAGAGAGTGAAAGGGTCCACAACTAAGTGCAAGTTAAAGGGGCTAAAATGGCTCCAGGAGTGCAAGCCGGCGAGACAAGTCAAGTGTAGGCAGGGGTTCAGGTGAAAGTTATGGGGGTTAGGGGGGTTGATGGGGGAGGACAAGTGCAGAGGGATACTGGGCACGGGGGGCCTGGTGCCAATATGACTCGGGGAACAATGCCGCCAGTCTCAGGAGGAAGGTGACTAACATGGAAGGGGGAGGGTGAAGAAAGAGGAGTAAAAGGAAGGTCTTGATGAGCTTCCAGAACTTAAGGAGATCCGGCTCAAGTCTGCGAGGGGTAGGGGGGCCATTCCAGAGGGAGGCACCTGCAGAGGAGAGAGCTCTACCCCCCCCCGCCCCACTCTGTTTGGAAAAACATCTGATTTGCAGAGAGTTCGAGCTAAAGGAGAGAAGGGCTCTAGCAGGGAGGATTTTAGGGAGCCAATTGAGAGATTTAAGGGCTGGTGAGATGGGGTCCCTGGGCTTGAGACCAAGGATAAGCCTCGCAGTCCTATTCTGGATTAGCTGAAGGGGGCGAAGCGAGACATTTGGTAGATTGAGGAAGAGGCTGGAGAGAATCGGAGCTCTGGAGACATTGAGTTTCTGGGAGAAGGTGAGAAAGGGGAGAATGCCTCTGAGGAGGTGCAGCTGAAAGTGGGCCTTCTTGGCAAGGTCTGTGATGCGAGGAGAGAAGAAGAGAACCGAGTCGAAGACGCCAAGGTTTTTAGCTTTGCAGGAGGAGGGGTCCCAAAGAGGGTGGCCAGAGTGTGGTAGGGACAGAGGGAGCAGGGGTCCCAATAAGAAGCATCTCTGTCTTACTGGCATTAAGGCGGAAATCATTAGTACTGCACCATGCCTGAATAGCTGACATGCAATCGGGAATGAGAAAGGGGGTAGAGGAAGGAAGCTTGAAAGAGAGCCGAGTGTCATGAGCCCAATACTGACAGTAAGGAGAGAGAGTGGAGATCAAATGGGCAAGAGTGGCCAGGAAGATACTGAGGAGCCATGGCAAAGCAGTGATTGTAGAAAACTGCCAAGGCTGGAACAAGGGTGACAATGTTGTCCTTGATAGGAGTAGAAGAGTCCAACCCTATCTGGTACAAGTCACTCAGTTCAGATGGGTTACTGGGCCACCAGTGACCAGGGTTAGGCAGGGAAAAGGCGGGAAGGCAAAAAAAAAGTGTTAAAAAAGGAAGTAGCCAGCAGGACTCAATACTGTTTCAGGAAAGTAACAACGTTGGTCAAAAATAAGCACAGGGAGGTTTTGGGGAGCCCCCCCCAAAGGATTGCCCCAAGGACCAGTGTTGTAGGGCGTTAGGACTATTTTTCTACACGCTGGCCTGGGGGAGAGATGTATAGAAGGCCAACATATATTGTGACTGGGACAATTCTGGGAGCTGTAGCCAAACCAGTTCAAGGTAGCAGTGACGAGAGTTCTAGGTTAAGTCTAAAGAGGTGGTGAGCTTGTAAAGGGCCACAATGAGTACACACAATGGCAATCACAAATTACACTTAGTATGTATACAAATGCAGTTATTTATGGCCAAACACTATGAAAAATGACTAACAGGTAGATGTATCACACAACACTAATAATAGATTACATATATACAGTCACTAGAGTAGGGCATAATACAAATCAAACCCCACTAAAAGAAAGTACAAATTTGTTTATGCACTACAGGTCCACAGAGAATTAACCCCAACTTCTAAAGTACTTCCCTAAGTTGTCTGAGACCTTATGCCCAAAAGTTCAGGGCAAGTTCTGACATAGTTTGTAACGCTGGAAAAAAATGAAGCTAGGGTCTCTGGGGTCCAGTGAACGATTCCAAAGGCTAGAGGACAAGTTATTCCAACTAACAAAAGTGTCCCCAACTTTCAGAAGGCTTGTGTCATGATCTCTGCTTCCAAAAGGTCAGGGTTTTCCCAACTCCCTTGGAAGCAGATCCATAACCCAGGTTCCCAGTGCCAACCACTCCCAATTGGGACCTTTTGGACCCAGTCCTGGCGCCAGTGGCACCAGGCTCATAAATATGCCCAGTCCCAGCGCTGGAAGCGCCGGGCTCATAATGCTTGGGTGGACTTACCTGCAGCAGACCATGCTGCTTACTTGCCTGCCAGTTGAGCCTCTGATCCTCTTCTGTTTGGAACTACTTTTCCTGTTGGGTGGGGCAGGAGCCACTCCCTAGATTCAGAACACTGGAACTCTTCTGGAAAGCAGGAACTCTTTTCTTAGCTAGGCGTGGCTGTGGAAGGAGGGAACAAGTTACTTACCTGTAACTGTTGTTCTCCAGCATGGGTCTGGCATGGATTCACATGCTCATGAATATTCCCCGTCGTCAGGCTGGGAATCCTCGGTAAAGAAAAAACCAGTATCAGTTTAGTTTCTGATCTGTCTTTCGTAGTAATAACCAATCACTGGTCTCTGCGTCATACTGACCACAGCCAATGACTGCCCTCTACCTAAGCACCGCCTCTGGCAGCCATCTTCAGATTTGGAAGCACGTGAAGTGGCAGTATGACCAAGTGAAGAGCCGCAGAGGGGTAGGCGGGAGGGTTCGCATGTGAATCCATGCCAGACCCATGCTGGAGAACAACAGTTACAGGTAAGTAACTTGTTCCTTCTCCAGCATGGGGTCTGGCATGGATTCACATGCTCATGAATAAAGAATACATAGCAGTACACACATGCACAACCACGGGAGGTGGCAAAGGCTCAACATTAAGCATCACATCAACTCAACATTAAGCATCTTACCTCCTCACCAGGCTCACCTCAGGCGAACAGGTTGCGCAGCACTGCTTGGCCGACCCTGGACTCCTCCCTGGAATCCCGGTCGACGCAGTAGAATTTCGTGAAGGTGTGCGTCGACCTCCACGTAGCAGCCCTGCATATGTCCAGCAGGGGCACACCAGATAGGAACGCCGTGGTAGCTGCGATCGCTCTGGTGGAATGGGCTCTCGGACGGCCAGGCAGCGGTCGGTTTGCCAACCGGTGACAGCACATGATACAGCCGGAGAGCCATCTGGAGATGGAAGCCTTCGAGAGAGCCTTCCCCTGATTGACAGGTCCAAAGTTCACAAAGAGTTGTGACGTCTTCCGAAAACCCTTCGTGCGGTCCACGTAGAACTTCAGCGCTCTAGCTACATCCAGCGAGTGCAAAGTCCTCTCAGCCGGCGACGAAGGCGACGGGAAGAACACAGGTAACACCAAGGGTTCGTTGAGATGGAAGTCCGACGGTACCTTGGGCATGAAGGAGGGGTGCGTCCTGAGCACTACCCTCGTGTCGTGGAAAGTCAAGTACGGGGCCTTGCAGGAAAGGGCCTGGATCTCTCCCACTCGTCGTGCGGAGGTGATGGCCACAAGAAAAGCTGTTTTCCACGATAGAAACTTCAACGGGGCCGAGTGCAGAGGCTCGAACGGAGGTCCCATGAGCTTGGTCAGCACCACGTTGAGCTCCCACGCCGGGGCCGGAGCCTTCACCGGCGGGAACGATCTGAACAGTCCCTTCATGAACTCTTTCACCAGACGATGAGACCACAAGGACGTCCGCCCCGTGGTTCTGGTGTATCGGGAGATCGCAGCAAGATGAATCTTGATGGACGCGTGTGCCAGACCAGCTTTGGCCAGCGTCAGCAGGTACGGCAGTACTTGGGGAGCCGTAATCCGTAGAGGGTTAATCTTCTGTGCGCGGCACCAGACAGAGAACCTCTTCCATTTGTGTCCGTAGCATTTAAGAGTCGAGGACGCCCTGGCCTTTGCAAGAACCTCTCTGCAATCGGCCGGTATGTCGTATCCTCCAAACTCTAGCGCTGCAGGAGCCAGGCCTGCAAGTTCAGCGACTTCGGGTCGTGGTGGAGGATGGCGCCTCCTTCCCTGGAGAGTAGATCCGCGTCCGCCGGCAGCTTGATCGGCGAGGACGCTGACAAGTCCAGCAAGTCCGGGAACCATATCTGCCTCGGCCACGCAGGTGCGACGAGGATCATCCTGCACCGTGACCTCTTGAGCTGGTTGATGAGCCGGATTAGCAGAGGCAAAGGAGGGAACGCGTAGAGGAACAGGCCCTCCCAGGGGAACGAGAAAGCATCGCCCATGCTCCTCGTCTGGGGAAACCTGCTGGCGAACCTCCGGCACTTGGTGTTCGTCGCCGTCGCGAACAGGTCGATCTGGGGTGTGCCCCACCGTCGGAAGAGGCGATCCACCAGATCCTGCCGTAGTTCCCACTCGTGGCACGAGCGCAGCTCCCTGCTGAGTGAGTCGGCGATGGTGTTTTTTATCCCTGCCAGATGAAACGGCACCAGAAAAATCCCTTGGGCGACGGCCCAATGCCACAGGTCCTGCGCCTCCTTGGACAGCGCTGGGGACCTGGTTCCGCCCTGTTTCCTGATGTAAAACATGGTGGTGGTGTTGTCGGTGAAGATCCTCACCACCTTGCCCTTGAGGGACGGAAGGAAGGACCTGAGGGCCCAAAACACTGCACGGAGCTCCAGGACGTTGATATGCAGGGACTTCTCCGTCGGGAGCCAGAGTCCCCTTGCGTGCAGATTTTCGGTGTGCGCTCCCCACCCTTCCAGGGAGGCATCCGTGGTCACAGTCTCCCGGTGGGCTGGGGCCTGGAAGTCCATGCCCGCCGTCAGATGCGCGCGGGTGCCCCACCACCGTATCGCTCGTCGGAAGCTCTCGTCGAGCTTGATCCTTTCCTCGAAGCTGCCCGTCGTCTGGATCCAGCGCGCATCCAGGAATTCTTGCAACGGGCGCATCCGGAGCCTGCACATGGGAATGAGGTAGATGCAGGAAGACATCATCCCGAGGAGGGACTTGATGGACCTCACTTTGGCCGCGTCGGCCACCAACATCCGTTGCACCTTGCCCAAGATGGTCCTGGTCCTCTCCTCCGACGGGGAGGCCAGAAGGGACACTGTGTCGAGCCTCGCTCCCAGAAACAGTGCGACTTGCGCGGGCACCAGGTGGGATTTGGCGTAGTTCACGGAGAATCCCAGGTCCGTGAGGAGTTGGACGGTCCTTGCCGTGTGGACCACGGCGAGCTCCCTCGTCTTGGCGCGGATGAGCCAGTCGTCCAGGTAGGGGTAGACGTGAATCCCCTCGCGGCGCAGCTGCGCCGCCACCGGTGCGAGGCACTTGGTGAATACCCTGGGTGCCGACCGTAGTCCGAAGGGAAGGGCTTTGAACTGGTAATGACGCGCTTGGACCACGAACCTGAGGAATTTCCGGTGCCCCTTTAGGATGGGAATGTGGAAGTAGGCATCCTCCAAATCCAACGACGATAGGAAGTCTCCTTCCTCCAGCTGACCCAGGACGTGCTGGAGGGTGACCATCCGGAACTTTTGCGCCTTGATGAACTTGTTCAGACGTCGCAGGTCCAGGATGGGGCGCCATCCCCCCGTCTTCTTCTTCACGAGGAAGTATCTCGAGTAAACTCCGGAGCCCCGAAGTCTCTTTGGGACGAGTTCGATGGCGCCCTTCCTCAGCATCGCCTTTACCTCCAGGAGAAGTTGCTTCGGTGGGGGCCCGACCCCACGGCCGGTTCAATCCTGCTTGGACGCGGCCTTGCCGCCTTGACCTCCTTGGCGACGACGGCGGGGTCCGCTAGACTTGCCTCGTCCTCTGTAGGCCTCTTGCGACGACGAGCAGGCCGCTTGACGGTAGGAAGCGAAACCGCCGCCGGAACCTTTGGAGGCACCCTTGCCTCCGCTGCTCCGAAAGGGCGTCCGTCGTTGCTGCAGAACTCCAAGGGCCCGGGCCGTCTCAGTATCCGCCTTGATGGCCTGAAGGGAATCGTCCACTGTCTTCCCAAACAGATTGTTCCCGTCGAAGGGCATGTCCAGGACTCTGGTCTGGACGTCCTGCCGGAAGTCCGTAGCTTTGAGCCATCCACGACGTCAAAGGCAAACGCCGTTGCCCAGCTGGCGGAACCCAGTGTCGCCGATGTCCGTCGCCACGGTGATGGTGTGGTCCGAGGCCACCTCACCTTCCTGCAGGATCTCCAGGGCCTCCGCCCTCTTGTCGTCCGGCAGAAAATCCAGCAGGGGAGCTATCTTGTACCAGAGCTCCCTGTCGTAGCGAGCCACGATAGCCAAGGCGTTGGCCGCTTTAATCGTCGTCGCTGCCGACGAGATGACTCTACGTCCCATAGCATCCAATTTCCTTCCCTCGCCGTCCGGCGGGGAAGTCGATGTGGAGGCCGCACCCCCCCCCGCTTTCTTCCTGGCTGCCGCGGAGACGACGGAATCCGGGGTAGGCTGCGCCCGGAGGCACAGGGGGGCCGTGTCCGGGACCCGGTACTTTTTCTCGTACCGGTCTCTTCTAGCTGGCGTCGTGGAAGGGTTCTTGAGGAGGGAAAGGCCCTCATCCCAAATGTCGTCCAACAGAGGCACTGCGAGGACCGTCTTCCTCTTGGCCTCGCGCCGCTGATAAAGGAAGCCTTCCTTTTTCTTCTCCTCAGGGCAGAGTTGGAAAAGCTCGGAAGCCCTGGAGATCATGGAGTGGAAAGATCCGATCTCGTCGGGCGGAGAAGCCCTGGCGGGAGGCGACGACGGAAAATCCTCGTCGTATGCCTCGTCGTCCGTACCCGTCGCTGCCGTGTCAGTCCCCGTATCATCCCCTCGGGTGGACGGGGAGGAGGGCTGGACGGGGCGCGACGGTTGAAAAGGAGGTGGTGGATGGATCCTTCTTTTCTTGGTAGGGGGAACACCAGAAGGTCCCGGTTCTGGATCCCCCGACGGGAGAGGTTCCTCCGTCGGTAACGGTAGCCTCGTCCTTATCTCGGAGCATAAGGACTGTATGGCCAACAAAATGGCCGCCGAGTTGTCTTGCGGCGCTGGCAGAGGGGAGTCCGACGGGCGAGCAGGGGCCCCGTCGGTATCCTCGACGATGTCGTCGTCGTCACCTGCGTCCGGGTCCATTCCGACGGGCTGGCCTTCTTCCACGCCTAGGCCGTGGCTTAAGACCTCGATCAGCTCCTCTTCTGAGGTTGAGGCCGAATCTACGACGACGCCCTGCCCCCCCTTCTTCCCCACGGAGGGTTTCACGGGGGTCCTATCGATGGGCACAAAAGAAGACTCCCTCCGAGGAGGCAGGGAGATTCTGGGCCCCGAGGTCGCCACCACTGGTGCAGCCTCCACAGGCTGAGCCAGGGCCGCCGCGACCGTTTCGATAGAGGGCTTGGTCGGATGGATCAAGGCCTTCACCACCTTAGGTGCGCTCACCGCCTTATCCTTGAGGGAGGGGGCACTGCCACGCTCCTCCTCTGCCTTAGAGCTCGACCGGGGCCTCTCCAGGAGCTTCGCCGGGTGCTCGGCCTTCCTCTTACCCGACCCAGAGCGTTGGCTCGTGGTTGATGGTGCCGGGGAGGGTGCGCCCTGCCTGGCGCCCGTAGAGCCCGACCGTTCGGCGCTCCCAGTGCCAGCGGACTCGCGGTGCTTAGCCTTATGTTGGGCCCCCGTCGCCGGGGCGCCCTCAAAGGTCTTAGAAGACCGCTCGGATTTCTTCTTCTTCTCGCCAGACGGGCTCTTACCCTCCAGCCAGTTGGCGAGACGTTGATGGCGGTCCTTCATGGTCCGTTCCGACATGTTGCCGCAAAACGCACAGTCCTTCTCCACGTGCGTCTTGTCCTCATGAAGGCAGTAAAGGCAGAAAGAGTGTTCGTCCTCCTTAAAGACGTTCTGCAGCTGGCATCCAGGGCAGACCCTGAACAGCTTTCCGGGCGTCGAGCTTCCCTTCTCCTGGGCCATCTCCGAGACCGGGCCTGAGAAGCTTCTGGAGTCCTCCGAAGTGTAGCTCGACGAAATCTTCACCCTTGAGGGGCACAGACGAATCCGACACGGGTCCCCGTTGATCGGATGTAGGATCGGTGGAGCTTGAGGCTCTTTTGACCGAAAGAATCGAAGTTTTTTGTGAAAAAGCGCGAAAAATAGCACTAACGCTCGAGAGCAATAGCACGAGGATCCCAACACATGAACGTGCGGTAAAAATCTGAAGATGGCTGCCAGAGGCGGTGCTTAGGTAGAGGGCAGTCATTGGCTGTGGTCAGTATGACGCAGAGACCAGTGATTGGTTATTACTACGAAAGACAGATCAGAAACGAAACTGATACTGGTTTTTTCTTTACCGAGGATTCCCAGCCTGACGACGGGGAATATTCATGAGCATGTGAATCCATGCCAGACCCCATGCTGGAGAAACACCTAAGCACTACAGGAGGCTATTTAAACCACACCCGATGGATGAATCTTGCTTTGCGTTATTCTGCATCCTCTGCAGCAGAACGCTCATCGTGTCTTCTGCATCTGATCCTGGGCCTAAGGAAAAAGGCTTACCATCCTGAATCCAGTCTTCAGCAACACCTATAAAGACAAGAAAGAACAGGTTAGCATTACGGTCTTCAGTGACAGCTCTTCACTTACCTGGTCCATCGGCTGTCACCAACGCCTCGCGCTGCATTCCGGCATCTGAAAGACAAAACAAGGTGCGTTTAAAGACATTGGGGAACTTTAATACTCAAGTGCCATTACTCCTTTCCACATCTAACCCAGTGGGTATTCCGGCACCCTGCAGCCGCTCCGAACTTGTACCTGCAAAATAAAAAGACAGTTAGAGCGCATCGTGAAGCAGGCAACAAGCGCTTACTTACGTGCTTCCAGGCGCTTCTATTCATCACACGGGCTCCATCTTCAACTCACTTCAGCCCGTCATCCGCCATCGCCGGAACCCTGCAAAACAAGAGACATCATTACTAAAGACTTTAAAGACATTAGAATTACTCGAAACTTACCGTTCGTGCAGTAAACGACGGACAGCAGTCCTCTGAAGTCAAGAGGCCTGCTCCCCTTATCCAGTGAAGAAACTGGTTACAGCACCCTGCCCCGAGGCAGATGGAGAGCACAGCGTTCACTTACCTAAGGTGAGAGCGTTAACCTTTGGGGTTCAACAGGAGAAGAGAAAGGCAAGAAGAGAGAGACAGTCAATAACCCAGTTCCTTAATCCCATATTTTCTATCTGCAGACATCTTACCCTTCGAGTCAGACATACAGTGCACAGAGGTCCAGCCCAAAGAGCCAGCCGTGTGTTACACATCACCTTTGAAGATACGGTATACGCCCAGTCAAGACCGGCGCCTCTACAGGAATCAGGTGAGCGTTACAGCTTGCGCGAGCAAGCAACGGCAAAGCTAAAGTATTGTAAACGTTTTAGAATAGTTAGCAAAAAGTTTAAAGTGAGTTTAGGGACAGGTAAGAACCACTAACTCTAATCCAGATCGTCGCAGGACGTGCAGGTCAATGGAATAAGGTCCGAGGTTGCTTTTCCCGCTGTCAGCATCAGTCCTCGATTCGCAGGGGTTGCAGGTTCGAGCAGATCTCAAGGTGGTGTCTTTAGCTGCTGCAAGGACTTTCGGGTGGAAAATGCAGAAAAACACGATGCAGGACCCCTCTCAGGACTGGACTCTACTCAGTTAAGCCGTTTCGGACGGTGGTCACTGCAGCACGGCGATGCAAAGGGACTCACTTGTCGTGGTCAGACTTTCCCTCCCATCTCGAGTCCCCTTGGCGCTAGGACTTGGAAATTTCGCAGACTTAAGTCTTGTAGGACACGTTCCAGGCCTCAACCCGGAATGGCGACGTCAGCAGCATGGTATCCCAAACTCAGAGCTGGTCAGCCACAGGGCAGTCCTGGGACACTTACAAAGGGTCTTCTTCACAGAGTACTGAGCAGACATCAGGAATGGATGTTCTCTCCATGGGTCGCATCAGAGCAAGACAGAGCTCCTCCAGAACAGCAGCAGAAGTTGGTCGCCAGGCCTCCTTCAGACGGGTCGCAGGTCTCCTCACAGGTCTCACAGCTGGACAGGAGTCTTGGCTACTTCAGGTTTCTCAAGGATCTCTACAGAGTGGGTGCAGGGGTCCTCCTCTTATCCCAAAAGCCAGGTAAGGAACAAGTTACTTACCTGTAACTATTGTTCTCCAGCATGGGTCTGGCATGGATTCACATGCTCATGAATATTACCTGTCGTCAGGCCGGGAATTCTCAGTAAAAAAAAAAAAACAGTTTCACTTACAAACTGACTTTCTTCTATGAAAGAATCACAGAGCTCTGGGTCATACTGCCCCCAGCCAATGACTGCCTTCTCCATAAGCCCCTACTCTGGAAGCCATCTTCAGATTTGGTAGTACGTAAAGTGGCAGTATGACCAAGAAGAGCCGCAGAGGGGCAGAAGGGAGGGTTTGCATGTGAATCCATGCCAGACACATGCTGGAAAACAATAGTTACAGGTAAGTAACTTGTTCCTTCTATAGCATGGGGTCTGGCATGGATTCACATGCTCATGAATAAGGAATACATAGCAGTAGAACAGTACACAACCACGGGAGGAGGCAAGGCTCAACAGAAGCAAATACTCTCCTCTGGAACAGGCTCATCTTCAAGCAAACAGGTTGCATAGCACTGCCTGGCCGACCCTGGACTACTCTCTGGAATCCCCGACGACGCAGTAGAATCTTGAGGTGTGGGTGGACTTCCATGAAGCACATGTCCAGCATGGGCACGCCAGACAGGAATGCCGTCGTCACAGCGATCGCTCTGGTGGAATGGGCTCTTGGACGGCCGGGCAGCGGTCAGTTTGCCAACCAGTGACAGTGTGTGATGCAGCCGGAGAGCCACCTGGAGAAGGAACCCTTGGACAAGGCCTTCCCATGGTTCACAGGACCAAAGTTCACAAATAGTAGAGATGTCTACTAGAAACTCTTTGTGCAAGCCACATAGAACTTCGGCGCACAAGCCACATCCAGAGAGTGCAAAGTCCTTTCAGTGGGCAACAAAGGTTTTGGAAAAAACACAGGCAACACCAAAGTCTCAGAGGTGGAATTCCGACTGAACCTTTGGCATGAAGTAGGGGTGCGTCCGCAGCACCACCCTTGTGTCGTGAAAAGTCAGGTAAGGCTGTTTGCAGGAAAGGGCCTGGATCTCACCTACCCTCCTGGCAGAGAAAAGGCATCTTCCACAAAAGGAACTTGAGAGGGGCCTGATGCATAAGCTCGAAGGGAGCCCCCATGAGCCTCGTCAGCACCACATTGAGTTCCGACGCCGGGGGAGGGGCCTTCACGGACAGAACAATCGAAACAGTCCTTTGAGGAACTCCTTGACTAGACGGTTGTACGAAAGAGAAGATCGTCCTGGAGACCTGGTGTAGCGGGAGATAGCAGCGAGAGGCACCTTCATGAAGGCATGCGCCAGCCCCGCCTTGGCCAAGGACAACAAGTACAGAATAATCTGCGGAGCCGAGACCCTCAGAGGGTTGATATTCTGCATCCGGAACCACTTGTGCCCATAGCACTGAAGAGTCGACGATGCTCTGGCCCTGGCAAGGACCTCCCTGCAGCCTGCCGGCAGCACGTACCTTCTGAACTCTATGGCTGCAGAAGCCAAGCCTTGAGGTACAGCAATCCTGGGTCATCATGTAGGATTTTACTGCCTCCTCTGGCGAGCAGATCTGCGACCACCAGCAGCTTGACTGGGGGGAGGTGGGGGGAGGCCGGAGACTGACATGCTGAAAAAATCCGGGTAGCGAATCTGCCTCACCCACGCCGGGGTCACAAGGATCACCCTTCAGCAGCATGGTTTGAAATGATTGATGACAAGCAGCAGGTGAGGCAACAGAGGGAACGCGTACAGGAACAGACCTTCCCACAGGAAGAAAAAAACGCATCGCCCATACTCCTCGGCTGGTGGAACCTGCTGGCGAATCTCTGTCATTTGGAATTATTCGCCGTCGCAAACAGATTGATCTGGTGTCTGCCAAATTTGAGGAAGAGGCTGTCCACTTGATCCTGTCTAAGTTCCCACTCGTCGCAAGAGCGCAGCTCCCTTCTGAGGGAGTCGGCGATGGTGTTCTTGACACCCACCAGGTGAAAAGGAATGCAGAACATTTTTTGGGCAACGGCCCAGTGCCACAAGTCCTGCGCCTCCCTGGAGAGCTCTAGAGAACTGGTACCCCTTTGTTTCCTGATGTAGAACATTGTGGTGGTATTGTCTGTGAAGACCCTCGCCACCTTGCCCTTAAGGAACAGAAGGAACGACTTGAGGGCCCAGAAAACTGCCCGCAGCTCCATGACATTGATGTGGAGATCCCTGCCCTCCGGTAGCCACAGGTCTCTGGCGTGGAGACGTCTGTTGTGGGCTCCCCAGCCCTCCAGGGAAGCGTATGTGGTGACAGTCTCCTGGTATGGGGGGGGCTCTGGAAATCTGGGTTCCCCCCCGGCGATGTTGGAGTGCATGCCCCATCACCTTATCACTCAACGGAACACCTCATCGAGAACAATCCTGTCTGCGAAGCTTGTCTGCGAAGCTTCTGGACACCTGGATCCACCGAGCATCGAGGAATTCCATAAGGTGTTACATCTGCAATGTGCAGATTCGGATCAGGTAAATGCACGGCGACATGCCGAGCAGCGACTTCATGGTACGCACTGTGGCTACCTTCAGTGCCAACAGCCATTGCACCTTGCCCAGCATCTTCTCTTCTGAGGGGGCCGCCAGGCAGGCGACAGTGTTGAGCCCGGCCCCCAGGAATAGTGCGTTCTGCGATGTTATCAAGCAGGACGATAGTTTACGGAGAACCCCAGATCCGTCAACAGCCGGACGGTCCACTATGTGCGTTTGACGGCTACCTCCCTGGACTTGGCACGGATGAGCCAGTCAATGTACAGGTACACATGTATCCCTTGTAGATGCAGATGGGCCGCCACTAGCGCCAGACTTTGTGAGCATCATGGGTGCAGACTTTAGTCCAAAGGGAAGGGCCCTGAACTGGTAGTGCCTTCCCTGTACCACAAAGCGCAGGAATTTACGATGCTTCTCGTGAATCGGGACGTGGAAGTATGCGTCCCCCAGATCCAGCGACAAGACTCCTCCTTTCTCCAGTTGGCAGAGCACGTGCTGCAACATGACCATCCTGAATTTTTGGAACTAGGTATTTGTTGAGGCGTCACAGGTCTAGAATGGGCGTCCAGCCCCAATCGTTCTTTACCATGAAGTATCTGGAATTGACTCCGGAGTGCCGGGGTCGCTTTGGAACTAGCTAAATCACCCCCTTGCTTAGCATGGCCCTTACTTCCTGCAGGAGCTGAGGGATGTGCTGCTCCTGCCGGGCCACCAATGGTATCCGCAGACAGTGTGTCCGTGGGCGAGAGCGTCCAGCACCCATCGGTCGGTGGAGATCTTTTCCCACTCGCTGACAAAGCCTGACAGCCGGCCTCCCACTATGGTGCAAGGATGGGGAGCCCGACTTCCCAGCCGGTTCAATTTTGCTTCGGGGCCTGCATGCCACCTTGGGAGCGACGTCGGCCACCTTAGAAAGCCTTGGAACGGCCTCTGTAGGCGTCGTGGAACGGGAGGGCTGGCGGTACAAAGCCGATCCCCTGCCGTAACCCTTCTACGACCTGCTGGAATTCCCTCTCGAGGCACGAAAAGTAGGACGATGTTGCTGAGGCGTGCCAAGGGCGCTGGCCGTCTGTGTCGGTCTTAATGGCTTGCACTGATTTGTCGACAGCCTTCCCAAAGATAAGTGCGTTTGGGGAAACCAGGTATGAGGGTGCTGTGGCTAGAATAAGTGAGGAGATAATATATTTAATATGTTATCAGCTGCAGACTATGGAACTCTAGGCTAGCCCTGCCCTAGCATAAGAAAACAGATAACAAGATTGTTCCAACACAAAATGACTGCTGATAGTGGAAATCTACTTTGTCAATGCGGGAAACCGCGCCTCTTTCAGTCTAAACATTTGTAACTAGTATTAGATTTAATAATTCACCTTAAAAAAGACTGATTAGGTCGAAACACGTGTCAGCATTGTTAATGTTTACCAATGACTGTGGCATAAACATTGATATTTCCACTCACCTACGTTGATCAGTACTGTTACATAACCTGCTATGCAAACATCAGCGCATGTACTTGGAACAATCTTTTTATCGGCCTTCCCAAAGAGCTTGTCCACAATGAAGGGCATGTCCAGAACCATCGTCTGTACATCCTGCCGAAGGTTGGTGGCTTTCAACCAGCAACGGCGGAGGCAGACCCTGTTCCCCATTTGCCTGAACCCCGTGTCTGCGATGCCACCTGGCCCTCCTGGAGGATCTCCAGCACCTCGACCAGTTTATCGTTGGGGAGAAATTTCAGCAGATGGCCATTTTATACCATATCTCCCTGTCGTATCTGGCCAAGATCGCAAGCGCATTCGCTGCCTTGATTGTCGTCGCCGCCGAGTAGATAACCTTCCTACCCACAGTGTCCAACTTCAAATAAATAAAAAAATGTAATAAAATGTCATCCCCTCGCTGTCCGGGGCAACAGAGGCTGAAGATGAGGGATTAGAAGACTTCTTCCTCGTAGCCGCCAAGACCACCGAGTCCAGGGAGGGCTGCGACTGTAGGCACTTGGGTGCACACTCTGGCACCCGGTACTTCTTTTCCAGCCTGTCCCTCTTTGTCGGGGCGGAGGCCGGGTTTCACATCGGGGCCAGGCCCTCATCTCAAACGTCTTCCAGGAGAGGCACCGCCAGAATGGTCTTCCTCTTGGCCTCACGACATTGGTAAAGGAAAACTTCCTTTTTGGTCTCTTCTGCCATCATTGTCCGTAGTTGCTGTGTCTGTCCCCAAATCCCTAGGGGTGGGGGGCATGTGCGGTGGTTGATGAGGCGGCGTAGGGTACCGTTTGACCTCCTCCATGGCATCCTCCTCCATGGCATCCTCCTCCATGGCATTCTTGTCTCTGGCATTTTCTCCACCGGCTTGGCCAAGGCCTCCCACCTCGCGGTTAGGGTCACTCTGGGCACTGCCGGGGTCCCCTGGACCAGGTCAGCCCCTTTCACCTTCGAGAGGGCGGCCACCACCAGCTCGACCGTCGAGGTTGACTTTGCCTGGACTACCTGGGCCTTCAGGGGCAGGTCACACACTTTTCCCTGCACCTTGGTCTTCTCTGGCTTCTCCCACAGCTTCCCCGGGTTAGCCGATTTCCTCTTCGAAGAGGAGCTGGAGCGATGACTGGAGATGGAGGCAGATGGTGAAGATTAGCATGCCCTGCTCGTCGCAGGACCCGCTTGCGCGGCAAAACCAACTGAAACTGACTTGCGGTGCTTGGCCATGTCTTGGAACCCCATGGATGGAGTGCCCTCAAAGGACTTAGAAGCCTGCTCTTCGGGCCGGCCGGTCCTGGGTGAGGCATGCCCCGGATGGCTGCACAGGGTAGAGGCCTTGGCGTTGAGCCATGCTGTTAATCTACTGTGATGATCCTTGACGGTGTGCTTCGAGAACCCAAGGCAAATTTCACTTATTCGCTTACTCCTGCACTGCACTGGCCAAAGCTCGAAACTGGCAAACTTCAATTTCAGTAGCTGTTTCGCGTTTCGCGTTTCAGCTACTGCACTGGTAACAACGCTGGTCCTGGCTGGTAAGGTAGACTGTCCTTGCTTCTTAGGTCCTGCACTTCGCTCAAGTGGGTCAGGCTCGGTCGGTCCGACGTCGTGGTAGTCCGGAGGATCTTCCAAACACTTTTGGCCAGCTTAAAAGTAATGCACACAATCTGGTGTCCCTCTCCCGGGCTCTATGGTTTCCTGCAGCACTCTGAGGAAATGCAACCAGCTCCGGGATGGGTGTCCAGGTGGCTTACTTGGGAGTTGGTTGGTCATACCAACTCAAAAGGGAGAAGTCATCCTTAGCAGGGCTTCTCTGTCGATGTGAACTTGCCGATTCAGACCTGCAGCAGGGCTTCACCGGGCAAACCAACGGTCCAGGAGTTGCAGCAGCCGTCCGCTTCAAGCTCTTCTTTGGTTCCTTCGTTCCAGTGGTCGACTGCCTTCCAAGCCGAGACTCGCCTTTTATTCAGTTCTCTCCCATTCATTCCAGCCTAGCTGCCACTCACCCAGCAGGGTGGCTATCCTTGCCGGACAGTCAGCCAGCCAATCAGCACAGAGTGCATTTGGGTCTCCTAGGAGACTAAGCACAGGGAGCTTCGGGCACCACCCACACTTCCTGCCTACCCCAGACACTCTGGACCTTTCCACAAAGAAATGGCGAAAAAAGAAGACCAGGACTTGTTTTTAGCAACGATAGCTGGGTGCCATCTTGAAAAACATGGCTCCCAATATTTAACGTTACCGAAGCTACGAATAGTTTGCGGTTCGGCAAAAATCATGATAGTTCATTGTAAAACCACTGCCACCAGCCATTCTGAGAGGAAAGGGTAACATTTGACTGTTGCATGAGTAACTAGACATAGGGGGATACTAAGTAACCCCTCCAGTACTATTGTGAGATAGGGTGTGCTGGGTCTAGAAATTCACAGGGCTAAGTGAAGTCCATTTCACGCCACTGTTCTGGAAACAGTAGTTGATATCAGAGAAGGTATTTAAACCTTGGAAAATCTGAAAGACTTCCCTGTGTCACTGCACTGAAGGTGCTTCGTGACATAATTGTAAAAGATGATGCCTATGGAGTTGGTTAGACTCCATAACCAAAGAAAACACAAGGGTAAAACACACATCAAAAGACATGAGAGAGTGGGAAAAAGGCTCGCACTCTCCAGGTAAAAAAAATCAAGGCCTCAAAATCCAGCAAAGTTGCTGGGGGTCTCTAAGGTGAAGGGAATTAGCACATTTTTGAGAATTCTCCCCAACACTGGAATCCCTGAAGAAGACCATTCTGAATATGGTTGAAACACGTGTCGGCTTTTTGTCTTGTTTGAATAACAATTAAAATTTTATAAAATTCTAATAAGGTTACGCTTCTTGAAATTATGAAGGCTATTATATACTATGGATTGTGACGCAAAGGGGCAGTTCATTTTCTAGATTTAATCCAGTCCTTTTTTGGATAAGGATTTGTTCCAACCAGGCTTAGAAATGTGTAGGGAGGCACTGTTGCACTTTATGTCTTAAAATGGAGGCAAAAGCCTCACATGGATGGCACACATTAAGACTTCTCTTCGTGATTTAGGCATAACTGAGTTGTGGTCTAACCCAAGGGGCAGCTGTTGATCTGTTCTAATTAAAGCTAAAACCTCTGCCAAGTATATAGCTATGGAACACCTTTTTGCTGATGCCGATTAAGTAACCAAGGCCGTGAATATATTGCACATAATAGGGAGTTTGGTTTTAATCAATATTTAGAAGAAATCAGTTTGCCTTTCGAGAGATCATTGTATATGCGCTTGGGATTGGGCATTTTCCGAGTAGCTGCGCTTGGGATTGGGCATTTTCCGAGTAGCTGCGCTGACACATGTATGGTGCATCACAGCATCAGACCTATCTGGGGGAATGCAAATGAAACACTTTTGCATTTTTTCTTGTTATGTGAAAAATCTCAAAGGTTGAAATGATTTAAGAGAAGCTGGAACGTGTACCCTAAATTCTGCAATGTTGTTTTCAATCCATTATTTGTCTCCCCCAGTGACCTTCGCTAGAGCCTGTTAAAGTTATTGCACGTGGCTGTTGAGAAATATGTTTTAAAATGTACTACTGGGGAAATGTCAGACCCCAGTGTTTTACTTATTAAGGCAGCAAGCTTTGCTCTCCTTGTAATTTTTATGTTTGATCATCTCTAACTGCTTTCAAGGAAGGCTACACATCTGAACATGTAGGGTTCTTTTTTTGGATGAAATATATATTTTATTGTAAACTTGAAGGTTGTATTACCGAATACAAATATCTTTGATGATGATAATAATGGGCAGATGTTCGTTAAAAAAAGGCCTGGACAGCATTGCCAGAAAGTTGGACCCCATGTTAATTTTGTTTCAGTTGCCTCCAGTTGAGGCGGAAGCACAGAATGGTACTGCATAGGAGATGCATGTTTTGTGCGAGAGGCATGATAAGATGTTGGAAAAGAGCCTGGCCTCCAACAAGCAAGAGTGCCTCATAAAGTGCGTGAATTGTATACAATGGAAAAATAGACCCAATGGACCAAGGGGGGCCCCCTAGGGATTTGAAGATGGAATATAACCCCTTTAGGACATCATAGAACAGGAAAGACCACAGAGACCGAAGGTTTGAGAAACGAGAGTTGGAACACCTGCAGAACAGGTAATGCGGGTTTCCATGAGATACTGAAATGACCATATCGGAATAGAACACCCTCTATAACATACTGCAGCCACAATAAGGCAAATATGTTGGTGGTGCTTGAGTTATAAATCCTGCTTGGTGTGCGATTCAAGGTGGGGAGAAGGGAATAGGGGGTAGAAGCTTTTTTCAAAGTTCTGCAGAAACTGCTACAGAAAATGTTCAAGAATTGTTTTTGTTATGGGTTTTCTAAAGAAAAATTGATTTAGAAAGACCGCAGAACTGTCACGCCCCTGCCGGAGACGAATATATGCAGGGGCTGACAGGCTCACTGGGACCAGAGAGAAAGGGGGAGAGAGAGAGAGGGGTGTGACAACCAATAAGTCAGTTTCTTTCACTGCCTGAAACACAGCTCCTGCCTCCCTGTCCTATTTCATTTTGTCATTTGTATAGCACCTTTCACCATGGGTATGGTCTCAACGGGCTATTGGTTGATAGCCCTTGGAGGGCCGAAGTAAGGGAGTAAGTTAGGAGGTGCTAGTTAGGAGTATGCATAATGGCCAATAAAGGTTGCGGGCATGATCAAGTCAATGATAGCCACCCATATCTAATTGGCATGTGTATGGGTGCAGAGATGCACACTAGGGAAATAAGCTGGAAGGGGGTGTGTGCAAGAGTATAGTCCTTTATGTGTGAAGCTACAGTTCAAAGTTTTTGTTATGAAAGGTCATACATTCTTATGGCAGAAGTACTGTGCACAGTGTCATTGGAGTTGTATGTGAGAGCAGATGCGTGAGGAGTGTGCCGTGCCTTTGGCTAATTTCAAATGAAGGGCTAGAATTGATACATTAAGCAAATTCAAATGCATCTGGGTTGATAAATTGTTATTGCCTCAAAAACGAATAAAAAACCAACAAAGCTACAAATATCCTTTTTTTTTTAAAAGTGGTTTGATCTTTTTGCACTTTTGTTTCAATATATAGATTGGGGGGATTGGGTAAGGCAATAAAATAAGGCTGGGAGATGTGGGTGCGGAGGCTGCGGGCCCCCCACCCGCATTAAAAATCATCATCACCATATGAACACATTCTGCATTTTCAGCCTAGTTTTAAATCCGTTATTTTAACATAGATCTGAGAAATTAAGGTGCATGCTTTCCACAAAGATTGAGATATTAATTTAAAAAAATAAAAAATAAATACAAACCCAACTAATCCAAAACTAGAAAAATCTTAACTTTCCCCATACACCTCTCACACGGAAACCCACACAACCACTTCTCTGCACAGCAATCTGCATGCACTTCACCGCAACAACAGACAAACACATAACCCTTTTATCAACAGCACAAGGGAACTCTCACAATCCGATAACCGTACTCAAGCTCAACGCAGTGAAAACCAAACTGATGCTGCCAAAGGAACATCCCAGCTCTCACTATTGTACTCCCGCTACACCCTACTAATCCTCCCCACTACTCTTTCAGATCTGCCAGAGCGCCTGAGGACCACTTTGATGGTAACAGTGCACTGTTCAAATACCTTTAATATAACATGTTTTTTTTTAAGGACTAGGTAATATGGGGTTTATTGATTTTTCAAACTTTAAAACAATTGTATGAGATGTGATTTGATTTCTTTATAGTGTGTTGGGAAGGGAAATTGTGTGAATGCATGTACTTTTCACAGTGTTTTCACAAAGGACAAGACCTCATAAAGCAACTTGTTTTTGGGTGGCGAGTCAGGGACATAGTGAGCTCTGTATAATTTGGAAAGTTAAAAGAGTGAAGGTAAAAAGATCCATCACAATAGTACAGGAACGCTGAGTTTAAGAGAAAAATACAGAGTACTTTAAGTTTACGTAAAGGCTAATAAGATAAAATAAGAAAACAGCGTCTTGGAGTGGAGGAGCTGCAGACATGTCAGTATAGCTTACCTTGCAAAACAGATTTTAAAAACAGGCATTTCGTAATGGGGTGTGAGATTTTATATTTGCTGGTTGTCTGCCGTCTGCAATATGTTTCATAGATCAGCGGAGCAGGAATGCCAACCATTGTTCCTTCTGAATACCTCCTTTCCAGTTGGGGACTCTGCTCCTTCCACACAAGCTTGATTATTTTCCAATGTGTAAGGTAAGTTGTTTTGCCTATTCCTTTGTTTATGCGATTTCCGATACTCCTTTCCTAGATAACTATCATTTTTTGATAAAACACTTCTCTACAAAATGTATTCCTCACATGTGTCGGTACAAACTCATATCTTGCTGTATAAAGCAGTGCAAGGGCTTATTTACACTTCTGGCGCCACAGTAATGTATTTTATATAATTCAGACTACTTCTCGTACGTCTGTGACACATTCTACGAACCCTGTCAATCACACATTTACCTTCCCTTTGAGAGTCTGCAGTGCATCCAAGTAGGCAGCAAGCATAGGCAGGCTAAGCGTCTCTACCAGCACAGCATGCAGCCACTGTAGAAGCTTGCTGTCCCAATTAACACTGGCCAGAGACTGTCGCACTCGCCGGGCGCACTTGTCCACAGCAATCCTTCGGAGTACCGGCTCGTTGGAAGCCTGCAAGGAAGAATGAGTAAAAAGTGGTGAGAAGGCCAAGGGATAAGAGAAGGAGGATGGAAGAAAGTAATAGACAGACGAAGTCAACAGGTGAGGGTAAACAAAAGGATTGCAGCAGTAACAAACAGGTGATGGGAGGAGGTACAGAAATATATGAAATATGATATTTTATTTATATCTCACCCTTACAAGTGTTTCAGGGTGCAACGAGGTAAGGGGCGTTACAAAGGAGGAACAAAACAATCTTACTAGGCCCAGTGACATCGAGAACGTGCAAGTGCACGGGACAGGGGAAAGTGCAAAGGGCAGGGGAGGAGTGGAAAAGTACTGAACATGTGCTCAAAAACAGGAAGTGCGGTCACAGATGACAAGTGCAAGAATAAGGTGCAGACAACGTGTGTCAATAAGTGCAGGAAAGGGACTACATGGTTGCAGATACAGACCGAAGTTTCAAAGAGGCAGTGTAGATGTGCGGCTGGGTGGCAGGGATCTCAGCCAAAATCAGAGGTTTGCCAGGTTCTCCGTGCCAAAACAGACAGATCAGCAGGGGAGAGGAAGAGAGAAGGCAGAAGCAAAAAGGAAATTCTTGAGGTGCTTCCAGAACCGAGATGGTTCTCCTCAAGTTTCAGAGAGGAAGGGAGGCTGTTCCAGAGGGAGGCCCCAGCCGAGGAAAGAGATCTACCCCCAACTTGTTGCTTGGAGAAGCGACTGACCCTGAGGGAGTTGGAGCTGGAGGAGCAAAGAGCTTCAGTAGGAAGGTATTTCCGAAGGAAGAGTTGAAGGTATTGCGGACCCAGGCCCCAGAAGGCCTTGTGAACAATGCAAAGGGTCTTGAACTTAATCCGTGCAGCCAAAGGGAGACAGTGAAGAGATCTCAGGGATGGAGATATCCGATCCCTGGGCTTGAGGACAAGGACAAGTCTCGCAGTCCTGTTCTGGATGGGTTGCAGAGGGCGGAGAGTAGTAGCAGGCAGATTTAGGAAGAGGCTGTTGCAATAGTCCAACCTTGAGAGAACCAAAGCTCTAGAGACAGCGAGCCTCCGGGGGAAGGAGAGGAAAGGAGGAATACCTCCGAGGAGGTGCAGTTGGTAGTTTGACTTCTTAGAGACGTCAGGGATGTGTGGAGAAAATGAAAGCGTGGAGTCGAAGATGACCCAGAGGTTCTTAGCCTCACAGGTTTGTGCAGGGAGAAGGCCAAGGGAGGCCGGCCACAGAGTGACAGGAAAGGAAGGCGCAAGAGTGCCGATGAGGAGGATCTCCGTCTTATTGGCATTAAGGCAGAGGTCGTTGGCGGCACACCACTCCACCATATAGCAACAGGTAAGATCAAAAGGGGGGGTGAACAAATGTAAGGTCAAAAGAAGCAAAAACAAAGATGATTTGAGAGCAAGGTCTGGCATATATATGGAGACTTTTTAACCCAACAGTATTCACCCATGGATAAAAAATGTGAGGATTTTCACTTCAGTGGATGGAAATAAATACTCAATGAGGGTTTGGTCATGACTTGCAACAGACAAATCTCCGACCATGCCTCAATTTATCTTTGCTTATCAAATAAGGTGTCAGCACACAGAACTCATGTGGAGAGTTTATACACTTAAGTTGCAAGAAAGAGCCCAGTGAAAGACAAAAGAGAACACACATTGGAGACCGTTGCAGTGTGTGTCTAGGACATCAACATAGTATGCATTGGTGAGTTTTAAAGCTTCCTGTCATGGCTCCATCATGGCCAGGAACTCACATGAGAAAAAGCGAGGGAGAAGACTCTATGGGTGGTGTGATGAATCCTGCGGAGTCCTCACAAAGAACCTACCTACATTCTCCTCCCAGGTGGCCAGGGAAAGGCAGACTCTTCCTGATCCTGACCCCACGGGTGGTATTAGCCAGGAGGATCACCTGGGAGGAGAACAGCCCCAGGGGAGCAGGACTCCTCCATTGGATGAGACGCAGTATTCATCTTCCTCAAGGAAGGAAAATTCAGTGATACCAAAGTATATAATGGCATGCTGTCAGAGAGAGAGGTTAACTTCCCAAGCTAACTATCTCAATGTGGGTAAAACCAATCACAACAACTTAAAATTCCTTTTAAGATCACAGACATTCACAGAGATGAAAGCTCACATAACTCCCCGAGGGATATTAAAGAAGAGTCCGTAAACATTACCCCCCCCCCCCAGGCCCTTTGAATGGGAAAAAAAAAACTGTGCTCGCTCCTCGTGGTCTCCCTTCTCCCTTTCCTCCTTCCCACTGGGGCCTCCCACATAGCCGGCCCCAGGGCCATGATCGTTACAGTGTGGAGTCGGCTTTACAGACCAGGCACCATCATCCAATACCCCGCCCCTACCTCCCACCAGCATCAGCCTTGGGCAACAGGACGCTTAAAATCCTTAGCGGTAGGGCAGCCCTACTGCCCTACCGCTAGACCCTGCAGCTAAGGGCCCCGAGGCAAAGGGCGACTAATACATTGGCGGCTCCAAGACGTGTCTGCAGGTATCCGCAGGGGAAGCCAATGAAGCCAGCAGTGAACAGACACCAACAAAAACTAAGTGAGGCCATAGACTTGAAAGTCTTTCTTTGGTATGGGTTTTATAAGCCTTCTCCAGATTAGGGAGAGGTTTCGAAATGGTTTAAGTGACCTTCGAAGGCGTCGACACTGGCGTTGATGACGCTAATGGCATTGACGTTGACTTAGACATTGGCGACGACGCTGGCTTCAACAATTGCGTCGATGAAGCCTTCGACAATGGTGTTGAAGTGTTCGACACCAACGCCATTTTACCCGGCGTTGCCTTCGATTTATGCACCAATAGGCTTGACTCTGCCGATTTGCTCTTTTTCAGAGGTATAGGAGAAGGACTATGTTCTCTAGTTGATACCCTCGTCGATTTCTCGTCAGACTTCGAGTGACTCGCCGATTTTACACTCTGCTTTGCCTTGGTAGTCTTTGACCTCCCTCTGTCATCCGAAGAATGGACAGGGGCATGGTCTCTGCGCGACTCTTTCGAGGGGGTCCAGGCCGCATTCTCGAAGATATGCAATAGAGGTCTTGAAAGCCTCCCATTTTCTAGGAGAATAATTTTTAGTTGGGCATCTGATAACCTCTGTAGAGGAAACAGAGAAAGAAGATGGGAGGCCTATGGTGGCTCTTCTTTGCGGAAGAACACCAAGATTGTCTCGACCGACTCCTTGACTGAGACTGGTTTGACTTTTTGCACCGAGACGAGTCACTCGACTCCCCAGACTTTTTATCCTTCTTCAAAGAAGCCTTCAAAGCCTCCCTCCCCGCCGCCTATTTACCTCGGCGCTCCCTGAGAGCTTTTCCCATCATGTCCTCACAGGACATGCAGTCGTCGCTCCGAAGTTCGGAACCCAGGCAGACGAGGGGTGGCGGGGAGGAGGGGGCACAGGGGGATTCGGTAATGGACATCTTTGTCCTGCAGTCATGGGATTTTTTAAACCCAGACTTTGGGGTTGAAGATTTGAAGATGAAGACATCTGACGAAACTGAAGTGTGCCGTTCAATACTTGAAGCGCGAAAGCTTTCAGAAAAACGGAACTGAAGCGGTATAGGAAGTTAAAAAAGGTGTAGGATGTCTTTGTACCTTCAACTCCAAGAGGGGAGGAAGGGTGGTCACATTTGAATCTAAGCAGAAATACAAGCATCAGAAGGAACAAGTTACTTACCTGTAACTGTTGTTCTCCAGCATGGGTCTGGCATGGATTCACATGCTCATGAATATTCCCCGTCGTCAGGCTGGGAATCCTCGGTAAAGAAAAAACCAGTATCAGTTTCGTTTCTGATCTGTCTTTCGTAGTAATAACCAATCACTGGTCTCTGCGTCATACTGACCACAGCCAATGACTGCCCTCTACCTAAGCACCGCCTCTGGCAGCCATCTTCAGATTTGGAAGCACGTGAAGTGGCAGTATGACCAAGTGAAGAGCCGCAGAGGGGTAGGCGGGAGGGTTCGCATGTGAATCCATGCCAGACCCATGCTGGAGAACAACAGTTACAGGTAAGTAACTTGTTCCTTCTCCAGCATGGGGTCTGGCATGGATTCACATGCTCATGAATAAAGAATACATAGCAGTACACACATGCACAACCACGGGAGGTGGCAAAGGCTCAACATTAAGCATTACATCAAACTCAACATTAAGCATCTTACCTCCTCACCAGGCTCACCTCAGGCGAACAGGTTGCGCAGCACTGCTTGGCCGACCCTGGACTCCTCCCTGGAATCCCGATCGACGCAGTAGAATTTCGTGAAGGTGTGCGTCGACCTCCACGTAGCAGCCCTGCATATGTCCAGCAGGGGCACACCAGAAAGGAACGCCGTGGTAGCTGCGATCGCTCTGGTGGAATGGGCTCTCGGACGGCCAGGCAGCGGTCGGTTTGCCAACCGATGACAGTACATGATACAGCCGGAGAGTTATCTGGAAATGGAAGCCTTCGAGAGAGCCTTCCCCTGATTGACAGGTCCAAAGTTCACAAAGAGTTGTGACGTCTTCCGAAAACACTTTGTGCGGTCCACGTAGAACTTCAGCGCTCTAGCCACATCCAGCGAGTGCAAAGTCCTCTCAGCCGGCGACGAAGGCGACGGGAAGAACACAGGCAACACCAAGGGTTCGTTGAGATGGAAGTCCGACGGTACCCTGGGCATGAAGGAGGGGTGCGTCCTGAGCACTACCCTCGTGTCGTGAAAAGTCAAGTACGGGGCCTTGCAGGAAAGGGCTTGGATCTCTCCCACCGGTCGTGCGGAGGTGATGGCCACAAGAAACGCTGTTTTCCACGACAGAAACTTCAACGGGGCCGAGTGCAGAGGCTCGAACGGAGGTCCCATGAGCTTGGTCAGCACCACGTTGAGCTCCCACGCCGGGGCCGGAGCCTTCACCGGCGGGAACGATCTGAACAGTCCCTTCATGAACTCCTTCACCAGACGATGAGACCACAAGGACGTCCGGCCCGTGGTTCTGGTGTATCGGGAGATCGCAGCAAGATGAATCTTGGACGCGTGTGCCAGTCCAGCTTTGGCCAGCGTCAGCAGGTACGGCAGTACCTGGGGAGCCGTAATCCGTAGAGGGTTAATCTTCTGTGCGTGGCACCAGACAGAGAACCTCTTCCATTTGTGTCCGTAGCATTTAAGAGTCGAGGACGCCCTGGCCTTTGCAAGAACCTCTCTGCAGTCGGCCGGTATGTCGTATCCTCCAAACTCTAGCGCTGCAGGAGCCAGGCCTGCAAGTTCAGCGATTTCGGGTCGTGGTGGAGGATGGCGCCTCCTTCCCTGGAGAGTAGATCCGCGTCCACCGGCAGCTTGATCGGCGGGGACGCTGACAAGTCCAGAAGGTCCGGGAACCATATCTGCCTCGGCCACGCAGGTGCGACGAGGATCATCCTGCACCGTGACCTCTTGAGCTGGTTGACGAGCCGGATTAGCAGTGGCAAAGGAGGGAACGCGTAGAGGAACAGGCCCTCCCAGGGGAACGAGAAAGCATTGCCCATGCTCCTCGCCTGGGGAAACCTGCGGGCGAACCTCCGGCACTTGGAGTTCGTCGCCGTCGCGAACAGGTCGATCTGGGGTGTGCCCCACCGTCGGAAGAGGCGATCCACTAGATCCTGCCGTAGTTCCCACTCGTGGCACGAGCGCAGCTCCCTGCTGAGTGAGTCGGCGATGGTGTTTTTTATCCCTGCCAGATGAAACGGCACCAGAAACATCCTTTGGGCGACGGCCCAATGCCACAGGTCCTGCGCCTCCTTGGACAGTGCTGGGGACCTGGTTCCGCCCTGTTTCCTGATGTAAAACATGGTGGTGGTGTTGTCGGTGAAGATCCTCACCACCTTGCCCTTGAGGGACGGAAGGAAGGACCTGAGGGCCCAGAACACTGCACGGAGCTCCAGGACGTTGATATGGAGGGACTTCTCCGTCGGGAGCCAAAGGCCTCTCGCGTGCAGATTTTCGGTGTGCGCTCCCCACCCTTCCAGGGAGGCATCCGTGGTCACTGTCTCCTGG
Organism: Ambystoma mexicanum; assembly: GCF_040938575.1. Lineage (NCBI taxonomy): Eukaryota > Metazoa > Chordata > Amphibia > Caudata > Ambystomatidae > Ambystoma > Ambystoma mexicanum. The sequence goes on along the minus strand of NC_090932.1, from coordinate 1,154,815,392 downwards.
TGGTCTGGGGTCTGGAAGTCCATGCCCGCCGTCAGATGCGCGCGGGTGCCCCACCACCGGACCGCTCGGCGGAAACTCTCGTCGAGTGTGATCCTCTCCTCGAAGCCGCCTGTCGTTTGGATCCAGCGCGCGTCCAGGAACTCCTGCAACGGGCGCATCCGGAGCCTGCACATGGGAATGAGGTAGATGCAAAAAGACATCATTCCGAGGAGGGACTTGATGGACCTCACCTTGGCCGCGTCGGAAACCAACATCCGCTGTACCTTGCCCAGGATGGACCTGGTCCTTTCCTCCGACGGGGAGGCCAGAAGGGACACTGTGTCGAGCTTCGCTCCCAGAAACAGTGCGTTTTGCGCGGGTACCAGGTGGGACTTGGCGTAGTTCACGGAGAATCCCAGGTCCGTGAGAAGTTGGACGGTCCTTGCCGTGTGCTCCACGGCGAGCTCCCTCGTCTTGGCTCGGATGAGCCAGTCGTCCAGGTAGGGGTAGACGTGGATCCCCTCGCGGCGCAGCTGCGCCGCCACCGGTGCAAGGCACTTGGTGAATACCCTGGGTGCCGACCGTAGTCCGAAGGGGAGGGCTTTGAACTGGTAGTGACGCCCTTGGACCACAAACCTGAGGAATTTTCGGTGCCCCTTTAGGATGGGAATATGGAAGTAGGCATCCTCCAAATCCAACGACGACAGGAAGTCTCCTTCCTCCAGCTGACCCGGGACGTGCTGGAGGGTGACCATCCGGAACTTCTGTGCCTTGATGAACTTGTTCAGACGTCGCAGGTCTAGGATGGGGCGCCATCCTCCCGTCTTCTTCTTCACGAGGAAGTATCTCGAGTAAACTCCGGAGCCCCGAAGCCTCTTTGGGACGAGTTCGATGGCGCCCTTCCTGAGCATCGCCTTCACCTCCAGGAGAAGCTGAGGGACGTGAAGCTCTTTCCTGGCCACGAGGGGGACGCGCGGGCACCTTCTTTGAAACTCGAGCGCGTGGCCCCGGGCTAAGGCGTCCAGCACCCAACGGTCGGTGGAGATGGACTCCCACACGCTGACGAAGCTCGCCAGCCGGCCTCCCACCGAGGTGCTTCGGTGGGGGCCCGACCCCACGGCCGGTTCAATCCTGTTTCGACAAAGCTTTGCCGCCTTGACCTCCTTGGCGACGACGGCGGGGTCCGCCAGACTTGCCTCGTCCTCTGTAGGCCTCCTGAGACGACGAGCGGGCCACTTGACGGTAGGTGGAGAAACCGCCGCCGGAACCTTTGGAGGCGCCCTTGCCTCCGCTGCTCCGAAAGGGCGTCCGTCGTTGCTGCAGAACCCCAAGGGCCCGGGCCGTCTCAGTGTCCGCTTTAATGGCCTGAAGGGAATCGTCCACTGTTCTCCCAAACAGGTTGTTCCCATCGAACGGCATGTCCAGGACTCTGGTCTGTACGTCTTGACGGAAGTCCGTAGCCTTGAGCCATCCACACCGCCTAAGGCACACGCCGTTGCCCAACTGGCGAAACCCAGTGTCGGCGATGTCCGTCGCAATAGTGATGGCGTGGTCCGACGCCACCTCACCTTCCTGTAGGATCTCCAGGGCATCCGCCCTCTTGTTGTCCGGTAGGAAGTCCAGCAGGGGAGCCAGTTTGTACCATAGCTCCCTGTCGTAGCGGGCCACGATAGCCAAGGCGTTGGCCGCTTTAATCGTCGTCGCTGCAGACGAGATGACCCTGCGTCCCATAGCGTCCAATTTCTTTCCCTCGCCGTCTGGTGGGGAAGTCGATGTGGAGGCCGCACCCACCCCCGCTTTCTTCCTGGCCGCCGCGGAGACGACGGAGTCCGGGGTAGGCTGCGCCCGGAGGCACAGGGGGGCCGCGTCCGGGACCCGGTACTTCTTCTCGTACCGGTCTCTTCTAGCTGGCGTCGTGGAAGGGTTCTTGAGGAGGGCGAGGCCCTCATCCCAAATGTCATCCAGTAGAGGCACCGCGAGGACCGTCTTCCTCTTGGCCTCGCGCCGTTGATAAAGGAATCCTTCCTTTTTCTTCTCCTCAGGGCAGAGTTGGAAAAGCTCGGATGCCCTGGCGATCATGGAGTAGAACGATCCAATCTCGTCGGGCGGAGAAGCCCTGGTGGGAGGTGACGACGGTAGATCCTCGTCGTATACCTCGTCGTCCGTACCCGTCGCTGCCGTGTCAGTCCCCGTATCATCCCCTCGGGTGGACGGGGAGGAGGGCTGGACGGGGCGCGACGGCTGAAAAGGAGGTGGAGGGTGAATCCTTCTTTTCTTGGGCGGGGGAACACCAGAAGGTCCCGGTTCAGGATCCCCCGACGGGAGAGGTTCCTCCGTCGGCAACGGTAGTCTCGTCCTTATCTCTGAGCATAAGGACTGTATAGCCAACAAAATGGCCGCCGAGTTGTCTTGCGGCGCTGGCAGAGGGGAATCCGACGGGCGATCAGGGGCCCCGTCGGCACCCTCGACGATGTCGTCGTCACCTGCGTCGGGATCCATCCCGACGGGCCGGTCTTCATCCACGCCAAGGCCGTGGCTTAAGACCTCGATCAGCTCTTCCTCCGAGGTTGAAGCCGAATCTACGACGACGCCCTGCCCCCCCCTTTTTCTTCCCCGCTGGGGATTTCACGGGGGTCCTATCGATGGGCACAAAAGAGGACTCCCTCCGAGGTGGCAGGGAGACTCTGAGCCCCGAGATCGCCACCACTGGTGTAGCCTCCACAGGCTGAGCCAGGGCCGCCGCGACAGTATCGATAGAGGGCTTGGCCGGATGGATTAAGGCCTTCACCACCTTAGGTGCGCTCACCGCCTTATCCTTGAGGGGGGGGACACTGCCTCGCTCCCCCTCCGATGGGGCCTTAGAGCTCGACCGGGGCCTCTCCAGGAGCTTCGCCGGGTGCTCGCCCTTCCTCTTACCCGACCCAGAGCGTTGGCTCGTGGTTGAAGGTGCCGGGGAGGGTGCGCCCTGCCTGGCGCCCGTAGAGCCCGACCGTTCGGCGCTCCCGGTGCCAGCGGACTCGCGGTGCTTGGCCTTGTGTTGGACCCCCGTCGCCGGGGCGTCCTCAAAGGTCTTAGAAGACCGCTCGGATTTCTTCCTCTTCTTCTCGCCTGACGGGCTCTTCCCTTCCAGCCAGTTGGCGAGGCGTTGATGGCGGTCCTTCATGGTCCGCTCCGACATATTGCCGCAAAACGCACAGTCCTTCTCCACGTGCGTCTTGTCCTCATGTAAGCAGTAGAGACAAAAGGAGTGTTCGTCCTGCTTAAAGACGTTCTGCAGCTGGCATCCAGGGCAGACCCTGAACAGCTTTCCGGGCGTCGAGCTTCCCTTCTCCTGGGCCATGTCCGGGCCTGAGAAGCTTCTGGAGTCCTCCAAAAACGTAGCTCGACGAAATCTTCACCCTTGAGGGGCGCAGACGAATCCGACACGGGTCCCCGTTGATCGGATGGAGAGTCGGTGGAGCTTGAGGCTCTTTTGACCGAAAAAAACGAAGTTTTTGAGAAAAAACGTGAAAAAATAGCACTAACGCTCGAGAGCAATAGCACGAGGATCCCAACACATGAACGTGTGGTAAAAATCTGAAGATGGCTGCCAGAGGCGGTGCTTAGGTAGAGGGCAGTCATTGGCTGTGGTCAGTATGACGCAGAGACCAGTGATTGGTTATTACTACGAAAGACAGATCAGAAACGAAACTGATACTGGTTTTTTCTTTACCGAGGATTCCCAGCCTGACGACGGGGAATATTCATGAGCATGTGAATCCATGCCAGACCCCATGCTGGAGAAATATGATAAGTAATTAATGTCTGAGGCTTATGATCTGCTTTGAATCACATGCTGTGCATAGACTAGCGAGCAGTACAATGTGAAGTGGTGGGTTGTTTGACGGTACAGTGGCAAAGAAAGGTCTTAACACTGCTTTACCCACCTGTGAATCACCCTTAAAATGTGCATCTAAGCAGTATTGTTGCGTAATGGTGTGAACGGAACTCCAAGTAGCTACCCTGCAAATGGCACATAAAGGTACATTTGCAATGAAAGCTAAAGTACCCCCTGTGCCTAGAGTAGTGTGCTGTAGGCAGTTACGGTAAAGTCCTATTTGAAAGAGAACAAACATCTGGGTGCATTTCACAATCTATTTTAAAATAGCCAAATTGGAGATGGGATCCCCTTCTCTTCCAGTGGAAACAAAGAATTGGTTTGTTTTCCGTAGTGTAGTGGTTTTGTCTTATTGAGCCAATTCATCACATCTATCCTCATATCAAATGTATGAAGGCTCCTCTCTGCTGAATTTGTAGGATTTTGGAAGAAAGCTGGAAGTTCTATAAACTGATTGACATTGAACTTCGAAATGAATTTAGGAGAGAAGCGTGGATGTGTGCGCAAAACCACTTTGTCCTTGTGAATAGTGACAAATGGATCTTGAACTGAGAGCACCTGCAGTTCACTCGCCCTTCTTATTGATGTAATAGTCACGAGAAAAGTAGTCTCATAGGTGAGGCATTTAAGACTGATCTTGTGCATTGCCTGAAAAGGAGGGCCCATCATTTTATTAAGGACAACATTCAAGTCGCATCCGGGAGTGGGAGTTGAAATTGGAGGTTGCAATCTTTTGACTACTTCAATAAAGGCTTTAATAACAAGGACCTTCCACCATGAAACCTTACTCTGAGAGGAGGTGTATGCAGACAGAGCAGCAAGATGAACTTTAGTGAATTAAAGAATAGCCATGAGTGTAAGAGGTAAAGTAGGTATAGAACAATATGATGTATGATCGTATCTCTCCAGCTCTGAAATCTCTCCATTGGCTCCCAGTGGATGCAATGATTAAATTCAAAACCCTCTGCATTGTCCACAAGGCTTTCTGGGGCCTCGGTCCAAAATACCTTCAGCTATCCCTCCGCAAATACCTCCGCAAATACCTCCCCTCTCGAGCTCCTCTCTCCTCTACCTCCAACTCCCTCAGGGTCAGTCGTTTTTCAAAGAAATGAGCTGGGGGTAGGTCTCTGTCTTCGGCTGGGGCCTCCCTCTGGAACAGCCTCCCTGCCACTCTAAAACCTGAGGACCATATCCGGTTCCAGAAGCCCCTCAAGACCTTCCTCTTTTCTTCTGCCTTCGCTCCTGCTCTCCCCTGCTGATCTGTTCTCTTGGCACCGTGCACCTGGCCACCCTCTGTCCTCTGGTCCCAGGTACCTGCTCACCCTGCCACCCTCCTGCACTGCCTCCGGGCCACCCCTTGCACTTGGGTCTGTATCTGTACCCATACAGCCCCCCCCTCTTTTTTATTCCTGCACTTATCAGACCTACCCTGTCTGCTGCCTTAAACCTAGCACTTGCAAATTGCTGGCTGCACTACCACTGTGTTGCCTTTATTATTTATTTAATGTTATCCGTTTCTCCTCTGCTTCGCACTTTCCACTTCTCCCCCTTCCATGCACTTATCCCCTCCCCCTCTCCCATGCACTTGCGCGTTCTCAATGTCACTGGGCCTAGTAAGATCGCTGTTTTGTTCTCCCCTGTTCTCCTACCTTGCCTTGTCACGCTCTGAAACACTTGTGTACGAGCGCGATCGAAATAAAATATCAATTTCAATGTGTACAGTAAATTGGATTGATGCTATGTGAATGACGCTAAATGACAAAGGTTTCCAATTATTGAAAGAACAGTGTCTGGTATAGGGTTTACATGCTTCCTAAAGGGTGTCCATTCATCTTTGTAGGGGGTTTAAATGTCCAGCCTCTATGAACTTAATGTTTGAGGACATGGATGCAGTGTTGACCCCTTTTCTTGGGACAGCATGGTTTAATAGCACGGTAGTTTGACTGGAGGGCAGAGTGACATTTTCATTAGATGTGATGACCACGGTTGACATGCCCACATTGGAGTTAGGACAAGTTTGACTTGTTCCTTGTGCATCTTGTGGACTATCTCTTGTGGTGCATCTCATCCGTCTCCAACTTCTTCAGGGTCAGTCGCTTCTCCAAGCGGTAGTAGATCCCTTTCTTCTGCCGGGGCCTCCCTCTGGAACAGACTCCGTGCCTCTCTGAAACTTGAGGAGAACCATCTCCGGTTCCGGAAGCATCTCAAGACCTTCCACTTTGCTTCTGCTTTCTCTCCTCCTCTCCCCTGCTAATCTCCTGGCTGAATCTGAAACTGCACTGGTTACCTGGCTACCCTCTAATCTCGGGCCCAGGTCCCCTCCCCGACAGTTGCACTCCTGCACTGCCCCCTGGCAACCCTTGCACTCGGGGACCGTTTCTGTATCCCCTACAGCCCCTACTAGCACTTGATCCCTTAGGTCTGCTCTTACCCTTGCCACCAGCTGGCCTCACTTTTATTTATTGTCTTTATTTATCTTTACTGTTATCCTATGTACTGCACTGCCCCCTCCCCTTTCCACCACACCCCCCCCCTCCTTCCCTGCACTTGCCTGATCTCAATGTCACCTGGCCTAGTAGGATCATTGTCAGTCATCCCTCCGTTTCCTCTCCCTTGCCTCATCACGCCTTGAAACACTTGTGTATAGGCGCACTATAAATGCCATATCATATATCATATCTATCTTGTTGAGAGGTGTGGGGGGGGGGGGGGGTGCAGCGTCAGCAAATCCCCCTGATCAATTCATCCACAGGGCTTTCCCCTTGTATCTTGTTAGGGGACACCTGGAGGCGTAGTTTGGGCATTGTGCGTTCTCCAGTGCGGCAAATATATTGATTTCTGGATGACCCCAGTCCGAGAAGATGCTGTGTAAAATGTTTGCGTGCAATTGCCATTCGTGTTCTACGAGAAGTTGAACGTTGCTGCTGTGCACATCTTCTAGAAGATAGTGTTCATCTGGAACATGTAACTCAGCGCCCAAAACCAGATGTCCTGGGCTAGTTTGGACAGACATGGTGAGTGTGTTTTGCACGTTTTATTTATTGAACATGGCCGTTGTGCTGTCTGTTAAGACTAGGACTGTTTTGCCTTGTAGTTGGTGTTTGAAGGCCTTTAGGGCTTTGCTTTGAACACTGGTACTAGTTCCAAAAAGGTTGATGTGTTTGTCTGCTAACGACTGAATCCACACGTTCAACGTTATATGGTGAAGAAAGTGCACCCCCCTCACCCACACAGGGATGAGTCTGGTTAGAGTGGCTTCTATTGTGGGGGTGGTGAATGATTTTCCCTTAATAAAAAGATCAAATGGATTGTGTGCTCCAACGTATTCCTCATCTTTGACATTTAGTGTCCACAGCTCGGCTGCTTCGGAAATATTTCGGCAGAGGGCGCCCTGCGTCGGGTCAATGTCCTTCAAAGGCCCCAGTCGAGGGTGACGTCATCGGATGTTATAATTAGCATGCACGGCGCCCATTACCTCAGTTCAGTTTTTTCCGCAAACGTGTTTGCCTCATGAAACTCAGCGCCTCGTACTTTCTAGTATTTGCTGTGAAGTTCTTCGATATGTCTTAGTCTTCCACTCCAACGACACCTCGTCCTGGTTCACGAAATGGCAGGACTGCGGATACAAGATGGCCATCACGGAACTGCCTGTGGTGCCTCGGTGGGGGCCATGACACGGATACGTGCTCCAAGTGCCAGTCGATGACTGGAAAGGCCTTGCGGGAACGAAAGGGGAAACTCGAGGTAGGCAAGGTGTCCAAGCCCCATAAGTCCCGACCTGCTGGGCCTTCGACCAATGAGTCGAGAGGTGACTCTCCTCAAAGGAAGGCGGCCAATCGTTCAATGTCCCAGAGTGGTTCCCGCCACTTGTCCTCCTCGTCGAAGCTTACGAGGAGAAGGCACCACTGGTCGCCTTCCAAGTCTTCTTCAAAGGGGCATCCCAGAGAGGGTGCGTTGCCCGTACAAACATAGACGCCCGCTGAGTGGGAAGCTTTCCGCATGGAAATGCTTAAAAATTTCGAAAAGCAGGGCAAGGCCCCATCCGCGCCTTCTGTTGAAGCCGGCAGGGAACGGTCTCCACCAGATACTCGCGCACCCTGTACCCGGGTAAACGGTGCGATCCTCATCGCTCCAGACGTGAAGCGAGGTCACGTCTCCATCGAAACCATCCAAACCCTCAATGCCATCTAAGAAGTCGACGCCATCGGCACCACGTCAGTCCATAGTCCCTGTTGAGTCCTCTGCCCCGATCAGACCGTCAATGCCTTCGGAGCCGTTGACTTTGTAGCCTCCGGCTGTGCTACCTAAGAAGAGGTGTACTCCTCTGCCAAAGAAAGACTAAGTCCCTCACCTCCATTTTTGAGGAGAAGGAACATTCTGATGAGGGTGAGGCTCCTTTTGGTCTCCAGTTTGGCACCACTAATGTGCCAGAATGCCTCATCGCCGAGTAGAGTAGGATGCAGGATCTTTGTGATTCCTTGCATAATGCAAGTGGTATAGACACTTCTCACGAGCTGGAGTTCGGCAGAGCGGACCCTGGGGAGCATGCAGACTCCTCGTACCGACAACTTATGTCGAGAGGTGTGGAGTATTTCGGCTGGTCCAGGCCTGGTGTCACTATGATCAGGATGGTTTTACGGACATTTTGGATCAGGGTCCTCCTACAGATCCTATATTGCCATTTCATGTGGCTCTACAGAACAGGGTGGCAACAAATTGGGAAACGGAGACTAATCTGGCGGCGACTAAATCTTTGGCAAGAAAATACTTCCACTCCAGTAGCAACCCAGGCTACTGTCATCTCACCCCACTCCTGAGAGTCTGGTGGTCCAGGCAGCCACGGCTACCTCTAAACAGGGACAATAAGCACGAGTGGGATGGGCGTGCAAGGTATTTTCAGCTGGCAGTATGGCATTGAAGTAGGGGAACTCCTCTTGCGCCTTGGCAAGATTTTCGTACACTCTGTAGGAGTGCATATCTATGGCGGCTGAGCATATTCCCGAAGGGGAAGAAAGGGAGGGCTTCCTGGCTCCTGTTAAGGACGGCAAGGAAGCCCGGTGTGAATCCATTCAGTCTGGGTTGGGTGTTGCAGACAGTGTCAGCAGGTCCATGGCTACGAGCACCGTGATACACAGGTTTGCGTGGTTGCAGAAGTCCGGTTTTGCACCGTATGTGCAAGCTAGACTTCTGAACATGCCATTTGACAGGTCTCATCTTTTTGGCAGCAAGGCTGACGAGAGCCTTGATAAGCTGCAGACCTCTAAAGCAGCTGCCAAGTCTTTGGGTGCCGCTGTTAGGCAGCCTCAGCCTTTTCGTCCTAGCGGACAGCAATGGAGGAGTAGATCTTTTAGTTACTACTCCTCATTTGGAAGAGCGAGAGGAATGGCCAGTCAAAGAGGCCAACATAAGTTTCCTCATGGTGGACGAGGTAGAGGTGCCAAAGCCGCTCAAGAAGCAGCCTCTTTGCCATCAGGCTCTTCTACTGCCGCTTCAAAACCACTCTGAGGCCTTTGGTCACAGTTCGCCGGTGGGGGGTAGGCCGTCTCAGCATCTGGAAGAATGCCGAGCCATTACTTCGGATGCTTGGGCTCTGGAAACAATAGCCCACGGGTACTGCCTTCCTTTTCTACGGAAGCCTCACGACAATCCACCGGGAGTATGCCCTTTGAGGGTTCCAGATCCGCTCCTTGTGCAGGAAATATTAACCCTGCTAGAGAAAGGCAATATAGAACCAGTGCCTGTAGCAGAGAGGAACAAGGTCTGCTACACCCCTTATTTTTTTATTCCCAAAAAGGACAGGGGACCGAGACCCATCTTGGACTTGAGGTACTTGAACAAGTTCCTCTGGAAGAACAAGTGCAAGATGGTCACTCCTTCTCGGATCTTTCAGGCCCTCCAACTTCATCAGGATTGGTTGGTGTCAATGGACCTTCAGGATGCTTATTTTCATTGCCGATCCATCTCAAGCACAGGAAATACCCGAGGTTCATCGTTGGCGGCTCACACCAACAGTTTTGAGTCCTGCTATTCGGGTTGACTTCCGCCCAAGGGTATTAACCAAACTGATGGTGGTAGTGGCAGCTCATCTCAGGAGAGTGGGGATTCACTTCTACCCCTACCTGGACAATTGGCTGAACAAGCCTTAGATCATCTCAACGCTACCAGTCACTCCCTTCACAGACTGGGCTTCTCCCTCAATTTCAAGAAGTCCCATATGACCCCTCCCCAACAGCTTCAGTACATCGGGGCTGTCTTAGACACGTCCCTGGGGAAGTGCTTGCCACCCAAGGTGAGGGCTCAAAACCTTCTCCAGATGGTAACCAAATTTCAGAATGCCCAGAGTGTTCTGGCCTTCAAATTCTTAAGGTTGCTCAGCCTCATGGCATCCTGCATTTTTCTGGTGCCAGAGGCCCGTCTGAGGATGAGGTCTCTTCAGTGGGCGCTCTGGACTCAATGGTCCCAATTCTCAGGCAAGATGTCGGATCGCCTTCAGGTTCCAGTCAGGGTCTCACAGGATCTTCTGTGGTGGGCCTGCGAGGAAAACCTCAGAAAGGGAGAACCTTTTTGGCAGCCATAGCTGGAGGCAATTGTAGTGACGGAAGCTTCCCTCACAGGGTATTAGACACCAGGAAAGCTACATTAGAGCTTCCAGCTCCAAATATAGGAGATATCAAAAGGGAGATCAGAGCGTGCTTAAACAACCAGCGGGTCTCTCTCAGAGTACTAGCGAGAATAGTAGGATTATTAGCAGCCTCCATTCAGGCAATATTCCCAGGCCCTTTGCACTATCGAGCGCTGCAGAGACTAAAAGATAAGGCACTTGCAGCAAGGTTTGAAATATCATCAGCAAGTGCCGCTGGATCAGGAATCCATCACAGAGCTGGAATGGTGGTTGAAGAATATGGATGCCTGGAATGGGCGTGCCATCTACGGAGACCAGCCAGACCTGGTAATCGAGTCAGACGCCAGCCGGAGGGGCTGGGGAGCGAGATGCTGCCTATAACTTCTGGCAGGATCTTTTGCGATCAAGGCATTCACAAGAGGAAAGGTGAAGTCGTGCATCCTGCTGAAGATGGACAATATCTCAGCAGTCCAATACATATATCACCTAGGGAAACGAAGCCCAAGTTCCTGGCTGAGCTGGCAAAGGACTTATGGCATTTCTGCCTCCAGTCAGGGACATCAATGACCGCAGAATACCTGCCTGTAACACTGAACGTAGTGGCAGACTGGAACTCACAGTACCTGACGGACTCCAGCGACTGGAGACTAGATCCAGCAGTGTTTGATTCTGAACATGAGGTGGGGCCCAGTGCACCTGGAGCGGTTTGCATCCCAGCTCACTGCCCAAACAGATGATTACTTCAGTTGGAGGCTACACCCGGAAGCTCGAGGGACAGATGCTTTCCTACAGGAATGGTCAGGCGGCCCACACTATGCATTTCCCCCCTTCGTGATGTTGAGTAGAGTTCTAGTGAAATGTCGGAGGGAGAAAGAGTTGATTTTAGTGGCACCATTGTGGAAATCACAAGTGTGGTTCCCCACGCTAATGGAGCCGATGGCAGACCTGCCGAGGGTACTCCCCGAAGGAGACCAACTGCTCACGGACCCAGCTGGGTTGTGTCATCCTCCGAGAGCGAGAGGGACGCTTCCGCTCGTCGCATGCAGGATATTAGGAGACGCTGGGCGCTGCCAGGAATTTCGACGCAGGCTGCTGAGCTTATTGCAGAATCCTGGGCTCCATCCACTAGGAGGAGCTACGACGCGGCTTGGGCCAAGTGGACAAGCTGGTGTAAAGGGAGAAGTTTTCATCCTGTTTCAGCACCTGTAGTAGCTATATTGAATTTCCTAGCTCAATTGTTGCAAGATGGGAGAGCATTTCGTACCATAGGAGTATACAGATCGGCAATTTCAACAGGACACCTGCCAATTGAGGGGATCCAAGCAGTGGAACACCCAGCAGTAGTGAGGCTCATCAGGGGAGCAAGGTATAAAAAAAAAAAAGGTGCCCCCGGAGCCCAAGTATAATACAATTTGGGATGTCCCAGTGGTACTACGTTTGTTGGAGAGCTGGCCAACATATAGGTATCTGTCCCTAAAACAGTTAGGCAAGCTGGCGATACTCTTACGCCTTATATCATGTAAGCGAGTGTCAGATGTTAAGGTGCTGGAGATTAACAGGTGCTCCTTTGGCCCGGAAGGGGTGACCTTTGAGATAGTCAAGAGGCCTAAGACAGGGATAACTGCCCATTATCCGCATTTCCCGAGTAATGCTAAATGGTGCGTGGCAAGAAGCATTAAGGAGTATGAATGTAGAACAGCAGATAGCAGACGAGCTGTTATTAATAGCACATAGGAAGCCCTTTCACGCGGTTAGGACAGCCACCATTGCGAGGTGCATCAAGGAAGTAATGTAAGCAGCAGGTGTTGATTTAGGAATGTATGGGGCGCATTCTGCGAGAGGAGCAATGGCCTCCAGAGCCTTTATGGCAAGAGTATTGTTGCGAGAGATGTTAGCAGCGGATTCGTCTAGTGACCGCACATTAAAGAAGTTTTACTTCAAACCAACTGAAAGTTTGGCAGTTACAGTGTTGGGAAAGCTTTGAACAAGCGTCCAGTCTTGTCATAGAATGAAAATTACCCCTGCTAGTTGTGCAGGGAGTATTAATTCTATTAAAGACTAGGAGGCGAGCATTAAATTCCCACCCGATCATGTACTATCTGATAATGCGATATATATGGATTATGACAGTACATGGACACCACCCTGAATTTCTTTATTGTACATTCCCTAGGGGAAGAGCAGAAGAATAGCTGAAAGCAGAGACGGTGGTCATCGTAGCTCGAGAGGAAGGTCGAGAAGCCGAGAGATCAGCGGCAAATAAGTTGACAGGTTTGAGAGTCTTCGCACTGTTAGCGGGACATAGTTATGGAGTTCAGTGACAGTTCAAAGCACGTAAAAGAAGAGGAGGAGCCCAGGGACAGGATGTGTGTCATGGCTGGGCTGAAGGGAGATGGACTACAGAGGCTATGGGACTTGTGATTTTAAGAAAGAAAAAGTTACTGTTGGATATTTTTCAGAGTTTTTATATGTTTGTTGAAACTGCTGAGGAGTAGTAATAAAAGAAGTTGAAGCAGAATGCTCGCCTCCTAGTCTTTTATAGAATTAATACTCCCTGCGCAGCTAGCAGGGGTAATCTTCATTGAAATATGAAAGCATGCAACTTTCATATCTAAAGTTGCCATGTAATCCCACTGTTTCAGAAGAGGGGTTCCCCCTCCTGCATAATGGTCATCCTGAATTTTTGAGGCTTGACATACTTGTTTGCAGGACACAGATCATTGGGCACACAGGGCTCATGGTAAAGTCATTTTTGGGTACAAGGAAGTATACTGATTAGATACCCTTGTTTACCTCTAGAACAGGGATGAGTTCCATCACTCCTTTCTGTAGTAAGGGTCTTTGAAGGAACTCCATAGAATAACCATTGGCTTTGGTTGTTAACACACACTGATCTGAAGTTCTACTCCCATACGTGGTGAATGATGTAATTCGACCTCCTACTGGAGATGCATGGGAGGGGACCCAAACTGGTATATCATTTATTGGTGGGGGTAGGTAAGCTTCTAGTGGCTGCACTCCTGCCTCTACCCTTGCTCCGCCAGGAACATCAACGCTGTGAGGTTTGGAAAGTGGATGATGTACAATGGGTCAAGTACCAGGGGGAAGAACCAGAGGAGAACCCTGATTTAGTGGGTCGCAAGAATGTTTGGGAACAAAAAGGATCGGTAGGTGTTGAATACTCCACGTTGAACGTATGGTTGATTGGAGATCTGGCTCAAGGTCTTTAATGGGTAAAGCTTCTTTTTCGGCTGTTTCCAGGGCATCGTCTATAGCTTTTCCCAAACAAGACAGATTCTTCAACTGGCTTATTTAAGAGTGGCTTGAGTTTTTGGTTTAAAACCAGAATTGCGAAGCCATGAGGGCTTTTTAATAAAGTACTTTTTGCAAGGATCCTGCCAGCTGTTTCGGCAGAGTCAACAGTATTCTTTAAGATGTTCTGTGCAACTTGCCTGCCCTAAATTTTGCATAATTGAGACTTTATAGGCTCAGAGACATTATCTAAATTGCTTTGAAATAACCCTGATAACTTGCCAAGAGTGGTGTTAGAAATGATTTTTGAGTTAGCGGCAGAAGTAACTCATTCCCAGAGCGCAACATTTTTTGCATTCCTTGTCTGAGATGCCTCTGAATTGGATAAGTGAACCCCAGCAGGCTTTATAGTAGTTATAACTACTAGAGAGTCGGGTGTAACATGGCCCTGAATGTAGAGGGTCAAAAGGAGCAGGTTTAAACATATTTTCTATTTGAGGGCTAACCACCCTTGTACAGGATGGTATAAATAGGAAAGGTGCAACTCTCTTCTTAACAAAGATTGGCCAACAGCTTGCTTTTTTTTTTTTTTTTTTTTAAGATATCTTCCACAAAAATCAGTATCTGGAAGAGACTCCCGAGTTTTAACCTGGAAGTGTTCAGATGCTTTTCTCTTTTAAAAGTAAGCTGGCAAAAAGAAGCTCATCTGTAGGAGATGAGTCACCAAGCTGAACTGTGAGATCAGGGTCTGCAAAGATTAAGTCTGGCTCATCCACATAGCGGGCCACATACCCCGATTGGTATAGCCTGCCATGTACCCTGATCTTCACCCCCCTTATTCTGGCGATAATAAAGCTCATCTTGGTCACCTTGAAAAATATTAGATGTCTGGTCTGTAACATCAATCTAAGAATGGGTAAGAGAAGTGAACCCCAAGTGATTTTGGGGGATGTTCTTCTAAAAGAAGTGCCTTTTGTTTAACAGGATAGATATCCATGAATGTGACAAACTGATTCTTTGTCCACAGTTAGTTCAAACTTTTTAGTCCATGTACCGGTCCTAGGTGTATCTGGGAGGGGAAACAATTTCCTCTGGGCTTATAGATTTAGATGAGATTTCTTTGTACTCTGCAGGGACTGGGACAATGGCTCTGTTACTTTGTGTTTTTGTGCATTTTCACTTCATGTTTGGATTGGGAATAGTGTCGACAGCCGTTTCAATTGTACGGAAATGGCATCAGTCGAGAGTTTAGACGCGGCAATGTGCGTTTCCCTTGTCTTGGAGCTCTGCGCTGGATGCAAGTTTCAAGCGGGTCTTGAAAGCGATGCTGCGACAGATTGACGAAGTAGTTGCTGTATGAGCCTTCTTCGATGATCCCTTTGAAGGATGGCCTGGGGCTTTGAAGGATGGCCTGGGGCTGTGTGCTTATGTGTATGCACTTGTGTGTCCCTGTTGCCAGAAGACTTCCCAGGATGGTTGTGGGTGATGTCCCTGGCCTTGGGAACCTGTTTATCATGCGGGTCGACCATCCCCAAGCTCAGTCTGGAGCTCTGGCTGGGCTGCGTTACAGCTTTTCCCTGCGGGGAGGTATTGGCATACTGCTGGGGCTCCCTCTTCGGGAAAAGCTATAACACAGGCCAGCCAGAACTCCAGGACGGTTGAGGTGATCCTGCCGGGGCTCCCTAGGAATAATGCTGCACTTGGGGATGGTCAATCCACATGGAAGACAGGTGCCCATGGCCGGGACATCACCAACCCGACCGTCGTGGAGTTATAGCTGCGCTATATTAGAGCTTTTCACTCCGGGTAGGGATGGGGACCCTGCCAGGGCTCCCTGGGACTAGCGTTGGAATTGTGGACGGTCGACACTTTCTGCCCAGGTAGATGCACCCACATATGTGAAGTACCGTTTTCGTCGGGACACCTGTGGGAATGTAGGACATGTGTTGTTGGTGGCGTGTTTCGGTGGTTTCCTGGTGGCAATGTCTGAAAATTGTGTTTTTTCCCCTACATTTTTTACTTTGGCGGGCATTGTGGCTTATAAATTTTAGTCAGATCTCTGGACTCCCACGGGTGCCTTCTTTTCAGAAATGCATGGGGTTCCACGTTTCCCTTGGTGGCTGCAACACCCCAGACCCAAATCTGTTGGTTATCCACAAGACCAAAATCTTAAAAATGCCCTCTTCCCAAACCCTTTGGGATACACCAGTGGTTTAGCCTTTTCCCTTTATTTATTTGCATTTGTAAAGCGCACAACTGCCCTCCGGCATCATGGCGCTGTTAAGAAGGCTTACTTGGTTACATAAGAGCTTGTGAAAAAACAGACTTGGTGACAATAAGTGCTGGCAAAGAATACAGTTTGCCTGATCCAGTTGGAGGGGCAGTGTTACACTTCAGACTTCCCCGCGGGCATCCTTGCAAAATACTACTTCTTTACAGGCTCCTCTATGGTCCAGGTACAAGCTACCATGGCGTCTGTACAAACGTCGACGCACTCCAGGTCACCTGACACGTATTGTACGTGGAAGACGTACAACAAGCCACACCCCTCTTACGACTATAAAACCACCGTCTTCCAAGGGGCTCGTTGCTGCTAATTAGCGTTACCAGCTACACGTGGTTTTTGTACCGTTTCCTCTTCGTGTTTCCTTACACGAATCCTTCTGAACTCCTGGTTTTGACCCATTGCCTGACTTTTGGATTGCTTCGTCTCATCCTTTATTCCTGTCGTGCTCATCTGGTTGTTGGACTAGGAACGCTACTGGATACGTCTCTTTTTTGGCAGTTCTTCCCAGCTGCCGCTCTGCTCTTCAATTGCCGTATTCTATCTGGATCATCTCAACAGCTACTCAGCTATACTCCGGTACATACCTATTGCCTTCCATGGATATTGTCTTCTGTTGGATTCTGGGACATTGAGTGACTTTTCTTGTGATTGCTCTTAAGTGCACATGAACGCCCTCCTGAACTGCACCAACCCGGCACTAGTGCGTCCCTCGTGCCGTTCGGGGTTACTTACCTGTACTAACTTCCCTGTTTGTTATTTTCTCCTGTCGTTGTCTTCAGAAGCCTGGACTCCTCTTACTCTACCATCTTATTTCAGGTCAGTGGTTATCAATCCTATAGCTATAGTGGGAACCGATACTGAATTAGTTCAATTCCACTCATTTGTGTTATTCTTTATTTAGATCATTCCCGGGGAAATTCAACTCCACTCCAATATCTATATAGGTAGTTGTCCCATCATTTCAGCTGTTCTAAGTACTTGCATAATATCAACACTGTCTAATATCTTGGTATTCTTTTGCAGCATTGGTATTGGCGGTGTGTGTTCTCCCCGCTCTTTTATTCAATTGACATCTCTGTCTGTTCTAACTAAAACAGCAGAGAGGTACATTGTGGAAAAGAGCCCCTCTTTGAGGAAGCCCGAGTCTTGTACTCAGGGGAGCTGGGATGGAAGGCTGAGTTTGGAATCTTATACCACCAACATCTCCAAGGTCATTATCTCTGTATCTTCGGCCTACTCAGAGTGGTGAGTAACAGAATTAGCAGCCTTAAAAATGTCCACAGAGGCCAGTGATGCTTTGAATCAAATCGTGCAAATGGTCACGGATCTACGTACCGACTTGACCAATGCACAAGAAGCACCGCGCCAACGCATGGACGCCATTCAGTCTTTGGTTACCACACCAGCGTCACAGATGGCTGGTGCTGGAGCTACAGCATCAGGTTCAGGGTTTCCACCTCCACAGCAGGAATCAAACCCGATCATGCTTACCACCCAGTTCCCTCTAGCTCCTCCTGAACGCTTCCTAGGTGACCCTAAACAATACCGAACCTTCATTAATCAATGCAAATTTCCCACATCTACAACCAAAGCGGCTTTTGTTTTGTCTCATTTGGGAGGCACCGCAGCCGCATGGGCTAACCCGTTGTTGGAATCTAATAGTCATGTTCTTTACAATTGTGATGCCCTTCTTGCTATGATGAGTAAAGTATTTGAGACACGTTATACTACTCAAGCTACTGATTTGGAACTTTTAAAACATCGACAAGGAAACAATACTTTATTGGTTTATTTGGCACGATTCAATCAGTTGGCAGCAGAAACTGACTGGCCTGAAGAAAAGAAGACAGCCGTCTTCTATCAAGGTTTCTCAGACGCATTAAAGGGCATCCTCTCCACTGTTCCTGTAGTTCCCGCGGCATTCGGGGAACTGCTAGAATTAGTCCTTCAGATTGATGCTCGAAAGTCTGAAAGACGCGGTGAAAAGAAAACAGCATTATTCAGCACAGTTTCAGCAGAGGCCTCGTCTTCGTCATCTCCTGTGCCTGAACCCATGCAGATTGGGGTGGTTAGGGGGCCACCTACCCCTGCTCAACGAGAATATCGTCGATCACACAATCGCTGCATGTATTGTGGGGCCTCTGATCACTTATTACCTGAGTGTACCAAAAGCCCTAAAAGAAAGGCGGGAAACGCCAAATCCCGACAGTAGACAGACTCCCTATGTCGGGGAAACTCACCCTTGGACTCTACATTACAGAATCCGAGTCATTTAGTCCGCCTACCAGTTACATCTTCCTTAGATCATGGTGTTTTATTCCAGACAACAGCTGTGATCGATTCAGGTGCAACAGGTAATTATTTTGATCAACGTTTTGCCGCCATGTCAAGTATACCACTGGTTCGCAAAACTATACCTGAAACAGTGAATGCAGTGGATGGTTCACTTCTTGTCTCAGGAATGGCTACTCACCAAACAGTTCCACTACATAGGAGTACTGATGAAGGCCATACTGAAGACATATCATTTGATATCATTAAAGCACCAGCTTACAAAGTCATTCTGGGCATTTCATGGTTGAAACTTCATAATCCTGCCATCGACTGGTCGACATCCCCGATTCAGTTTCCTTCCAATATGTGCAACACTCGATGTACTACATTACTCGGTATTACACATGATAGTCCAGTCAGGGCACTAGTTTCGCCTACAATGCATATTGGAGCCGTCTCTAAAAACGTTACCTCTGTGATACCTTCTCAATATGCAGATTACACAGATGTTTTTGACAAAGGGATGGCGGAGACTCTACCCCAGAGGTCTTCAATCTGTGGGGCGCATGCTCAGCCAGTGTGATGTGGTGGGGGCGTGGCCATGGAAACAGGAAATAAACGCAGCCTGGACGCGCGCTTTCCTGCATTTGGATCGCGCGTCCAGGCTGCGTTGTGGTGTCCGGTGTTCCCTGTTGTTGTTGCTGCTGCTGCTGCTGCCGCCGCCGAGTCCGAGGTAAGTGACTCGTTCCGCTTTATGTTTAACACGGCTCCCCCGTGGCAATCTGCCATGGGGGAGCCGCGTTATTAATGCAGCACCGGTCCCCCTGCGCCCCTCTCTCCCTGCATCCCCCACATTGGGGGGCATGCATGGGGGAGAGGAGGCGAGCGGGGGACCGGAACTGCTCTGTTGGTGTTTTTTTTTTTACAACGCGGCTCCCCCATGGCAGATTGCTGGAGCCCAGCAATCTGCCATGGGGGAGCCACGTTGTTAATGCAGCACCGGTCCCCCTGCGCCCCTCTCTCCCTGCATCCCCCACATTGGGGGGCATGCATGGAGGAGAGGAGGCGAGCGGGGGACCGGAACTGCTCTGTTGGTGTTTTTTTTTTGCAACGCGGCTCCCCCATGGCAGATTGCTGGAGCCCAGCAATCTGCCATGGGGGAGCCGCGTTGTTAATGCAGCACCGGTCCTGCTTCATTTGCCATGGCTGTGTTTCCAGTCATCCATTGGATCCCTAGCTTGCGCAATGCTCCTCGTTCTGGAAAAAATGTGTTGGTTAAACCAGGGCTCTCAACCTTCACACGCCAATAGCGAGTGATCATGGGGAGTATATATATGGTGTGCATTTGGCGAATTGAAGTGGTGAGTGACTTCTCATGCCTGGTAGTAACTTGCAGCTTGAAATTTATTTCTCTGGATATGAAGTCAGGTTCGTTTTCAGTGTTGGTCCTGTTTGACAGATTATTTACTGACTTTTGGAGAATGTTTTTCAACTTTTGGTGGTACCTTTTTTCTTTCCCAATTCTGAGGTTGATACTCCTTTCGGCAAAGCCTCTCCTACAAACTGATGGCACTTTGCCATAACTAAGGTTCTTGGCTCTAGGGAAAATCCCCAAATGGTATGTAATACCACATCTGTCACTACTGCAAATTCAACTACTACACTAAGCTCATTTCCTTTCTCCTCCCCTAAACGCAAGCTATCTATGGACCCCTAGTCAATGCTTGCCCTCCTCGTTCCTGCTCAGATTGCGCTACTGTTCCATTTTTCCCAAAACTGAGAGCTCCGCCATCCACCACCACCACCACTTGCCGGTATGGATTTCACAAGGCCCCATTTTCTTCAAGCCGTATGCCACCTCTCACTGCAAACCCATCTCCTTTGGATTCTCATATCCTGTATTTGTGGGTAAAGCTCCAATCTGCTTTTAGTTGCCTGACCTCCCCACAAAGCTGTCCTCTTGCACTACTAACTGCCCATCTGATTTCTATCACTGTATGGCGCTGCATTGCTTGATGCCACATCACGGGTGACCGGGGGGACGGGACATACGCATCATCAAGGGCAACCCAGGGGGGGGCACATTATCACCTGCAACCTAGTCCGGGGCCACACTGCAAAAAGAAATTAGAACTGGGCCTGCATGATCTGAATAGTAATTCTTCTGAGACTTGTACCAATGTATTTTATCCAACCAGTGTTTCGGACCCATTTTTGTGTGGGGTTTCCCTCCCCCACTCCCAGGCTTTTCAGAACGTTTTTTGTTGAATTTTTGCTTTTTTAAAATCTCCCCTCCTTTTTTCCCCACCCCATATTTCTGACCCTTTTTTGCATGGGGTGTTTCCCACCAACCCCAACATTTTCACATGGCTCAGTTCAACTCTTTGCAAGTGGTGTTTGCCATGTTTATGCTTTTTTTGGGGTGCATTTCTACTTTTTTAAAACCGTTTGAAATGTTTCGACAGGTTCAGGCTCCTTTTCTCGATGAATCGTTTTCTAGTGCCCAAAGATGGTAGGGATCTGAAACGTAAAGCGGAAGGAGAGGTGGGAACATACACAAGAAATGCAAAAACACGGAAATATGATCACTCTTATTTGGACTTTGGGTTCACATGCATCACAGTCGCTGGGGAAGTGAAGCCGCAGTGTGTGATTTGTGGTGCTACATTAGCAAATGACAGCCTGAAGCCAACAAAATTAAGGCGGCATTTGGAAACCAAACATGCCGATTTAGCAAAAAAGACCAGGGATTTCTTCGTACGGCAGCTGCAAGGCATGAAAAAGCAAAAGGAGACTGTTAAAAGTGTGGCATCTGTACCTGCAAATGCTTTGAAAGCATCTTACCACATTGCGTACTTTCTTGGCAAAAACAAGAAGCCTTTTACAGATGCTGAGAAAGTGATTCTCCCAACCATTCTCGCTGTCAACCGGGTAATGCTTGGTGAAAGTGCAGCAGAGAAATGCAAAAGTATCCCTATGTCAGACACAACAATTTGCCGCCGTATTGCTGACCTGTCCTCTGATATCAGTACAGAATTGGTATTGCGCTTGAAAGACAGCCAGTTCGCCCTACAGTTGGATGAGGCCACTGACATATCAAAAGAAGCTCACTTGATTGCCTATGTGAGGTACTGCCATGGAAAGGAGATGTTGGATGACTTCTTGTTTTGTAAGCAAATTAAGGGCAGAGCAACTGCACCCGAACTCTTTGAAATTTTAAACAACTTCCTAAATTCCAACTGCCTAAAGTGGGAGGCGTGTGTTGGTATTTGCACGGATGGTGCTCCTTCAATGTGTGGTGCTAGAGCTGGGCTAAAAGCAAAAGTATTGGCAGTAGCTCCACATATTGTGTGGACACACTGCATGATACACCGAGAAGCTTTGGCTGTGCGCAATATGGGGCATGAACTGACACAAGTTTTGACTTCTGTTGTAAAGATCGTAAATTTTATTAAGATGCACCCCACAAGAGCCCGTCTGTTTGCCACCTTATGTGCAGAAATGGGAGCTGACCATGATGCTTTGCTGTTTCACACAGAGGTCAGGTGGCTATCCAGGGGAAAGGTTTTAAATCGCATCTATGAACTCAGAAACGAAGTGAGACACTTTCTCCTGGAGTTAGACCAGACAAAAGCAGAGCCTCTGTGTGATCCACGCTGGCTTATACTGTTGGCTTACCTTGGCGACATCTTTGAAAAGCTAAATTTTCTAAACCTCTCCCTGCAAGGCACAGAAACCACATCATTTGCCATGAATGCAAAAATATCGGCATTCAAGAAGAAGCTGGAGCTTTGGAGGAGGAGGGTTGATATTGGCATAGCCGATGCGTTCCCATTATTAGAAGATGCTCTTGAGGAGACGGAGTATGATCTCTCATGTGTTTCTGAAGTAATTGGAAACCATTTAAATGCTCTCAGAACCAGTCTCGAAAAGTACTTTCCTGACGACAATTGCAACATTAATGACTGGGTGGTTCAGCCTTTCCTAGCTGACGTAGGAGCCCATCTCCCAATACAACTCCAGGAGGAACTAATGGAGCTCCAAAGTGACCGCCTAGTAGAGAGCCAATTCAGAAAATTGTCTTTGGGTGCATTTTGGCAACATGTGTCTGCAGAGTATCCAACTTTATCGAAATGTGCAGTCAATGTACTTTTACCTTTCAGCACCTCATACCTGTGCGAAATTGGGTTCTCTGCACTTGCAGCCCTAAAGACAAAATATCGGTCAAAGCTGGAGGTGGAAGAAAGCCTGCGGTTGGCTATTGGAAAAATTGAACCCAATATTGACAGGCTGGCTGGTGAAAGGCAGGCCCACCCTTCACACTAGTTCTCCAGTATGCCACTGTCCAACTTGCAAGTGACAGCATTGACAGTACGTTGTTGTACTTCAGAAACAAATTGTTACAGCACTTGCATAGCAAATGTTACTACAGGACAGCAATATTGGGTGTTTTCGTTTGTGTGAAATAAATACCCAACACTATTTTTAGTCGAGTCCTCTGTATTATAGCAAAATAATCGGAATGCTTTGTTCACAAATATTTGTCCTCATCTGATTTGAATCATTGCAAGCAATGATTTTGAAACAACGTGGTGTGTGGCATGCACTCCTTCGTTGGGGGCACCATTATACTCCAGCGCGCGATAACCGTTCGCAACCGAGTAACATTTTGGAGTACATGTGTATAGGGGGGGCCTGGGCCGGAGACATTTTTCTTAGGGGGGGCTCGGGGTCAAAAAGTTTGAAGACCACTGCTCTACCCCCACATAGAGTTTATGATTGCCCAATAGACCTAATTCCGGGAGTAAAAATACCATCCGGCAGAGTATACTCCCTCACTCTCAAAGAAGACGCAGTCCTTAAAGATTACATAGACAAGGCTTTGACCATGGGATTTATTCGTCCTTCCAAATCACCAATTTCATCACCACGTTTCTTTGTTCTAAGAAAGAAGGGGATCTACGTCCTTGTATTGATTATCGTGCTTTGAATGCAGCAACCATAAAAAACCAGTATCCTCTTCCTCTGATTTCTGTCCTTCTTGATCAATTGGGTTCTTCCAAAATATTCACTAAGCTTGATCTCAGAGGAGCTTACAATCTCGTCCGCATGAGAGAAGGGGACGAATGGAAGACTGCATTTAAAACACGTTATGGTCTATTTGAGTATCTTGTCATGCCTTTTGGCTTATGTAATCCCCGGCCACCTTTCAAGCTTTCATGAACGATCTGTTTTACGACATTCTTGATCAATTTGTTGTTGTCTACCTGGATGACATTTTGATTTACTGTCGAAACCAGGAAGACCACGAAAAACATGTCAAGACAGTACTCCAACGTCTGAGAGAACAGACTATTTGTTAAAGCCGAAAAGTGCATATTTCATGCCTCAGAGGTGGAATTTCTGGGATTATGACTTTACTAACAATGGTGTGCGCAGGAGTCAATCCAAAATTAGTGCGATCCTGGAATGGCCTGTGCCCAATTCACTCAAATCATTACAATCATTCCTGGGATTTGCAAATTTCTACAGACGCTTCATCAATGGCTTTTCTGAAATATCTGTACCACTTACCTCTCTGACAAGTGCCAAAGTACCATTTGTATGGTCTTCAGAAGCTCAGAGAGCCTTTGAGCAATTAAAATCAGCATTCACTTCCGCTCCCATCCTAAAACATCCTGATCCTGAGCTTCCTTTTTTTGTTGAAGCTGATGCTTCACGTTATGCCATTGGGGCTGTATTGTCTCAAACCTGTCCGCATTCGGGAGAGATCCATCCTGTTGCCTATTTCTCTCGTAAATTGACAGCCTACGAAAAGAATTATTCCATCACAGAACGCGAACTTCTAGCCATCAGAGACGCATTCTTGGAATGGAGGCATCCCCTTGTAACTGTATACTCTGATCACCGCAGTCTGTTAGCCTTCAAATCTATGAAATGTCTTACGGCTAGACAGGCGCGGTGGCATTTATTCTTTTCACAATATCAATTTGTAATCACATACCGTCCTGCTAAAGCCCAAGTTCCGGCTGATACTCTCTCACGCTTACATGCGGATGGTCAGTCTCAACAGCTCGAAACTCTTCCTCTTCTACCAAACAAGGTTGTTTGTGGTTGTTCAGTTCAGCCCTCTTTGCGTTCAATCATCCTTGATTGGGTTTCAAAACATCCAAAAGAGATCATTGACCTCAATCTAGAAATCATTCAAGGTATGCCATTCATTCAAGGGCGCGTCTATATACCCTCAGGTCAAGCTAGAGAATTAGCTCTTCAGTGGTCTCACGATTCCTTGATTGCTGCACATCCAGGAAGTCAAAAAACTCTTGAAACCTTACGGCGTTGGGCTTGGTGGCCTTCCATGGTTCGTGATGTAAAGGATTACATTTTGACTTGCTCCATATGCACTCAGTGTAAAACTTCTAGAGCCAAACCAGTTGGATTGTTGCAACCTCTTCCTGTGCTGTACAAACTTTGGCAGATGCTGTCAATGGATTTCATTGTGGAACTTCCTGACGTTCAGGGCTATGACACTATTTGGGTAATCGTTGATTACTTTACTAAATATGCATTGTTCATACCTTGTTCGGGTTTCCTGCAGCTCCAGAATTGGCTAAACTGTTCTTGACAAATGCGTTTCGTTTCTTTGGTTTACCCTCAGTTATTGTTTTCGATCGTGGCACGCAATTTACGTCACTATTCTGGAAGGCTCTTACAACTTCTTTGGGTATTGAGGACAGGTATTCCTCCGTTTACCATCCTCAAACGGATGGGCAGACAGAACTAATGCCACCATCGAACAGTATCTACGCTGTTTATGTCTTCAGTATCAACAATCTTGGTTTACTTCTTTACTTTATGCAGAATTTGCATATAACAACTCTATGCATTCATCAACTGGAGTTTCTCTTTTTTTTTACCCTGTATGGTGGTCATCCTAGGGCACTTCCACTTGACCCGGTATTACCGGCTATTAATCCTGCAGCAAAAGGTTGCATCAGAGATCTCGATAAGGTTCATCGGGACGTACGCTGTCATTTACTCCGAGCTCAAGATCGTACCAAGAAGTATGCCGATGTACATCGATCACCTGCTCCAGTCTATCGCAGTGGCATGAAGGTGTGGTTATCGTCCCGCAATTTGCGAATTGCAGGCAAACGCTCGCTTCTGCCCAAATTTGTGGGACCCTATGTAATTATTGATGTCATCAATCCTGTGGCAGTTAAGCTTTCTCTGCCACGATCTTGGCGCATAAATCCAGTCTTTCACGTCTCCTGATCAAGCCGTTCATCCCTGGGACCCGTCTGCCTACTCGTCCTTCGCCGATTTTGGTGGATGGTGAGGAGGAATGAGGTCTCGCGTATCCTGGATTGCAGGGTGTCTAGGGGTACGTTGTTCTACCTCGTGGATTGGAAGGGCTATGGGCCTGAGGATCGTACTTGGGAGCCACTCTCCAATTTGCATTGTCCGGATCTTCTGAGGGACTTCCATTCCGCCAGGGGGTTGCCGGTGTCTTTGGGGGAGGATGCTGTTACACTTCAGACTTCCCCGCGGGAATCCTTGCAAAATACTACTTCTTTACAGGCTCCTCTATGGTCCAGGTACAAGCTACCATGGCGTCTGTACAAACGTCGACGCACTCCAGGTCACCTGACACGTATTGTACGTGGAAGACATACAAGCCACGCCCCTCTTATGACTATAAAACCACCGTCTTCCAAGGGGCTCGTTGCTGCTAATTAGCATTACCAGCTACACGCGGTTTTTGTACCGTTTCCTCTTCGTGTTTCCTTACACGAATCCTTCTGAACTCCTGGTTTTGACCCATTGACTGACTTTTGGATTGCTTCGTCTCATCTTTTATTCCTGTCGTGCTCATCTGGTTGTTGGACTCGGAACGCTACTGGATACGTCTCTTTTTTGGCGGTTCTTCCCAGCTGCCGCTCTGCAATTGCCGTATTCTATCTGGATCATCTCAACAGCTACTCAGCTATACTCGTGTACTCAGGTACATACCTATTGCCTTCCATGGATATTGTCTTCTGTTGGATTCTGGGACATTGAGTGACTTTTCTTGTGATTGCTCTTAAGTGCACATGAACGCCCTCCTGAACTGCACCAACCCGGCACTAGTGCGTCCCTCGTGCCGTTCGGGGTTACTTACCTGTACTAACTTCCCTGTTTGTTATTTTCTCCTGTCGTTGTCTTCAGAATCCTGGACTCCTCTTACTCTACCATCTTATTTCAGGTCAGTGGTTATCAATCCTATAGCTATAGTGGCAACCAATACTGAATTAGTTCAATTCCACTCATTTGTGTTATTCTTTATTTAGATCATTCCCGGGGAAATTCAACTCCACTCCAATATCTATATAGGTAGTTGTCCCATCATTTCATCTGTTCTAAGTACTTGCACAATATCAACACTGTCTAATATCTTGGTAGTCTTTTGCAGCATTGGTATTGGCGGTGTGTGTTCTCCCCGCTCTTTTATTCAATTGACCTCTCTGTCTGTTCTAACTAAAACAGCAGAGAGGTACATTGTGGAAAAGAGCCCCTCTTTGAGGAAGCCTGAGTCTTGTACTCAGGGGAGCTGGGATGGAAGAACAAGTTACTTTCTTACCTGGTAACGTTCTTTCGATGGGATGGTCCGACGACGTATTCCATATCTATGACATGTAATCACCACAGCTGTGCTGCTTCGGAAACTTTTTTCGGCGTCTGCGTCCTGCGTCGATGACGTCGATGCGCCGTCGTCGAGGGCCTCCTCCGACGTCATCCGATGTGATAAGTAGGACGCACGACGCCCGTAGCCTCAGTTGTAGTTGTAGTTTTTTCCCCCAGAACGTGTGACACTAGGCAACTGCCAGTCAGACACAAAGCCTTGCGGAACGTAAGCTGCAATCGCAAAAGAAATTCTGCAGCGGGGAAGGCAGGGCGGGAGCGATATGGAATACGTAGTCGGACCATCCCATCGAAAGAACGTTACCAGGTAAGAAAGTAACTTGTTCTTCGAGGGGATTGGGTCCTCCGACGTATTCCATATCTATGACAGACTCCCAAAGCAGTACCAGAGCAAGGAGGAGGGAAAGAATTTAGAATCAAGATTTAGAATAGCCAATCAAATAGCAGAGCAAAGGACCGCCTTGCCAAAGGCCAGATCCTGTGCTCGGATGGAATCGAGGGAATAGTGACGTACAAATGTATGTACTGAAGCCCAGGTGGCTGCATCACAGATGTTGCGAATAGGAACACCCCTCTGCAGGGCAGTAGACGCAGCCATACCCCTGGTAGAATGGGCCCGCAAGCCAGCCGGTGGGTCCTTACCCGCCAAGCGGTAGCACTCCGAGATGGCCAAAATAATCCAGCGAGACAAAGTCTGTTTCGTCACAGCTTGCCCCAAACGCTTTCCAGCGTAACCAATAAAGAGTTGATCGTCCACTCTGACCCGGGACATGCGTGAAACATAAAAGCTTAAAGCTCTCCTAGGATCAAGCCTATGGAGCCTCTCCTCTTCCTTACCAGGATGCGGAGGAGGATACAATGCCGGAAGAACAACCTTCTGGGCCAAATGAAATTCCGTCACTACCTTCGGAAGAAAAGAAGGACGAACTCTAAGGACAACCCTGTCCTTGTGAAATACAGTGAAGGGAGGCTTAACTGAAAGTGCCTGTAACTCACTCACTCTGCGAGCGGAAGTAACCGCAACTAAAAACACAGTTTTCAGAGTTAACAGCCTCAAAGGGCAAGAATGTAAAGGCTCAAACGGAGCACCCATAAGAAACTTAAGAACAAGGTTTAAATCCCAACCGGGCACCAGGAAAGGTGACGGAGGGAACACATTAGTGAGCCCTTTCAGAAACTGTGAAATCAAAGGGATTTTAAAGTAAGAACACTCTTCAGACGAGCGCCGCCAGGTAACCTTTAACGGTACCCACTTGCAAGCCCCTGTGGGCCAAAGAAAGTAAAAAGGACAGAACCATGGGGATGTCACATGCAAAAGGATCCACATTCTGAACTCTGCACCAGTCGCAGAACTTACGCCAACGGCAACGGTACAGAGACTTTGTTGCTGGCCTTCGGGCCGAAAGCAACACCTCCATCACGTCCTCAGGGAGGTCCCAATCCTTATACCTCAACCTTTCAGAAGCCAAGCGTGAAGGTTGAGGGATCTGACCTCTGGATGGAGAACCTGACCCCCCTCCCGTGAGAGCAGATCGTCTCGGTAGGGAAGACGACGTGGAGGGCAGATGGACAAGTCGAGAAGGTCCGGGTACCACGTCCTCCGAGCCCACGCCGGGGCAATGAGGATCATCCGGGAACCGAACTTCCGTAACCTCCGCAGCACTTGCGGGATGACGGGGACTGGAGGAAACGCGTACAGCAGCGGGAATGACCACTCCACCACGAACGCGTCTCCTAAGGCTCCTTTTGGAGGAAATTCCCGCGAGCAAAACCTTTCGCACTTCCGGTTGACACTGGAGGCGAAGAGATCCACTTGAGGGGTCCCCCAAAGGGCGAAGATCTCCAGGAGAATCTCCTGAGCCACCTCCCACTCGTGAGAGATTGCGCTCTGCCTGCTCAGAGCGTCCGCCGTCACGTTCTCGTCTCCGGCCAGATGAACTGCCGAGATCGAAACTTCCTGCTGGATGGCCCAGAACTCGAGCTGCATCGCCTCCCTGCACAGAGGAAGTGACCCTGCCCCCCCCTTTTTGTTGAGGTAGTGCATGGCCACTGTATTGTCCGTCAGGATCAGGACACTCTTTCCTCGCACAGTCGGCAGAAAAGCCTTCAGGGCTAGCCTGATGGCCCTCGGCTCCAAAAGATTGATATGGAGTCTGGACTCCGACGGAGACCAACGACCGCTGACTGTCATACCGTTGGCATGAGCTCCCCATCCCGTGAGGGATGCATCCGTCACGATCGTCACCTCCGGCCAGGGAAGCCAAAATGGAGCCCCCTTCATCAAGTTGCCTTCGACGGCCCACCACAGAAGATCCCGGGCGACCGAGGGCGGCACCTGAACCGGGTCCGACATCCTGCCGGAGGACTGCGACCATTGCGTCTTGAGTGCCCACTGCAAAGATCTCATCCGCAGGCGAGCCTCTGGCACCAGAAGAATGCAGGATGCCATGAGGCCGAGCAACCTCAAGAACTCGAACGCAGGTGTCAAGCTGATTGGCCCGAGAGGACCGCGTACCTGTAGTCTTGGTGGTTGGTCTCGCAGAGGTCGCCAGTCTGAAGTCCGGGAACTGATGAAATAGCGGCACGAGGAATCAGCCTCTCCACCACCCAACAGAGAAACTGGGTGAAGGATGGACCAACTCCCAATGTCACAAAAGGCACTCTCCAGATATGCGTGACAAGAGGATGTAGGCTCAGATTGATGGAACCATAGTCCAGGTGGAGCTAGTAGTCAAGACCATGAATCTTCCAAAAACCTCAGTGCAGCGACAGTTGGTAGATAGACCAGTGTAGCAGAAAAGGTATTCGCAGTAGGCAAAAGGAGCTTGGTTGGTGCTGATGGTTCCAATGGTACACAGGATAAAGTTCGGAGTCAGGCAAGACAGGAAAGAGTGAGTTCAGTTGGAGCTTGCTGTCTGGCCAAATAAAGTACTGTATACACGTGCCCAGGATGGAACAGGAGAATGCAGGCTAGCATAGGGTATGACCCATATACACAATAGATGGTAGATGACTCAGAACAGGGCCCAGGTAAGGACTGGAGGCAGACAGGCCCAGGACAGGACCCAGGTAAGAGCTGGAGGCAGGCTGGCCCAAGGCAGGACCCAGGTAAGGACTGGAGGCAGGCAGGCCCAGGACAGGCCACAGGTAAGGACTGGAGGCAGGCTGGCCCAGGACAGGCCACAGGTAAGGACTGGAGGCAGGCTGGCCCAAGGCAGGACCCAGGTAAGGACTGGAGGCAGGCTGGCCCAGGACAGGCCACAGGTAAGGACTGGAGGCAGGCTGGCCCAAGGCAGGACCCAGGTAAGGACTGGAGGCAGGCTGGCCCAGGACAGGCCACAGGTAAGGACTGGAGGCAGGCTGGCCCAGGACAGGCCACAGGTAAGGACTGGAGGCAGGCTGGCCCAGGACAGGCCACAGGTGAGTAGAAAGGCAGGAACAACGAGGCGAGCGAAGCGAACCGCGTTGAGACGCGACCCGCTTTGACTCGCGGCCCCTTTTATGGGCCGCCGGCGCCCGAGAGGCCTGGAACGCAAGCCGTTCCGTTTCCGGGCGCCGGCGAACCCACAACGAGGCTTGGAAGGCAAGCCCCTCCAAGAAGACGAGCCCAGTCCACGGCGCATGCGCGGAACCGAGAGAGAGGTCCTCCGCGCATGCGCCGAAGGCCGCCGGCCCCGTAACCCGTCGCTCCCCTCCCGGCGAGTGCCCAGACGCGAACGCGCGGGTAGACTCGCCAGGAGGAAATGGGAGCGGCAGACCCCAGTCTCCCGCGTGACATGACACTATGCCCCCTCCCAGGAAGACCCGGGGCCCCAGGTTTCCAGGGGAACCGTACGTAGAACTCACGTATCAGCCGGGGAGCATGCACGTGCTGGCGCGGTTCCCATGTACGATCACAGGCTGGGTACCCCTTCCAGTCAACCAAATAGTGGAGCACCCCTCTACGGTAACGGGCATCACAGATCTCGTGTACCTCAAACTCAGGGACGCCCTGCACCAGAACAGAGGCGGGACGAGGAGAGGTGCGGCCGTAATCATCGACCACATAGGGCTTCAACAGGGACACGTGAAAAACGGGATGTACACGCCAAGAAGAGGGTAAGCGAAGACGGAAGGCCACAGAGGACAACCGTTTGGTGACAACAAAGGGTCCCAAATATCGAGGGGCCAGTTTGACGGGCAGGTTGCGGAGGGGCAAGTTCTTTGAGGACAACCACACCTTGTCACCCTCCTGGAAATTAGGTTCTGCAGTCCTCTTCCTGTCTGCCTGTCTCTTCATTTGATCGTTGGCTTCACTCATTTTCTGGAATGGGATGAAATGGGCCAGTTTGGTGAAGCTGTCCACAACCACCATTATACAGGTGTACCCTTCTGATGGAGGCAAATCCACAATGAAATCGGTAGCGATTGTATGCCACGGATAGGGAGCTATTTCAGTGGGCATTAACAAACCCAATGGTCGTCTTCTGGGAACCTTGCACTGGGCACAAATTGGACAGCTGTCGATGTACCTCTGGACCTCGGTCGCCCAACCAGGCCACCAGAACTGTCGGGATATCAACTCTCGAGTGGCTCTGACCCCGCGATGTCCTCCTATGGGTGAATCATGGAATCCATGTAGAATGCCCCTTCTAACGGCTCCTCTAGGTATGTAGAGTCTTTTCTGAAAAAACAGCAGTCCATCTCGTTCTGAAACCAATTGCCGACTAAGAAGGGTTGTTCTTTCTGGATCCGACCGAGTGGCTTCCGCGATGGACTTAAGGTGAGAGGACAAGGCCAGCAAAAAATGGCGAGGAGAAATCAGTGGCAGATCTGGACAAGGCGTCCCATCTACGTTTTCCAGGGACCTGGAAAGAGCATCCGCCTTTATATTGGAGGTTCCCGGGATATAAGTAACATGGAACTCAAACGGAGAGAAGAAGAAGGCCCACCGGGCTTGACGAGGAGTCCGACATTGCAGAGAGCGAAGATATTGCAGATTGCGATGATCTGTCCGCACCTCCACAGAAAAGCGAGCTCCGAGGAGAAAATGTCTCCACTCCTCGAATGCGGTCTTGATGGCCAACAGTTCCTTTTCAATCACCGCGTAGTTTCGTTCGCTGGGACTCAACTTGCGAGAATAATAGGCCACTGGATGTTCCACTAACGTGGTTGGATCTTTCTGAAGAAGGACTGCTCCTAGCGCAAAGCTGGAAGCATCGGCCTCCACTATGTAGGGCAACTCTTCCTGGGGATGGCGCAGGATCGGGGCAGCCATAAAGGCCGACTTCAACACGTCGAAAGCCTGAGAAGCCACGGCATCCCATTCGAAAGCGATCTTGCTGCTGGTTAGCCTGGTGAGGGGCGCCGAGATCTGCGAGTACTGTGGAATAAAGCGCCTGTAAAAGTTTGCGAATCCCAAAAAGCGTTGGAGAGCCTTGATATCGTGTGGAAGTTTCCATTCTTGTATGGCTCGCACCTTCTTGGGATCCATCCCAATACCTTCTTGATTGATAACAAATCCCAAGAACTCAATGCTGGGTTGGTGAAAGCAACATTTCTCTGCTTTGGCGAACAGATTATTGATGGACAGCCGATGAAGGACCTCACGAACGTGTTCCACATGCTCGTCTAAGGATTTAGAAAATATCAATATGTCGTCCAGATAAACCCAGACGGATAACCCTAGCAGATCACCAAAGATGTAGTCCATGAATCGTTGAAAAACAGCGGGGGCATTACATAAGCCGAAAGGCATAACCCTGTATTCAAAATGCCCAAAAGATGTCTTGAAAGCTGTCTTCCACTCGTCCCCACTCCTGATGCGCACCAAATGATAAGCTCCGTGGAGGTCCAATTTGGAGAAGATTTGCGCAGTATGCAGGGTTTCAAGGATACTGCGAATTAATGGTAAAGGATACCGGTCCTTGGCTGTTATGTCATTCAACTGCCGGTAGTCGACACAGGGTCTCAATGTACCTTCTTTTTTCTTTACAAAAAACAGGGGAAATCCTGCAGGTGATTTTGACGGCACAATGTACCCCTTTTCTAGACTCTCTGACAAATACTCCTGAAGAACTTGCTTCTCGTCACGTGTTAAGGCATATAATTTCCCATGGGGAATAACGTGGTTCGGCAGCAGGTCGATGGAGCAATCAAAGGAACGGTGTGGAGGAAGGGGTATGTTGCCGGGTTCAGAAAAAACCTGCTTGAATTCGGAATATTCCTGTGGGACCAGAGACGTGGAACATAGATGGACCCCATTGCTGTCTGTTTCTAGAGAAGTCGAAACGGCCATGGTGGGAACAGGTAGCTTGCATTCTTGAGCACACCTTTCGGATGAAAAGGTCAAGGTCTGGGTTCTCCAGTCTATCAAAGGATTGTGGTGTTGCAACCAAGGTAATCCCAAGACAACCTTATAGTTCGGTGACTTAATAACATCAAAGGCAAGTTCTTCGTAATTGTCAGAATCCAGTTGCCCACGTCGTGTAGCCGAAGAGTTCTTCCACCCGATGGAACCCTCTGGCCCCAGGAATGGACAGCCAGAGCGATCAATCAGAGGAAAGAACGGATACCTGATGAGACCCAGAGGACGCAGGAGTTGTAATGTAGATGACGCAAAAGTTGTAATGCAGAAGTCAGGGTGGTACGAGTAGCCGAGGACAGGCGTTGGATCTGTAAGTGAGGAGTTAACACAATACAGATAATATAACAACCGTCCTTCTGACCAAACCCGAACACAACAGAAAGAATGCAATACGTTGATCCCAATTCTGATAACAACCCCTAGGCTTACCGTTACTCCGGGGAGAACCAGATGGAACCAGGAAGAGAAGAACTCCGAAGTCCACAATGCAGAATACCAGCAAAGCTCAACCACCTATCCCGCCGGCACGAGGACGCCTACTACACACTATAGTGTGCGTCACAAGGAAACCCCAGGTTGGAAGTTCAAGTTCCAAGTTCGACAATCCAAAAGTTCAAGAGTTCCAAGGTCAACAATCCAAAGTTCAAGAAAAGTTCCAAAGTTCCTCAAAATACCCAGATGCAGTCCAGATGATTGATGATCCAGAAGACAACCGAAGAGCAACCAAAACAAATGGGCGAAGGCTAGGAAATCCGTGAGCGATCCGAGGTCGAAGAATGATGCGGGCAGCAAACAAGAACAAGGCAGTCCAAAATCCAAAGCCAGGTAAACGGTCCGGGTCGAGGCAACGAGGTAATCAGAAATGCTGGAGGGAAGGGGAAGGGAAAGGGACAGAACCGGGATGATAAGGAAAACTGGATACAAGGTACAAGATACGAGGCGCCACCAATTCGCAATCAGAAGCACCGATCTGGAGCGTAGGCGGAGAATATAAAGGTGAGGTCACATGACAGCGTTCCGCGGCTTCCAGCGTCGACCGTGGGAAACGCTGAGAGGACGCCAGCGTTGCCATGCCAACTTCCAAGCCCCTGGTTGTAGCGTTCTTAAAGGGCTATGCATCCGTTTCTTGACACTGCTTACACGCCGGTACATGACAGTTTCCTCCCTCAAAGGGGGTGTCACGCCCCGAGCAGACCAGAAACGAGACAAAAGGGCCGGAGCATGGATGTTTCCCACAGGTTCCCACGTACGGTCCTCGGGACCATAGCCCTTCCAATCGACCAGATAGAGACGTCTGCCCCTTCGGACTTTGGTATCCAAGATCGCACCCACCTCATATTCATCAAAACCATGCACCCTAATCGGAGGTGGATGAGCAGGAAGTCTGGTAGATGGGTGGCATGGTTTCACTAGAGAAACATGGAATACCGGGTGTACCTTCCATTTTGCAGGAAGAGCCAATCGGAGGGCCGCAGGGTTAATAACCTGCAGAATGCTGTAGGGACCCACGAACCGAGGCAACAGGGATCTTCGACCAGGCAGGCGTAGGTTCTTTGTGGACAGCCAAACCTTCATCCCCGGTCGGTAGTTAGGAGCCGGTGAGCGATGTGCATCTGCCGATGACTTAGTACGTGACTGGGCCTGTAATAGTTGACTCCTAACTATAGTGTGGGTATCTGATAGGTTCCTAAGACAACCAGAGGCAGCCGGATTTTGTAATGGCCAATCAGCAATACTGGGCAAAGAACGGGGGTGCTGGCCATATAGTGCAAAGAACGGAGATACACCTGTCGCCGTATGCATAGAGTTATTGTAGGCGAACTCGGCCAGAGGTAGAACAGAAACCCACGTATCTTGGCGTTGGTGGGTAAGACATCGTAGATACTGTTCCATGGTGGCGTTAAGCCTCTCTGTTTGCCCATCGGTTTGTGGATGGTATGCACTAGAGTACCTGCCGTCTATACCCAACGTTGAAGTCACGGCTCTCCAAAAACGAGAAGTGAACTGTGGTCCCCGGTCAGTAACAAGAATGGAAGGCAGACCGAATCTTCGGTAGACGTTCTTCAAGAACAGTTCCGCCAAAACCGGAGCAGAAGGAATCCCCTGGCAGGGTACAAACAAGGCTGATTTAGTGAAATAGTCCACTACCACCCATATGGTGTCGTAGCCGTCGACTACCGGAAGCTCTACTACGAAATCCATAGAGACCATAAACCAAGGCTTGTCTGGAATAGGGATGGGTTGAAGCAGGCCCACCGGTTTGCCCGGTTGATGTTTGCACTGTGCACAAACGGCACAAGAAACGATGTATTCCCGAACATCGTGTGACATGGAGGGCCACCAGCACCACCTTCTCAAAAGGTCAATAGTTTTCCCAGTACCTGGATGTGCCGCTACCGCTGAATCGTGACACCATTGTATGGCGGTGTGTCTTGTGTCGGAGTCAGGCACATATATTTTACCCTTCTTATAAGGCAATGAATTGATGACCTCCAACCCCAGGCTAGAAATCTCGGAGGGAGTAGTTCTCACCCATTCTAGTATCCTTGTTTTCAGAGAGGGGCGCAAGGTACACCCACACACCACTTGATTGGGTAATAGAAGAGCTCCTTTAAGCTCGGATGGTTCAGGGACTCCATGGATGCGGGAAAGAGCATCAGCCTTCGAATTCAGAGAACCAGGGCGATAGGTAATGGTGAAGTTGAACATGGCGAAAAATTCATGCCACCTGGCATGACGTGCCGTGGTACACTTCACTGATTGCAGTGCCAAGAGATTCCGATGATCAGTAAATACTTGAACTGGTTCGGAAGACCCCAAAAGATGATGTCTCCATACCATAAAGGCGTCTCTTACAGCCAACAATTCCCGTTCTGTGATCGTATAATTTTTCTCGTAAGAGGTGAGTTTTCTGGAGTGATACGCAACAGGATGTAAACCAGCGGACTCGGGGCAAAGTTGGGACAGGATAGCTCCCAGTGCTACATCTGAAGCATCTGCTTCTACAATGAAAGGCAAAGAGGGATCCGGATGTTGAAGGACGGGAGCCGTGGTAAAAGCAGATTTTAAGGCCTCAAAAGCCTGTTGAGCTTCCTCGTTCCATTCAAACAAACTTTTAGTGCTGGTAAGTTTAGTAAGTGGAGAGGCAATGGCTGAAAAGTCTTGGATAAACCGCTGATAGAAATTTGCAAAACCTAGGAAGGATTGCAGAGCCTTCAAGGTATCAGGACGAGGCCACTCCAATATCGCGGTGATCTTAGACTGGCTCATTTGCACTCCCCGGCTAGTGATATCATAGCCTAGGAACTCTACCTTGGTTTCATGAAACCTGCACTTGTCCAACTTAGCATACAAGTGGTACTCTCTTAGACGCTGCAAAACGTTGGAGACCTGGATGACGTGAGTGTCCACCGAAGGAGAGTAGACCAAGATGTCATCTAAGTAAACGACTACGTACTGGTCTAGCATGTCATGAAATACGTCGTTGATGAAGTATTGGAAGGTCGCCGGAGCGTTACATAGGCCAAAGGGCATAACGCAGTATTCGAAGAGGCCATATTTGGTTTTGAAGGCCGTCTTCCACTCGTCGCCTTCGCGAATCCGGACGAGATTGTAGGCTCCCCTCAAATCCAATTTAGTGAACACCTTAGCTGCACCCAATTGGTCCAATAAGACTGAAATCAAAGGAATCGGATACTGATTTCTGATCGTGACGGCATTTAAAGCACGGTAATCGATACAAGGACGCAGGTCCCCCTCCTTCTTAGGGACAAAGAACATGGGTGAGGCAGCAGGTGAGCGGGAAGGACGAATAAAGCCAGTACTCAAGGATTTGTCGATATATTCCTTCAGAATCACGTTCTCTTTAGAGGTCAGGGAATATATGCACCCCGACGGAATCTTAGCTCCAGGAATCAGCTCGATAGGGCAGTCATAGGGCCTGTGGGGTGGAAGTATCTCTGCCCCACGTGCGTCAAATACGTCCTGATATTTCCTGTACACCATAGGAAGGACAGTGTTAAGTACTGCCCCCACAGTACGGGTAGTTTCAGCGAGAGCATGACTTGGATTGGTGATCTCCGAACTGATAGTGAGGCATCTCCTTTCACAGTAATCCGACGGAAAACATACCTCCCCAGAATGCCAATCCACAGAGGGATTATGTAACCTTAACCAAGGTAAGCCAAGAATGAATTTAAACTGTGGTGCCGCAATGAGATCAAAGTAGATGCTCTCTTGATGACCGCAGTCAGTGATCATAGTGAGGTCAGTAGTCCGCTTCGTCACTAACCCAGAGACCAAGGAAGAGCCATCTACCGAATTTACCACTTCAGGACATGATTTGTGCATAACTGGCAGACCCAACTCCTGAGCATAAGTGGCATCCACGTAATTCCCTGTGGCACCTGAGTCCAGGACCATCATCACGGCCCATTTCTCAGAACCGGGAGACGACAGGGAAACAGATAGACAATAAGGACTGTATATTGTAGGGTCTATCGAAGAAACACCCGGCATCTGGACCCCTTCAGTCACCGGGTTTTGGCGTTTCCCTGTTTCTTAGCGGGTTTTTTGGTACATTCTCGGAGCAAGTGGTCTGAACCTCCGCAATAGAAACATAATCCATTCTTTCTCCGGTGTTCCCTAACTTCAGCCGAGAGAGGAGTTCTAAGTGCCCCAATCTGCATGGGTTCCGTGGATCCAGCGGCAGGTAAAGGAACGGAGATAGCAACAGGAGGAACCGTTCTCTTTTCACCCCTCCGTGCTGCTTGTCGGGAATCGATCTGGAGAACCAAATCCAGTAGTTCCGAAAAAGCAGTAGGTATCACCGGAACGGTAGCCAGTGTGTCTTTTAGGGAGTCGGATAGCCCTTTATAGAAGAGAGAGGCCTTCTTCTCTTCGGGCCAATTTGTTTCCGCCACCAGCTGATTGAACTTGGCTAGATAGGACAGGAGAGGTGTACTGCCTTGTTGGAGACCAAGCAGTTCTAAATCCGTAGCTTGTGTGGCATAACGTGTGTCAAACACACGACTCATAGCCTCCATTAGGGCGTCACAATTGTAAAGAAGATGACTGCCCTCTTCCAACAACGGATTAGCCCAGGCAGCCGCGGTACCCCCTAAATGAGATAACAGAAACGCCGCCTTAGTAGTGGAATCTGGAAAAGAGGCAGGACGACACAGAAAGTGTAGTCTACATTGGTTCAAAAAGGTCCTAAAGGTCTTGGGGTCTCCACTGAAGCGTTCCGGTGGAGCCAAAGGGAACTGGGCAGTCATAAAAACTGGTCCAGCACCCTGTTGGGATGGACCAGCACCTGCCCCAGAGACACTAGCCAAAGGTGGGGCAGCTGCCCCAAGGGGTTGGAACCCTGCTTGCAACTCATCAATGCGTGGCTGCGTGGCTGAATGAGCCGCAGTCATATCATTACGCAAATCGGCCACCAATTGTAAAATAGTGGACAGCGTCTCATTGGTATCCATATTGAAATGGCTTCTGATTATGTCAGAATCCAGTTGCCCACGTCGTGTAGCCGAAGAGTTCTTCCACCCGATGGAACCCTCTGGCCCCAGGAATGGACAGCCAGAGCGATCAATCAGAGGAAAGAACGGATACCTGACGAGACCCAGAGGACGCAGGAGTTGTAATGTAGATGACGCAAAAGTTGTAATGCAGAAGTCAGGGTGGTACGAGTAGCCGAGGACAGGCGTTGGATCTGTAAGTGAGGAGTTAACACAATACAGATAATATAACAACCGTCCTTCTGACCAAACCCGAACACAACAGAAAGAATGCAATACGTTGATCCCAATTCTGATAACAACCCCTAGGCTTACCGTTACTCCGGGGAGAACCAGATGGAACCAGGAAGAGAAGAACTCCGAAGTCCACAATGCAGAATACCAGCAAAGCTCAACCACCTATCCCGCCGGCACGAGGACGCCTACTACACACTATAGTGTGCGTCACAAGGAAACCCCAGGTTGGAAGTTCAAGTTCCAAGTTCGACAATCCAAAAGTTCAAGAGTTCCAAGGTCAACAATCCAAAGTTCAAGAAAAGTTCCAAAGTTCCTCAAAATACCCAGATGCAGTCCAGATGATTGATGATCCAGAAGACAACCGAAGAGCAACCAAAACAAATGGGCGAAGGCTAGGAAATCCGTGAGCGATCCGAGGTCGAAGAATGATGCGGGCAGCAAACAAGAACAAGGCAGTCCAAAATCCAAAGCCAGGTAAACGGTCCGGGTCGAGGCAACGAGGTAATCAGAAATGCTGGAGGGAAGGGGAAGGGAAAGGGACAGAACCGGGATGATAAGGAAAACTGGATACAAGGTACAAGATACGAGGCGCCACCAATTCGCAATCAGAAGCACCGATCTGGAGCGTAGGCGGAGAATATAAAGGTGAGGTCACATGACAGCGTTCCGCGGCTTCCAGCGTCGACCGTGGGAAACGCTGAGAGGACGCCAGCGTTGCCATGCCAACTTCCAAGCCCCTGGTTGTAGCGTTCTTAAAGGGCTATGCATCCGTTTCTTGACACTGCTTACACGCCGGTACATGACAGTAATGGTCAGCAATCAGAAGAGCCAGTCCAACTGTGAACTGACTAACGGGTCCAGAAGACAAGGGAGTACCATCAATAAGCTCCACCGACAGAGGTGTGTGTCTGGAAATGAGTGGTATCTTATGTCTGGAGACGAACGTTTCGTCAATGTAATTGCCGGAAGCCCCACAGTCCAGCAGACCGGATACTTCCAGGTTCTTGTCTGGTAGTTTAATTCGGACCTTCAGGGTCTGTAGCACCGCTGGTTGCATGGGCAGACGAATAGAACAAATAACAGAAGGGTCTGAGGAAGGGATAGGACCTGTCGTTGCCCTTCCCGTATACGACAGGTCTCCTAGTTTCCCCGACTTCTTCTTCTGCGGACGCAAAGGACACGTACCCAAATAATGCCCAGCTGCTCCACAGTAAAGACACAAACGCAAAGACCTCCTTCGTTTCTTCTCTTCTTCCGTCAAAGGTCCTCTCATGGCTCCTACTTGCATGGGCTCAGGTCCGGACTCGGTCGACCCGAATGAACCAGCGGGTGTGTTGGTCGTCCGGGGACCGCTTCTGTCAAGCCGACGTCTCTCAGCCTTTCGTTCGGCTATCCTTTGGTCAATACGGAGTACTTGATCAATCAAGAGTTGAAGGCTCTCTGGTTCAGGGATGTGGAGTAACTCATCTTTGTACTCCTCTCTCAGGCCTCGACGAAACAGTGTCTTCTGTGTAATTTCGGGCCACTGGGAGTCGGTAGCCAAAAGTCGAAAGCGGCTGATGTAGGTGATGATGTCAGTGCTTCCCTGTTTGTAGTCCATCAATTGATTCTGTGCAACGGAGGCCAGGTTCGGCGTCTGGAACACCTCAAGGAAGGCCTTTTCAAAGGCAGCAAAGTCATTCAAAATAGGACTGTTCGTAACCACAAACTGAGTTGCCCAAGCTAATGCGTTCCCAGTTAGGTTCCCCAAGATGTAACCAATCTTGGCCCTATCGTTGTTAAAGTAGGTAGACCTGAAGAGGAAATGTATCCTGCAGTGGTAACAAAACTCTGCCACCCGTCTAGGGTCTCCGTCGAATTTGATGGGTGTTGTATGAGCCAATGATCCCTCTACTTGAGAGGTACTGGGTGCTCCTTGCGTTATCTGACGTAATGTTTGATTCTCCTGACGAAGGGCGGTCATCTCAGCCCTGAGCGCTAGCAACTCGTTCCTCATGTCTTGCGATTCATCCATCTCTGAATCAGAAGGCAGGCGTCTCAATCTGTCAAGCTGATTGGCCCGAGAGGACCGCGTACCTGTAGTCTTGGTGGTTGGTCTCGCAGAGGTCGCCAGTCTGAAGTCCGGGAACTGATGAAATAGCGGCACGAGGAATCAGCCTCTCCACCACCCAACAGAGAAACTGGGTGAAGGATGGACCAACTCCCAATGTCACAAAAGGCACTCTCCATATATGCGTGACAAGAGGATGTAGGCTCAGATTGATGGAACCATAGTCCAGGTGGAGCTAGTAGTCAAGACCACGAATCTTCCAAGAACCTCAGTGCAGCGACAGTTGGTAGATAGACCAGTGTAGCAGAAAAGGTATTCGCAGTAGGCAAAAGGAGCTTGGTTGGTGCTGATGGTTCCAATGGTACACAGGATAAAGTTCGGAGTCAGGCAAGACAGGAAAGAGTGAGTTCAGTTGGAGCTTGCTGTCTGGCCAAATAAAGTACTGTATACACGTGCCCAGGATGGAACAGGAGAATGCAGGCTAGCATAGGGTATGACCCATATACACAATAGATGGTAGATGACTCAGAACAGGGCCCAGGTAAGGACTGGAGGCAGACAGGCCCAGGACAGGACCCAGGTAAGAACTGGAGGCAGGCAGGCCCAGGACAGGCCACAGGTAAGGACTGGAGGCAGGCTGGCCCAGGACAGGCCACAGGTAAGGACTGGAGGCAGGCTGGCCCAAGGCAGGACCCAGGTAAGGACTGGAGGCAGGCTGGCCCAGGACAGGCCACAGGTAAGGACTGGAGGCAGGCTGGCCCAAGGCAGGACCCAGGTAAGGACTGGAGGCAGGCTGGCCCAGGACAGGCCACAGGTAAGGACTGGAGGCAGGCTGGCCCAAGGCAGGACCCAGGTAAGGACTGGAGGCAGGCTGGCCCAGGACAGGCCACAGGTAAGGACTGGAGGCAGGCTGGCCCAGGACAGGCCACAGGTAAGGACTGGAGGCAGGCTGGCCCAGGACAGGCCACAGGTGAGTAGAAAGGCAGGAACAACGAGGCGAGCGAAGCGAACCGCGTTGAGACGCGACCCGCTTTGACTCGCGGCCCCTTTTATGGGCCGCCGGCGCCCGAGAGGCCTGGAACGCAAGCCGTTCCGTTTCCGGGCGCCGGCGAACCCACAACGAGGCTTGGAAGGCAAGCCCCTCCAAGGAGGCGAGCCCAGTCCACGGCGCATGCGCGGAACCGAGAGAGAGGTCCTCCGCGCATGCGCCGAAGGCCGCCGGCCCCGTAACCCGTCGCTCCCCTCCCGGCGAGTCCCCAGACGCGAACGCGCGGGTAGACTCGCCAGGAGGAAATGGGAGCGGCAGACCCCAGTCTCCCGCGTGACATGACAGCAGGGAGCGTATGGGCATGCTGAAACTTGTGCACCATCTGCTGAATGTGAAGAGCCCTCACCTGGGGAGGAAAACACTGCCCCAGGGAAGTGTCGAGCACCGCTCCGATGTACTGGAGCCGCTGTGTTGGCGTCAAATGGGACTTCTTTAAATTGAGGGAGAAGCCCAGCCTGTGAAGGGAGTGGCAGGTGACGGACAGATGATCCAGGACTTGCTCGGGAGAGCTCCCCCTGATCAACCAATCGTCCAGGTAGGGGTAGACGTGAATCCCCCCTTGCCTGAGATGCGCTGCCACCACCACCATGAGCTTGGTGAAAACCCTCGGGGCGGAGGTCAATCCGAACGGCAGGACCCGAAACTGAAAGTGCGAGTCGCCAACCGCGAACCTCAGGTACTTCTTGTGCTTGGGATGGATCGGCACATGGAAGTAAGCATCCTTGAGGTCGAGTGACCCCAACCAGTCCTGAAGCTGAAGGGCCTGGAGGACTTGAGAGAGAGTAACCATCTCGAACTTGTCCTTCCTGAGGAGTTTGTTCAAACCGCGCAAGTCCATGATGGGTCTCAATCCCCCGTCTTTCTTCGAAAACAAAAAATAAGGGGAATACCATCCCTTGTTCCTCTCCGCTACAGGCACCAGTTCTATGGCGCCTTTCTCCAGCAGGGCTTGAATTTCCTGCGCAAGGAGCGGATCCGGACTCTGCAAAGAGAGGTTCCCCGGTGGATTGTCGCGAGGCCTGTGCCGAAAGGGAAGACAGTAGCCGTGGGTTATGATCTCCAGAACCCACACATCTGAAGTAATGGCTTGCCACTCTACAAGATGCTGCGCCAGCCTTCCCCCAACCGGCGAACCATGGGACATGGCCTCACGACTGAGTGGGAGCGGCTGCGGCGTTAACTGAGGGCAAAGAGGCAACTGCCCGAGCGGCCTTGGCACCACGGGTACCCTGTCGTCCACCTCTGGTACCCCTGCGATGGCCTCTTTGACTGCCAGCTCCTCTCGCTTTACTGAAGGATGAGTAATAGCGAAAGGAACCACCCCTCCACTGCTGTCCCCTAGGACGAAAAGGCGGAGGTTGGCGAACTGCAGCGCCCAACGACTTCGCTGCAGCTTTTGAGGTCTGCAACCTCTCAAGGCTCTCGTCAGCCTTGTTGCCAAAAAGGTGTTCACCGTCAAAGGGCATGTTGAGGAGCCGGGACTGCACATCAGGAGCAAACTCCGACTTCCGCAACCACGCAAACCTGCGTATCACGGTGCTCGCCACCATGGACCTACTAACGCATTCAGCTAAATCCAAACCCGACTGAACGGACTCACACATGGCATCCTTACCATCCTGGACCATAGCAAGGAAACCATCCCGTTCGTCCCCTTCGGGAATATGTTCAGCCGCCAACGCAACACAGTTCCACAGAGTGTGAGTGAAACGAGACAAGGCACAAATGGAGTTTGCCGCCTGAAGCGCCATACCACCAGAAGAAAACACTTTCTTCGCCCAGCCATCAAAACGTTTGTCGTCCCTATCAGGAGGGATGGTAGGGTACGACGCCTGCTTTGCCGGGGCCGTGGCCGCCTGCACCACCAAACTCTCCGGAGTGGGGTGCCTGGTCAAGTAGCAGGGGTCGCTACTGGCTGGACGGTATTTTCGCGACAAGGATCTGCCCACCGCCGGAAGACTCTCTGGAGCAGTCCAAGCCGCCGCCACCCTTCTCTGTAAAGCCATATGGAACGGCAGTACCGGGTCAGTTGGGGGACCAACATCAAGGATGTCCGTGAGATCATCCTGCACAAACTCCCCTGGGGGAGCAGACCATCCCAAGTACTCAGAAACCCTAGCCATAAGGCGCCGGTACGAGGAATCGGCATGAGAGCCAGGCTCAGGCCTACAAAACTCCACCTCCGGAGAGGTGTCCAGTCCACTGGCATCATGCAGCGACTGTCTCAAATCGTCAAACTGACTATGGCCCGAGACAATTTCATCTGGAACCTGACTAGGAACCAGGCCATCAGAATCCACATCCGCCTCTGAAATATAGTCCAGGTGGCGAAAAGAAGGCACCCGAGAGTGCTTGCTCTTAACCAGAGCCTTCCTAGGGGGTTCTCCCGTGCCACGGGGTACCTCCGACACGAAAGGCGTCGATGGCGTCGAGCGAATCGGCGCCGGCGTCGAGAGAACCGGCATCGGCGCCGAGAGGATCGGCGCCGAGGAAATCGGCGTCAACGTCAGACGCAGCGCCTCCAGCATCGGCGTCGACACAGCCCTCGAGGCCAGAGCCCCGAGCGTGTCCCTCGACGACCCGAGCGTCGACGGCCTCGACGACTTCCTCGAAGCCGGAGCCTCGAGAAAGCCTGTCGACGCCCTCG
Source organism: Ambystoma mexicanum (assembly GCF_040938575.1). Taxonomy (NCBI): domain Eukaryota; kingdom Metazoa; phylum Chordata; class Amphibia; order Caudata; family Ambystomatidae; genus Ambystoma; species Ambystoma mexicanum. The sequence goes on along the minus strand of NC_090932.1, from coordinate 1,154,770,572 downwards.
ACGCCTCAGACGTCGATGTCTTCCTCGAAGACTTCACAGGTGCACACGGTCTCGAACGCGTCGAGGACCGGGACCTGGAACGGGTACGGCGAGAACGAGTCTCCTTTTCCGAACAGGACCTCTCCCGTGACTCGTGCCGACCACTCATGCGAGCGGTGTCTCTCGACCTCACACGACCGACCCCACTCGGGGGCGCGGACGGCTTAGTACCCTGCGACTCAAGAATCGCCAGCATTTTCTTCCCGAAGGAAGCCCATTCCTCCGGCGTCGCACGGCTGGTGGGGTAAGCGACTTGCCGGGCAGAGTCCACCGAGGAGGACCTGGAAGACGACCGGTGTCGGCGCTTCCGAGAATGCCTCGAAGAGGCTGAGGAGTGGCGAGACCGACTCCTAGAAGGAGACCCACGAGACTTCCGACGATGACGCGGAGAGTCACCCCTCGAATCATCCGTCGAAAGCCCCGCAGACTTCGACTTCCTGGGCTTGGACACCCGACCTACCGACAACTTCTTCTTACGTTCGCGTAAGGCTTTGGACGTGAGCGACTGGCAGTCGATACAGTCATCCGTGTCGTGGGCCTCCCCGAGGCACCAGAGGCAGGCGTTGTGAGAGTCCGTCACCGACATCTTGGACCCACACTCCCCGCACTTCTTGAAACCCGGACGCAGGGTCGAAGACGAAGTAGAAGACATCTTCACACGAAGGAATTGCACAAAACGAACAGGTTCGAAGAACCGAGAAGAACAGAACTCCAAAGAGTCGAGGCGTGAACCGAGAATCACAAAGCAACACATTCGCGGAAAAAACGGAACTGAGGCTACGGGCGTCGTGCGTCCTACTTATCACATCGGATGACGTCGGAGGAGGCCCTCGACGACGGCGCATCGACGTCATCGACGCAGGACGCAGACGCCGAAAAAAGTTTCCGAAGCAGCACAGCTGTGGTGATTACATGTCATAGATATGGAATACGTCGGAGGACCCAATCCCCTCGAAGGCTGAGTTTGGAATCTTATACCACCAACATCTCCATGGTCATTATCTCTGTATCTTCGGCCTACTCGGAGTGGTGAGTAACAGACAGCCTAGGGACAATGTAGGTGGCACAGACATGATACACAAACCCATCTTAAAGGGTGGCAACACCGTATGGTGCAGAAAGTAGTATGTCGGGTGTGTGGTGGCATCGAGCTCAAGCAAACCCCAACTTGAAGGGCGGCAGGCGCAGTGGGCAAGTACATTGTACAATCACATGTTGCATGATGGGCGCAACATACAGATGCCGGGTCAGGATCATAAAAAAATGCATGGAGCAGCCACGATGACCAGGGGACCACTATGCTCTAATGCATGGTGATAGACCGTTATAATATAGTGCAGTTCTGAGCTGAAGGGCGGCACTTACATGCAGGTGCAAGGTCAAGTCAGGAGGGGCACTAGCACACCCACCACCGATCAGCGAAGTGGGGGGCTCATTTGCACACAAAGGCAACCAGCAGGGTGGGGGGAGCTCATTTGCACACACAGGTGACCAGCAGGGTGGTGGGGCTCATTCCCACACACAGGCGACCAGCACGGTGGGGGGGCCTCATTTAACACCGAAAGACTTATTATGGACATAGCACTTAAGATGCATTAACCTTGAACATTCCATCCATTAAGCAGCCCCAAGTGTATTCTTGGGTGTGGCTGCTAATGGATTACCTTCACACATGCTCACTCTCTAGGAGTGGCAGGGTGTGGCTGATAAGCCGGCCCTAATGGGCATGCCCACAATCTCAGCTATATAAGTTGCCCCGATCCTCAAGACAGACGTTTTGCGTTATTCTGCACTTGCAAGCAGTGTAACGCTCACCGTTGCCTGAGGCCAGACTTACCTTTGAAGATCCTGCTTCCTGCCAGCCTACTTACCGACTGGGGGAAGCTGTTCTTACTTGTACATCTCTTTGGCGAACCAAGTATTCATCTTTACACTTTCCGGAACGCCGGATTCTTCATCTTGGCACCGCAGCACGACACGCTCCATCGTCAACAGCAACGCCTGCAAGGAAAAACAGAAGACAAGGTTAGACATAGAAAAAACTGTCAGTTTAAGGTTGCGCTTCACCATACTTCGCACTTTCCCTTAAACCATCACTTATCTGCTGTCGAGCATTGCGGTTGCATCCATCTTCCATCCGGCCGCGTCTCGCATCTCACAGCTGCATCGAGGCCGCATTTCCATCTAAGGGAAGAAAACAGAAGAAACATTATTGCGGCCATAAATAGGAGCAACATATACAGACATTAAAGAGAACAGCATCATCACAAGAGCTCAAGAAAGACTTACCAATCATAAGGAGAAGCATAGTCACAGCTGGACTGGACTAATCCTTATCAGGGATCAGTGAAAGAACTAGATCCCATTCGACGCGCCCCTGCAAGAAGTAGGACGGAGAGCTTATCTTCCATAATTCACAGGTGAGCTTTATGGGCCGGCGTATGCTCACAGAAACCGTACTTTGGGCTGAAGGATTCGAGAGGTACAACAATCAGATTGGTGCACTCACACACATCTCCACGCAGGAGCAGTATCACCACGTACCACCGCTCACAGCTTTTCTAATGAGGAAGAGGCCTGAAGGGGGTGATTCAAGTTCAGGGAGGGCTGCAACCGTGCCCAAACACCTCCACAGAGACCAGGTTTGTAACACTCGTGTACACATGGAGAAAAAGAAGGGTGACGAGCACTGCAGCCGCTCTAGCAGTCACAGGTAGGTGCACCCACACATGTAAGGTACCGTTTTCGTTGGGACACCTGTGGGAATGCAGGACATGTGTTGGCGGCGTGTTTCAGTGGTTTCCTGGTGGCAAATGTCTGAAAAGTGTTTTTTTTTTAACCTACATTTTTTACTTTGGCAGGCATTGTGGGTAATACGTTGTAGGGCGATTCGTGCAAGTCAGACCTCTGTGGATTCCCACAGGTGCCTTCTTTTCAGAAATGCATGGGGTTCCCAGTTTTCCTTGGTGTCTGGGATACCCCAGGCCCAAATCTGTAGGTTGTCCACAAGACCAAAATCCTAAAACATTTCCTCTTCCCAAACCCTTTGGAAAACCAGTGGTTTAGCCTTCTCCCTTTGCGCCCAGGTAGGTGCACCTACACATGTGAGGTACCGTTTTCTTTGACGCACCCGTAGGAATGTGGGAAGGTAGGACATTTTCATACTTGTTGCACAACCCATTCATTTCCCAAATGTACCGTACATTTAGTTGCTGCTTTAAGCACTGTACACTTTTGCAACCTGCACAAGTCACAAATGCTTCAAAGGGTCTGCCTGTGCTCTTTCAAAAAAGGTATGCTTGACATTCCTCACACATTTGTTTTTCTTATTTTCACATGCTAAGTACGTCTGTTTAGGCCATCAGCATAAAAATCCTCTGTACCATGGCTCAGTTTTTGGCTCGTGGTATTGCTTGTTTTGTGAAATATTACGAAAAATATGTGATTTTCTAACTATAAGAGTCAGGGAATGAAGTGGTGCATTGCTTTTCTCAATATTCACAGAAGCCATTCCTTTACAAGTCCAAACATGTCCAGCACAAACCTTTTTCTTCTGTCATTTTTCCAAAAATGCTCTCAAACAATGGGATATTTACCTACATAGTTGTTGCCTCACTTGCGCAAATCACCCCTTCCTACACTTGGAATTCTGTCTACTTTCCAGAAATGTATGCCGTCTTCCCACCATTCATCTTTCCAAACCTCCTCTTCCATTCCATCCATGTATGTATGTCTAATTGGAAAAAAAGTGTAAAATCGCCTACCTCACAAAACTGATGGAAACTTATCAAAAAATGTTATCTTTGTTTCCACACAACCTGTTCTTAAAAGCCTGGAAAATGGCGAATTCAGAACAGCAAACCATTTGTTCCCAACTCCTACAAGGAAAAAAAAACACAGGCTTTTTTGTATATCATTTTATTGGCATTTTCTGAAAAAACACAATATTTGCTCTATTTTTTGTAATTTTCTTACCACCATACAGAAAACTAGGATTCCTTGGTGGGGGTTAGGACCGTCTACATGTGAGAAGAAAAGGAGCCAAATTGGCCAAAATATCTCATGTAATGAAACAGTTACAAGGAATTGAATGGCGATATACCGAAATCTCCAAAAAAGGGCTCAGCACTGGGAGGGAAAACCCTCAGCAGTTATGGGGTTAAAGGACATGAGTGACGGGGCTCAAACAGAGCATTTATGAGGAATTGTAACACCAGGTTCAGATCTCAGATGGGAACAATGAACAGAACAGGAGGGAAAACATGATTTAGTCCATTCAGAAATTGGACCACAATAGGGATCTTCAAGAACGATCCCTGCTCTGGCGAATGCTTAAAAACAGACAGCGCTGCCAGATAGCCTTTTGCAGTCGCAACCTGCTGCCTCTAATGGGGCAAATGAAGTTTAAAAAAAAAAAAGAAAAAAAAAAAGACAGCACCAACGCTGTGCCGCATGTGGAAGGGGCTATATACTTAGCACTGCATCAACTGCAAAATGTGTTCCAACTGTAGCGGTACAGAGACTTTGTTGCTAGTCTTCAGTCCAAAACCAACATCTCCATTACATCTTCTGGAAAAGGTCCCAATCTGTATCTTGACCAATCACAAACCAGGGGTAAAGGTTCAGGGTCCCGATTTCTTTGAAGAATGCGCCACCCCCCCAAACCCCTTCTTGCGAGAGTAAGTCCTCCCTTTGGGGAAGACTAATTGGCTGGCAAATGGGCATGTCCAGAAGTACCAGGTCCTCTTGAAAGGTGCCCCTGAGGGACCCTCGGATGTGGAAACAAGGCACAGTCACCACAATCTAATAGACACGAGGTTCCGTTCCCAAAATCTAGGGTTTATTGCAATACAAAGAAGTCCCAGTTGGCCAAATGGTCCCACGCCCCGCGACGTGTGTCCAACAGACCTCGGGGGACGCAAGAGCGAGTGAAACATACATCAGTTACATATATACAAATCGAGCACCTTACAATCAGCACTGACACAGTATGACATATTTGATGCCGCCCTCAATTCATTTACCTTTGAATTAGAAGAGGCGATGATTGACCAGTATGACAAATATGACACCTTAGACCACCATATTTAGTAACCGTGTGCAATCTTCAATTTTACAGACACCATTCTTTATTTGCGACAACACAGCGTTTGTTTTTCATGGGCAAGCTGTGCGTAGGAGACTGGCACATACCAGACCTCACTGTCTTAGTTTCGATTCTCGCTCTAGAGGTCAGCCCGCTCTCCGGGGCCTCACTGGGCTCAGAAAGGGGGGCCGTAAAGAAGATCATAATTCAACTCTTTAATATTCTTTCAGGAGACTTGCTGGCATTCGTGTACTGATTAAATGCCTTGCTCCCTGTCTTCAAGGATATGTGAGGGAGGGAATCGGGCATTTCTGTCTGGCTCTCCAGTGTAATGTTTCAACATGTTTCTTAGCCTTGGACCATTGAAGCGAAATAATATCTACAGCAAAGCATTTTTACATGAGGCAAAGTGGCAACATTTAGAGAGAGCAGAGAGAATACAAAATGGCGATTCTGGTCATCTTAAAATGGCTTCACTCTAGTTGAACTAATAGCTACGTAATAACTAATGAATATATATTCTTAACACTGAAAATGAGGCGGTTGGTCTTCGGCCAACCAATTCCCATGACTTCTGGACCCTCAAGGGGCGTTTGGTTTTTCTGGACTGACACTCTTGGCCCAATCCCGAACGTCCTCAACCTCCTGATGTGAGGAATGACGGGGACTGGAGTAAACTCATAGCAGTGAAAAGTCCTAGTCTACTACAAACACTTCTCCCAAAGATCCTCTCGGAGGAAATTCCCTGGAGCTGAGCAAGTTGTGCTTCCTGTTGACACTGGACACGAACGGATCCACTGGAGGCGTTCCCGATAGAGAAAAGATTTCTTGAAAAACGTCCTGTGCTAGCTCCCACTGGTGAGAGAATGTTCTGCCTGCTCAGAGCGTCCGCCGCTGTGTTCTGCTCTCTGGCCAGGTGAACAGCTGCAAGACAGATTCTTTCTTGCACTGCCCAAAACCAGGGCTGCATTACCTCCCTGCACAGTCCTAGTGACCCTACATCTCCTCTTGTTGAGGTAGCATGGCCACCGTGTTTTCCCCGATTATCCAGACATTCTTTCCCCGTACAGAGGGCAGAAATGCCATCAGCCAAGTCTGATTTCTCTCGGCTCCAAAAGTAGTTTGGACTCTGATGGAGACCTACGACCACTGATTGTCAGATCGCTGGTGTGGGCACCCCAACCTTTGAGGGAGGCCCCCGTAACTACTGTAATCTCCGGCCATGGTAGCCAAAAGGGTTCCCCCTTCTACACGTTCTCCTCGAAGGCCCACCACAGGAGATTCTGCATGACCTTGTTCGGGGCCTGAAGTAGATCAGTCACATTCTGCTGGAAATACGGACCACTGGGTTATGAGAGCCCATTGAAGAGACCTCATTATCAGACGGGCCTCTGGCATCAGAAAAATGCAGGATGCCATGAGAGAAAGCATTCTTAGAAAATCAAATGCCGGTAGATGTTGGGCATTTTGAAACTTCATGACCATCTGCTGAATGTGATGAGCCCTCAACTCGGGTGGAGAGGCTTTCTTTGAGGAAGCATCCAGGCCCGCTGCAACGAACGGAAGCTTTTGAGAAGGAACCATGTGGGACTTCTTGAAATTGAGAGAGAAGCCCAGCTTGTGGAGAGTGGCAGGTGATTCTGCGATGCTCCAAGACTTGTTCAGGGGAACGGGCCCTGGTCAGACAATCGTCCAGGTAGGGGTGAATCCCCCTTTTAAGACTTGCTTCAACTACCGCCATTAACTTGGTGAAACCCCTTGAGCCCGAATGACAGAACCCGAAACTGAAAATTTTAACTGCCAATGGTGAACCTCAGGTACCTGCTGTGCGTGTGATGGATAGGCACATGAAAGTAAGCATCCTGAAGGTTCAATGATACCATCCAATCCTGAAAGAAAAGAAAGAAAAAAAAAAAGAAACAGGCATACCCTAGTCCCTCCTTGCCATAGCCACCGGCTCTATGTCACCTTTCTTCGCCATGGTGGCAATATCCCGGAGAAGGAGCGGATACAGAACCTTGAGGGAGTGGCTCCCTGGTGGGCAATCGGGAGACCTTCTCAAGAAAGGGAGGCAGTAACCTTGTGCTACAGTTTGCAAGGCCCAACATCTGAAGCAATTCCCTGCCATTCTTCGAAATGCTAAGTCAGCCGGTCATCCCACTACGGTCCTCTGGACCCCTCAGAGAGGTTTTGGTGTAGCTGAGGCAGAAGCAGATGGTAAGAAGGCTGTAGCTATTTGGGTGGTTTTACAACCTCGACCTTGCCCACCGCAAGAAAATCTTCTCAGCCCTTGCCAAATAAGGACTATCAAAAAGACTGGCCCCTCCAAGATTGAGATTCAGGGAGGGATTGCTCCGGCTGCCAAATTGCTGTACCAAGCGACTTTACAGCCGCCTTTGATGATTGGAGCTTTTCTACACACAATCAAGTGGGCGCCATCGTAGAGCAGGTTTAACAATCTTACCTGAACATCAGGCCCAAATCCAGATTTACACAATCAAGCGAACCTACGCAAAACAGTGCTAGCTGCCATCACCCTGCTGACACCGTCAGCTGAATCAAGCCCAGTTTGAAGTGACTGCCACATGGCTTCCTTCCCATCTTTAATGATGCTTACAAAATCATCACTTTCCTTCCCTTCTGCGATATGGGCCACAGCCAGGGCAATGACATTCCATAGCGTGAAGAAAAACTTGGCCAGAGCACAAGTAGCATTGACAGATTTTAAAGCCATGCTACTGACCGAGAAAACCCTCTCGGCCAAGGTGTCAAATCTTGGGCATCCCCGTCAGGTGGTATAGTCGGTTAGGCAGCAGTCCTAGATGTTCAGGTGGCAGCCTGCACTACCAACCTTTCTGGAAACGAATGTTTAGACAAAGTCCGACCCACACTAGAAGGCTTCCATTTCCTCATTAGATCTTTGCTAACTGCAGGGTTAGTATCTGGGGCTTCCCATTTGTTCATCACTCTACTCCTTAGAGCAGTATGAAAAAGGTAGGATGGGATCTCAGAGGACCTTTATCCAAAATATCAGTCAGGTCCATCCAGTTCATAAACTGCAGCAGGCTCTCCCAACCTAGATATTCTGTCACCCTACTCATAAGCGCCCTGTAAGAGGCATCTCCACGAGCAGTGAGCTCTGGACTGGTAAACTCCACCTCAAGGCCGCATGCATCCCTCAAAGAGTCTACCAAGTGTTGCATCCTAGGCCAAAAGGAGGAGTGTGTTGTTCAGAAGCCTCATCCTCCTCAAGAATTTAGAACATGGACTTAAAATAGTTTAAGCTTGTAAACCTTCGAGGGTTCTGTCGATGGCTTTGACGCCGAAGTATTTGGCCCGAGACTAGTCGAGGTAGTAGAAGGATGAGGTTTAGAACTCTCCTTTTCTCAAGGTTTCGTATCTTCCCGAGGGGTTGACTGTTTTGGGCCAGGGCCCAAGGGCAAGCGAGCAGAGACCTTTGTAGACACGTTCGCTGGTTTACGAGGCTCGACAGGGTCAGAGCTCTTCTTCGGCTCTCTTGAAGGGGCAGGAGAAGCCGCCTTCTCAAATATTTTCAACATTTGGAGCCAAAAATCCTCCCACTTTGCTTTAGAAGCAGACTTAGCTGGACAGTTGACCTTGCAATCAGGCGAGGAATCAGGACGAATAGCTTGATCTATGATGCCCATACCGGGAGGACGAAGTGTGCTACAATCCACGCCTAGACGGCAAGCGCTTCTTAGAGCACTTCTGAAGTGGCGATTCACCCCTCAAGCTCTTCTCATCAGAAGACCTCCTTTTTGAAGGAGTTGTTGATGGTGACTTGGATGGGGGCACACCCACGGCAAGTTCCCCTTCCTCTCCTTTAGCGCCTTTCCTGTCATGGACTGACAGGAACTACAGTCTATCTTGTGCTCAATCAGCAGGCACCAAAGACAAATGTGCTGTGGGTTTGTAATGAACATGTTTGACCCACACATTTGACCCACACTCAGCACATCTCTTAAAGCCGGTTTTAGGAGTCGACATTTAAAAAACAACTGTTGCCACAAAGTCAAAGAACCGGTCCGAAGCGAACTGTGCAGCGGAAAAACAGAACTGAAGAAATAGGCACAGTGCGTGCTATATATACAGTCTGTGACATCATGAGCGAAAGCAGACTAGGCCGTCGAGGGGCACGCTTCGACATACGGCGCCATCTGGAGAAAAAGTTTCCAAAACCGCTGATGCTGGATGGAAGATATCAAAGATGAGGAATATGTGGGAGGACAGAATTCATTCAAATTGTTGATTATCCAGTATTGTGCAATATCACCACCTGCTAGTTCCATGTGTTTAGTGTGTAAAATGCCTAGAATACATATATTTGTACACATACCTGTCTAAAATGAGGTATCATTTATTATATTGTGTGGACTCCTTGAGGACACCTGACCCCCACTCAATCTCCTGAGAATAACCTTGATAGCTCACCAGTGCTACCTTGATTGGGTTTTGGCTAGACTCTAGAGTTCCCTGTTCACTATAACTAGAGTGGCCCCCTAAATCTGTCCTCCATGCCAGATTCTAGAAATTCATCTTAGCATTACCCAGATGGCGTTTGGCTAGACATTAGTGTTTGTCCCTGGTCATAAGAAGAGGTTGGCCTCTTAGAATCTGTCCATGGGGCAGATTCTGGTAATCATCTCAACAGAGGTCTTTCCCCCCCCCCCCCAATACCTTAGAGAAACTCTGAAGGAATCGTTGACCAAAACTCCACTGATCACAACCACGCAAGACAGAGGGTAAGGTTGGATAGAAGAGGTATATTAACCCACCACCTGTACTGAGATTCTGTCAGAAGCCACTTCTGAGGCTTCTGAATCTGCTCTGCCCACACTTGGTACAGTTGATGTGGGGGCTGATCACTGGTGCAGAGGTCACTTTCGATGTCGTGATTTATGTCCGGTTAGTTGGCGGTTCAGCGCTCTGGCAAAACAGTTACTACAAATGGACAGCGGGATGACCCTGGCACGATGAAGAAAGGACTACCATGAATCTGACAACCTTCGAGGACCCCCAGAACACGATGCAAGCAGGATACAGTGATGGCCACCACAATCAGGCAGCAGAAGGCTACCCTCATGGCATGAACCAAAAAGGATGGTCCAGCAAGACCCCTCTTTGTGCTGCAAAGGCAGGGGAAGGTCTCTTGTTTTACTAGTCTATAGCCTGCCGAAACCCAAGTCCAAACACGGGACAGCAGCAGATGCAGCAAGGTAGCAAAGGCAGGAGCTGGTTCGTATACAGAGTGGTCCCAGGACACTCCTGAAGGCGTCCAAAGCCAGGATGCTCGAGCAGGGGCAGATTATGGATGACCCCACAAGTCCAGGGGTTGAAGCACCGATTAAGGCCTTCAGGCGATCAGACAAAGGAGCGGAGCAGGGCTTCGCCGGCACAGATGCTGAATGCAATGAGGTTTGTAGCAAAAACGGTCCACAGGTCTTCAGCAGTATGCTCTTCTTTGAAGGGGCATTGGCTCCAACAACCATCTGAAGAATGGTTGCGGGAGCTTTTATCTTAAATTCGAGCAGGAGCCACCCCGCGCCAGTCAATGGTAACGATCTGCAACATTCAAACAGGCAGGTGCTGGCCAGGAGAGCATCCGGCCACCACATCTACCCAGCCAAAAACACATACCGCCACTTTGCACAAGAAAGCCAAGTTTTTTCTCGGGAAAGGGCTTACCATGTATGGCATTACCTGCCGTGAGAGGGTAGGAAGAAGGTAAAGAGACACATGGTCAAAGGACAAGGCAAAATCTTGTTGCACAGCCATTTTAAAATGATATGGCACTCTAAAAGATAGTATGCTGTTAATGCAAATGTGCATGCGAGAAAGTTAAAGCACAGTAGAAAAATATCCACTGCCACCAGCTTGTCCAGGATGCAACATCCAAGTAACCAAAAAACTGTAAGGTGATGTGTGCAGTGTAAAACAAGGAATTGTGTAATGGGGACATAGTGCCCCCCCCCTGCACCGATTACCATAGCGACTGATCAGTGCCTCCACAAAACAGGAGTTCGGCAAGGCAAGCACAGAAAAAGGCTTTACTTCCATCCAAGTCAGGTCTGGTTCAAAACAGCAAAACTGTGAGGGGGGGGGGGGGGGGGGGGGGTGAGGGAGGGGGATTCCACAGAGAGGGAAAGCAGCAAAAAGAAAAACTTTCCCAGCAACCCCTCAGAGTATTGTGGAAAAACCTATTAAAAATTGACAAAACGTTAAAAGGGCGAATCCACCAAATAAGGAGAAGCCTCCCTAGGGTTCACAATCAAGATTGAAAGTCTTAGGAGGTCACTTGTTCGGCAGTTGCAGCGTGGTAGCGGGAATCTCTGGCGGTAAGGGGGAGCTACCCGCTCCATAATGAGAACCCCCAGAGGTGGATAATTGGTGGCAAATACAGAGCTCTCCATGGCCTTCAGGGAGGGATCTATGCTGGAGAGCGAAGGGGAAATAACATTAAAACAGACCATAATGGGGTAAAAATCCCATAATGCCATCAAGAGGGGTCCCCTGAAACTCAGACCCAGTACACATATGCTGGAGCCAATTCATAGGGGCGTAAAAAGGGGAATGACTTCTACCTCCTGAGAGTGCGGCAGATCATTCCAGCATGACACTTGGGAATCTTGTTTTGTTTCATGGAGTAGGAATGGATTTCAGACCTTTGGGCCTTTACGATTAGGCTTGCCGCATGGGCAGACATTGGAGTACCAGTCCTTTAGAATGGGTACACCTAGCATGGACTTTGTGATTCTCATGATCCATGCCACTGTTTCACAATGCTCTCTCCTACAGCGTTATACAAACCATAAAGGGCATCATCAAACCCATCCATAAAACACCAACAGGGCTCCATTCAAGTTGTGAGATATTTGACCAAGGCAAGAACCTCCTGAACACTGTCAGGAGAGGATTGTTTAGGTTCAGCATGCTCCTTCTGGACTACTAGAGTGGAGAAAACCCACTGCCAATGTGGTCCCTTAGGTTGAAATACCTTTTGTTTTAAAACTTTGTTCCCACTCCTAAAACTCCATTACCAAGCAGGACAACACTGAACGCACAATCACCAGTCAGACAGATTTTTAAAAGAGATCTTCTTGAATATCTTGTAAACCAGTGTATGAGTGTTCGGTGTCCCTCAACCCAGGACAGAAGACGGTAGAAAAAGGCTTCCTACCCCATCGTTAGCAAGACGAGCAAGTCGATCAGACTGTAGAGCTTTCAGAAGCTTGTTAAACAGCTTGTTTTGGGACACGGTCCAGCCCGACCTAATAGGAAACAAAAGGAAAAAAACAAGTGTTAGATAATGCAGACCAGCGGTCTGCAATCTTTGGCGGATCAGATATTTTGGACTAACTCCCATTCCCACCCCCTAGCAGGGCTCAAAATGTGCACTCGCCACTAGGCATTGGCTGATTACAACCGAATTCTGGTGAGAAAGAAACTGTGCTATGTGTATGTGTAGTACTAATGTGGTGGGTGACAAAGGCTGACCCTAGCCATACAGTCAATAGAGAAGGTTCACAGGAGTCACACGTTGCAAAGCCCTGGTGTAGGGGGTCCCTACAATCCTACATCAAACCACCATCTTTGTAAATTAACAGCCAGCATATAATTGAGTTATGTCTCTTGCTAACATCAAAGTAGCTTCACTTAATTGATTCACAGGATTCTGCGTATTCGTTGATATTCATAATCGCAAACATACATTTTATTCAACTTTCTTAGTTGTGTTCTGCATCATTATCAAAAATGTCATAAGGAAAGGAAAATACAATATCACTGCACCCGAGTTGGCTTTCTAAGATTGAACAGTTACTCAGTTTTAATGGGAGTAATGGGTTCTCCCATAGCTCAGGTTTCTGTATATCAGGAGAAGACCTGGGTTATTTTGGGTAGTGGACTGTAATTTGTAATCTAAAAAACCAGAAGGAACATAGGGACACTAGAAGCAGCAGCGACAATAGCCAATGCCAATGGGTAAGCCATGTTCTCAACAGACAGAGTCCTGCACGTTTTGTTGGATGTCCTCAGGAAGATTATGAAAGCCATGGCTCGTACCCGGTCCAGAGGGACGCAGACTTTGTGGCTCTACTGCTCCACACCAGGTAGTGGAGCTTTGCTAAAGCTAAAGTTTGCCCTCCTTCCCCCATTGTCTGTAGGCCCTTATTGGGTCATCCATCCTGATTTTTCTGTCTGCTGTATTAAGGTCCTCCTTTTCTCCGGGTGTGGAAGCAGAGTTTCCTTCATCGCGGGAAGGTCTGAGATTCAGCCCCTATTGGTATTCAGAACCTTGACATCGCAAGCACAGAACAGACCACACCAAGACCAAAACCTCTGCACCCATGACCCCTGAATCCTCATCGCAGCAAACAAGAGTGAAAACAGCTGTTCAAAGGCAAAGTCTTTAATTGAGCCAGTGGCCTTCTTTACAGGGTTTTGAGGGGCCCGATTGTATACCTTTACTATCCTGTAGTATGTACAGATCCCATGCCTGAACGTTCGTGGTGAAACCTGGGAATACAAATTTTGTGGGGATCTACAAGACTCCAGAGATGGGCAGCTGCACTTTTCTTCTACAGGAAAACAGTGTGAACATCTTATGTGTTCCACAATAACCACACTTGCCTATTGACATGAGCATGTTAAACCCCATGGAGGAAATTTTCAATACCTTTAAAGCCCCATCTAAGTAACAAACCGTTTAACTGAGGATATTGATGGATAACTGATCATAGGAGAGAGTTGAACATATTAACATCATTTAGCCATGTGTTGGTGTGCCTTATACTTTATAAGGCTTGTCTTATTAACTAACACCCTCCCCCTCTCCCAAATTTCTCTCTTGTAACAGTATAGGAAGGGAATAACTGTTTTCGATCTAAAAGCGTGGTAGGTGGCCAGTTTGGGTAATGTGTCAAGTATGTGTGTAAACAAATGTAGTTTACTTGACTTAACTGCACCCGTGTTATAATAACTACATTTCTGAGGCTTTTGAATCTGAAGAGATTCATATGCTTTGCATATACTGCCATCTAATGGTTGGCTCGCAGAATTACATATTTTTTAAAATTAGAAAAACAAGTTGTCAATAGGGTAGTCCCAGTCCCACTATCCCGATCCCTATCCTACGTGTACTGGGACCCATGATCCTTCATGCATCCACGTCCTCATATTTTCTTTTTACGCCATTGGTTGACTGCACTGAAACAGATCTGGCGTCAAAAATGTCCTTCTCCGTCGAAATTGCAGAGTGCTTAACGTTTAACATTGAGGAGAACAGAGGAGAACAGAGGAGAACAGAGGATCAAAGTGATACAACACAACCACGTCTCCTACAAGGTGTACAGGAGGGAGAGTGGGGAACATGCATAGCTTACATTTTCAAAAGCATAGAAAAAGCTGTCCGCCCCTGCACCCCATTCCTCCCCCCAAATCCCAAATGGAAAAAAAACCCTTTTAATTTCTGCCCAAGGTCAATTTTAAATTCCATTGGAGGGGCATGCACAAAGTGTGGAATAGTTGCCTACCCTGCGACCACACCGAGGATCGCTGCTGAGATACTAAGGGAGTGCCAGCAGAAGTGCTTGGCAGTATACGCCATGTAGGTGGAATCTGCAAAGACATCAGAACGTGAGGTCTGGGTTTCAGAGGTTGGAACCGACAGCCAACAGAAAATTATTAGGGCATCAGCAGGGAAGGCCTTACAGCCGATGCCTAGTTATCGAGATGAGTTACAGAAAACATGTTAGGGTGAGGAGGCTTAGAAATCGTACAAAACACAAGACCAGCACAACTGGTTGAGACAAATGAGCGGAGGGGTCAGGATCAACCTACAAAGGCACAGCACCTACATCATCGTCAAGCAAAGCAAGAGTCGGCACAGTAAAAAACAAACAAGACAAATTAGTATCCCCAAAAGCATCGACATGCTGAACAGGGGTGCGATGAATCCAATGGAGTCATCACCGATTTCTCTGCGGTGACATCCTCCCATGTGGCCAGGGCACACCAGCCGCTACCTAACCCTGGGGGTTGGCTATTTGAAGGAGCATCACATGGGGGTGGAAGGGGGAAGACAAGCTCCAGGGAGATGTACTGGCTTTCTCGGGTGAGACGACATGCTGTCCCCCATTTTACCTTGAAAATAACCCTCCCATATCCAATACCTTCATGGCCTATTGTCATACACCCATTCATCCTCCTGTGAAGGATAAGGGAAAACCTTTCCCCCAGACCTATATGCCAACCTTCCAACTTTGGTCTGCCGTGTGAAACTTATGAAACTGCCTTCTCCAATCCCACCTAGCAATCACCCATGAATGACCTGTCATTGAAAACCATGGAGAATGTTTATCGAAGTTTTGGGAGCCAATTGTCAAAAATGGACGTCCTTTCCCAGAATTACCAAAATACTGGGACGAGGAGGAGGGAATCGACCAACTCAAAGCGAAGGAAGCCACAAGCCCAGCAAACACTCTAGTTGTTGCTCGCATACACCTGTGCCCAGGAAATGTAAAGAGCAGAAGCAGAGAGATGATGTCTGCTGCTGGTGGGAGAAAGCTGCGTCTCTCCGTGAGGATCAAAAGCCTGAAAGGCATGGTGAACCAGGTGGCTCATTGACCAAGGAGAAAGAAGCTGCTGCACGGGAAGGACACGCTGCGAGAACACCAGGAGCCAACAAGAGACTCCTGTGCATTTCACAGGTGTCAGAGCAGCGCTTCCCTTACCAGAGCCTGGAACGAAGCAGACGTGTCAAACGGAAGCTGCGAGAGGCGGGAAAATCAAGAGGCAGCAGTCGTGAGAAGGAAGCAGATGGAAACGCTTCTCCGCATGACCGCGGGAGAATCTAGGAACGCCAACAAGAGCCGGTGAGTCAACCCAGAGACAGGGGACACCAGGGTGCATCGGCTGCCACGCCGAATGAAAGGAATTGTAAATAAAGCCACCGAGCAAGAAAGAGTAGATGACTTAAGGGGGGAATTGAACTATGAGCAAAACCCTTACAAATATGCAAATGTATACAATACAAGTATTTGGGAAACCCGAATAGGAAAATATATCAAGAGGATACATTATCAAACAAAGTATCTGTGCAACTCTGGGAGAGGGCAGAGGCCGTGTATGAACAGAAGTCCTGGAAGGCCAGGCAATTACAAGTGCATGAATACAAGAAGCCTTGGCAGAAGAATATACAACTACAACTGTGTGGATACAAGAGGTCCTGAGGAAGAAACATCAGGACTAGGAAAAGGATTGTGTTATTCAAGAGTGAAAGAAGTCATTGGATTAACCAGCAGAAAAGGAGTAAAAACCCTGGCAGAAAAGTATACCAGTTGTCCCAAGTGAGACAAAATTACAAAGCCAGACACTTGTGTGTCAGTGTTGTTGTTGGCCAAGAAAGGCACAAGGAACTTTGGTTTGTGAAACATCCGAGGGTAAAGAGGAATCCAGGGGAAGGGAAACACCCTCTGGAGCAAGGACCTTTATCGCTGAAGAACTTTTAGTTGGAGTCATTTATTCTTCCTTTATGAACACTTTTCTAAACCACCAAACGTTAAAAAATTTCAATATTCCCCTTAGAATTTAGTTCATAGCGTGAGGGTCAGAATAGAACTTTGGAAACGGGACAGTTTTTGTTTTGGACATTCTGACAGACAGATCCTTAGTTTTGTTTTAGGTAGGGAAATTCCTTTCAGAGAAGCATCAGAGAGGCATTTCCCCTAAAAGTATTTAACCAAAATCATGGCTAACCTTTGTCCGAGTTCCATTCCTGGCTCCTCACAGGGGTTACTAAACAAAAGTCTCCTTCCACTTCAACCCAGCTCTAAGAGTAATAAAGGAGACGTAGACAGAGGGGGCTACAACTCAATGCAGCAGAAGGCCCTAGTGGGAGGGTGAGGGTGAGGCAGGCGATGACATTTTTGAAGCTGAAACACCTGCATCTACGCAAATCCTAATGTCTACTAGGGGTGTACCAAATGGTATATTTAGTATTCGGACAGAGCCGAACATGAAGCTGTATACTTGTTGTATTTAGCAAATTATGTGCCAAATTTTAAAAATGTACAAAAAAATGAAAGAACTATTTTTAAGTTAAGCACGCAAACGATTTCCT
This sequence comes from Ambystoma mexicanum, assembly GCF_040938575.1. Classification (NCBI taxonomy): domain Eukaryota; kingdom Metazoa; phylum Chordata; class Amphibia; order Caudata; family Ambystomatidae; genus Ambystoma; species Ambystoma mexicanum. The sequence goes on along the minus strand of NC_090932.1, from coordinate 1,154,753,308 downwards.
GCAGTCAAGGTTATTCAGCATTATAACTGCTGCTACAGAATAAAAAAGCAGGAATGAAAATGCGTCACATGGAACAAGGGTTTGGGGGGCATGGGAGAGGGAAACCGGTTTATGTGAGTAGGAGCAGCAGGGTAGTAGGTGTGGGGCACCTGGTGAGTGACTGGGAGGGCTTGGGACGGCTTTCCTCACCTTTTACCCCCCGATAACCACGGCTATCCTTAGTACATGTACATTATACCTGTTATGTGAGGAAAGTTATTTTTAAAACAATTATACGTTTTTACAGCTACTGTGAGGTAGGGGGTGAAAAAGCACTAGCCATGGCCGAAGGCCAAGGCTAATGGTCTGGTAGTGTTTTAAACTATACAGTGGGCAAGGCCAAAGACCATGCTCACTCGTGATACACATGTATAGTGGACCCTGTCACAGGCTATGGCTAGTGGTCCGGTAGTGAAAAATATAAAGTGGGCACGGTCAAAGGCTGTGCTCACTAGCCAGGGCCAAAAGGCCCAAGCAATTGGCCCTGATACACATGTATAATGGACACAGCCATGGCCCAATGCCATGGCTTGTGGCCTGGTAGTGTTGAAAATATACAGTGTGCACAGCTGATGGGGTAGGGCTCCTAGAATTGCCTGCCTGGTTTCCTGTTGCAATCAGGTGGTAAGAGTGGGTCTTAAATACGATTCAGATGTATACTGACTAGTCAGAAGCATCATTTTGAAAGGAATTAATTGATGCAGACCTCAGGCCTCGAACTGGAGCCTTTACAAATGGCTGTGTGCATCTCAACACCAGCAGCACCCATGAACCAAGCCTCCTTTGCAATTCACACAGGACATTTATTCCAAAGAGTCCTCTTGCCATTGTAAGATAGGTGGGGGGTAAATGTGTACACTGCATCCTGCTGGAGGGAGTGATGCATTTGTATTATTAAATAAATTAAGTTGCTTCTAGTTACCAAGTTGTTTCGAGTCCAGGGCAGAGCAAAAATTGTGGAGCAGACTGACTTTGGATCTGTCAATGAGCATCCTTGACTTGAATTTAGTCATCGGCTTTCTGCAGCCAAGAGACCCGAGTGACAGAGGGATAACACGATTACTGAGTCCAATCTGCCTGTGCAATGCTGCAATTATTACTCTAAATGCGACATAGTGCCCCTATGTTTTTGGCTAACTTATTTTCTCAAAAGAGCCGTCACGATTCACTCCCTTCCCTGCTACTTGGGGTCCTGATTTGGGGTTTATTCGCTACTGGACTTTCCTTCCGAAACCTCACGTGACAGAACTGTGGTGAATTGGGAGCGTTAAATCCTTATTTTCCATGTTACTTCCTTCTGGATCCATTCCAGGTTTTTGGCAGCCAGTATGCTGCTCCAATCAAAAGACTACGCTTTCCAGAATGGCTGGCCGACTGCTTCATTTCCACTCTTTCAGGACAAGGTTGGGTGGAGGATAAGCAGCACCTGTAGCTGGCAGGTGCAGCAAGCAGCACAGCTGAGGTGTGTGCTCGTTAGCCAGCTTTAAAAACCTTGTTTGCTTCAGTCCAGCACTGGTCATTGATGCAGTGTTCCTGTTGGCGACTGGTCCCTGGTTCCTGGTTCTTAGCTTAGTGTCTAGTTCCTAGTTTCTAGTTTCTAATTTCTTGTTCCCTTTCCTCTGGATTTAGAATTTAGTGTGCTTATTAAGTTCTGCTTCCTGGATTTCCTTTCTGTCTTCCTGTTTTGCAGTCAGCACTGCCCTGTGCTTTCCCTTTTCTGTGCAGCCCAGTTTGTGTTCTTTATTTCTTTGACTTTGCCCTTTTCAGAAAGAAACCATGATCCTTTAGCCACTCCTAATTTATACATTTAGTATTTTGTCTCCGTTTGCCTTTCCTACCCTTGGTGGGGCGGGGAGGGCGAGTGTGGGGGGTGGTGGAGTTTTGCTCTTGTATTTTCTTTTTCCCTGCTCCTGTTCCTTTCCTTTCTCGTGTCTGTTCCAGGTTTCCCTTGCATTTCATCTTTCTTCCCTATTGATGGTTAGGTGTGGGGGTGCTGTTGTAGCCAGCTCCTGTGTGAATGTTTTCCTCAATATTCTGTAATCACTATTCCTACTTGTCCCGAGTCTGATGTATTAAGTTATCCTCCCTTTGCTTTTGTAGCCTTTCTGGGTCCCTGTTTGATCACTTTGCTGACATTTCAGGTGGTATTTCTTGTCCTCTTGAGTATTGTCTTTAAGTTACCTTATACAATACCATCAAGGGTGTTAACTCACAGATCCTGTAGTTGCTTGCCCTGTATATGGGCTTAAAGGCAGACGGTACCTGTAAGAGCAATTGTGGCTAAGGCGCTTAGCGATTTTCTTTGTAATCATAAGGAGCTGCTTAGAACTTACCCCACATCCCTTTTCATATATTTGTATTCTTATCACGTTCTACTTGCACATCCTGGGTTTTAGTGTACATGTGTCTTGGTTGCCAAGTGCTTGTTGTTTGACGCAAAGCTATTCACTGTGATCTTGTGCACATTCCCCTTGCCATATTCACTGCCTTTGTCCTCTCATGACAAGAGTATTGGAGCAATAAGAGTATAAACTGAAATGGTTTCTTTCACATGGGAATGAAACCAAACGTTCTGTGGTGCCAGCTCCACAAACTGCCAACCCATCCATTATATTGCATTGAAATGAGAAAGCAAATTATTCATCTGAAACCGAACAGCAAGAAATTATTTGTCTGGTGTAAAATAGCCATTTGTCAGCTGGAATTCAACCGAATACTTACTTGAAGCCGAAGTTCAAAACACCCCTAATTTCTACCACGTTAGAGGATACACCTCGACACCATAAAGAACGGTGCATGAAGGGTTTTAGGGAAACAAGGTCAATAATGTTAACTTTTGTGGAACACCACGAGCAACCAGGAAAAAGGAACACAGCAAAAAATAAAAAATTAAAATCACATGAGGAACCCGCACAACCAAAAGCAAGATCATAATCCCTGCTAGACATACAAGCTGATGCATACTCAGATCAGGATTATCATGTTGACACGGGAGATGCTGACTCGCATCAGGGATACCACAACTACATAGAATCGAATGATGTCAGTGTTCCCAGATGAGGTATATCTCCCCCCACCCCACAGTCGCACCCTTTCCCAGAGTACAACTAACAATATGCAAATCTACTTAGCAGGGCTACATACAATTTTGGAATCCTCACCCAAATGGCAGATAAGTGTGTAGATTTCATTGACAATTGACAGATTACTTTGGATGTTCTGAAGGATTCCATAACTGAGGACCAATGGTCGTATACATGGAACCAGCATGCGATAATAAATCTAGTTTGGTTTGGAAGACTTAGAAGATGTAAGAAGCAAAGTATGCATATGTTTGCAGGTCAAGACTAACAGTTGCTGGCTGGGATGAGAAGAGCCAGCAAGACCAGCATGTGTAGGAGTGGACTGCAGTGCCCTGGCTGGACGCAGACTAACAGGAGCCTGGGACCGTGACAGATGCAGAGGGACGTGCATAGTGAAGTGGTTGCAACGGTCAGCAGTCTCAGGACTCATCCCTTGCTGTTAGGAGCATTTTAATCAATTACACTCGTCACTCGCGCTCACCCTTAAAAGAGCAATTTGACAAATATTTCATTGCAATTTGATGAATCCAAAAGTTAGGATTTATTTTGATCCAATTGTAGTTAACGTTTATGTACAGCCAATACGTGTTCGAGACAAGGTCTTATCAAGGCTGTTAAGAAACGTGAGCATAAAAGGATCAACAAATAATGGTAACAATTACCAAATTGTGAGTAAATAATACATACCTATACCATGGCTGGGTGTAGGAAAACAAAGGGGGAAAAGGAGCAGGAATTCAAACAAAAAAAGCAAAAAGGTAAGCAAAGTTGAATAGTATTATGATTGTCATTGCATAACTACTTAGTTGCCATGCCATGGGTCTGCATTGGTCCCATATTTGTAGGTGTGAAATAAAGTTTGACATTCACCAACGATGTTGTACGAATTGGGCCCGTTGGTTGAAATTAATAATACATCAAACCAGACTGTCTATAAACATGCAGCAGTTAGTCATGTTTTTAATCAATAGATGGCACTTACCCATGTGCCATATCTCTTTCTTCGACCAGAATCAGATTAGACTGGGCTCAGAGATCAAATTGTCTTCTTTGGCTGCAAAATGCCAATGTACCTGCATCTTAGCCTGGCTCTACGAATGAGCTTGCAAGTCCGAAAAATATCAAAGAGAAACACTCACTTCTGAAGCCTCTGATTGGAAATATAGCAAATTAGTTGTGGGTGGACTCTTTATTAATATATAAATCCAACAAAAATTTGAATAGTAGTACGAGTAAACGGCAAACAATGCCTTGTCTCATTAATTTGTTTGCTAACATAAATAACTAAGCATGTGCTCTTGGTTAGGCTGTCAGCATTACTTTATTAGAAAATGTAAATAGCTACTACAGAGATGCTAATTCAATGTGTTATATAAATCGATCGAGTGACAGGCAAAATTGGCAAACGTCACTCTCATATGCAGTATCATAGGTGATCCGACAATGTTATGTTTTATTGGTCCGGGCATGTCTTTTAAACAGGCGCTGTCACCCGATTTGTAACAATGTTATGGTGTATTTCTTATTTGTACTGTTAACCTTTAACGGCTGACCAAAGTCTGAAGATGTGCTTTTGTTTCAATATGTGCTGGTCTATACATTATAACATCAATGGACGTTTTAACATCAATATATTGATACACCGGATGGCTGAAGCCCTCCAAAATGCATGTTACATCAAGGCAAGGAATATCGTTAATCACAGCTGCTACCTGCTAGGATTGATTGGAAATTAATCAGCATCTTTAGTTCCACACCAGTTGGGAGGGACCCATCCGCCAACGGTCTCAACCCATTTACAGATTCTAAAATCTTCATGCAAGGCACTATTTATACACTCACGAGGTTCAACAATCATTAAAGTTCGAATAATCAGCTTTCTGGGTGGAAGATAATTTTCAGATCTGCAGTTTTATTCTAGTCAGTGGTAACGCACAAACTTATTAGATTACGTTAAATGTATCATGTTGGCATAACTGCGATATGTCACAAAAACTGTCATGGTACACCATCTCTCTATTGCCCAAAGCGGCACATGACAAGGTCACCCCAACAGAGGTTATCGGGCGATGTAGCCCTACTTTGTTTACATTTTGATTGTCTGGCGCACCGTGCAATTCACGTGTGACGGTTACGCATGCTACGACTATAACCATCAAAACTAAAATGTTGCCCGCGTTCGACAGACACGTGGGTTGTGTTAAGATGGATTTCTGAAATCTGACCTTGTGTGCCGAGGTTCAGAAAGCAACCTAGTTTTTGGAACAGGGTGACCGGGTGATCGAAAGTCCACAATGAGCACACACAGCAAACAACAACACAAGTTACTCTGTCAGGTGTATATATAAAAAATACATATACATTTATTAAAGGCCTTTTAACTCAAACACAAGATGAAAACACAGCAATATTAACAATACTAACACAACACTATATTAGGAAACATATGTACAGTAAATATTAGTCAAACGTAATACTCAAGTATGGAGAGATCCACAACCTACAAAAGAAGGGGGTCAGACAGTACAAATATACTTTAGGCAGTCCAACAACTCAAACCCTAACTTTAAGGCAGTCCAATCCCTACGAAGAGTGGAGCCTTGTGATCAAAAGTACATTCAGCGCGGGAGAACTCCATCGTGCGGATAAGTACATAACTGGCCTGTAAAAGGGGCTGTAATGGCTCACAAAGATAGGTGAGATGATGAAGAATAAAGTTCCACTATTCAAGGAGGGTCTCCACAAGAGGGCAGAGCGAATTCCAGGAATCGGGAATAGGATGGTAGCATAGGCTTCCCTAACAATGGAGAGTGGCCATCAGGGGACACTTGTGCGTAAAAGGTTATGGATGCACGAGGGGCCACTGGTAAGTGTTGCAAGTACTCAGCGACACTTGACGCACTCCGGACCAAACTTCACCAGTCAAGTCCAGTTTGCTTGCAGGTCGAGTCCAACAGTTGCTCATCTTTCTGGCTTTCAGGAGCTGTGTTCCGGGACCACAGTCTGTGGCGGGACAGTGGCGTTTCTCCGCTCCGAGAATGGGATCGGGCCAGTTCCACTGCAGCTTGTCTTGGCGCACAGCAGCAAGGCACCCACTGTAAAGAAACCACCGGTTGGGGGCTTCTGTACTTCGCTCTCTATATGGTAGAGGAGAGGCACAGAGGACCCCTGCCAAGATTCTCCATTTGGTAGATATGGTCGAGCAATCAAGGCCAAGCTTCTCGGGAGGTGATGAGGGCTGGTTCTTAGGTACAGTGTAGTCCCTAAGCACCCACAAAAGGAATGTCCACACACTATCGGTTACAACACAGTCTTTATATAATTAAGGTTCAAAGGCATATACAATATCACGATAACTCACTTTGTACTCCAAAAATCAGCAATGGTAAATATATACAGTTCTAGAGTGGTACCATTAACGTTATTAGATCTCATTAAAACGCATACGGTTAGAATGAGACACAGATCAGAATAAAGAGGAAACTAGCAGTAGAGGAAGGAAAGCAAGATGGTTGAGCAATTGGCAGAATACTGGTCAATACCGTTTAAACACAGCTGTGTGTGGAGATTTCCCCCCCCACCTGGGCAACTTGTAAAGCAAAGATGTATCGCAAGCCCAGTCCATATATTGTTAACATTAGACTTTCCAATAGGTCTGCAACCCCACAGTACCTTGGCGTTGTAGCGTCCTCGTCGGGGAATCTACCTTTGAGGCAGGAGTCACGGGTCGAACGTCCGACGGAGAACAGGTCGTGCTACGACATTGAAGTGGCTGCGTCGTTCCTAGCTGTGCTCGTTGACGGGGGAACGTAAACGTCCTGCAAGGAAGAGGCGTGCGGGGCACCTCGGTGTCGATCGTTCTGGACCGCAAAGAGTTTGAAGAACTGTGGCCTAGCAAGGGCGTCGAGTCATCGGCGTCTCTGGTCTTTGGATGGCGGGAAACCCACCGGTGGATGCTCCTCGGCGCGTCGACGGTCAGGCCTTCTCCAGCAGGAGACAGCACCGATGATCCAAGGACGCTCTTGTCCGCATCTATGAAGTTCTTAGGCAAAACGGGAGCACGACGGCTCCAGTCGGCGACGGCTGTCGTCGTCGACAGTGGCGGACAACAGTCCGGGCGCTTCTCTTTGGAGTTCCGCAGCAGTCCCCGTATCGGGTCGGCGGCCTGCCAAAGGTCTGTCTACCAGGGAGCTTTGGCAAAGGTCTGCTGGTGCACCATGGTCCCTCTTAGGTCGGGAAGAGGGCGCCTTACCAGGTCCTCTTTGGGTCAGTCCTTGGAGGCACAGCAGCTTTCAGATTGCGAAGGAGAGCAACAGCGATTCTTCTCGTCCAGCAGGGCTTCAAGGTCAAGCTTCACTCGTTACTCGTCGTAGTGGACTTCAGCTTCTGAACACGATTCCTAGCAGCGAGAGGTCCCCAGATATACTGTTGATCTCCCATTCATTCCGCTGCATCATACTCAAGCATCCAATCACGACTAAGGGCATTCAGGCAGGCAGCCAATCAGGCACATGGTGCATTCAGGCCATTCACTTCTCTCCAGACACTCACAACAGGTTATGTGTATTGGGACAAGTACCGAGCCATTCAAAACTCCATTCTGCATTCATACTGGTTTCGGGCAGGGCTGTCTCAGTCATTGTGTCAACCACCAGATACTAGACACCCACAACATAGAATGCGTATTCGTCACACACTCCATTCACCCAGGTCCCACCAACAGGCGTACCCACAACATACGGTCGTTAAGAAGGCTCCAGTCAGTCTGGTCAGCACTTCCCCACACTACCATATATGGAACTTCCACCCAACAGCCAGTCAGGGGGAAGGGAATAGTTTCTTACCTGTAACTCCATTTCTCCAGCATTGGTATCGTTCATGGATTCACATGCTTTGAATATTCCCCGTCGTCAGGCTGGGAATCCCCGGTACATTATATAGACCCTTTCCCGTAGGAAAACTTTTTCGACGCTTATGCGTCCTATCCGCCTCGTTTTGTATCATGCGTGCCCGTGCCGTCAGGACGTCATGATATAAATACAGGCCCCGCCCCCGCGCTCCCTCAGATTTCGGCCCCCAAAGTAGTGGGGGAACCGGTTTGCATGATCAGGGGAGGCAGGTGGGCGCATGTGAATCCATGAAAGATACCAATGCTGGAGAAATGGAGTTACAGGTAAGAAACTATTCCCTTCTCCAGCATTGGATCTTTCATGGATTCACATGCTTTGAATAGATTACATAGCAGTACTACCCCCAAGAGGAGGTGTGCATGCAAACCCATATACTTTCTTCGCCAAAGGCCGTTCCCTATGATCATGTATACATCAGTAATAGTTTACATAGGAAAAAACGGACCACATACAGTCATAAAATTCCACAGGATGCAACCCCGCAGCCGGGGCTTACCTTACTGGAATAGGTGTCGAAGCACTGCCTGTCCCATCCGGGTGTCTTCGGCATGTTGCTGCGACAGGCAGTAATGGCGGGTAAAGGTGTGTGTAGACGCCCAGGTAGCCGCCATGCAGATGTCCCCTAGAGGGACTCCGGCCCACAGTGCCGTCGACGATGCCGCTGCTCTAGTTGAATGAGCTCTTGGCCGTCGTAGAAGAGGCTTCCCTGCCCTGGAATGGCAGTACGAAATGGTAGATGACACCCATCTTGATAGCCCTTGCTTTGAAATGGCTTTTCCTCTAGCACCCAACCCATAGGCCACAAACAGCTGTCTCGTTTCTCTGAACGGTTGCGTACGATGAAGATAAAACTTGAGAGCCCTTTTTACATCCAATGTGTGTAGCATGCGCTCCGCTCCCGAGCATGGCTCCGGAAAAAACGTAGGCAACACGATAGAAGAGTGTTTATGAAACACCGAAGGAGCTTTTGGTACGAACTGTGGGTTAGTGGCTAGGACTACCTTGGTCTTGAAAAATCTTAAGTATGGTGGGTCCACCATTAGAGCTTGAACTTCTGAAATACGTCGGGCTGAAGTGATGGCCACCAGGAAGGCCAATTTCCACGACAGAAACTTTAGAGACGATGATGACATTGGCTCAAAAGGAGGTTTCATAAGAGACGTTAAGACCAGATTGAGGCTCCACTCCGGTGGAAATTTCTTCTCTGGAGGGAAACTCCGAAAGAGGCCTTTAAGGAAGTGCTTAATCAGGCGGTCGCTGAACAATGGCGCCGAGTGCCGTCGACGAGTAAACCTGGAAATGGCTGCTAGGTGTACTTTTATTGACGACACCGACAGGCCCTTTTGAGCTAATAACAGCAAGTATGGAAGGAGCTGTTCCGGCCTAATCGATTGCGGGGCCAAACCTGGTTGATCCTCACACCATTGACAGAACCTTTTCCATTTGTACGCGTATGAGGCGTTTGTGGAAGGTGCTCTTGCCGCTTGCAGGATACGTCGACAGTCCTCCGGAATCGTTAGCCGACCAAATTCGGCGAAGTCAGGAGCCAGGCCGTCAATTTGAGGCTGTCCGGGTCGTGATGCCAAACGACACCCTCCTGTCGAGACAGAAGGTCGGGGGTCTTCTGGAATCTCATCGGTTCCGCCGCCGCTAAGTGTAGTAGGTCTGAAAACCACACCTGTCTGGCCCAGTATGGGGCCACCAGAATTACCCGACATGGGTACCTGAGGATCCATTGCAACGTCCTCCGGACAAGGGGAAAAGGAGGAAATGCGTACAGGAATTTGTTCGTCCATGGGAATGAGAACGCATCCCCCAGTGAGTCCTGCTGAGGCCATCTGCTTGCGTACTGATGGCATTTCTTGTTGTTCTTCGTTGCAAATAGGTCTATGGAAGGGTGTCCCCATTCCTTGAATACTTGTTGAAGTTGTTGGTCGTTCAGCACCCATTCGTGAACTTCGTTCATTTCTCTGCTGAGAGCATCGGCTTCCACGTTTTTCACTCCTGGTAGGTGAAACGCTAAGATTTGCATGTTGTGTTGCAGGGCCCAGTGCCAGATTTTCTGTGCCTCCGTCGATAGGGACCTGGAACGTGTCCCTCCTTGTTTCCTCAAGTAGAACATCGTAGTGGTGTTGTCCGTCATGACACGCACCACCGAGTCCCTCAGTTGCGGAAGAAAAGACTTCAGAGCCCATCGCACTGCTCTCAGTTCTAGCAGGTTGATATGCAGAGAGGACTCCTGCAAAGACCACTGGCCTTGTACCTGTAACGTATCCAGATGAGCTCCCCATCCGCTCAGCGATGCATCCGTCACCACCGTCTTTTGGAACTCTGGTTCCAGTAGAGGCATCCCTTTCGTTAGATGAGTAGACACTTTCCACCAGCCGAGTGCTTGAACTAGTTGTTCGTCGACGACCAGTCTGTCGGACCAGCGACCTCTGCTCTGAGCCCAACGGTCCGCTAGAAATTCCTGGCAAGGCCTCATAAACAGACGGCAGTTGTTTATTAACGGAATGCAGGACGACATGGTCCCTAGCAGGGACATGTACTTGCGCACAGAGACCTTGGTACCGCCTCTCCATTCCGACGCCTTGTTTTGAAGTTTCTGAATTCTTTCGCTGGATGGTTTCACCAGGCTTGTGTGTGTATGAAACTCCGCTCCTAGAAAGACCAAGGTCCTCGAAGGCTCTACTGAGGACTTGTTGAAGTTTATTGCGAAGCCCAGTTCCTGTAATATGGACATTGTGGCTCGTAGACTGTCTCGTGTTTGTTCCCTGGATGACCCTCTGACTAGCCAGTCGTCTAGATATGGATAGACATGATGACCCTCCTTCCTTAAATGGGCCGCTATAGGGGCCAAGCACTTGGTGAACGTCCTGGGGGAGGACTTGAGTCCGAACGGGAGGACCTTGAACTGAAAATGCTTTTTCCCGACGACGAATCTTAAATATCTCCTGTGTCGTGGGCGTATTGGGATGTGAAAATAAGCATCCTGAAGGTCTAGTGATGATAGATAGTCCATGGGTTGCACCGATCTGATAACCTCTTGGAGTTTTAGCATTTTGAATTTTTGGCTCTTTAGCCACTTGTTGAGTATCCTTAGGTCCAGAATGGGCCTCCATTTGCCGTTTGGCTTTTTGACAACAAAGAACCTGGAATAAACTCCTTGGCCTTCCTGTACCACAGGAACTCTCTCTACCGCCCCTTTTCGCAACATAAGCGCCACCTCTTGTCGTAGGATTTGGAGGTGGGGCTGTGTCGAGAATAAAGGAGGAAGACGCGGAGGCTTGTCTTTGAATTGTAGCGCATGACCCATGCGAATCGTGTCTAGGACCAATCGATCTCTGGTTATGCATTTCCATCGGTCGAAGTGATGAGAGACTCGACCCCCCAGGACGTTCCGAAGGCCGTCATTGGTTGCTGGTTTGCTTGTTCTTCGTTGACGACGGACCTGAGCCTCGCCGCCTGGAGGATTGATAGTCCCTGCCTCCACGTGCCGACTGGGACGCTCGTCTGAACCCTTGTGAAGAGTACGAGGGCCTGTTAAATCCACGGTCCCTCGAGGCACCAAAGCGGGAGTTTCCAGAAGCACCTCTGAAGGGGCGAAAAGAGCGAAAATTTCTACCCGTTTGAAGGGCGCCGAGGGATCTAGCAGTATCCGTGTCTTCTTTCATCCCTTTTAGCGCTTCATCAACCTTTTCGCCAAACAAGTGCTCCCCTTCGCATGGCATGTCCAGGACTTTGTACTGTACTTCAGGACGGAAAGTAGTACATTTGAGCCATGCTTGTCGACGAAGCACTACTCCATGGTTGATTTGTTTGAAACCAGACTCTGCTAGGTCAACTGCGATATTAATAGCGTGGTTCGAGGCCTCTTCGCCGTCCCGCACCAGTAACATAGCTGCTTTCCGGTGTTCATCTGGCAGGTGTTCTAGGATAGGGGCTAATTTGTGCCACATTTCCCTATCATATCGTGACACGATCGCTAAGGAATTGGCTGCTCTTACCGTCGTCGCACCGACTGAGAGCACCTTCTTTCCAAATGCGTCCTGCCTCCTAGCCTCGCTTTCCGGTGGCGTTGAACATTTTTGCTGGACCCTGGCCTTCCTAGCCGCTGCCGCCGACACCACCGAGTCAGACAGAGGCTGTGATGTTAGACATTTTGGAGTGGACTCCGGAGCTTTAAACTTTTTCTCGATCCGTCCCTTTATGGCTGGTTCCGAGAACGGATGGCGCATCGTCTTGAGACCTTCTTGCCACACGTGGTCAAGGATTGGAATGGCAAATACCGACTTTCTCCTTTGACCCATATGGTCAAAAAGGAAACAGTCTTTCCTCTGCTCCTCAGGAATCAAGCCGAATTCCGAACACGCTTTCCCCATCATTGCATGGAAGGCTCCCACATCATCAGGGGGAGATGGCTGTGTCTGGCTCCTCGTAGACTCCAATTCTACATCCGAATTCCATGTCGGGTCCCTCGACGGTGACAGGGAGATGTCTGACCCCGAATCATCACGTATAGAGTCGGACTCCGACAGCTCACCCTCCTCCTGAGCTCGAGGACGATCTTTCGCCGCCTGGGGAGCCGATGGGTGTTTCGTCGACGGGCGAGCAGTACAAGTTTGCTCGTCGACGGAAGGTACAGACAAAAGTGACGATGACGTCCCAGGTTGAGGGAACTGCGTATCCATCCGTTGTAGTAGCTTCTGAAGAGTATTAAGCACATCCAGAGACAAAACCGTTTGGGGGGTCAGTAACGTGGATGATATAGGTACCATACCCCCGCTCGCACTCGCCGTCGTCGTCGACGTGGAAGGCCTTAAGCCTAAATCCGATGGCTGCAGAACCCTGTCACCTTCCCCTTCCGCCAAGCAGGCCGTGTCTGGCTGCAGTAAGACCTCAGGGGGGATCGGGTCATAGACCTCAGGCAGCCAAGCCATAGACTGAGCCTCCGTCGACGAAGGAATCCCAACCGCTGCTTGAACGGTAATAGGCATCGTCAGTGACACTGAGGTCGACGAGCAAGTCGTCGTCGTCGAGCCCTTAGACTTCGTCGTCGATTTCGATGCCGACTTCCCGGCTGAAGCTTCCCGACTCACGGAAGACCTGGGACGGTCCCCTGAGGAGGATTTTGACAGCGCTAGCCTCTCCGTCTTAGATGATGAGGAGGAGGAGGGCTTTTTATGTGATGAGGAGGATCCAGCCTGTTTCCCCTTATGCTTGTCCTCAGCGCGAATTTCTGCTGGCCGCACCTTCTTCGATGGAGGCTCCGACTAGCTCCTGGAGGCCGTTGAGCCAACTTCCGAAGCCGGGTAGGCACCCGCTCCGTCATTAAGCCAGTCGACCAGCCTTCTTTTTCGGTCCTTAAGGGTTTTTTGGGAGAAACCCTGGCATATCTCACATGTATCCGCCGTGTGGTGCGGGTGGAGACAGTAGATACAGTCCATGTGGCCGTCTCCTTCATAAACCTTTTTGAGGCCACAAGTTGCACATGGGCGAAATAACGCCTTTCCAGACATAATTCTTCAGAATTTGAACTTCGCTTACGCGAAACAGACAAAAAAAAAAAAAACAATAAACAACCTAGTTTTCACTAGTAGTAAATGCGAGGATCCCACTACTTTGAAAGACGGTTGAAATCTGAGGGAGCGCGGGGGCGGGGCCTGTATTTATATCATGACGTCCTGACGGCACGGGCACGCATGATACAAAACGAGGCGGATAGGACGCATAAGCGTCGAAAAAGTTTTCCTACGGGAAAGGGTCTATATAATGTACCGGGGATTCCCAGCCTGACGACGGGGAATATTCAAAGCATGTGAATCCATGAAAGATCCAATGCTGGAGAAGGGACAGGGACAAAGTCAGGGCTTCCCGGGACTTCGGGAAGATCAAGGTAACAGGCGACGGAAGGCAAGAGGCCATGGGGGCCATTTTGTCTCCATCAGGAATCTACCGATTCCAATGACAGGGCCTGGGCATGCCAAAATGGAGGACGCTCAGGGCACCAGTCAATTCAGCACGGAGCTGCCACCAGCCCGTGCCCTGCTCTGTGGGTCACACACAGGTGCCCAAAAACATACACTAGGGGCACAGGGTTGTACCCCGACCCATGGGTGCCATAAGGGTATCCCACGGGTCTGTTCACCAAAACCAAAGGAGAGAGCTGCACCGCCAGGAGTCCCACATGACCTCCTGCGCGGAAAACACGACAGAATACACGATAAAAAGCAGTAAAGGACAAGGATACGGAGGCCCTGTCCCTCCGAGGCATTTCCAGCATCACACCCACGAAGATGGTCAACCCAGCAGGGCGATACAGGTACAGCGTAGGCTCGGGTTCAGGCAGACTAATTCCAGACCTAGGAATGCTAGGTGTAAGAAACTCTGCGGGAGACTGCCTTCCACAAAAAGTTTACGGTTCCCAAAATCTCAAGTCGAAACTTGAGACAGCAGCGGTTGCAAGGCAAAGGTCCCGTACGAGCTGGTCACTTCACTGGGCAGTCCAGGAACACTTCCCAAGAGACTTGTTTGCAGGTTAAGCAGGAGGAGCCGAGAGTAGTTGTCCCACTACTCCCAACGGGTTGAAGCGCCCTTACAGGCCTTCTGTTCGATGAGCAACAGGGGCACCGATGGGACAACAGCAGTGTCAGGGTGCCAAACCTTCCAGTGGGTCACCAGCTGTTCCACGGATCTGCTTCTTCGGTTCAGGATACTTGGCTCCTTAACCAAGTTCGTTGTGAACTCAGATGATCAACCTGGAATAAGTCTAGAGTGCCTTCTCTTATCCAGAATCTCCTTCGCGCCAAAATGACAAGAAACCAATAGGAGATCTGCTCACATTCAACCATTCCAGACGCGGACCAATCACGGACTACGGTGGTCCCAGTCATCCCAGCACACCAGACATCCTGGAACCCAGGATGTGTATTGGAACTAAACAGCTCCAGCCCACATCCTGGGCGCACACACACACACAAGGCATGCAGAAGCCTACAAAAGCTTTGGTTTGCGTGGGGGTCTGCACAACCAAATAAGGAAATTCCCGGGTCTGCTCGACCTGGGGAAGGCAAAGGGACAAAATTGCCAAAGGACAGAACAAAGGACCTTGTGGCATGGCCATTAAACGCACTGCCACTGTCCTGGGCCAAACGTGGTAAAAGCGGTTTGGACCACTGAAAAGAGTCAAAAATGCTTTAAAAGTAACTGCTGCCACCAGCTCTGTCCTGGGCACACTTGTACATTCACCAAAAATCCTTTGAAGGTGTCTAGGGCCTTAAAAATGAAAGACACCAGCGCACTGTACTGGAAGGTACATTGTGCACTTATAAAATGTTGCCAAGGAGGAGACTCGGAAGCGGCCCCTTGTTGACACTGCTGTGATTTCCGGTTCTGGTTCCTTCTGGGGGTGCGGCTTGAGTTAGTGCAGTGCAGTAGTGCAGTACGGGCGCCTTGGTGATCTGCGTTTTCTTTATTTTTTTGGAACTTTTTTTGGAACTTGGGTGGCACCTTTCGAGACACATAGACCTGTGGCCACGTAAGCGTAAGCCCGCGACTCCTGTGAGGAACCCCGGAGGAGCCCCTGGAGTCCCGGAGACTAGAGTACTGCAAACACTGTGGGAGCAAGCCGCTGGAGCCGCACAAGTAAAGCGGGTTGCAACAGCTGGGCTTCCGCGAACGGGTATGCGGTAAGGTGTACACAGGCGCAGGCAACCGTATTCGTCCAGTGCAGTGCTGCGATTGATTGCTGGGTTCGCTTGTAAGCTTTTTTACCAGCACAGAGGAGCGATCGAGGATCACTGTTGTAAGGAACGCTACTGAATGAACGTTCCATGTATTCTGACTCTGTGTGACGTGTGCCATGATTTTTTTTTTGCCTTACATTACCCTAAACAGAGTCCAGCTGACGTCCCTCACTGTTTTAAAACAACTGAATGAGTAATGTGTTCTGTGTGAGTTTTTGTGGAATTACAAACACACGTGACGCACGGGATTGACTGAACTTTATGTCAGTCATTTCTCTTGCCTAAAACTGTGTGTTCTTTGTTAATTGTTAAAACCTGTAAGACGGTGACATTGAGTATAAACTCCATTTTACTCTTTCTTGGGGACTGTGGGCCATTGAGCCTTTGACCCAAAGGTGGTGTGCAGGTGTTAGGGAGAATTCTCTGTTTAGGCTGAATTTCCTAACCTAGTGAGTCCCCCAGCAGCTTTGCTGGATTTTTGGGGTTTATTTTTTTCTCCTGCCAAGAGTGAGACTCTTTAACCCTCACTCTTGGACATGATTTGAGTGTGTTTCTTTAAATCTAGAAGTTTTTATTGGGCTATGGGGTCTTTTATTCCATAGGGCAGGGATCCCCAACGTGTAGCTCGGGAGCAACATGTTGCTCGCGGCACCCTAAATTGTTGCTCGCCAGTTGCTCTGGGCCATTGTGTGGAGGCCTAGAAGGAGGTGCTGAATGGATGAGACCTCCGTAGCACTGTAGTCAGTACAGAGTCCCGGACTGTGCAAGGATGTTGGCCAATGAGCCGCTGTGTTTCCAGCTGGCTTATTTTTATACATGCAAGATTTGTGTTTGGTGCCACCATGCACATAATTTTACAGTAAATGTCCTTACTAGTTATGGTAGTCTCATTGCTAAAACCCTGTCATCCCCAGTTACTTTGCCCAGCTGATAAATGTATTAATGAGTACATTATTTGAACCATGTTTGTGTCATGGAGAAAATTGGCCTATTCCGTTCCTTGGTACAGCTAGTATGAGCATAGTGGACAAGGAAGTGGTATGCATACCCAACTTTCATTTATTAAATAATGTGCATGCACACTTTCTGTACAAGTGAGGTTTGTGTTTGATGCCACCATATTTATCGACAACATTCATTTTGGTGTCACCTGTATTTATATTACATAGTGTCCTAGTGGAGAAATGGTAATCGTTTGATACTGTGCCCATCTGGCACATGGTTAATGGGCAGATACGGTAAATGCATGCCCACATTTTTCATAATCAATTTTCCCTGTATTCCAATCCAATTAAGTTATTGTTAACTTAAGGCATTTTTTTATGCCATTTTGAAACTATAAATCTGACCAGCAGTGTACACACCCCTCATTAAATCATGGTTCAGTTTTCTTTTTGAGATTCTACATTCTGCATCGAACCATGGTGCATCCCTTTCTATAACCTGGAGCTCCTAAACTTGGGGGCATGGTTTGCCAATAGCTCTGTCCTGGATAGTTTCTCCTAAAGACTCAAGCAAACTCTCGCTTTCCTTTGTGGCCTCTGAACTGTTCAACAGTTTTAAGAGAATATCTTTATTTCTTGTGAATTAGTAATTCTTTCCAATGCCTCCTTTTAGGGCGTAGGCATCGCCAACCAGCCGCTCTGGCTGTCAGATATCTTCTTCGTGGTGTCTACTCTGGCCATTGGAAAATGAACTCCAGAGGATTGTGTTTACTCTTTGTTCAATAAGAAATGTAACATTTCATAACATTCCTGAAGAAAAAAAACATCACAATACAGTCATCAATGACTGTGGAACAGTATTGCTGATCTCGTATGCTTAGGAATGCAACATTTGCCATTAAAGATCCCATAAATTCCTAGGCAAAATCTCAGTAGATCTGAAAAATCAGTGCCCCGTTTGTGGCCCTTTTTACTGTCCATACATTTGCACTAATATTTTGCTCAGGAACCTGAAAACCCCTGGTAATGTTTACTTACTCCTACTCTATTTTTGAACAGCTGAACTGGTCCTATATGTCTAAAAATGTACTACTGACCACTCAATCTCCTCAACATTTCTTGGAAATCACTAAACGTCAAATTAAGTTAAAGGCCTTCCACATTTCCTTGACTAGAATAACACGTGATCTAGATAACTATTAAGTACTGCAAATTAAATGTTCTATACACAGTTTTAACTTTGTTACATTTCTAATTTGTGTTGCAAACAATTTGTCCGCAAACTGTGCGCCGATATGTTCCGTCGAAAAATTGATGTTGCTCACCATTTAATTTGATATGCCAATTTTGCTCATTGCACACAAAAGGTTGGGGACCCCTGCCATAGGGTTTCATGTGTTTTTGTGATGTGCGTTACACAGCACCCTCAGTGCAGTGACACAGGGGTGTCTTAGTGACTCCCCAGTATAGACTCCATACCCTGGGACTGACTACTGTCTCCCAGGGCATGTAAAGTCACCAATGACTTTACTAGTCTTAAATTCTGAACAGAACCAGTACAAACCATCATATTGTGGACGTACTGGCTGGGGCAATTCGATTGCCCCAGGGTCTGTTAGTCGAGGGGGCACGTCTCCGTCCCCCCTGATCGAGTTTTGGCTGGTGGCAGTGGATACTACTTTTTATATTCAACCGCAAATATTTTCCTATGGGATTTCCCATTGTTTTAGGCTACTATCTTTATTTAATTATTTACGGTAGCCTCGAACATACTGCCGGTTTATTTAATTAATATTAATTCTCCGGTTGGTATTTTTTGCCAAAACTTGATTCTAAAATGGCGTTTGTGTTCTCGTCTGTGACTCCAACCCAAGTCGAACCCTTTGTTCCACAGAAGCCCTCCAAAGTGGTGCCACTCTGTCTGGGGTACTTAGGAGGGGTGGAGGGAAATTTAGGCACCCTGGACCGAGTTGCCTAGGCAACTCAAGTCGCACTCCATCCTGATTGGCCCAAGTGGTGAGCCGGCCGGCTCACCACTTAGCATGTTTGAGTGACAGCTAGGCTGAGTGAATGGGGATTTGCTGCATAAAAGTAGGGCTTTGGGGACTGGAACTTCAGAAGTCGCCACAGGACCTAAGAATCCGACGAGGGAGAAGCTGAGCCGACCTGCCACGACACCACCACCGGTGGAGCCCTGCTGGACTGCCTCACCACTTTTCCCAATGACAGAGGAGATCTCCCGCCGGAGAGTCTTCTTCCTTTGACTGGTGGGGATAACCAGTTTCACAGTCTTTTCGCTTTCCCAACGTACCTCGTGGCCGCCTTGCCCGTGCCAAGCACCCCGGCAACCGGGATACCACGTTTTACCACGACCGCGAAACCAAGGTACCACCTTTAACCGGAAAACTCTGCGGCTGGTTTCTTCCCTGGTAGTGCAACGACCTTCATCTTTCAACCAAGTCGAGATCTTCTCTTCCCCTGGACGACGACGCAACTTGCACTCACTACCAGGAACAACTGCCACCGCTGGAGGATCCTTCCCACTTAAGGTACCGTGTCCCGCCTGGCTTCCCTTGCTACCGACTGTACGAGGTAGATTTAGCCCCCGGCTTTCGAACCTGGGTTAGCCTGGGACACCCTGGCTAAACTTTTCTAAGCCTCTCTAAACTCTTTTTGAACCCTCTGCAAGACTTTCTAAGCCTAGTGTAACTGTGATCTTGGGCGCATTTGTGCTCTGCTCCCTCTAAGAGTGGGCCCAGCCTTTGGACTTTGGCTCACCAGTGACTTTTTGCTCTCTGCCTTGCTAACCGTGTTCCTGAATCATAGAGTGGTGTACCTCTTCATATTCTGTCTTTTTCCCTCCCTTTCTCACAAACTTATTAGAGTGCAATCTAGTCAAGCGCTCACCTCTGTATGAAAATAAGTGGTGTTTTACTGTGATTTATCTGATAGGGAAAAAGGGGTGTATATATTACAATAGTAACTGTGTTTAGAATATTTTACAATAAGAGTGCTGGAGTGTTTCAACTGTGTGTTTTTAAATAAATAATTATATACTTTGATACCAAAGCTCTGGTCAGTGTTTGCTTGTATTATTGTATCCGAGTGCCTATTGAGTATACTTTGCATACTGCCCAACTCTTCTTGAGGGAAGTCTGACTGCTCAGCCACAGCTACCAGGTAAATCTGGGTGGTACACACTGCTACCAAGTGGGCTTACTGCCAACACCTGTAGTCTTAAATCTTTTGCAGTGGTCCCTAAGGGAACTGCACAGGTTTCTGCCTAACACTTGCAGGTGCCAAACTAATATCTGTGAGATAGCTGCAATGTATAATTTGCGGAGCTCTGCCAACCCAGATGATCTCCACTTGAAAAAGATCATTATAGAGGATGTTGGTAAGGATCAGAGTGAGCGCGTGCAAGATATGCAAAGTAGCTCCTTTCTGAAGCGCTATAAAACAGGTGGGGGCATATTTCGCCCACCACCCTGTTTGTTCTCTTTGGAAAATCAAATTCCCTCAACCTCTGGCTTTTTGAATGCATCTGTGGACCCTCGATCACTGCAAGGCCAGGAAGTGGGAATTTCAACACCGGTCAATCATCTTATTCGCGATTCACTGCCCTCCAATCTGAACTACACTTTGAGGACGACCACAATGAAAAATGCAATATTATCTAATTTCTCGCAAGGCTCACAACGAACAACTATTTGCCCCTTAGTGGGTCCATCATTGAAGGAGGTAAATGTACCAGCGCTTACAACTGGATGGGCCCTTGTGATGAAGAGTTATTGGAATTAGAAATGCCAATACCAACGAATGTATCCTACGAATTAAATAAAATACCGGAAGAACTACAAGAGAATTGGGGAAAGGAGGCCACTTTTCATGAGCCAAGTAGGTTGGTGGACTCGTCTACAAATATCCAGCAACAAGGCCAAATTGATTTAAGTCCCCCCCCTAATTCCTCCAACAATCCCTGCTTTGAATTTTGTGTTAAGTTTTTGAATCAATTAAATTGGAGGTACAGCAACACTCAGGGATACTGTTGGAAATATCAAAGGACTTGGAATTGAATGATATAATGGTAACGGCTTTGAAAACAGCCGTCAATGAAGGTATGGGAGCTATCCAAAAAGAACTTTGGGAAATGTCAAGAGTGCAAGCGACAAAATTGGAACAAGTCTCGGTCCAATATGATCTGATGAAATTAGATTTAGGTGATCTGGGGAGAAACTCGAATTTACCTTTAAAGTCGAATGACGAGAGTGGCAACTGTGAGCAAACACTTATAATCCCTGAGCCTTTGCCAGATGATTCACCATTGTCAGAATCAGTGATGGAGGAATTTCTCCGAATGGCACAGGTGATAAATTTAAATGTAACATCTAAAGTGCCTGTTCTGGAGTCCCCTGGAAAGGTTGTTATAAATTTGGAGAAACAGGGAGTAGAGGGAAAAAAGAAGAAATTGTCAGGCAAAGCGAAAAATAAAAAAGAAAAAAATGGCAATGGAAGACGTGTCAAAATTTTCAGAGGAGGTGAAAGGGAAGTGTAAAAAAAAAAAAAAGGAAACATCTGACAACTGATACTAATCGTTTTATGAAGCTTCTTACGGCAAAGGCTGGAGAGGTGGAAATAGCAGAAAAAATGAATCTGCCAGAAAGAGGAAAAGGAAAAAAGCTGAAAAAAAAAATATTAAAGAAAAAGAAAAGAGCCAAATAAAAGAAATCCCGGAGGCGGACCGAAAGAAAACGACAGTGGGCATTTAAACAGACATAGTGGAACCCCCCCCCCAAAGCGTATTGCCCCAATTTTCCTTCTTGCGAAGAAAACAATGAACATGGATCCTGCAATGAAGATAACCCCAATTTTTCTAAAAATGAAACCGCAAGAGATGGGTCCTGAGGGAGTGAGTCCAACTCCAGTAGCAAGTGGCGAGAGACATAAAATAGGGACAAATGTAGGTTCACACTCTACATCCTTGGCAAATCCGGTGTTTGGAGGCTGCAAAGAAGTCATCCAAAGCCCTCTTTGTGTTGATAAGGGCTCTGAGCCAAAAAAAAACATGCTAAATCAGCCTCAGAGGGAGCCCAAACCAAACTTTTGTGACAAAGCCTCAAATCACATAAAACAGCATAAAGACCTTAGAGTATATATATCAAGAATGACTCCAACCCCCCCCTCCCCCAAGTGAGGGATCCGCTGACTCGCTACAGGATTCTATCAGAAATGAAATATATTCCGGGTCTGAAATACTTTTCCTCAGATTATATTGATGCAGTAAAATCCCCCTTCTCTCCTGATACAAACATTGTTGAACTACTATTAAAATCAAATTTGGGTTTGGAATCCATTCTGGGGGAGGAGGAAGACTGGGAAATAAGGGGTTTCAAAGTCTCTAAGGTATGCCCGATGTCGATCACCCCCTCTGCCCAATGGAAAGGAAACCACCTGTGCAATCAAATCCAAAACAGTAGTAACAGCATGGGTATAGCACCAACGGCAGCATGGGCAATGGTTCCTGAGATAATTACACAAGTCCTCCTTAGAATGGGTGTTCAACAGAAGAGCCTCTAGCAAAAAATAATTTGAAGGTATTATCATGGAATTCTTGAGGCTATAACTCAATCGTCTTAGAACCGAGAAAATCTTTCATCTTTGGATCCTTTGATTTGATCCTTTTTCAGGAAACCTGGTTGACCTGTGAAATTGGAATAGATGAATTTACCACGTACCATCAACTAGCAGCAATGTCAGAAGGGGGGGAGATCTTCTGGGGGACTGATAAGCTGTAAAAATAATGCTCACTATGAAACCAGATCATCATCAAATGTGAAACAGGGCATTTTGATAGTGAGATTCGAATTGAAACCCTCAAATATGGGTCAGAGCTGGATTTTGGTAAATTTATATTGGAACCCTAGTCAGGTTGGTCTCTTGGATTTCTTATCACAACTCTCTGATCTTTTGGTTGATATTTTATCTCTTTCCGATGGACGAAATATTAATAGCTGGAGACCTGAATTCTCAATGTCTAACAACAAAAGATCAAGCCACAGGAAAAACTCGTCATCAAACGCATAATGGAATAATGTGGGTAAATTTTATGAAGGGCTGGGATTTTTGGATGCTCAATGGAAACATTAGGGGAGATATCACTAATGATCCAACCTGGCATAGAGGATCGGCTTGCTCTACAATTGACTACTTTTTTGCTTCTGGGAATATCTATGAAAACTGTGCTACTTTACTGGTAGAAGAAGGAAATGTTGACCATGCTATGCTTAAATTAATAATAGATGTCAACTTGTCCACAACTGTCTCTGTATATACAGATAAATTGGCTGTGAATGTGGCTGGTAACTATTAGAAAATTTGATAGAGGTGGAAAAAGCTTGACCAACAAATTGCAAAATACGGTGGATAATGTCTGAGCCGCAAATGTATGACACGTGCAGTCCATTTAATTTTCTTTTGTTTCTAATGGATTTGGATCCTCAGAAACAGAATAACCAAACATGTACATTGTTTCATAAGCATGCCTTTAACTGCCAGATAATGCAACAGAAGAGATTTATAAGATCGAAAAAAGCCGAGTTAAGAAGAGTGAATCTCGATAGGAAATAATTTAAGATAGTGTTAATCGCCATCAAAAATGACTATAGAAATTGGAAAAGATCATTTAAGTCAATTATCTTTCAGCAAGATGGTGAAGCTATGTTAAGGTCAATGAGTCAGAGAAACTCAAGACATTTCTGGACTATTTAGGGGCAAAGCAAGATCAGCAGGTGGGAAACCAAGATTCTACAATACAAGAACAGTCGTGGGTGGACCATTTTTCGGTGGTATATGGGTCTGCAGGCTCTAATATAGATATTAATTGGGAAACTGTTTACTGGTTACTCTTGTACACTAAAGCTGATATAGAGCTTTTAATAAGGAGCTCTTCCACATCGAGTGTGGCTGGGCCAAATGGGCTTAGTAACTGGACATTGAAAATGAATCCATCATTGTGGGCCTGTCTGCATAAATTACTTTTTGATCAAATTATTAGAACAAAACGGCTCCGAGAGTCATGGAAAAATTTAATCACAATTCCGATCTTCAAAAAAGGTGACAGACTCCTAGCAGTGAACTATAGGCCAATCTCGTTATTAGATGCTGATAGTAAAATCTTTGTCGGCTTAATTTTAAGGGAGCTAGAAGAGTGGGCCAAATTAAATGGCATAATTCTGAAACAGCAAACCGGCTTCAGAAAAGAACTATCCACCTCCCTGAATGGTCTGATTCTTAGTTGTTTGAATGGAGATGTGGGAAATAAACATGGCAAACCCCTTTTTGGAGCTTGGATTGATCTTACCCGAGCCTTTGACACGGTCAATCGGTCGCTTATGTGGAAGAAACTGCATGCCTGGGGAGTTTCATCACACTTGCTCTCTATCCTAGTTGAACTCCATCAAAACACTAGAATGAGAGTAAGAATCTCTAAAAGTGGACAATTAACAGACCCAATACGGGTAGAGAGAGGTGCGCCAGGGTTGCTTCACAGCACCTCTCTTGTTTATTCTCTTTATGGCTGATCTGGGATCAGACTTGAAAGATAGTGGGCTAATACCACCACGGATCGGCTAAATTAAAATTAACTGGTTGGCTTATGCCGATGACGTGGTGGTACTGGACCACTCACAGGTCGGCCTACAGAGATTGCTCCATGCACTTGATTTATATGCCCAAAAGAACGATCTTAAGATTAATCCGGAGAAATCTAGGATTCTTATCTTTAAATATCCGAAGAAAACAGTCAAGAAATACTCCTGGGAACTGGACCATAGAAAAATTGAGATTGTCTCTGAGCTAACTTATCTGGGGGCCATAATTAAAAGCATACCCGACTAAGATCCATCTATTAGAAATGATAAATTTAAAAACTATTAAGTTGGGGGCTCAGATGAAAAGAATAAAAATGAAATTCTGTAAATTTTCTATACTTCCGCTGATAAAATTCTATTTAGGAAAGGTGGTACCGATTATTCTGTATAGTATGGATACAAATTTACTTACATTGGATGTGAATTGGGACTTGATTGAATCAAAACTTTGGAAAACAACATCATCCCTTCAGAATTGTGTTCCAATTGTATCTGAGGTTTGAATTGGGGCTTTCCTCTTTAAGATCGTGGCTGGAGTGGAAATGGATCTCTTTGTATAGGTCCCTTTTGGTTCCTATAAAGGGTTCTTTATACGAGGACCTACCCACCCTGCTCCAGGATAATACAAACACATTTCTTGAAAAATTAAGGCTGAAATGTCGAGATCTGCTAGACAACTTAGACTGTACAGCAGATATTTTGATCCAAAACCCAATGAAAGTGAAAGATAGCCTGAAAAGGTGGGATTGGGTGACCACGGGAGAGAGGAGGAGGATGACAAAATTATCGCAATTCTTTTCCAGCATTGGTAGTAAAAGGACAAGTATTCCCCCATACTTGGAAAAATATCCGGATCCGTGCTCCAGGGACATCCTTTTGAGGTTCAGACTTAATTTTCTACCTACTCTGGAAATTCAATCAGCCAGAGATTTAATTCAATCTGGGAACTGTTGTATGAAATGTGATGCTAATGAATGTCAAACACTAAAACATCTGGTAATTAAGTGCACGGGCACAAGGGAGATGAGAATTCTGAGACTGAGAAGATTTGTACATGATATCAGCTGGCTAGGCACAGAGGAATTTTGGTTTAGAGCCTCCTCTGGGGCTGAAACTTTTTTAACAGCTGAAATGGTAAGACTACTGAGAGATTCAAAGTTAAACAATTATAAAGAACGGGAACCTAGATGATAGTTGTAATTTTATTAATATTTTAGTTTTATTTTTTCTCTTTGATATATGTTGAAGTGTATGTAGATGAAATATGTATTGTTTTTTTAAAAAAAAATTGTCGTTAAATGTATTGTATGTAAGGAAAAGTGTAAAAAGTCATATACTTTGGCTAAAACACAATAAATAAAAAATAAAAAAATGTTGCCAAGAAATAGCAACTAAGGGAGACATAGCCTCCCAGTACTGACAGTCTGAAGGGCATGTCAGTTTCCCCTTAACAAGATGAAAACAAATCCCAGCAGAGTAAAGCAGAAGGCCAGGCTCCAATGGTTTGTTTATTTATTTGTATGGAGCACCCGACCCGAGGGTATCTGGGCGCTTTTGCATGGTGAATTACAGGAAGTTTCAGCTTAATTACAACAGTTCCACTGAATGGAGTGACAACAATAGAACAAAGACTACAGTAGGAAATGCAATAAACACCACCCATGCAGAAATATATATACATATATTCAAAAAGAGGCAAAAACTTTGTAGTTAGCCTAGGAAGCTGATTAGAATCAGAACGGACAGAAGGGATAGTCTTTGTTCTAATATGTACATGACTAAGGCAGACCATGGATGTCATCGATGATGAGCCAGTTTATAATGTTGCGCCTGAACATATAGAAGTGTTGGTCTGCTCTCGGTGAGGGAGGTAAGGCATTCCAAGACTAGGCTACCATGACAGAGAAGGTGGTTCCCCCTGCCTTTTTTAGTTTGAATCTGGGCACAGCACGGCGTGCTGAATTGATGGTCCTAGTAGGGCGTTTCGAGGATTGTTTAGTGATTCTCTCAGAGAAGTATGTAGGGGCTACATGGTTGAGGCATTTATGCGTTAGGGATAATGTTTTGAGCATGATTTTATCTTTGGTATTGAGCCATTTGATCTGTCTCCTCAGATGTGAAATGTGTTCTCTCCTGGGTATACCAAGAGCGGCTCTTATGGCGTTATTTTGCAAAGTTTGGATTTTCTTGATGAGGTATTTGATGACCCCCAGATAAAGAGCATTACAATAATCCAACTTGGATAAGATGAGTGCTCTCGCTAGGGTAGTGCAGCTTTTCTTCGACAAGTATGGTCTGCATGCTCTAATCAGCTTACATGTGTAGGCGGTGGCAGATGCTAAGGCGCTGACTTATTTGTTAAGTGTGAAGGCAGAATCTAGGTAAAAACCTAGGGTTTTCACTTCTTTTGCCATTTTAATAGAATTAGCATCATTGTTGACGGTGGTATAGTTCTGGCCTAGTTCGTTGAGGTTAGATGTGGAACAAAGTATTAGCAGCTCGGTCTTGTCCTCATTCAGGTATAGGCTGTGTGCGGCCATCCATGCCTGGATGATTAGGTATATTTTATTCACCAAAGCCAGGTCCTTATCATACTCGCCCGATAGGGGTATGAGGGTCTGTGTGTCATCTGCATAGTTAATGTAGGTGACACCCAGATGGTCTAGGTCATCGAACAATGGCTTTGTGAATATGTTATATAATGTGGGGGAAAACACATGAACCTTGCGGTACCCCACAGGTTAAGGGGATTGGGTCAGCTGCTGCAAAAAAGGTACAGGTCAGGCTAGGATGGTCCGACAAAA
This sequence comes from Ambystoma mexicanum, assembly GCF_040938575.1. Lineage (NCBI taxonomy): Eukaryota > Metazoa > Chordata > Amphibia > Caudata > Ambystomatidae > Ambystoma > Ambystoma mexicanum. The sequence goes on along the minus strand of NC_090932.1, from coordinate 1,154,726,134 downwards.
GCAAAATGTTGGGGGGGTGGGAGGGTGGTCACAACTGGAGGGAAAATTACCCATAAATGGAAATCTTTCCTAACCGGTTGTAAGCAGGGATATCCTAACCAGGCAGCTCATCCAATTAAAGGTAATATGTGACATACATTACTCACCGTAATCTTATTTGTGATGATTTTGTCTGCTTAGATTAACATGTTGTGCATATAGTCCGACATCTAGTGGTAATCGCATAGTATTGCATCTTTTTTTTGAAGATCGAAAGGGACAAGGGACGTGACTAACACTATCCCTAATGTGATGTGTAGTGTACCCAAAATCCCTCACGCGTCGAAGTCCCACCGTTTATTTTTTTTCTGCCACGAGGGAGCCTTCTAGTCTGCGTGAGTGACTACAGAAGAGAGAAGGTGCAAGAATTCTATGTTCCTTATACTCCAAGAGGGGAGGAAGGGTGGGCGCGTATGTGAATTATAGCAGACACAATCATCAGAAATACGATTAAGGTGAGTAATGTAGGTTGTCTGATGTTTGTGGATCTGCTTAGAATCGCATGCTGTGCATAGACTAGCGAGCAGTACCCAGAGATAGTGGTGGGATGTGTGAAGGAACAGTAACAAAGAGATGCATTAGCACTGCTTGTCCCACCTGAGAATCAGACAAAGAGTGTGTATCTAAGCAGTAGTGCTGTATTAAAGTGTGCACAGAACTCAAGGTTGCTGCTTTGCAAATGGAATCTAGAGGAACATTTGCAATGAATGCTATGGTAGCCCCTGTGCCCACAGTCCAGTCAGATCTGGGTGTGAAGGGTAGATCTCTCTTGGCAAGAGAGAAACCCAGTGTGATGCAGTTTACGATTCACCTGGAAACAGCCGACTTGGAAACAGGTTCCCCTTCTCTACCAGCTGCCACCAATACGAAGAACTGGCCGGAGTCTGCTGCAGAGTCTTTTTGTCTGCAAGAGAGAAGGACCTCTTGTTTGTTGCAGCTGCTGACTTCAATTTTTTTTTGGGGCTGACCTAGTCCACTTTCTATTGTTACTATCCATCAGCCTAAAACCCCCAGAACACTGGGGAACAGCCGCAGAGCCTGCTGCAGTGTCTTTCGTCTTTGGGCTCTGCCGCACCGCCCGCGGTGCACCGACGTGGATACCATCTTGCAACAAGTTTACGAACTTAGGCGGCTGTGGACCATACCCAAAACACTGAGTGCGAACTGTCAGTAACCAGCACCTGGGCCACAACCCTTCTTCCGGCCCCCCCCCGCACTCCCCCTCACGAGTCACCAGTGACCCGCACTTTGATCCTGCACGCCAGTATTCCTGGCAACGGAGGAGACCGCAGCGCGTGAGCCGCTTCATCACCAGCCACGCTGCTGCAGCACGATCCGCTCCAGGGACACGGACAGCTTTTACCCAGCGGCTCTAATTCACAGATGCCACCCACCGGCACTACCCCAGGCACCAGCACTTTCCACTATCACCAACCAGCATATGCGGGTGGACCCGCGATAGTGTCGCCCTTGGAATAGCACACGCCAGCGACTCTGCCTGCCGACAATCCTAGCGTGCTAGTGCCGGCCGTGATTAAAAAACAGCAACGCTCCCACACCCCTGCCTCTTCACAGAACGCAACAGAAACCTTACCTTACCGCTTCTGTCCCTGACGCAAATCGGAGGCATCCGGAGCCGCCTACACCTACTGCAATCGAACTGATTGCGAAAGCGCCATGCCGAACACCAGTGCTCCCCCGCCTCCTTGCAGCATCTGGAGCGCACTCTGAGGCGGAGCCTCTTCACCCCATTGCAACAACGTGATCCCTAGCATGCCGCACTGAGCCCTAGCACAACCCCACTCACCGTGACACTTTTCACTATTACAAACCTTATCTCCTGGCCATGAGACTAAGAGAACTTAACTCCTGCACTACCACCTTTACATCGCTCGCGCTCTCCTTCTTGGCGTGAGTTGGCAGCATCTGGAGCATTCACGAACGTGGACCAACCCACATAGACCTACTCACACTCCGGTTCAGCCGTGGTGGGAAATCGAAAAAGTCCCACCCTGGGACCCCCTCCTATAACACTTCAAAATTCTGCAATAGCCAAGAATCACCTTAACTTTGCAACTCCATAGGCCATTGAAGGGCTCAACCAGGAAACTGGCCAGGAGACCGAAACGGCAAGCACCCTGAAGCCAGTACCCACCATCCGATCACCCAGATCCTCCATCATCAGCAAGGGACTGAGCGGGCCTACCTCTTGAATCTTATTCAAACTAACAGGGAAACCCATCTAAGAAGACCACTCCCCAGGCACCCCTCACCAAGCCTCAACCAGAGTCACTGCTATTTTCTGCACAGGAGACCAAAAGACTACGCTCCTTGGATCCTGTACCTCATAGAAATACCAACGCATGGACTACCTTTGTTGGGAGACCGAAAGGGTTCGTCCCTTGGATCCCAACAGAGCTATTGTCACACTTCCTGCACAGGAGACCGAAAGGGCGCGTCCCTTGGATCCTGTACTCTATAGAAACAACAAGGAATTTTCTCTGTTTTGTTAGGAGACCGAAAGGGACCGACCCTTGTATCCTAACACAGATGTAACAACAACTTCAATAGAGTCATCGTCACACTTCTACCCAGGAGACCGAAAGGGCACGACCCTTGGATCCTGTACTCTATAGAAACAACAACGCACTCTCTTATCTTGTTGGGAGATCGAAAGGCCTCGGACCTTGGACCCCAACACAGACGCAACAACAATTTCAATAGAGTTTTCGTCACACTTCTGCCCAGAAGACCGAAAGGGCACGACCCCCTGGATCTTGTACCTTATAGAAACAGCAACGCACCTGCTACCACTGTAAAGAGACTGACAGGGTCCGTCCTCCGGATCCCATCAAAGACCGTTCAACAACCAAAGAAGAAAGGTCTACAACTCGACCCAAACAACAAATCGCTGTGTGCCCCAAAACAAGACTAAGAACAAAAACATCGCTGCAATGTCTACTTTAGACTCCTCGCAACTAACCTTGAAACAATCACTTCTAAGAGCTCATGCCGTCAAAATCAACCCAAATCTCCCACAACAGCATTTTGAACCAGAAAACGACCATGTCATCAAACTAGATGTCATAAACCTCAGCACAGCCCAATTATCACTTCAATCAAAGATCAATCAATCAACACCAGATGTCAACCGACACTTCAATGATGAAGAAACCCGATCCAAACAACCTAACATACAAGCACGAATACACAGTGCCGGCATCATGACTGAACATCATGAAACACAAGCTACTATTATTCACAACCTTGCTGAACCAACAACCCTCCAACTAACAAAGCTCAATATTCAGCTCTCCTATGATGTCCAACCACCAGAAGCTAACCTACGAAGCACCATGGAACTGGAAAAAACAGCACCGACACAGTGCAACCAAAAATCTCTGCAGCAGCAAAACAACTCTGATTCTGGAAAAGAGAAAATCGTAATCCAACAACGACGACGACGATACCTCGCGCAACATCACTACGCAAACGACCCCTAACAGCAAGGCACCAATCTCATACGAACGAATGCCAACAGCAGAAGGAGCCACAACAGCCGCCATTCCAGCACCCTTAATACAAGATGAAACAACCCCAACAACTGTCAAGCCTTCTACCACCACACAAGAAGAAGCAACTGCCCCGATAAATGACCCCTACAAACACAAAACTGTCAAAGACACTATCAACACAACAATAAAGGAGCTATACACCCAACTCCCAGTCTGCCACTCAAGAAGAACCATGCGCGAGTACGAAAGATCTCAATCATGAAGCTCCCAAAGACACTTCCACATCTCAATCAAACGAACCCAGAACTAACATCACCCTCCAAAAACCACCAAGCAGCACAACTCAACAAAGAAAAAGCAAGATTAGCCAAACTTGCGTGGCTACAAACACATAACTCAATTAAAACTTGCTCAACCCTTAGACACTGTCGCCAACAAAACCATAAGCAAGGCAAGAAGACTATCGATGGATATCACCGAAATTGAATCAATCATGTTAAGTCTAGACAAACGAAAAGAAACATTTGGCAATACAAAAGGAAACCACCGACCGCACTTAACTTCGACCCCATGTATGACACAGGGAACCGGCCAAAGACTCATCAAAAGAGAACCCGAAACGAATCCATCAGGAAACCAAAATATTCCAACCCATTTCAATTATGATACAGATGAATTCTACTACACGCCAGACCTCACGACCAAGAACCAACAGCCTACTCCTCAATCGAGCGCACCAGAAAGCAAAAACACCAATACTACACCAAAACACCAAGGGGACCCCACCAATCCCAGGATCCAGACTACCATGCTGGACTTACAAAATATGCTCATTGCAGTGATGTCCCAATCGATTATCCCCTTTTTGAAATTACACAAATCCATGAATGATAACAGAGATCAAGCAACCCTCCTAGCACTTATACACTCTGAACAGATCTACATAAAGAACTTTATAACCACAATTGAATCCCGGTTGAACTTGGAAGCAGAACAATCTAATCGCTGGCAACAACGACTATCAGAAATAACAAGAGACGATCGTCAAGAAAAAACCAAACTAAACACAGAAGTCCTAGCTTTGTTGAAAGCACATCATCTACATCAAGCAGCGCTTCAAACGAACACGTTGATTGATCAAGTGATACTACCTCCTCCTGCCAACAATACACCCCAACAACCAACTTGTGGAGCTCCGATCATTGACGAGTGTCCTCCACACCCAAGAATTGGATCTAATGCAACTCCACAACCAGAGATCCAAGAACCCATTCATCCAACTAAGAATACTACAGAGCAATACCAGATCTTCTCTAAGGAGAAACTATCACACGTTACGAAACCAGCACAACCAAAAAACATCAAAAAACGACAAACCGGTTCAAGAGCGTTCCTGAGAAAAGTGAAAATAACAGACCAAACTCACCTCCTACCAACATGTAAGACACGTGGCCCCTTCACACCGGACAACAACAATTCTAAAACTCAGCTTCAGCCTTCAGCACCATGGACTTCAGCAGACCAATCATCTAACCAATTCACTCACGACGAAGACCTCCTTAACCTTTCAACTCAGAGACCAGATAACAGATGACACACCACCTCCCAGATAACCTACAGTGCACTCAAGCTTCATAATAATAGACAAGTACACCACCGATCACGAACCACAACTACCGGACATGTATGAAGAAATCTCCGAAGACTCGACATGAAATCTCAGATACATCTTTTATAATGGACACAACAACAGCAGGAACATACGAACAAATCTCAGACGATTCAATCAGATCACGGTCGTCAGAACATACCAACTGCACACTCCCAGCATTTATCAATCCATTACAACAAAACCAAATATACGAAATCCATTTTGAAAATGATACCAAGAGACTTGAACAACTAATTCTCAATAGAAGCAACATTTTACGCCTTTTGGAGTGATACTGCAACTACAAAAAATAACAAGAAACATTGACCTAATAACATTCAAAGATGACATGCACCTAGACAAGATCATTGTTGAACTTTCCGATCCCATCGATCAAGAATTGATGATTCTATCAAAGCGCGCTCAATTTCAGAAAATTGGCTTCAGATGCTGTGCCTCTACATCAACAAGAAAATGTCAACCAAGGGCACAGATGAGTAACCACACTCAAGATCGCACAGGAAATTCCATAACTCGGAGTCACGTACAACAACCAGAAGAATGGACCAGAACAGAAATACAAATCAAACGGATTTACGACTTTGAAACATCAATCACAGAAACCGTATCTTCGAGATCTTCACTTAACTCCCAATCAGAACAATCATTGAAACCAGAACTCACATGGTCTCTCTGCTCATGGAACACCAGAGGAAACTTACTTCTGTTTACCCACCCCTCACATGATCTAGAAAAATACCAAATGATATGCTTGCAAGAGACATGGATCAGTGAAACACCAGCATGCGATGGCTTTCTTACTTTACTCAAACCTGCAATAGTCAAAAAACAAGGAAGACCAGCATCAGGCCTTCTCACTTTAATCAAAATAAACCCTCCATGGACAGTTCTGACCAGCGAAAACATCAATCCTCGGACCCAACTAACAATAATAAGGACGATGGAGACCCATCAGACTCCAAAAAATTACGAAACTACAATTGCAATATTAAACCTTTACTGGAACCCTGCAGCAATAACAACCGAAGCATTCATCGATGGAGTATTCATAACAATCGACAAACTTGTTGGAATTCATTACCAACTAGAAATAATAATCTGCGGAGATCTCAACATTAACCTACTTACACAGAATGGCACTCCTCAAACCCAAGCTCAATTATCACCAAAAGCAACCAGATGGATGAACGAAATTCTGACTCGCGATCTCATCCTCCTAAACCATGCAAGGAACAACTCCACATTGTACATGCCAACATGGTCCAGAGGATCCTCAACTGCAATCATCGACTATATATTCCTATCACAAACTCTGAACGAATCGGTCAAGTCAGCTCAAACGATAAACTCTGACAAAAGCGATCATAATCAACTAACAGTCCATTCACACTTCACTACTAAACAAGAAGAAACCTTCACAGCATGTGCACTAGAACTCGATGGATCATCAAGACTTCGCATTCCACAAGCGGCGATAGCTTGCCTACCAACAACATTTTTCGCTTCTAAACTGACAGATGTTGAAAAACTGAATTACGAATGGATTCTGCTACCATTCCGACAAACAGTCAAAAACGAAAAATGACTGGCGAAATCAATACGGCAATTGAAGAAAACAACAACGGCACAAAATATTTCACAGATTAAAAGACTGAAACAATCTTACAACAACTGGAAAAAATCCCAACAAAAAATCCTTCTGCAAGCAGATGCAGAAGCCATAATGAAGACATACAACTCGCATAACACAAGAGAGCTCTGGAACTCGCACGAACAGCACAAGTTGACGGCTAACGTACCGCAACAAACGTGGATCACGTATTTTTCAAACATCTACGCAGCTCGATCATCCCAAACCAAAGAAGTAACAACCAACATTAAACTGAAATTGCAAGTAAAGGTCGACTACGATGACCTGATCTGTATGATCAAAAACCTAAATACATCAAGAGCACCTGGCCCTGACGGACTCTCCAATGCCGTACTTAAGCAAGACCCGCCAGCATGGGAGAACTTCATGTGCCAGGTCACAACCATCATAAATGCACTCAACCAAATCCCAAACTCTTGGAGATCAGCCGCAATTGTCCCCATTCACAAACAAGGACCTCGAGATCAACCACAGAATTTCCGTCCAATCTCCCTCCTGGACCCGCTCGGAAATGTTTTTGCAACACTAGTGAAGCAACTAACTGCCTGGGCAACACACAACGGCCAGATCTCAACAAGGCAAACGGGCTTTACTGCCAATGTCGGAACTAATATCAATTTGATACTACTTCACCTGATCAAACACAAAGCCATTAACCACACCACCATACATGCTGCATTTATCCATCTGAAGATGGCCTTTGATGCCATATCACGGCACAAGCTGTGGGCAAAACTCAAAACATGGAAATGCCCTTCGAACATTCTGGAACCAATTATTCTACTATACTCAGAAACCTCAATAAAAGTGAGACTAACCAAACAAGGCACAACTACCAAACCGTTCGCCACATCAAATGGTCTAAAGCAAGGGTGCCCTTTAGCAGCAACCCTATACAATCTGTTCACATCAGATATCGAACAATATCTGAACAGCAATGAAACCAATCCGCCGAAAATAAATTGAACACCTGTCCCTGTGATGGCATATGCTGATATCTTGCTTGACAAAACTTCTTCTGGATTACAAGTAGCCTTGACAACGCTGAGCAGCTACATGAACAACAACAAGCTAGCAATCAATATTTCAAAAACAAAGACAATTACTTAAACCAAACCACAAGCAAAAACTCTGCACCATCCAGTATTCAGCATCAGTGGAACTCGACTAGAAAATGTGACAACATTCAAATATCTTGGCATACTAATTAACCAATCTAAGTCAGAAGAGCAATGGTTGGACAAAGTAGAAGAAAAGTCACAAATACTGGCACGTCAAGGATGCATACTCCACAGGAAATATGGAAAATGTTCATTCAGACCAATCATCGCCTACTACAGACTAAAATACATTCCTATAATAACCTACGGAGCAGAAGCTATGATGAATGCCGAAAAAGTCAATTGGATGAAATTTGAGGCAACCTTTTGGCGCAAGATTCTCCACCTCCCGCAGTCATACCCAATGCCGAGAATACGATACGAAATGGCAACCCAATCAATTGCATCCATATTACGCTGGAAAAGACTAGATATCTACCGAAAAATCCTCTCCGACGCGAAAACTCCAGCAATTCAAATCTTGAAAAACCAGCCAAATACCTTTAACAACACGGTATTACAAGAATGGAAACAATCTATCATGAAGGAAATGGAAAATGAAGAGATATCAGAAGAACTCTTAACTATGCGCCCACAACACGCCAAAACCAAACTCTTACAGAACAATTGGATAAAAACCATCCAAATGAAAAACGTCTACAAACAGACCCTTCAATGTAATACAAACAAAAAAAATCATGAACCACCACCCTATCTTCTATTGTTCCCAGACCAATCCATCAGGACAACATTTCTAAGAATCAGTATGAACATTCTACCAACAAATTCTCATCTCGTGATAACAAGGCAGATTGCTAGTGCACAAAACTACTGCCGATTTTGCAAAGTTGAAACACCAGAAACCATATTCCACCTGGTCATGGAATGTCAGTCACTTGCATCTCAACGCAAGCAATTCGGCACCTTTTTCGATCTTTCATCTCAACAAATGAAAACAGAAGAAAGATGGGCTGCCATACTCAGCGGAAAAAATAAGGGAATAGTTTCTTACCTGTAACTCCATTTCTCCAGCATTGGTATCTTTCATGGATTCACATGCTTAGAATATTCCCTGTCGTCAGACTGGGATCCCTCGGTACACATATATAGCCTTTTCCTATAGGAAAACTTCTGACACTTTTGTGTCCCATCTACGTCCTTTTGGGGCTCGCCTACGCATGCTCCGTAGGACGTCACGGTATAAGAGCCCCGCCCCCGCGGCTCCCTTCAGATTTCGGCCCCTCCAAAGTAGGAAGGGTCAAACCTATCGAGCATATACATTGCATTCCGGGGAGGCTGGCGGGCGCATGTGAATCCATGAAAGATACCAATGCTGGAGAAATGGAGTTACAGGTAAGAAACTATTCCCTTCTCCAGCATTGGATCTTTCATGGATTCACATGCTTAGAATAGATTGTATAGCAGTAAACCTGAAGAAGGCTTTGAGAATGCAATGCAATATACACTCACAACAATACACAATGCATAGGTACACAAGAAATAAGTTTACCCATATATCTGTACCTCCATAAAGCATACGGTCACCAACAGGTAGAAAAAACTCTACACAGTGTAGAGCTTACCTTATTGAAACAGATGGCGCAGGACTGCTCTTCCCATCTGCACCTCGTCCGCATGCGGCCTCGCAAGGCAGTAGTGGCGGGTAAACGTGTGGGGCACCGACTATGCTGCAGCCTGGCATATGTCCGTTAGCGGAATTCCTGCCCACAATGCTGCTGAAGAGGACGTTAATCTTGTAGAATGGGCTCTAGGATGCCCTTGCAGCGGCCTTCCGGCCTTGGAGTGGCAAAACGCAATCTTCGACGAGACCCATCGAGCCAATCCTTGCTTAGAAATTGCATTTCCTCTCGTCGACGGACCATACGCGATGAACAGTTCAGTAGACCTGAGTTATTGTGTACGATGTAGGTAAAATTTTAGGGCCCTCATAATGTCCAAGGTATGAAGAGCTTTTTCCGCTGCCGATGATGGGGTCGTGAAGAAAGTAGGGAGGACAATGGACGAGTGTTTGTGATACACTGTAGGAATTTTCGGAACGAAAGTAGGATTAGTTGCCAGAACCACCTTGTCTTTAAAGAATCTTAGGTATGGAGGGTCTACGACCAACGCTTGCAGTTCCGAGATTCTCCTATCTGACGTGATAGCAATTAAGAATGCCAACTTCCACTATATGAATTTCATGTCAGACGTGGCCATAGGCTCAAAGGGTGGTTTCATTAAGCCTGCCAACACTACGTTGAGACTCATGTTGGTGGAAAACGTTTTACTGGGGGAAAAGTTCGAAATAAACCCCTCATGAAGTGTTTCACTAGTCTGTCGCTGAATAGAGGAGACGACTGTCTCTTCCTCGTGAACCTAGAGATGGCCGCCAGGTGCACCTTTATCGATGTGAAAGATAAACCCCCCCCCCTCTGCCAAGTGAAGCAGATAAGGCAGAACTTGCTCCGGAGTCACCTTTAACGGGTGTAGACCTTGTTGTCCTCGACACCACTCACAGAACCTTCGCCACTTATAGGTGTAAGATTTGTTGGTAGAAGGGGCCCGAGCCGCTTGCAGAATTTTCTGGCAATCCTCCGAAACGTCTAAGGTACCAAATTCCGAAAAGTCAGGAGCCAGGCTGTGAGGTTGAGACTGTCTGGGTCGTGATGCCAAACCGTACCTTTGTCCCGGGACAGTAGGTTCGGGACTCTCGGGAACGCTTTTGGTTGTTCCAGCGACAGGTGAAGCAGGTCGGAAAACCACGGTTGCCTCGGCCAGTACGGTGCCACTAGAATTACCCGGAAACTGCACCTGCGTATCCACTGCACCGTCCTCCGTATGAGGGGGAATGGAGGAAAAGCATAAAGGAACTTGTCCGTCCATGGGAAGGAGAACGCCTCCCCCATGGAACCCTCCTGAGGCCATCTGCTTGCGAATTGCTCGCATTTCTTGTTTTCCTTCGTTGCAAAGACGTCCAGTGGGGGGTGACCCCATTTCTCGAAAACTTTCGTCAGCTGAACTGTGTCCATTTCCCATTCGTGTATCTGGGCCATCCTTCTGCTGAGGGAATCCGCTTGCGAGTTCCTCACTCCCGGGAGATGGTGAGCCACGATGGAAATCTCGTGCTTTAGTGCCCAATGCCATACTTTCTGGGCCTCCATGGAAAGGTTCCTGGATCACTATCCCCTTGTTTTCTCAAATAAAACATGGCCGTCGTATTGTCCGTCAGCACTCGTACTCTCGATCCCTTGATGTGTGGTAGGACCGCCTTCAAGGCCCATCGCACTGCTCTGAGCTCTAACACATTGATGTGTAGGAGTGACTCCGTTTGAGACCAACGACCTTGCGTCTGAAGAGTGCCCATGTGAGCTCCCCAGCCAGTTAGAGACGCATCCGTGACTATGGTTAGCTGGAACTCCGGTTCCTGTAGGGGTACACCGTTGTTCAGGTTGTAGAAACTCTGCCACCACTGAAGAGTCCGAAGCAGTTTGTCGTCGTCGATGATTATCTTGTCTGACCACGATCCTTGGGCCTGAGTCCACCGGTCCGCGAGGAACTTCTGAACTGGCCTCATGAATTGGCGACAGTTTGCCACCAGATGGATGCAGGATGCCATGGCCCCTAGGACCGAAACGTATTTTCTTACTGAGAGCTTGGTGTTTCGCTATAGTCGACTCGCCAGTTGATTGAGTTTTGAGATTCTGTCAAGGGAAGGCTTCACTAGCCCCGACTGGGTCTCGAACTGTGCCCCCAGGAACACCAACGTTCTCGATGGCATCAGCGAGGATTTTTTGAAGTTTATGGCAAATCCCAGCTGTTGTAGAAGCTGCATGGTGGCTTGCAAACTTGTGTTGGTCGACGCTGGGGAGGATCCCCTTACCAGCTAGTCGTCGAGATATGGGTATACATGGTGGCCTTGCCTCCTTAGCCAGGCTGCTACTGGGGCCAGGCATTTCGTGAACGTTCTGGGGGAGGTTTTGAGCCCAAAGGGAAGAACCGTGAACTGGTAGTGAGTCTGCCCTATCACAAACCTCAGGAACTTCCTGTGTTTCCGACACATTGGAATATGGAAGTACGTGTCCTGCAAATCCAGGGACGCCAGAAAATCCCCTTCTTGAACGGCTCGGATCACTTCCTGGAGCGTCAGCATTTTGAATTTTAGGCTTTTTAAGGACTTGTTGAGATCGCGCAAGTCTAGAATGGGACACCATTTTCCGTTTGGCTTTTTCACGACAAAGTATCTTGAGTAAACCCCTTGACCTTTCTGTGATGCTGGAACTAATTCTATCACACCTTTTGCTAACATGAGTGTTACCTCTTGTTGCAGTACCCTCAGATGGGAATGAGCGACGAACGCAGGTGGAATGTGCGGAGGGCTGCGCTTGAATTGTAGAGAATGCCCGTTCCTTATTGTGTCCAGCACCCATTGATCTGTCGTTATTTGTTCCCATTCGTCGACATAGGCTGATACTCTTCCCCCCAGAACGGTGTGTTGCTCGTCATTGCTGATCTTTATTTTGCTTCTCTCTCGACGACGGATAGGATGGTCACTTTCTGGAGGTCTGGAAGTTCCGGCGTCGGTTTGCTGTTTGGGAAGCACGCCTGTATCCCTGGGAGGGGTACGCCGACCTACCGAAGGATCTGTCCTGACGCAGAGAATCTGGAATTACCTGAAGCCCCTCTAAAGGGACGAAAAAGACTTGTAGCTTCGGCCACTCTGGAGGGCACCCAATGAACGTGCCGTGTCCGAGTCCTCTTTCATTCCCTTTAGGGCCTCATCTACTTTCTCTCCGAATAGACGGTCTCCCTCAAAGGGCATATCTAATACTTTGTATTGTACCTCCGGCCTGAAGTAGGTACACTTAAGCCACGACGGTCGTCGTAACACGACCCCATTATTGACTTGCTTGAAGCCCGATTCAGCAAGGTCAACCGCGATGTTTATTGCGTGATTGGAGGCTTCCTCACCCTCTCGGACAAGTAACATCGCCGCCTTCCTATGCTCTTCCGGAAGATGATCCAGCAACGGAGCCAGCCTGTGCCACATTTCTCTGTCGTATCTGGCTACAATAGCCAGAGAGTTTGCAGCCTTTACTGTAGTTGCTCCCACGGATAGCACTTTTTTTGCCAAAGGCATCCTGACGTCTTGCCTCGTTTTCAGGCAGAGTCGTGCACTTGTGCTGGGCCTTCGCTTTCCTCGTCGCTGCCGCCGACACCACCGATTCAGGCGTTGGTTGGGAGGATAAGCACTTGGGGGTAGACTGTGGAGCCTTACATTTTTTCTCAAGGCGACCTTTTACCGCCGGTTCCGAAAAGGGGCGACGCATTGTCTGCAAACCCTCCTTCCACACGTGATCTAGTATGGGTATTGAGAACACTGACCTTCTCTTACCCATGTGGTCGAACAGAAAACAGTCCTTTTTCTGTTCTTCCTGGGACAAACCGAATTCCTTACACGCCTTCATCATAGAATGGAATGATGCAATATCATCCGGGGGGGATGGGTGAGCCGGGCTCCTTGGGGTTTCTAACTCCACCTCTGACTCCCAGGTTGGATCCCTGGAGGGGGATGATGAGATATCCGACATGGCTCTTCTGTCAGACTCCGAATCTGGCAGCTCACCTTCCTCTTGGGGTGCCTGTGGTGCTGAGACTGGCGTGCGTAAGTAGGTGGACGGGACGGGCCCGCCTCGTCGACGGGTGACTGTGGCAGGTTTACCTGAGGTAGTCTCTGGTCCAACGACTGTACTAAAGACTGAAGCGTGGACAGAATCTCCAACGACAAAACAGATTGAGGATTGAGAAGAGGGGCAGACACCGGAATTCCGGATCCCCTTGTCGACGACTTGTCAACCACTCGTAGCCCGAGGTCTGCCGGGCCAGCTATTCTCCCACTCTCGTCCTCTCCCGAGGACAGCAACACTGCCTGTTCCTGCAGTAAAGTATCCGGAGGGATCGGATCGAAAACTTCAGGCCTCCAGGCTTCCTGTAGAACCTCCGTCGACGAGGCAACCGTCGCAGTCGTCGGTGGGACGGTGGATACCACATGCGTCAGTGGTAGGGAGGGAGGAGGCCGATGACTGGACCGCCGTCGACGACGGTGGCTTAGCAGGTGGTTTAGGCGGTCCTGCCGTTTCTGCACTTGGCCTGCTTTTACTCGACTCTCGACTCGTGGTCGATCCATGGTGATCGCCCGAGGAGGATTTCGGCCTTTCCTTGTCATGCTTTTTTGACGAAGATGACGATTTTCTCGACGAAGATTCTCTAGCTGAATGACTCTGAGATGACTCTTTCTCCGCCGGTCGAGATTTTTTCGCCGGTGGTTCCGACGATACAGCGCGGTGTGATGTTTTCGCCGATTGTGTGGAGCCTACCTCCGAAGGGGGGTATGCCCCCGCTCCATCATTCAACCATGCCACCAGCCATCGATTTCGGTCTTTGAGGGTCTTTTGAGAAAACCCTTTGCATATGTCACAGTTATCAGCAGAATGATGAGGGTGGAGACAGTATATACAATCCATATGTCCATCCCCGTCGTAAACTTTTTTCAAGCCGCACGTCGCGCACGGAAGGAACAGCGCCTTTCCCGACATGAAGGAAAAATTCACCTAACTCCAACTCCAAGTACACAACCTTGTACAAAATAGTAAGACGACGCGAGGAGATCCTACTACTTTGGAGACGGTTGAAATTTGAAGGGAGCCGCGGGGGCGGGGCTCTTATACTGCAACGTCCTACAGAGCATGCGTAGCCGAGCCCCAAAAGGACGTAGATAGGACACAAAAGTGTCAGAAGTTATCCTATAGGAAAAGGCTATATATGTGTACCGAGGGGTCCCAGTCTGACGACAGGGAATATTCCAAGCATGTGAATCCATGAAAGATCCAATGCTGGAGAAATACATATACACAATCACTCTGCTCCTCACAACCATACTGGAACTCAATAGAAGAAATGCCTGAATCACATTCTCAAGATCTTCCTTTTTTTTTTATTTTTCCTCTTCCTTTTCTATTTTCGCACAGCATCCTAAAGACACAGATGGAAAAGTTTGTAACCAAACTAAAACATTAACAAAAACAAAAAAATACGAAGAACTGGTTTGTTTTTCTTAGTGGCTTTGTCTTTTTTCCAGATAGTAAATTACCGCTCTTCTCAAATTTAGTGTGTGAAGGCTCCTTTCTGCCAATTTAGTGGGGTTTTGGAAGAAGGTGGGCAGGTCGATGGACTGGTTCACATGGAACTTGGAGATGATGGACGCAAAGAGTGGGTGTGTGCGCAAAACCACCTTGTCCTTGTGAATTGTAACAAAGGGGTCTTGAACTGAAAGGGCCTGCAGTTCACTAACCCTCCTTATAGAAGTAATGGCCACTAAGGCGGCAGTCTTGTAGTGACTGCCTAACCTTGTGCAATGGTTCATTAGCCTGGTGAGGACAACATGCAGGTCCAATCTGGGAGCTGGGTTGGAAATAGGGGATGAAGTCTCTTTATCCCCTCCATAAAGGCTTTAATGGCAGGAATCGTCCACCATGAAAGCCTGCTCTGGGTGTACGCAGAAAGAGCGCCTAGGTGGACCTTTAGAGAGTTAAAAACCAGTCCTGAATCCAATTGGCGAGTTAGGTCTTTAGGAGAGCAGTTAATGAGGTTGACGCCCTTGGTGTTGCACCAGGTAACAAAGCGCTTCCATTTGTTGGAGTAGCAATGCCTGGTGCAAGGTTTGAGTGCTTCCCCGAGTATGTCCATGCACCTCTGGGGGAGTTGAAGGTGTCCAAACTCTAGGACTTCAGGAGCCAGGTTGCCAAGTTCAGTGTTTGAGGGCATGGATGCAGTGTCACTCCCTGATGCTGAGACAGCATGCTGTATGGGCATGGCAGCTTCTTGAGTGGGAAGACGGACATCGTCATGAGATGGGAGAACCAGGGCTGTCGGGCCCACATAGGGGCCACCAGGATCATTGTGACTGGTTCCTGGTGTATCTTGTGGGTTACATGTCTTTATACCAGAGTAATTTATAAAGAATGCACATATATCAAATATTTTAAAAAAAATATTTTATAATGAAGGCACTGTTTTTGGGGTGTTGGGGGGGGGGGTCCCCACCCAAACACCTGTTTCCCACACCTAAAAACTCACCAACCGTTTCCCAAAAATATTTAACCCTTCACCCCACCCCTAAATGCATTCGCTATACCATTTTTCGTTAAAAACAAAATTCGATAAAAGTTCATTCTTTAAAAAAATATTTGATATAAAGACTGCATACCCATCTTGTGCACTATTCTGTTGAGTAGGGCAATCAGTGAAGGGGGGGCGCAAAGGCAAATCTCCCAGACCATGTTATCCAGAGGCCGTTCCCCTCAGAGCGGTTCCGAGGGTATCTGGAGGCATAGCCTGGGCATTGGGCGTTTTCCAGAGTGGCAAACAGGTAAATCTCTACAAAGACGTTGAGTAAAATGTCCTCTAGAGGCCGCCACCTCCAAACTCCACACAGGGCACCACTTCAACATAGTTATCATGTATACACCACAAATCATTATCACACATAGCCGCACATGCAGACTGAAAGTTGCTAACACGGAGCAGGCACAACTCACTCGCATTGTAAACACAAACACCTCACATGAACTTCATGACATACAGCATGGAGCACCGAAAAGCATGCGAGCTCAAACAAGAGCACAAAACACTAAGCTAAATGCCCATCAAAAACTAGGCGCTTAAAACAACATTTTTTTAAAAATGCTAAGCTTCACAGAGCAGTAAATCGACGACCTTTCTCCTCCACACATGGATAATGAAAAACTCACTTCATGTTTCCAGTGTAACAAGTCATTTAATCCAAAACTCTATAGACTACAACATTTCTTACTACTCAACAGCCCAAATCAATAGATAAAGAAATTGGACCAAATGTTGCTTGCTACAAATCACTATCCCTATAACTAACCCTTCAAATGCGGCCACGACATTGCATCACCCATCACACATGGAGTAGGGCCTTGCACAGCAACTACTCTGAAGAAGCTTCCTGAAGCAGTCTGACAAATCGCGGAAGTTCAGATGAATTTCCAAATCCAGCCATGGACTGGTGGGCATTTTGGGAGGCCACCCTATTATGGTGAACAAGGAAGACCAAGCAGTCGAGGCTTAGCCTTGGGAAGTATGAGAGTGGTCTAGAGCTACAATGAGTCCGCCCAGAGCAAAACTAGTAATTCCAGTTAGACAGGTAGGTATACACAAATACAGTTATTCATTAGGGCCTTCGATTACACACTAAGCAGATAAAAATAGCAGGCAAATATTGTGACACAAAACACGTTATGTTTTTATAAAGTTCAGGTAAGTACTCGACTCAATCCAACACACTAGGTTAGGACCAGGGAAGGATCCTTAACCCAGGTTCCACCACCAATGGTCAAATAAGAGTGACTTAGGGCCAGGACTTTACACCCAAGTAACTATGGAGGACGTGGGCAGTTGGGAAGAGACATGTAGGTCAATTTACTACTCCCCCCCGCCCCACTGGTCCCCCCGCCACTTTCTATTCCGATTCTTCCAGAGAGCACAGATGACATGCTGGAATCCATTGGGGTAACAATCTTCTGCGCTTGGTGCGATGGAGTAAGTCTCAGGGGTAATGGGTGCAGAGGTTCCTTTCGGCGTTAGGATTGATTTTTGGTCAGATCGCAGTATTCAGGAATCTGTTCCAGACCGCTTCCAGTAGAAGACACAAACGAGAAAAGAAAGTCCTCTGGGGGGCAGACCACCGCACTGGAATGATGAATGAGTGTTGCAATGAGAGCCCCTATGGTACGGCAGCGTACACAGGACCAGGCTCAGCACAGCTTCTCTTGGAGGGAGACGGCAGAAAATATGGGAGCAGGCGACTTGTGGCACAAGCTGTAGACCTGCAAGGTTACAAGGCTCTGCTCGGAAACACCCATGGATGTAGCCCAGGAGAGAGCTGGTCAGTCCACCAGTTGGTCCAGGGACACTTGCTAAGTCTCAACAGGTACAGATCTTTGAGCGGGTGGAGTCAGGGTCAAGACTTGTTCCCACCAGTCCAGGGGTCAAAGCCCCAAAGTGAGATCAGGACCGTTGCAGAGGTTTTCTTCGGGTCGTCAGTGGGTCTCTATTCTTCGTAGAAGTCTTGGTTCCAACACATCCTGTCCAATCTTGGACAACCACTGGTCATAACTACCCCATCACACACACACACGCACAACACCCCCCCCCACTCCCCCTAACCCCCCTCCACTCCCCCTAACCCCCCTCCACGCTCCCCCCTCCCCCCTTGATACACTCATTCCGACCCTTGCCGATTTTTGCAACCATTCCTTTGCTTCAAGATCCTTCCCCTCCCCTCTGAAACACTCCCTTGTGCATCCTCTTCTCAAGAAACCCACAGCTGATCCTTCCTGCCCGGCTAACTATCGCCCAATCTCTATTACTCCCTTTCTGGGCAAACTCCTGGAAAAGCTGGCCTTCTCTCAGCTTAACCTTAATTCTGATTCTGTTGGCCGTCTCCATGACCACCAGTCTGGTTTCAGAGCATCCAGAAGCATGGAAACTGCTCTCCTGAACATCTGTGAAGATCTGCTCTCCAAACTTGACTCTACATTCCCTCTGTCCACATCCTATTCTCTCTCTCTTCTGCCTTCGACACAGTCAACCATACCATCCTGCTCAACAGTCTCCGTGAGAACCTGGGTATCACTGATCAGGCTCTGGCCTGGCTGACCTCTTTCCTCTCTGATCGACCCTCCCAGGTCCAACTGGGGTCCTTCCTATTCTCCATCTTCCTCTCTACCTGTGGTATTCCCCAGGGGTCTAACCACTCGCCCAGGCTTTTCAACCAATTCCTGGCAACTCTCGCCCACTGCATTGCCATTCTATGCTCAAATTTCCAGTGCTACGCATGCGACAATTCATTTTCAGGCTGTCCTCGGCCACCTGCTCTCCCTCATAACTGCCATTCAAGATTGGTGTGCCGCCAATGATCTTGGTCTGAATGCCAGCCCGACAGAGATCCTCCTCATCTGCAACTCTTCTCCATCCCTTTCCCCTCTCTCACTGGCCGGCCTCGCTTGGCCTTCCTCCTATCCCACCTGTGAGGCTAAGAACCTCGGAGTCATCTTTGACTCCACACTTTCCTTCTCCGCCCACATCTCTGAGGTCTCTAAAAAGTCAAACTTCCTACTGCACCTCCTCAGAATGTACTCTTCCTTTCCTCTCCTTCCCCCAGAAGCTCACTGTCTCACCAAGCTCTGGTTCTCTCTAGGTTGGACTATTCGAACAGCCTATTTCTAAATCTACCTGCCTCGACTCTTCGCCCTCTGCAACGAATCCAGAACAGGACTGCGAGACTTGTCCTTGGCCTCATGCCCTGGGATCATATCTCTCAGCTCTGAAATCTCTCCATTGGATGCAAGGATTACATTTAAAACCCTCTGCATTGTCCACAAGGCTTTCTGGTGCCTGGGTCCAAAATACCTTCAGCTATCCCTCCGCAAATACCTCCTCTCTCAAGCTGTTTGCTCCTCTAACTCCCTCCGGGTCAGTTGTTTCTCAAAGAAACGAGCCGGGGGTAGATCTCCGTCTTCAGCCGGGGCCTCCCTCTGGAACAGCCTCCCTGCCACTCTAAAACCTGAGAACCATCTCTGGTTCCGGAAGCACCTCAAGACCTTCCTCTTTACATCTGCCTTTGCTCCCCCTTCTCCCTTGCTGATCTGCTCTCTTGGCACTGTGCACCTGGCCAGCCTCTGTCCCCTTGGCCCAGGTACCTGCTCACTCTGCCACCCTTCTGCACTGCCTCCCGGCCACTCCTTGCACTGGGGACTTAATTAGATTGTTTTAGAGTAATATCAGCACTAAATGGTTATATGGCATTGAGCTACTGGACGATTGGGTCCTGGACTATCTCGTTCACCTTGAGGGTGTGATTTGGCGCAAGGTCCTAGGTGTTCCAAATTCAGTTCCAGCGAGTGCCATTCGACGTGAACTTGGGCTGACCTCTTTGAAAGCTAAAGGTTAGTAGTGTCTCTTGTTACAACCCAGTGAAAACGCCCTATATCTGGCAATTGCAGAGGCTATGAAATCTAGCCAGGTACCCACCTTGGCAAATCTCACTAATCGCTGTGAAATCATACTGTGTAGGCTGGAAATTGGAAAGGACCTTCGAATAAAACAATCCAGATTGGTGTGCAAATAAAGAAACCCTGCATGAATACACGAGCCTTTCCCACTTGCAACATGAGCACAGAAGCAGAGGGGCTGCGGTACCCTACTTAAATGTTAAAGGGTATTTGTACCGCGCACCATCACCACTGGAGTGGTCCCCTGGCGCTCTGGCAGTTCTGAAAAAGGGAGAAGGGGTAGGGGTTGAGTTAGTGGGAATAGGCTGGAAAAGTGCAAGAGAGCAGTGATGTGCTGTTGACAGCCTCAGCCCGATGGGTCAGTTGGCTGAGCTTGGGGTGTTTTACGGTCGGTAGTCGTCGTTCGGTGTTGTTCAAGTCTATGTGTGGTTTATTTTGTTGTTGCAGTGTAGTGAAGTTTGTGCGGATTGCTGCGTTTTAGGTTTGTGGTTGTGTTTCGTTAGAGTTTGAGAGGGGTATGCAGAGGGATGAAATTGTTAGTGGATTGGTTAGTTAGATGGCATAGTGAATGAAAGCAAGCATCACAACTAGACTTAATTGCAAGGACAGCAAAGCTGAGTGTGGCACTGGCTAACCTTCAACATTCCTTCCAGGTTGGAGGCAGGCCGGTGATCACTACTCAATCCAAGTATGGCACCCGTCATCACTCAGTTTCATCTGAGTGTGGCACATGCCAACACTCACAAACCCGTCTAGATGCGACGCAAGCTAGAGTTAAGAGTTAGATAGTGTGGGACATGCCAACATTGTTACACCCGTCTGGATGTGACGCAGGCCTAAATTAAGAATTCTATCCGAGTGTGGCACACGCTAACATTCATAATTCTGTCTAGCATTCAAAAACCTGTCTAGATGTGACACAAGCTAAAGTTGGAATTCCATCTAAGTGTGGCAGACGCCAACATTCACAATCCCGTCCAGATGCGACGCATGCCAAAGTTAAGAATTCCATCCAAGTGTGGCAGATGCCAACATTCACAATCCCGTCTAGATGTGACGCACGCTAAAGTTAAGAATTCCATCTAAGAGCGGCACATGCCAACATTCATAATCATGTCTAGCATTCATAATCCTGTCTAGATGTGACGGAAGCTAAGGTTAAGAATTCCATCTAAGTGTGGCACCTGCTAGCATTATTATACCTGTCTCAATGAGACGCAGCTTAATCTTGACCATTCTCTATAGGCGTGGTAGTAGGTGTGGCACTACTAACATTTACATTCCAATCAAGGATGGTTTTAGGCCGGTGGTCACAAATCTATCTATGTATGCATGGTCTAATTCTATGGCAGTCCACGTTATGGAAAGGTAAGGTAGAGTGGCGAGGGCTTTTTGGAGTAGAGTAATTGCTCTACACCCCACCCATGCCACACTTACAGTTTTGGGGGTGTCTGTTGGCTGCTGGTTTCCTATGCTTCCTCTGCGGACCCCTGCAGACACTTTCTGGAGCTGTCACTGTCGGTGCTGCTCTTTGCCCCCGGGCCCTTCCCCCGGGCCGTTAGCCCCTGGAGCTGTCGGGCAGAGGGCTGCCCTGGGGAGGTGTGCATGAAGATTTGACCTGGCCAGTCAGGGCTCGGGGGCGGGCTGGCAGGCGGGAGGAGGGAGGGAGGGAGAGTGGAGCGAGGTCTCGGGGAGTATGGGGCGGAGTGGGTCAGCACCAGACAAACAAGGCCAAAATGCCCAAAGCCAAGCCCAGGAGGTCCGCTGGCATCGCACTCACCTGCAGAGGCTCCAGCTGGAAAGGAGCCTGCAGGGAAGCACCGGTGATTACTCCAGGCATGGTGGATAAATTCACCCCATCAGGGCTCAGGGGCGGGCTGGGAGGAGGGAGGGCGAGTGGAGCAAAGTCTCGGGAAGTGCAGGGGGGGAGCGGGTCGGGTCGACATCAGGCAAACAAGGAAACAAGGCCAAAATGCCCAAAGCCAAGCCCACGAGGGCTGTTGGTATCGCACACTCACCTGCAGAGTCTCCAGCTGGAAAATGTCACCAAGATCAGGGACACATCTGCGGTTCCGTTGGAACCTTCTACCAACCAAGGAGGTTTTGTTCAAATGGAAAAGGCTCTTGGCTACAGAAACGGAATGTAGATTTTGCCAACAGACACGTAAAACTGAAACCCTCAAATACCTGCTCACTGATTGTTTTATACTGAGAAGTAGGACGTAATGTTTTCAAAAATACTTCAATTCAGTTGTTTGTTTGGACCAAAAATCCTTTTGGGGAAAATGCATTGAGGGCATGCAAGCATCAGTGGTAGTCTCTGTAGACTTATTGACAGCCTGAATTTAAATGATCTGAAATAATTTGAACTGAATTCCACTTATCCTACTCTTAAGGCACATACAGTCTGGAATCCTGATTGCATCATGAAGTGCCTTTTTTTCCTTTCATTCACAAATGTATTGTTTTATGGGTTGAGTACATTTTTGGCACAATGAACTCTGGACTAATCGCGTTATGAAATGTTGCTTTATATATCTGTGTTTATGACTTATTTTTGCACTTGACCTTATTCATTCATTTTTGTACATGATCTTTTTATTCTCAATTTTTTTAATGTGTGAAGGGTGAACTTGTTTTTATCCAATAAACAAACAAAAAAACAAAATTAGAACCATCCACAGGGGAACCATTCTTTGAAGGTTCCAGAACCACTCTTTGTGGAGGAAATGTTGACCCTGCTGGAGAAAGGTGCTATGGATATTTCCTGATACCCAAAAAGGACAGAGGACTGAGACCCATCTTGGACTTGAGATACTTGAACAAGTTTCTCAGGAAGGACGAGTTAAAGATGGTCACTCTTTCTCAGCCTTGCAACGCCGACGTTTTAACAAATTCTGCTGCTGGTGGAGGGACAAGAATATAGACCCTTTACTATGCAAGACACCAGAGCCGTTATCTTTTCTACTAAACTTAGCCAATCTGGGGCTCCAGGTTGGAAGAATTAAAGGCTATTTGGCAGCACTATCCATCTTTCAGCGCTGGTCTTAAAACACTTATTTTGGGATACCACTGGTGATACAATTACGGAAGAGACTCACCAATGTGTTCCCTACATCTCTTTTTCAGGCTCCCATATGGGACCTTAATTTTGTGTTAGAATTTCTGTGTGCACCATTTGAACCACTACATTCATGTCCATTAAGATTACTAACGTTCAAGACCATTTTGTTAGTAGCACTAATTTAAGCCCGTAAAGAGTGCCTGCAACTCACTCAATCTAAAGCACACTTTACGGTATTCATTTTTGACCAAGATCATTTCAGATTTTCATGTAGGACAAAAAATTGTGCTACCTGCTTTCCATCCTCCAGCTCATCCTAGCAAGCAGCAAAAGAGGTTGCACAGATTAGATCTGCGTAGCGCTCTAAGCTTCTACATTTCTAGATAGTCCAAACTTCGTCTGGATGATCAACCTTTTATTTGTTATATACGTCACAGACGGGGTCAAGCTGTTACAAAACAGACCTTATCAAGATGGAGCATTCTAGCAATTTCAGAATGTTACAGGCTGGCGGGCAAATATCCTCCAGAACGCTTGTGAGCCCATTCCACCAGGGACATGACTACCTCTTTGGCTCGGCAAAGAGGTTGTCCCCTTAAAAACATTTGTGAGGCAGCTACGTGGTCTTCAATACACACGTCCACAAAACATTACTGCCTTGATTCTTCCCTCAGTCAGGATGCAAGCTTTGAAAAAGCTGTCCACCATTGGGTTAATGGAAACATTGATAAAATTCGTACTCCCCTCCACCAAAACAAACACTGCTTTGGGAGTCTATCAAAGATGAAGATTACGTGGGAGGGCACAATCCATTTGAACGACAAGTTACTGACCCCTGGTAATGTTCTTTCAACTGGATGCTCCTCCCACGACCTCCCAGCCTACCCCACAGTAGAATTTCCCATGACAGCTTTGCTCCTTCAAAGCTTAGTACGGTCAAACCTGTGTTTATGCGGATAGTTCCACTGAAAGAAAAAACAGAACTGAAGCCAACTGGTGCTGAGCATGCTATATATGCCTTTGATGACCTCATCCTTGAGACGGAGGCTCTCGAGGGACATCGAGTCGACTGCATCGACGCACAGCACCCTCTGTCGAAAAATAAATTCCAAAGCAGCTGAAGCTGGATATTGAATATCAAAGATGAGAAATAGTGGGAGGAACACCCAGTCGAAAGAACGTTACCAGGGGTAAGTAACTTATTCTTCTGTAATTCCGAAGCAAGTGAACTTTTCCAGAAGGCAGACAATATGAGGCCGCGGTTTTGAATCCCGATATGGATTAAACAAAATTGCTCATGTAATGCACTTTGAATAGTGGGTGGCTATATGCTTAAATGTATCGAATGTGTTGACTATCTTAGCCGAAATTCCAACATTAAGACCAATCTCCTCTCAAGATGGAGGATTTACTTTCCAACACAGTCGAAGGCAAAAAAGTGTGTAATCCACTTTCATTCCTGTTTGGTTACGGGGCTGCTTTTAACAGAAGTTGCTAAACTGAACACCTTGGGCTTTAACTTGGCATGGTTGGGGAGGAAGAATATGTGTGTGTGTTGGCGTGTGTTGGCGTGTGTGTTGGCGTGTGGGTGTGTTGGCGTGTGTGTGTGTGGGTGTGTTGGCGTGTGTGTGTGGGTGTGTGGGCGTGTGTGTGTTGGTGTGTTGGCGTGTGTTGGTGTGTTGGCGTGTGTGTGTTGGTGTGTTGGCGTGTGTGTTGGCGTGTGTGTGTGTGTTGGCGTGTGTGTGTGTGTTGGCATGTGTGTGTTGGCATGTGTGTGTTGGCATGTGTGTGTTGGCATGTGTGTGTTGGCGTGTGTGTGTTGGCGTGTGTGTGTTGGCGTGTGTGTGTTGGTGTGTGTGTTGGCGGGTGTGTGTTGGCGGGTGTGTGTTGGCGGGTGTGTGTTGGCGGGTGTGTGTTGGCGGGTGTGTGTTGGCGGGTGTGTGTTGGCGGGTGTGTGTTGGCGTGTGTGTGTTGGCGTGTGTGTGTTGGCGTGTGTGTGTGTTGGCGTGTGTGTGTGTTGGCGTGTGTGTGTGTTGGCGTGTGTGTGTTGGCGTGTGTGTGTTGGCGTGCGTGTGTGTGTGTGTTGGCGTGCGTGTGTGTGTGTGTTGGCGTGCGTGTGTGTGTGTTGGCGTGCGTGTGTGTGTGTTGGCGTGCGTGTGTGTGTGTTGGCGTGCGTGTGTGGGTGTTGGCGTGCGTGTTGGGGGTGTTGGCGTGCGTGTTGGGGGTGTTGGCGTGCGTGTTGGGGGTGTTGGCGTGCGTGTTGGGGTGTTGGCGTGCGTGTTGGGGGTGTTGGCGTGCGTGTTGGGGGTGTTGGCGTGCGTGTTGGGGGTGTTGGCGTGCGTGTTGGGGGTGTTGGCGTGCGTGTTGGGGGTGTTGGCGTGCGTGTTGGGGGTGTTGGCGTGCGTGTTGGGGGTGTTGGCGTGCGTGTTGGGGGTGTTGGCGTGCGTGTTGGGGGTGTTGGCGTGCGTGTTGGGGGTGGGGGTGTGCGTGTTGGGGGTGGGGGTGTGCGTGTTGGGGGTGGGGGTGTTGGGGGTGGGGGTGTGCGTGTTGGGGGTGGGGTGTGCGTGTTGGGGGTGGGGTGTGCGTGTTGGGGTGGGGGTGTGCGTGTTGGGGTGGGGTGTGCGTGTTGGGGTGGGGTGTGCGTGTTGGGGTGGGGGTGTGCGTGTTGGGGTGGGGGTGTGCGTGTTGGGGTGGGGGTGTGCGTGTTGGGGTGGGGGTGTGCGTGTTGGGGTGGGGGTGTGCGTGTTGTGTTGGGGGGTGTGTGTGTTGGGGGGGGTGTGTGTTGGGGGGGGTGTGTGTTGGGGGGGTGTGTGTTGGGGGGGTGTGTGTTGGGGGGGTGTGTGTTGGGGGGGGTGTGTGTTGGGGGGGGGTGTGTTGGGGGGGTGTGTTGGGGGGGTGTGTGTTGGGGGGGGGTGTGTTGGGGGGGGTGTGTGTTGGGGGGGGTGTGTGTTGGGGGGTGTGTGTGTTGGGGGGTGTGTGTGATGATATGATATTTTATTTGTATCCCGCTTGTTCACAAGTGTTTCAGAGCGCGACAAGGGAGGGGAGGGGAACAGGGGAGAACAAAACAAGAAGCTTAATGGGCCCAGTGACACTGAGAACGTGGAAGGGAAAGGGGAAACGTGCATGGACGGGGGAGAGTGGAAAGTGCGGAGCAGTTAAATAATAATAATAGTGCGAACAGTTAAATAATAATAATAAATACAAATAAAATAGATAATGGAGCAATAAACAGGGATAGTGCAGCCAGCAAGTGGCAAGTGCTGCGTTTACGGCAGCAGAACTGAGTAATTCTGAAAAGTGCATAAAAAGAAGAAATTGGTGGACTGGGAGACTGGAAACTTGCAGTATCGAAATGTTATTCTTTTCATTTGAGGAATGCGATAGTCTGCTTTTACCCTTGGGTGATTCCCGACGAAGTCTCGGTTTACGAAACTTCTGATTGGGTAGCCAAGATAGATAGTTGTCTCAACCCTCTCTCCAAGGTAACTCCATTCACAGCGCAGCTCAATCGTGCTTGGGAATTTATTTTGAGATGATTTACACTCGCAAAGTCTTTAAAAGCCACCAAAAGGGGACATAGTCCCGTTTGGGTGCAATACAGTAGCACAAAGTCGTCGGCGTAAGCCACCCAAACTGACTGCCACATGTCCAATTGTAGGCGGGGCAAAGGAGGCTGCCTCTAACAAGCAAACCGTGTCTGCAACATATAGATTGAAAAGGCAGGAGGCAAGAATGCACCCCTGCTTTAAACCGTTGTTTGTGGATATCTTTTCAGATAGACTGCCCTCCACGTTTAATCGAACTTGGACATTCGTGTCTTCATGCAACTAGATGATTAGTTTCAATAAGCCCTCAGGGATACCCCACTTCCTTCATTTCGGCCAGTCTTTGGGTCTAGAAACAGTATCAAAGGCATTAGACAAGTCTAGGGTTGCAAAATGTATGTATGACAGAGTATTTGCCTCAGCTGACTAGATCCTGAAGACAGCTCATTAAACATCTGTTCATGTTTGTACCGTAGTTTTACCGAAGCCACTTTCAAAATGATATCAAGTTTTTACTTTGGGCCCAATTTTCCAGATGTTTTAGCACCAGATAAGCAAACATTGTGCTGTCTGCATCCAAGATGGAAATGGGTCGATAGTTTTTGGCGTCAGATCAAGTACCCTTTTTATATATCGGAATGATGTAGGCTGTTTTCCATATTGATGGATAAAAATCTGTCTTCAGAATATCGTCAAAGAGGAGCATCAAAATCCCTGCCCACTCGGTCATAGCTCCCATAAACATACTGACGTTTTGTTTGGGCCCGGGGCTCTATAATTGCTGTTTTATTTTTTAATGGCATTCAACACATTAAGTGTGTCAAAAGTAATTGCACCAAGCAGCTCATTGTGAGCAATGTTACATCTTTCTAGATTATGATTATCCATAGTTGGATCCCCCTCACTGCCATACATTGCTCTAAAATGCGGAATCCGGTCCCCTTCAGAGACAGCATTAATGGTGTTTTCTGCACTACCTTTGTATTGGGTGTTCATTAAGACCCAGAAGGAACGCAAGTCTTTCTTCTGGATATATTGCAACATTTCTTCTGCAGCTGCTTGAACCATTACGGCACAGTGATTTTTTACCCAATTCTCATATTTTAACCCGATTTTTAATTTTCTCCAGACTTATTTTCAGGCCCATTCCATTTCTTGATTATTCTGCTCAAAAGCCACATTTGCTCTTTTTTTCTACTACTGCCTCATCACATCGATGTGTTTTCTTGTTATGTTTAACCTTACACTTTCCCCATTTACCACCATGTTTAGTCTCTAATACGTTATGGAGAAAGTCACCATAATAGTCATGGGTGAAAGTCAGCATTTTTCAGTCATAGTTGGTACTTTTGACTGTACCTTTGACTTCTTCATTCACCTAATCTATGTTGCGTTGGTTCCATTTTATCCTGTTGCAGCAGGTTTAAGCCCAATGGCCTCATCATAGTTCACTCAACCGATTCCATTTCACCAATTAAATGAGCATGTCAATAAGCTGTGAATCTCAGTCGCTACAATTGGTCATCAGGAAGTTATCGAGGAAGATGTAATCCCGGGTAGATGTCCGGTCTCCACTGTGCCTTCTGATGTACTCCCCTCTCTCCGCATTGGTGGAGCCATTCAGCAAGTACAGGCCCATACTATTTAGACAATTATTCCACTTGTTGCCATTCGCACTAAACAATTCAGGATAAGCAAGATCATCACTGTCCCAAGCAGTTGAACAAGGTAGGTCCGGTTGTAAATCGAGACATATCGAGTTAAGGTCACGAAGAACAATGACTTGTTGTCCATCTTTATGGGACTCCATCCAATCGACAGAAAAGGTGGTCAGGGTTTCAAGAAAGGTATCCAAATGTTCTACAGCCTTGTAGCAATAAATGTTACAAATTAAAAGTTGAATGAACATCAAGTCATTTTGCATTGTCCACTCAGTGGCAATAGGCCAATTCGAAACATCACATGTGTGTCCTCTTTAGGCCATTGTCAGATCTACACATGGTCATAAGGCCCCCTTGCGGCCTCCGACTCACACCCCTAGTTGCCAATTGCGATATAACTATAAAACCATCCATGGCAGGAACTTCCATCAAGCAAGTCTCCTGGAAACAGATTCGGTCTAGTGTTATCAACATAAGCCCCACAGAAGGATTAGTGAAAAGATGCTTATGGCCTCTCGTGTTCCTGGTGGCGAATTTAAAAAGATATGGGTGCTAGAGCCTACATGTGGGTTTTTGAGACCCACAACTTGAGTTAAGAGTCGCTGCCACCCAAGACCAATCCAACTGGCGCTCACTCCCCTCCCCTTGCATTCTGTCAAATGCCACCCTCCTACCCCGAATGCCTGCATTCATTGTACAGGTCATAAGTTATAACAGAGTGATATTTTGACGTGGTTCATTACAAACCCAAGTCGCCTCAATGTCTCAGTCTCCTTCACAATTAGATCAAACACCACTCAAGTCAAAGCCAAGTAGTACTCCGTTAGTGTGACTGCATTACGATTCAACACCAGCCCCCTGTCCTGATACAGTTGACCTTCCAACAGGAGTTGATATGTAAACTGCCATTTTGCTGGTTGTTTTTTGGAACAAGTGTCCCATTTCGAGGCAGTGGATCTATGAAGGGTATCATGTAAATCACTAGTTCTTTGTGTCAATCCACCCGATTCTTCTCTGCCACTTGCTCCCTTCAAAATTGAAAATGTGACAGTCTGGCGAGTGACACCGGAGCAGATCAGAGGTTTTTTCATTGGTTGACAATTTCATAGTTGTAGGTTGCACCATTTGCGTCCACGTCGTTGCTGTCAGGGCCTTTAGACTCTGTTCTCCAAGTATAATGCAGTGAAGTCTGTGTAACAGATCCATGGCACCACTCAAGGCCTTGTCTTGTTACTGCACTCTTGTTCTGCAGAAGCCAGCACAACCCTTTGGCACCTTCCATCGATAATCAAAAGTGTGAGGCAGTACGAGCGGCGTGTTGATATCGCCAAGGATGGTCTGGCTACTTGTTTCAGTTGCAACACCGATTCCCTCAGCTGCATCCGGCAGCACCTTTGTAACAAACATGCATTGGATTGTGTCAGTGACCCGCGCCAAAGGATCCCAAAATACACGCTGCAGAGAGGTACTCACGTTGTTTGTTACTTCCTCACACTGTGAACTAGTCGATTTCATTACTGATACGTTGGCAAGTACAGGTTCACAGGCAGCCTTATGGTTAAGCTTGTGTTAACGCTGATCTGCATTCCTTTCGGCAGTCTTTGTCCCCAGCCTCTTTCATCTAAGGCATACATAATTACTGAGTCTGTTTCAAGCTCACTGTCGGGCATCTCTATAGAGTGAGGGATTGTTTATGTCCTTTTCCCAACCAGTGTTTCTGGCATAAATTTGGCATCGATTTAACCACCGACTGTGTGGTGGGACTTTTTGCCCCTTTCACTTTATTTGTTTTCTTTGCCCTTTTGCCAGGGCCGTGCTTGATGACCGTTGTACTGCTGGTTATGCCACAGGACGAGGTGCTTGGACCAGCTATTCTCCCTTTTTCCTTTGTTGGAGGCCTTATAACACCTATAATGGTCAAATCTTGGGCAGAGTGGACTGCGACGACAGAGGGCTGATTGTGTCGAGTGACGTTGGCAGCTTCCAACACGGTCATCAGAGATGAGTAGCACTTGTGAGGGGTACAGTCCCCTGTTGAAGAGTGCCTGCGACAAGGTTAAAAAAAGGAGGTAGGTCTAGTATGTTCTCTTTCAATCAGAGAAACAAGTTGAGTTAATTCCGTCCCCATAGTGGAGGGGTCCTGCGACTGCATTACATGACTTGTTGGTTAAGTTGTGCAGTGTAATTTATTTTGTATATCCAATAGCAACACAGTGTGTTGGCGGACATCCATTTTTATTTCTTCATATAGGCTGGCTGAAGTGATAACCTGGTTGATTGAAGATAATGCAGTCTGTGCGTGTAGTTCATTGATTGCTGATTGTTGCATGGAGGGACAGACAAGCTACGTCTGGAGGGTCATTATGGTGTGGAGGCGTAAGAGGTGGTTGTTTCAGCTGAGCTGTCATCCTCAACAGGGTCCGTATAAATAAAACTGGGATGTAACTGCTGTTAGTCCATGCCCTTGATCGGGCCTCATTCCAGTGGATGTAGGCACTTCACCGTCTCCTCCAGTGAGATGCCTCTACCCTCCACCCCCATCTCCTTGCTCTGAAAAAGCTTGAGCTGGATTGAGCTCTTCGTCTCCTGCGTTCATGGAGTTTGCTTGTTCCGGCATGACTGCTTGGAGAACACTGCAGTGACTCATGCTGCAATCTAGGGGAGGGGCCTGGAGGAGTCACTCGATTCTTGTGGGCAATGTTGGTAGAGGCATCTCACTGGCCATCTCCAACATCTGTCCATGAAGGGACTTGTGCGAGTGCTTTCAGAGGCTTCTTAAGCCAAACATTTTGTTATCGTGTTGTGCAAGTGCCCAAACGATGTGAGATGGACTTCAGAGCTGTTCTTATGTGGGCTGGAGCAAGGTGGGGATTGTCAAAAGTACAGACTTGTCCTTACCTTGTGTCCAGCAATGAATCGTCCTCTCTTGCTCCACTCCCACTTCTTCAATTGTCAGTTTTGATGGAAAGTGCCTTCTCAACCCGAGTACCGCAGAACACTGCAAAACACTCCCACCTCACCCCACGCTCTCTCCATGAGAGGCAGGGTGTTTATGGGTAGCTCCTCCTGAGCAGTCACCGCCACAGTGAAAACACTGCAAGTAATGCTCACAGCAGGTCGGATCAGCAAACACTGCACAACACTCCTGCCTCACTCCGCCTCCACTCACTGGTTTCTAATGCCCAAGCATCCAAAGTAAAGTCTCGCCATTCTTTCAGATGCTGAGACAGTCTGCCGCCCACTGGGGTTTTGTGACTTAATACTTTCCTCAGAGAGGTTTTGAGGCGGCTGTAGCAGTGGCTGTTAGTAAATATGCCCCTGCTTGAGCGGGCTTTGAACCTCTCCCTCGTCCACCATGAGGTAATCTTCTTTGGCCTCTTTGACAGCCATTTATCTTGCTCTTCCAACTGAGGAGTAGTGGTGGTGAAAGGATCTACCCCTCCAAGAAGGGCCACTGGGGCCAAAGGGCTGAGGCTGCCTAATAGCGGCACCCAAAGATTTGGCTGCAGCCTTTGAGGTCTGCAGCTTCTAAAGGCTTTCGTCGGCCTTGCTGCCAAAAAGGCGAGACCCGTCAAAGGGCATGTTAAGGAGTCAGATTGCACGTGTGGTGCAAATCCAGACTTCCTTAACCACGCAAATCTGCGAATAATTGTGCTTGCAGTCATGGCTTTGCTGATGCGGTCAGCAGAACCTAGACCCGACTGAAGAGACTTGCACATGGCTTCTTTGCCGTCTCTAACAGTAGCCAATAAACCATTTTTCCTCCCATTTGGGAATGTGCTCAGCCGCCATTGAAATGCAGTCCCATAGAGTGAATGAAAATGTTGCTAGGGCATCTGCAGAGTTAGCCAACTTAAGAGCCATGCCCCTCGCAGAATATACTTTCCTAGCCTACGCGTCTACCCTTTTTTCATCCCTATGCGGTGGGGTGGTTGGATAGGCTGCCTGTTTTGGAGGTTGCAGTTGCTGCCTGCACCACCAGACTTTCTGGGGTGGGGTGGTTTGATATGTGGCTGGCGTCAGTCTATATGGCCAGTATTTTTGTGTTCAATTCTTGTTTACTGCTGGGCTTGACTCAGGGGTCTCCCAGTTGGCAGTCACCTTTTTGTAAAGAGCAATGTGGAATGGTAAAATGGGATCTTTTTGTGGACCCTTATCAAGGATGTCTGTTGCATCAGCCTGCTCGTAGGGGAGGGTAGGAGATACCTTGTCCCAAGTAATGTACAAATTTAGACATCAACTGTCTATATGATGCATCTGCATGTTCATCAGATTCAGGTTTACCACATTCTAACTCTGTTGTAGTGTCCACTCCACTGGCCGTTTTTAGGATTTCATAAAGGTCTTAGCTAGGACTCCTCTGATATCAAGAAATCGGGTACATTTGGTGTACCATACAGTAGCCAAAATGGTGCATCGTTATCCGATGGTTCACTGTCCTCATAAATAGAGGTTAGTGACTTGAAATAGCCCTTTCTAGGTAAGGGAATATAAGTCTTATCTGGTAAAGGCATTGAATGTTTCAAAAATTGTTTATCTGACCCGCGATGCATCGTCGATATTTTGAATGAAGTTGTTTTCGACTTTGATGGCCCCAAAGGCCTTGATGGTGTCCAAGGTGCCATTGTTGTCGATGGTGCAGCTGGTGTCGACGACCTCGATTTAATCTTCGGGTTGCGACTTGAAGGATCCTTCGGTGATTACTCATCGCGTCGGGGCCTCAACGGCCCTCTATGTGGATCGGACCTTCGTTCCGGGCTCGAGGGTTCGCAGGATTTGGCTCAAGCCCTTCCTTACCGGCTTTAGAAGGTGCGGTAGGAGAATGGCTCGGCAAGGGTTTTTGTTTTTCAAAGATTTTCAACATTTCTAACCTGAATGCCTCCCATTTGGCAGGATTGGAGGCCTTTGTGGGACACGATCTAGCTCTCAGGAGAGGAGTCAGACGAAGAAGTCGAAGTAGGCGACTTATGGGGTCTCTTCTTCCACGAGGTGTGGTGGGAGCCACTTCTGGACTTGGACCTTTTCACCATCTTCCTTCAAGGAGAGTCACCTCTCACATCGTCCAAAGAAGGTTTCTTTGACGGGGTAGTCGAGGGGGATTTCATGGGGTTTCTACCTACCGTTAATTTCCACTTTCGCTACTTCAGAGCTTTTCCGGTCATCAATTGGCATTTCGAGCAGGCCGAGATCTTGTGCTCTACACCGACACCATAAGCATACTCGATGCAGATTGGTTATCGACATCTTGGAACCATAGTCCTGACACTTTTTAAACCTGGTCTTCGGGGTGGTCGGTGGTCGGTATCTAAGATGAAAACATTTTTTGATTTTTGCCAACAAAACTATTCAAGCGTGCCGTAGTTCTTGAAGCATAAGCCTACTTGGAAAAACAGAACTGAAGCCAACGGGCGATGCACATGCTATATATGCCTTCGATGACATCCTCGAGACGAGGTTCCAGAGGGACATTGAGTCCACTGCATCGACACACAGTGTCATCTGCTGAAAAAGAAATTCTGAAGCAGCTGAAGCTGGATATTGAATGACAAAGAGGAGGAATACGTGGGAGGACACAATCCATTCGAATAGTTCCTACAGTTGCCATCTTCGGCACCTGTTCCCTTTAAGCCACTTATTGGAAATTGTGGCACGCAGGGGCTTTCTTGTTGACCCAAAGTTATTTGCTGTGGGCCTGTCGGGAGTCAGGTTAATTTATCCTTCGCTCTTCCCCATTCCATATAGTCATTCAATGGTCTATCCTCCGTGCCCCACTTCTTAATCTCTGCCAATACAATTTCTCAAATAAACACTCACATGATTTCCATTTGCCTTACTGACTAACATTCAGCAGTTTCTTCCCTCCTACCCTCCATTTCAGGGCTAGTTGTCAAATTCCATTGGTCTACATTCTTTCCCAGCTGGGCTGCCCCAAGATTGCCCTGTTGTGCCACATGTTCACCGCATCGTTTTCACAAGACCCCTCTTTCTCCAGTTTCATAACCGCTGCTTCCATCCCTTGTGTCGGACACATCGCCTCGTAATCTCGTTGCTGCCTCTGGGGACACAGCTTGATCACCCTGCAATTGCTCCCTTTAATTATAGACTGCAATCATATCAGTTTGTGTACTTAAGGAGACAGGTATATCAAACTGTACTCCCCAGATTATGGGATTGCATCAAAATAGTCCCAGTAGGGATGTGGATGTGTGCTTTGCAGGGGCAGGAACTCAAGTCTAGCTCACCGCCCACAGACTTAATTCTCAATTTTATGCTTATCTTTGAACAGCTGCCCAAAAGGCAGCTCTGCAATAGGCCGATTACGTAAGTATTTCCTTGAAGATGCATTATTCCTTTTTAGAAATGTTTGTGTCTTCAGCTTCTTCTTTTTCCTGATGCCAGGTAAACTATGGACATTTCATTGTGAAGCCCCCAAGCCTTTATTCGACACTTCTTCCAACCAGGTTTTTGGGTCGAGATGCAAAATGTTCCCTATTCCTCCCTGAGATAGCATAACTTTGGTAGGTATGATCTCTTCATCAGATGATCCTAGGAAAAAGGTCTAAATTGTTTTGGGTGGCTGCTATATGTGTCAATGGCAGGGCTATTGGCACCGGGCATAATATTTCCCCCAGCATATCCAATTTTCACACAATGGCATTTAAATAGTTTTCACGACTTCAAACATTATCGTATAATGCAACAAACAAACTGAACACCTTGTTTAAAGCCGAGACCGTTGAGACATAAGATGTATTCGCTCATC